>NC_079163.1:124913488-125538488 GCF_947563725.1 Argiope bruennichi
ATCATTTTTTTTATTCGTATTCCTCGTAACCTTTCTCCTTTTCCAGTGTCTGTTTGATTATTATTGCTAAAGAGAGAGTATGGCGGGAACAGGATTACCTATATACATATATCCAAGACAGCGCCTCCTCTTCATTCAGACATGTTTTTTCTACTTTACCATCCATTGAGAATTCTCCACAGTTCATGGCCATGTGCCAGTCTATGTTTTCCCAGAGCACCCGCCCTCCTTACTGGGACGTTAATCTAACTGAATCCATTTCATTACCACTCACCTTCACCGTATATCGAATGTGGGCATTAAACATGTTTTAAAACTATGAAATTCCCTATTCGACATGTTAGCTTTGAACATTGCTTGTTTAGATGTCCATGATATCCTTTATGTTAGATCTCATTCACATTTCGGAATTTAATTTATATCTTCAAAAGCTTCTGTGCGTGCAATTTCTTTTTTTAGATTGTTAACTGGAATATCCGTTATTTTGACTGTTTTGTTGAGTAAATAGGCACTCAAAAGTTGTTCCGATTAGAGCATTAATCGCCCTCTGCATTTCTTATATGTGCGACAAAGCAATGTTCATCGCTTTGTTGTACATACGTGAAATGAAAGCAATGTTTATAAAACAAATGACTTCCTTTCTTGGTATTACATTTCTTTTATATATAATTTCTATATTTATATTAGCGAACATTTATGTTTGTTATTGGTCTTTTTGCATTAAAATGCAAGTTTTTGACATATTGCATTTACTGAAGATAAAGCAAATAAGAAAGAGAAAGCAAGAAACAACCTTCCTTTTAATTTTCAGACTATGCTTGTGGTCTGATAAATAATAATTGTCTCAAGAAACGTTCTAGTTGTCAATTTGAATTGTATGTTATGTATGTAGCCTTTTTTTCTTTTCTATTTTTACTGAAAAATGGTTTTTGATATTATATGTAACATATTCCAGAAGCTGCATTAGTGTCCAGAAATTTGCCTTATCAGTTAGGTATCTTTTGAACTAAAATACTTTTCGCTCTGTTTGGTTTTTCAGTAATAATATCGTAATTGAACTTAATTGGTTTCAAGTCTAAAAATGAAAGACAAAAAGTAGGAGAAAAAATATTTTGTCGACCATTAAATATATTGAAAGACTATAACTTCATATCTCACCTGCTGAGAGATAGCCAAATAAATAAATTAAAAAAATTAAAAAATCGTCACACACGCACACACACACACAATTTTTCGGATAGCTTTTTTTTTTTTTTTTTTTTTTTTTTTTTTTAATTCTGAAGTCTTGTTTTAATTTTGGTGCGACTTTTAATAGAAGAAATCGTATTTTGATAGTGAAACGTATAGAATTTTGCCGTGCAACCACTTTGATGGAATAGTTTTTAGTTTATCTAATTTTCTGCGTGAGATCTATATCTGAATCCGTTTATTTTCGGAAGATTTTATCCTCATTTTTGAAATATTTCAACCGACAGAATAGACCTCTAATTTAACGGATGTCTTTGGATATTTAATTTATGAATTATTATCACAACAGAATCAATTTTAATATTTTTATCAAGACCCATATGAAAGTAAATCAACTAAATGCGTTAAGTTATAGTGTGATGATGTCTGCTTGTCATTGTTATCAGGATTGAAATTTAGGATTACAATTTCCGAATTGTGATGAAGTGTGAAAAAATAAGATTTAAGCATATGTAAATTGCTTGTGTAGAATGAATTTAAAAAAAAATTGAAACCCATTCAACCCTGAAGATTTTGCAAGTAGAAAGCTGTACAGAATCGCTAAATCTGTGCCGTAATCTAAGATTATTGGATTACAGTCAAAAGCGTGTATAGAAACTTGCACAGATCTTTTTGCCAAATGTCCTGGGTATGATTGGCGTGCCCTACAACTTTTAGTATTTGGGGCTTCAGTCAGGTCTATAGTTATATCAAATACATTTTTAATTATAATGATATTAAACGATAGGTTTTGGTACTACAAAAATTTCGGAGTATTTTGTTTTTCAAAAGTTTCCATGATTTATACCGAAGTTTAAGAATTTTCATAATCTATTTTCATTCCTTTAACTACTGCCCCCCTAATTTTTGAATAAAATAAATAAATAAAATAACAATTTACACAACTTGTCAAACTCTTAGCCAAAATCGAATAGCTAACTTTTATTCATTTTTTTGCTTGCGTTCGACCTGCTTCGAAACGAAAATTGAATTATCTGGTTTTGGATCACGAGTATTTCTACTTCTGCGCTTTGGCTAAATCTTAAAATGGAATTCAAAAGGCAAATCCTTGAAGGTTTTATTTGCTTATAATATTTTTATCTTAATTATAATAAAGGAAGTGAAATCTTTAAATTTTATTCCTTTCTAAGATATTTGTTTATAGTATTGCTGGATTCACAATGTTGTTATTATTCTTCACACTTTTTTGAATCATTGTACACTAAGATTATGCCTACCTTAGGTTACTTTAATCTGCTTTTTTTCTTTGTTTATAATTCTCTTTCTTTCAAAATATTTAGCTTCTGGTGTTTTATTGTTTACTTTGGCGCATTTAATATGTAGTTAAAAATAGAAACAACCGAATTCAATTTATCATTCTGTCCCTCTTTTGTGATTTTATCTCATTGAAAATTCTTCCTGTGGGTTTTTGTTTTAATTCGCGGGTTCTTGCATCACGTCTGTGATGGTTCTACAAAAGCTGTTTTCAAAGTAGTTTCGTAATTGGGAAGACAAAGATTTTCTGTTTGATAGTAATAATTGTGCAAGTTAAGAATGTTGGTCTGTAAAGAACAAAGACTTTACAAAAATCAGATCGGCATCCTTTGTTATATAAATGATAGGGTATTGTTTTTGACTTTTTCCCCCCTGTGACATCTTGACCTTTCGTTTATTTACTCCCCCCCCCGTATGTATGTTTTGATTCCGTTTCTTCGTGGTTAATGGGACTGGAGACACCATTTTCTACTCAAGTGCTGTACCAATCATTATAATTTGATATATGGATCTGACCGCATGATAAGAATCGAGTGATCTGTTGTTTATATTTATGGTTGCTAGTGGTCAGTAGCACGATTATTTCTATACTCAATCAAACTGGGTTAAGCGGGCTACACAGTTTGCTTGCGAGACTTTCACCTACTTGGCACGTAGTAGTCCTTTCCATTTGAATGCTTGTCTTCCCGTTGCAACTGGGTCAGCACTTTCTATCGATCAACCGATACTAATTAGTTGAAAAATGAATTTCCTGTAGGCGGCGTTCCCTATTGTTGTTATTCATGCACTTTGCAAGTGGAATTTCACTTGATATAAATTTTGAATTCGGAAAATGATAAAATGTACGATATTGCCTTGCCTGATAAGTGTTACATTGTTGAGTATACCTGGAAGCTGACTTTTAAAGTTTGCTTTGTTATTTTTTAGAGTTGTCAATCTTAGACAAGTTCGTGATAATTTTGCATTTAATGGAGGGAAATGAGGTGCGACCATCCGTCAGTTTGAAAACAATTCAATGTGACTTTATCTTACTCTAGGAGACAATCAATTTTTCATTGATTGATGTATGCCAGTTTTTCGTTTACTCGAGGACTCGCCTTTATTAATTCATTTTTTGTTGTTTTTTCCCTTTTTATCTTTGTTGTTAATTTTTCTTTTGCTTTTAATAAAAGTGTCAGTTTATCTTTGTAATTTTTTTAAAAAAAACTTTTATTATTTTATCGCAAAAATTTTATCTTTTATCCGTTCTCAGTTGCTGAAAACTGCGATAAATCTATTTTTCACTATATCGCGAAGCTGTACTGAAGAACATTTGCTTGTATTTTGTGCGATTACTCTAAATAATCTAAAGACAAGAAGATTACACGTTAAATTTTAATTCCAAATGTTAAATCATACTTGCTAAAACGTGCGTTATTAAAAGTTCGTTTAAAAAAGATTTTCTATGTGAAATGTTACAGATAAATTAATTGAACAGAACTGAATTAGAGAAATTAAACGTATACTTTTCTGTGCAAAAATTTCGCGAGTCTTTCAAGGTTGATAGAATACAAAAAAGTAATCATTGTGCAAATAGTAAAGCATCCTGTTTTTCCTCTTTTTTTTTTTTTTTCCCCTTCCCTCCCTAATTTAACAAAACCCATTTGTGGCGACTTGATCAGACGGCCGCCTGACTAAATTTTGACCTTGAAAAGATTTGTTTTTACTTTTGAAAGCATGGTTTAGCTTTCCTCTGAGTAAAAATTAAATGGCTTTTATTTTCAGACCTAAAATTTGTAGGTAACAAGGGAGCGTGTGAAAGAAAAAAATTGCCAAAGTGAGTATCAGATCTCATGGGTAGGTGGATAAAAACTAGTACTTTAAATTAAAATTTTAAAACTAATTTAAGCCTGGAAATAATGAATAGATGATAGAAAAATGACTAGCTATTGAAGTCTATTTATTTTGTGTTCTTGAAAGCTTTTCCCTTAAAAAAAAAAGATACAAACGTATGTGTTATCCATTAATATACCGTTATTTCATTACAATACATGAGTGTGATTAGAAAAGACATAAAAATTATTTAAATAAAATATGCCAACTAATTGGAAGGCCTTATCTTCTGGCTGGTTAACTACAAATTTTACTTGATAACACATAAGAACTTTTTAATAGGCTTTTCACGATTAAAGATTAAATTTCTTAACTTAAACTGTACATAACTGCCTAAAATAGATATTGTTTTGATATGCTGCTATATTTTATGTCGTTGTTTCGAGTAAAATTCATTTAGTAGGTAATCATAATTTCTTCTCGGAACTTCTAACCCTGTTTAAAACTTTTTAATGCACCCTCCAGCATGGAGCTATTTTTAATCGCTATTCAGATTCAGCACTTATTAATAGATCCAAAGACTTGCAACGATGTCAATTTCTTATTTATATGCACCTTTTAATATTATGGTATAATATAATTAATGTGAATCAGTGTATAATAACGTTGATCGGGATAACTGAGACACGAATTCTACGTTGCTCGATGCAGAAGGATTTTGATCCGATTACCATACCGTACATATTGTGCAGATTCACTTCGCGTTTGGTTTTAATTTAAATAAATTCTGAAGTGCCCTTTGATTTTGCGTGCTTGATTATCGATGTATAATATTATATTTTAATGTGGAAATATATGGAACCAGCATAGATTCTACTTTTAATTTCTTTCGGAAACGAAGAAGAAGAAGCCTTTTCGTCCTTGAAACGATAATTGTGTTTGGAAATGTGTTACCATAACTGCGGAGAATCGATTTTGAAATTAGCAATGAGAAATTCAAAATGTGATATTTAGTAAACAATAACTTGCAAATAATTGCAATCGTGAATTCATTTATTTATCAGTCTCATAAACTACACGGACAATAAATAAAATACTTATTTTTTTAACTTTAAACAACGTAAGAAACATCAAATATTGATGAAATAATGAAAACGGCTTGAAATTGAAGAGGAATAATGTAAGAAATCAAGCAAAAAATATTTTACAAAATTGCCAAACATTCAAGAAATTTTTTGTGTAATAATAATACCAAAAACTGATATTATTAGAGAATATATATATTTTTTTAATTTTAAAAAAGTGTACCTTCTAAAATTCCAACGCCAAGATTCCGTTTAATTTTTACTTAATTAGAATTTCAAAAATCGCACTACGAGGTACACATTTCTACGCTCCAAGGCTCATATGTGCCAAATTTGGTACTGTAGATCAAACGGTCTGGTCTATAGAAGGCAAACACACACACACACACACACACACACACACACACACACACACACACACACACACACACACACACACACACACACACACACACACACACACACACACACACACACACACACACACACACACACACACACACACACACACACACACACACACACAGCTTTTTTCTTTTCTCGTGTACGAAAGTATTGTTATGAATTCGGTGTTCTTTCGATTTGTTAGTCGATGAAGCTTTTTTATTTTCTCCTGTACGAAAGTATTGTTATGAATTCGGAGTTCTTTCGATTTGTTAGTCGATGAAAAAACAGTCCTTTAAAAGTCTAAAATATTTATTCCAGAAAATTCCAGCAAATTCAGGACTTTACACGAACCAAATATTACAATTTCGCACTTGAGTACAGCTTAATTCTGTAGTAACTAACAGCAGAATAATAAATTTCAAAATGTCTCTGACGATCAGATCACAAGCAATACACAGCAGCACACTACAACAAACAGTAGGTATCCTAGTGATCTGGTCTGCCTTCCAGATTCCCCTTTCCTCAATCTGCTGCTTTGAGCTTTATTTCTTCCTTTCCTCGACGGCAAGCGAGGGAGCTCTCTATGAGAAACTGTCGCCGCTGTATTTGCTTCTCATGACCTCCGAAAACCCCATGTGTTGGCCGTGCTTGGCAACCCATTAGACGGGTGGTGCACTGTGGTCCCTGGTGTATCAATCGGCTGGTTACTAGCTACCTGAGTAGTTAGTCTACTAAGTATAAATCAAAGGGGTCAATTCTTGGACTTGATGTTAAGGGTGATCACTGTCCTCGGGAGTGACTCCCACCGTGTAGGTTCCGGCTAGTATTAAGTGAATGCCGAGGCTGGGAATGGCCAGAACCGGTAATTGCTTTCCCTCGCTGGGCTCCATGGTTGGCGGTGCCGTCGGGCCTGAACTACCTTCAATATCATATGGGCCCTAAAAAGAAATCTCCCTTCAGTGGGCATAATTTTGTTCCAAATAACCTTAATCAATGTTTTGACACATTATTTTTTTTTTATCATGAAACGCATTTCTGCACAAAATGAAACTTTTAATGAACACAAAATGAAACCATTCTTAGTACAAAAAGCATTTTCTGCAATCCTTGGAGAAGTAACTTCAATTCGAAAACTTCGCTCTGGAGATTTGTTAGGAGAGGTTTCAAATCCAAAGCGATCTCAACAGATTTTGGAAATAAAGTCACTCGGTACCATTCCTATAACTATCAGTCCTCACACTACTCTTAACTTTTTAAAAGGGGTTATAACATGTGGAGAACTGTTTAACGACACCATAGAACATATAACGCCGGAATGAAAAAGTCAAGAAGTGACTCATGTTCGTCAGATTTAAATACGAAGAGAAGGGCAGCTCCTTGACACGAAACATTTCGTATTAACATTTCACTCCCCTAAATTATAATGGCGGGTTATATTAGGTGTTCAGTTATTATATTAGGTGTCCACTATATTCTCAATCCTCTCAGATGCTTTCAATGTCAGAGATATGGCCATTCGAAAACTGCATGCCGCAGGACATTTACATGCTCCCGTTGTTCTCGGTCTGGTCACGACTCTCTCTGACACATTTATTTAATCCGAAGGAGTTCCCCAAGGAAGTATATTCAATGTGTATTTATTTATTGCTCACATTTCTAGCATTCTTACGTCACTTCAACCACCGATCGATCGCTGGTACCCTTTATATTGATGACTGACAGATTTCTTGCCAGGGTTGCGATATGTATTATATACAACGACAACGTCAATCAGCGATTGATAATATTATGGTTTGGTGTGAACAGAACAGTCATTCTATCTCAGCTTGTAAAAGTAATTGTGTTCATTTATGTCGGAAGCGAAGCCTTCACCCTAATCCATCATTTACATTAACAATCAAATTATATCTGTAGTAAATGGTTAGATTCCTCGGAGTCATTTTTGATTAAAAAAAAAAGTTCACTTTCCTTCCGCACATTTTATATTTAAGGAAGAAGTGTGAGAAAGCTTTAAATATCCTGAAGATTTTGTCTAGTACCGCTTGGGGAGCTGATCGAACTTGTTTCATCCGAGTGTATCAGGCAATCATCTTATCTCGTCTTGACTACTGATGTGTGGTGCACGGATCTGCTGGTGATTCTACTTTATGGAAACTTGACCCTGTTCACCACTCTGCTCTACGCATTTGTTCTGGCGCATTCCAGACCTCACCTGTTTAGAGTTTATATGTTGATTGCTACCAAATCTCTCTTGACTTGCGAAGTAAGCAGTTATCTGCTAATTACTATTTCAAAGTTATGTTTTTAAAAAATCATCCTCTGCTGAATGCATTTCTGAGTTCTTACCTTGATAAACTTTATCTTGCTTGCCCATGTAATTTGCGTTCATTTATGCACAAAATCATTTGTCAAAGAATCAGCAATAATTAGTCTGCAAGTAGAAAAATGTAACTTTTTAAATTTTTCACCTTGGAATATTCCACCAGTTAAATATATTAATCCATTTTCATTGTTTCATAAAACTTTCGCTGCGCCAATTGTTTATCATCAAATTTTTAAGTTTCATCGAAGTCTGTACTCGCGATATGCTCCTGTATTTACAGATGGCTCGAAGTCAACTAACTCTGAAGATGTGGTATTACTTTTTGAGATACCGTGTTTGCTTATAAGCTTAATGATGCATTCTCTATATTTACTTCTGAGACTATGGCAATCTTCTGTGCTTTACAGCGCATATCGTACAAAAGCACAAGTTACTTCTGCATGTATACTGATAGCATGAGTTTATTGCAGCAGTTACAACAAATTGATTCCTGTAATAATCCGATTATTTGTGATATTTTTCTTCTTTTGGGGGGGGGATCTAAAAAGCAAAGGGGTATCATAATGTTTTGTTGGTTTTCCAGTCACGTGGGTATTAAAGGTATTGAGTTAGCAGATTCTGTCGCTAAATCTGCATCACCCCTTCTTAACAGATTAGTTCGTTTTGGCTGATGTTAAATGCTACATAAAGAAGCATGTTTACAAAATGTGGCAGTAACAATAGGATTTGCAGAAATATAACTACATTCCTTAAAATCCACACTTATCAAATGGTCTAGTGCCTTAGTTAGGAGAAAGGACATTATAATGACTCGTCTTCGTTTTAGGGCATAGACGTTTTACGCATAATTATTTACTTTTTGATGAAACCGCACCTATTTGTAGTACGTGCCAAACTCTCTATTCATTTGTACACATTTTAACCGAATGCCCAGTTTTTAACTTCCAATATCGATCATTTTTTAGTACAAGGATTTTATGTTAACGATCTAGTGGGAGAAAATCCTCACTCTAACGTCTTCCTTTTTTGCCGTCGATTGGCTTGTAACATCATATATGATTGTTTTTAGCGTGTACCACTTGCTTTTAAATACTTAACAATTTTTTTAAATGAATTAGTCGTAATTTAGATCTTTTTTCATAGTAATTTTACATTATCATATGTTCATATATTCACCATATGTTTGGCGCAGCATGGCCATGTGTGGCATTTGTGCCATTAAAACCCAACTCCAAATTCATTTCTGAAATTATGACAGATAATTAAAGATGTCAGTTTCAAAAGTGTAGAGAAAGACCGATTTAATATAATACAACCCTCTAAATTCAACGATTATTTAATTAGAAGCTCTGATAACCTTGCACTATGTTTCAGATCGCTGGAGCATAAGAGTGAAGTTACAATGCATTACATGAAACGAGTTGAGAAGTTTGATATTTTTAGATGAATGTATTTGGATAAAACTAACATTTTAACTAGAAATTTGTACAACAGCATCATAGTATGTAGTAGAAAAACATGGAATAATGTTCTTGTTATTAAAGACATGAAATAATTCAATAATGTTTGCTTTATGCTTATTGGCAGAAATTTTAGGACTTTTAATTAAATCATTGGTGTGTGTGGGGAAAGTAGTTGTACGCTTAAATGACGACGCTGTGCACTTTTACAAGAGATACAAGAGACTTTCTTTGTACATCTGTCTTAATGTTTGAGATAAAAATTTCCATAATCCAGAATATCATGATATTCTGATCCAGAATGTCGTGCCGTGATCTGTCTAAGATAGTAGAGCATGGTCACTTGACTTTATGTTACTTCCTCAACTCCAGCTTTCATCATTCGCCTTAATGGTATGCACATTATTAATACCTGTTGACAGTATAGCTTTTATCGCTTTTAACTTCTGTTATCCTTTACATTTTATTCAATGGCCAATACAATTCAATATATATCAATCAAGATCTGCGGACATGCAACTCAAAAGTAAATTAGGCCTTAGTCCCCCCCCCCCCAATTTCCTATATGACAGTTCTCTGCCTACATATCGGATCTTTCTTAGATTCGAATATTTTCTAGAACTTCATTGCTTTTGAAAAATTACTTTAAAATTGTTTTCGAATAATTGAATTTGGCATATTTCGGGGACACCGATTTATGAAATTCTGACATAAAATTAACCAAAGTGGTTTCTTAATATCGGTATTGCTTTTAATTGTCTTATAAATATTGATTTATCGACTTTTAAGAATTTCATCATTTAATTTTTATAACTGATATTTCGAAGAATATTTAACATTTTTGTTTGCTCTTATATGTTTCCTTACTTCTAATTAATTAATTTACATTCCTCAGCTCCTTATAAAACTTCTAATCAATAGATAGCTTAATAGTTAAATTGTTTAAAAAATTAATAAAATTTTTGCATATTAAAAATTGGAAGCCCTTTTTTTATAGATAAAGTTTTCACTTGAAAAAGTTTTAATACTGATTAAATATATACTTTTTAATTGAACTGAAAAAGTACTTAAATTACTGATAAGTAATATAGTTGGGCGTGAATTTATTAATTTATTCAATATTTGTCGACCTTCATGAGCTGCAAAACAGAAAGTAAAATAAAATTTATAAAAATAGTTATTATTATGTATAGCCGTAATGTCGACATGTACTTCATTAAAAAAGAAAATCGATTTCTCAAGTTCACTGCGATGACTATTGGATTATATGTAATTTAATATGAATGGAAAGTCGTGTTCCTATTCAGGAAGCACGGTTTCACTCGTTGTATAAGGAGTTTGGGTATAGAATTTTTTTCTTGTCATTATTCGGCATTGTTTCTTCAAATCTCTAATCATCCTTTATGTTTTGATTACTTGCTGATAAAATGGGGAAAAAAAAAAGAAAGAAAGAAATGTTTTCTTTATCTTTTGCAGAATCTGTTTTTTCCTCATTGTTCAGAAACAGTATTAAATGCTATAGTAAAGGTATTAATTCTATGAATAGTCATATCATAAGGAGTTTCAGACATAATGTCAGAAATGAATTGAAGTGCTTATTTTTAATTGCATATCCCCTCATTTTTTTTTTTTTTTTAAATTTCGACATTTGTAAAAGCCAGTCATTGGGAGCTCATAAGTTGCTCTATTATGCATTGTGACCGAATTCTTCTTAAATTGACTTTGTAAATTTTTTCTAGCCATATATATTAATTTAAGCTATGTTTTAAGCTAGAAACAAATTTCTGAAACTAAATAAAAAAACGAATATAGAAATAAGAAAATGAACTATTAGTGATAACTAAAATAAAACTCTACTAAAAATACTTTTTTTGGCAAATTTTAATGGAATTTGTTTGTCAAAATGATTTTTATAACTAATTTTACTTATGAATGCTGAAGAAATAAAATCTAATTTCTTTGCCCCAATCTTTTTCCAGGCAACCACAAAAGGTCGCAAAACCAGAATTAAAAAAAAAAAAAAGCTTTTTTATTTCAAGTTTGGAAGTTTTACAGAGCTAATATGTTTTAATTATTTTAATTTAACTGATATGTCTTAATTTATTATTAAAGTATATCAGTTATGCAGAACTGATATATTTTATAATAAACATTTTTTTTTCTCAGTAGAAGTTATTCTGTTCCTGTTAAATAGATGTTGATCTTTAATCGCTACGACAAAAATTCTCTTTTAATCCTGTAACACATACAGCATTGTATTTTTTATTTTTTATTTTTAGAATTTCTAATAGTTATTTTTGCATTTTAGGGAGATCTGGCGAAGAAGAAGATTTATCCTACATTATGGTAAGTTAAATACATTATCTGGGCGGAGTAACGCACGCTACTTTCTGCTATTCTAAGTCTTTGAAAGTATTCCCAACTTCCTTGAAGGCTAGACGAGAGAGAAAGAGAAAAAACATGAAGTCATTAGATATTTCTAACAATTTTCCTCTTAAAAGCATGCGCGTTAATATTACGTACATTTTCTTCTGTTACTATGTAGCCCTTTCATTTCCTACCGAAAGTTCCGCTTCAAAGGTACTTAGTTTTATGATACAACCGCAGGCGATAGTTTCATCTTTCGTAATTCAATCATCATGTAACCAGCAGTCACGTCAGGAGGAATAAAAAAAAAAAAAAAAAAAAAAAAAGTGAAACTTCAATGCGTATATTTTATTTCAGAAATTGCTAAAAATTATACTTTTAAATAAAATTTTTAAAAATGCTTTTGTATAAAACGCTTTAATGAATAGCTGATCTACTTTTTCTTTCTTTTTTCTTTTTTTAAATAATTTTTGTATGTATTACACTCGATTACTAGATGCAAATTAAAATGCTAAGGAAATATTATACAAATTTAAAGTAATACATAAAGGAAATACAAAAGTTGCGATTCTTACTAGAATATCTATTTTCTTTACGAATCTTTCCTTTATCGCTTATCTGTTTGTATCATTTTAAACTTGCATACAAAGATTGTGTAAATTCCGTTAAACTGGGCATAAAAATTATAAATTAATGAAGTGCAGGGTGGCTATAAAATGATTTTCCTTCTTTGTAACTAAACTAAGAAAAAGAATGAAGTCAAATTTCATATACAAACTGTTGAAGGCGCAGTGAGACGAATTCTAGGAGAGACAAAAAAGAATTAAAAAAATTGCTAAAAAATAGTAACCGATGTCACTGAAAAAAAGACATTTCGTGCTGTCATTTGTTTCATGAAAACACTGAAATCAATAATTATAGCAGTTGCACAAAAAATGTATAGTTCAAAATTTCATTAATGCTCGAGTGGCATAAAAAAAAAAGTGTGCGAATAGAAATGAACAGAATGAAACTGTCCGAAAATGTTCTTTTTTAATCAACATTAAAGTTACATTTTGAGTACGCTGATCTTTTATTTGAGTATAAGATATTGCTCTGGCATCCCCCCCCCCCGTCATTCACTTCTCCATGTCTTCCATAGGCTATATATGGAATTTCATTCATTAGTTTTTGTTGCAGATGCCTCCAAATAGAGAAAGTTATGACTGCTCCATAGATAAAGTATAATGAACTGAAATTCTCAGTAATCTATTAATAATGAAAAACTTTGTGTGTATGTCTGTCTGATGGTGCTTTATAGGGCAGACTGATTTGGTCTACAGTTACCAAATTTGGTACAATGGAGCACCTCGGAGCAATTGTTTTTGAAATTTTAATCAGTTGAAAATTTAGCAGTTTTCGTTGATAACTTATGGAAATATTATTGTACAAAGAAGAATTTTGCGCTGTCTGAAAAGAATAATCTTTTTAATGATACTAATTTAGCTGTCTTAAAGTTTTTTCCTGAAATATGGCATTTTTTTTAAATGCTTTATATTTCAGTTTACAATACTTTCTCTTGTTGCAGTGCAATTTAAATGGTTTTCATTGTTTCTGTAAATATTTAATAGCATGTGTTTCTTCCATTGTTGAACGCTGCGGAATGAAAATTCTATTTTTTTTTGTGTATAATTGAACAAAAACGCCCCCCCCCAAAAAAAAAAACAAACATTAAATATTACATCTAGTATCCTGAATAACTACTTCAACCTGCTATTGTTTAATACTTTTTGAATTCAGCCAGCTAGCATGCTATTGAACTTGCTCATTTATTACAAATAAGATGCTTTAAATAAAATAAATGTTACAAATAAAATGCTTTAAATAAAATAAATATTACAAATAAAATACTTGATGTTAGAATCTACTTCACATTTTGTGCCTTTAAAAAGAAAAGAAAGTCGTGGAAAGAAAGTCACCGTGTAAGAAAACACGGAGTTAATTACACGAACAGTTAAATTTTTTGCGTGTCTGTGACATCATATAGCTTGAATACATGAGGAATGTTCATGCACTCCAAAGGCGGCGTTGGCAGGGGGGGGGGCAATTGCCTACCTGTCGGCAACCAGAGTTATTGGGGAAATATGCTTTTATATTATACATGAATAGGGCGATAAAGTTGTTTTTCCTAATTCAGAATTCAATGAATAATAGTTCTAAGATTAATCGTCATTTTTTTCATCTAATTGTTACTTCCTCGGTAACGAATTAGGAAATTTATTTTATTCATTTCACTATGAGAATTGTTTGATTAAAATCTAGTTAATGGTTAAACTAAATGGTTAAACTAAATTTAATAAAATGCTCTTTTCTTCCGACACTCCTGTGTGCATTCTAAGAAGAGTTTCTTTGCTGTAGCCAAATTATGTGAATTCATTTTAAATCACTGGAGTAAGTAAATTGTATAATTGTAAATTAAGTTTATTTAACTGTAAAATATCTGTTTTCTTTTGCAATTTTTAGCAGGCTACAATAATTACACTAAAGAAATATTACCAACTGTAATTGACGACAAAAAAATTTGTGGTATGGTAACTTTTTATCTATATTCAAAAAGTTTATCAAAGTATGCACTTTTTAAAATAAATTACTACCTAAATTCTTCAGACTCTGCATTTAATATTATGACTATACAATCGCGGATATCGTTTTTATTTTTTTCTTTCAATTACTATTCATGGCAAAAATTATATAATTTCAGGGGCTTTTAAATTTTTAATAGACTTTGAATAAAGATGTTTTAATACAATCACGATTAAAGTAGTTATTCATAGAATATATATAACACATTAAACCCTTGACATACGAATTTACTTAACCTCCTAATCAGATGGCACATCTTATTTGGTTCAATTATTTTTATTTCAGTCCCTAGAATAATATAAAGACATTCGAGGTAATGATGCGTTTTCAAGTGATTTTTTTTCATTTTAAATTATTTAATATTTTCACTTAATGCAGATTAAAAATTAAGTGATTCGATGCGCGATTCAGACTGTTTATACGAAAGAGAAAAAGAAAAATCAATACATGCAACTGAGGGGATAAAATTCATCTTTTGGGAAAAACATTAGCTTGCTATAGCTTCGAGGGAAAAGAGTATTTAATTACAAGACCATGTGCCTAAAAATGAAGATAGAAGATTCATATTCAAGATCTAATTTTTTATAATAAAATGTATTGATTTTTACTTTCTCGTATACGTAATACAGAGAAAGTATAGTAATCGTCAAAGATTTTGACGAATCTCCACGCTTTAGACTTCTCTTCGAAAAGCACATTTCTGGAAAATGCCCGTCTGTATGTGACAAAGATAATTAAAAAATGAATACATCCGAATTCCTGCTTCGTGTTGCAATTCATAAAAAATTATTTCAGGTTGGGAACTACTTTGATGTTTAGTAAAAGAAACTGAGAACATTTTTTTGCAAATATCTTTGTAAATTTTTAACAATGAAGGAAAGAGTCAGTATCTGAATAAAAAAAGAAGCTAAATAATATTTAAGTTTCTTTAATTAAATATAAAAATTAATTATATGAGTTATTTTGAGGTCAAATTAGAGGAATTGGGCTTGCTTCCCTGTCAGATTTGTCCTGGCCCTCGTCGGCAAACCTCTGCCGCTGCCCCTGATGCACCTAATAAACAAAACAGTTGTAGAGCTACGAAAATAAGGTGGCTTAATTGTCTAACTCAGATTGAAATTTATATCATTTTATAGAAGAAACCATGAATATCACGATATACATGTATTTTAATCTGAATTGTATGTAACAAATATTCTCGGCCAACAAGCTGGTCTCCAATTCCGGCTAGTAAATTAATAAAATTGTAAAGTTTCCCGAAAAGACAGTTTAAGAGGCAAATGTTTTCTGCAATACTCGAGAGGAAGCCATGGGTTTCATAATAAATCAGTTTTACGAACGGAAGGATGGAGGTAAAGCTGCTGAAAATGTTTCTTATACTTCCGAGTTCAACTATCTAGGAATATCAAAGAATGAGTTAGAATAAATAATTTGCAAGCATTGAAAATGAAAGCTCCGAAATTATTAGACTTATGCAATGAACGGGCGAACACACTACATTTAAAATTGTTGTCTCTGTGACGTAAGGAATAAAATGGTTTTACTCATTTTCTACGTTTGGAAGCAAAATTATATGTAAAGGACTGAGTACTATATACAAGCATTCCTCGGTGTAGTGTGGCATCTTTTCTGGTTGCCGTTGATATCTCTATCAAGCTCACTTTAAGTTTTGAGAAGAAGAATTAGGAAAGAAAGAAAGATTAAAAGAAATTTCAAAAATGTCGCTTTAAAAGTGTAAAGTACGATTCTTTAAAAATTGCCGTAGTTGTTATTTTTGTCAGTATTATTGTAGTTCTAGTAACAACAAAGCGTTATTCATCGGTTATTTTTGGGTGGAATATTTTTCACATACTCATTCTGAATACTGAATTTTAAGATTTTATTTTAATCTTTTTGCAGATTGTAGGATGTTGGTTATGTGCGATATCAGTTGATGAACTAGTCATCAATGTTTCTCTGTTTATGCCTGCTTCAATGGCATATTTTCATTAAATTATGTGAAACTGTTAAGCGTTTAAATATTAAGTTATAATAAGTAAGTTTATTGTACTTTATATAGTTTTGCTTCATCTGTTTCTTTTTGTCTTCTTTGTGACCTTCGAATATTTCGTCCGATCCCGTTTTTTTTTTGTCTGTGTAAATTCGCTATAATACCCTCTACATTAATAGGAAATTTGCGCATTTGAATCGGATTTTACTTTGTATATAAAAAAAAAACAATATTTAATCCTTTACATTTGCATTAACTAAGCTAAGCTACTTCTTCAATTTGTAAATGTGTTCGCTGGACTAGATGTAATCATTAAATTGCAAAAAGCGCTAGAGAATTAATGATGAAAGTCGTAAAATAGAACTTTATAATCTATATACAATGTAGTCATTGCAGACAACAATACAATAAATATGTAAAATGGATGCTGATTATAACAATTCAGACTGAAAGAAGAATAAAGAATCTTAGTTATGAATATTGTTTTAGGCAAAAATATCGTGCTGTTAATGGAAAGCTTCAAAATTAATTCGTGTTCTATTCAACCTTCAGCAATTTTGTTTAAAATGGTTATTTTTTATGTATCTATATTTCTGACTGCCATCTTTTTGATATTTCACTATATAGCAGTATTTGGAGATTGTGTAAAGTAATGTCATTTATTTAACTCTGAAATTTACTGTCCATAAATAAATTCCGTGTTATTTAAGTTATTTAAGTATAAGTTTAAAAATATAAAACAAACTATTTGCATACATTCATTGTAATAAAAAAATACATGCACTTAAAGTAATATTTTCCCTTTCAATTTTTTTGTTTATTTAATTTTAAATGCACTATAGGTTTTATTTTAGTTTTTATAATTACTTTTTAAAACTGATCATTGAAAACTATTATGACACTTTCTAGATTGAATTTACCGACATTAACGGTGGAACTGAAGATTTGGCCAGTTTAAAAATCCTTGCAAAAACAAAATTCAGCTGATCTAAACATTGCATAGTATCGCGCTACATATAATTTCTGATTTAATTATTTTTATTTTATAATGAACAAGCATTCAATGTGCCTTGAGAAAATCTCGTGATATTTTTGTAAGAACGTTTTCTTAATTTTAGGTTCCTATATCGTGATGGATTGTTGCCTCCAAAAACAAAATTTGTGGGCTATGCAAGAAGTAACTTGACAGTCGATGATATCAGAAATAGAGCAACTCAGTACATGCAGGTAAATATTTATCAAGTCATTTTTTAGAAATCAAAATTTCTGATTAATTTCCCTGAAATTTTCATATATTCTTTTGAAATAACCAAGTCATTCCCATTCTTATATTTAAGCTGTAGAATAAAATATTTTTTCTTACTTTACATTGCAAGAATTGGTTTTTCTTAAATTTTTATTTTTTGTATGCTGATAAATTTAAACCTCTTTTCAAAAATATTTTAAGTTCTTTTTTTATTAGCTGTAATTTTGCACCGAATCCGAGATTAACTTGCTAGGAAATATTCAATTGTAAACAATTTCGTCGCTCACATATGTACAATTGACATATATGGATAACTCGCATTCTTAACTAGTATATATGGGTAGCATACCACTTCTATTAATTATAATATTTTCTTGGAGACCAAGAAAACTTTATAATTTAACTTAGACAGATTTATTGCTTCTGAGTAGAAGACTACATATTGTACCTCATAATTTTGACTATATAGAAAGAGAAAGGTTGCGATAAAAAATAATTAACATTGTGTGTGCTCATTACACAAACAAATTGTGCATGGTCATTTACACTGTTTTCTTTAAAAAACTTTCTATGAAGTACATTTTTCTGTTTTCAAGTAATAAAAAATTAAAATAGCTTACTTTTTTGTGGAAGACTTTTGACTTAATAATTATGATACAGAAATATAATTTTTGCTTACTTTTATGTACTATTTGAGCATTCTCATTAATGAAATATTATTTCACTATCTCTTTAAAACTATAGAATATCATTAATTTATAGTTAAACACTATGTAAATGCATAGAAATTGAATTTCTTTTTCTTTTGGTTATTTATTGGTTCTACTCTACAACGATTTTTTCAGTGTTTTCAAATTGTTTAAATCAGTTGTTTGACAAGTTGTTGGATGTAAGATAATATTGAAGTTGAAGCTTTAAAATAAAGAGTTAAAATATATATATTTATTTACATACAAATTCATTACAAATTATGTTGTATTTCAATTGCCTTCCAGGTTGAAAAAGAACCATTTTTTAAGTAAAAGTATTTTGCCAATCTGTCTACCTAAAAGAAAGACATTTATCCATCCAGTCTCTTAACTACTGTCGATAGAGTTTGTATTTTACAAAATTATATTTTGAATTATTTAAATTCGTTTGATACCAAGTCAGTTCTCAGAAATATTGGGGAAGTGATTTTATGGGATGAGTTGCACAAATGGCATTTTATTCAGAAAGTTAAAAAAATTTTTTCTGTTCAAAGTGGCCAGCGCATATCTTGTTTACATTTGAAGCAAAGACAAAATAAATTTTAAATTGCTGTGGTTATCATGAAAATTCATTACCAAAAACCATACTAATCAATTCTGAGGTAAGGTTTATATACATATAAGGCAAGACAATATGAACATTTAATCTATCTTTTGGTTATTTTAAATATGTTATATCAAATAGAAATAGCGTTGTATGAATTTAGTGAGAAAAGATACTTTTTGTATTTGTAGTTTCATGGTTTCAGTGCAATGTGTATGAATTTTTTTTAGGTTAAAAACGAACAAGAGCAAAAACTGGACGAATTTTTCAAATTAAACTACTATGTTAGTGGCACATATGAAAATCCTGATGACTTTGGAAAACTTAATGAGCAACTAGATAAATTGGAAAATTCATCATTATCAAACAGACTGTTTTATTTGGCTCTTCCTCCTACTGTGTTTTCCATTGTCACAAAAAACTTGAAATTGAAGTGCATGGCACCCAAGTAAGTAGGCCTTTAGAGCTTTACTCTTTTATATATTTCTGAAAATTATGCTGAGACACTTTTTCCTGTTCGCTTAAACATGTGCTAATGCAATTTTTTGAGCGATTTTAACTTAAAGTAAATATTTTGACTAAGGTGAAATTTGCAGTTTTGTATTTAAGGTATGATCGTTTGAGTATAAAAAATCTGTATGTGCAAACCACCCTATTGGTTGAGATCATAAAATATGTGCTGAGTAAACAAGATCACCAGTTTGCCAAAGCTACTTTCGGATAGTTTAGACTTTATTTTTCTCTGTATTTCTCCCGCATTTTTTCATTGTCAATAGATTAGATTTATTATGCTGCTATTCAACTTCGTGTATATTGTTACTTCATTGATGAAAAACTGTTTAATACGTTTTACTATATTTTATAGCATCTGTAGTGTTCATTAAACTTTAAATCAAGATTACGAAATTGCAATGCTTAAAAATCCAGTTAAAATTGTTGAATGGCTTTATCAAAATGTAACTAAGAAGCATGTGTAGTTCGACCTTTTTCCTTAATCTTAAATTTCATTTATTAGAATAAAACCATTCTTCTGTATTATTTATTAACCTTTAATAAAATTTAAATTCATGAAATATTTTTCAAAACAAAAATTCTTTGCTATTATTTATTCTAAACTGATGCCTCATGATTTCTTCTACTATTAAAGCGAAGCGTGCGGAAACATGAATTTATTATTTGAGCTGTTTTAAAGATTTTCTTAAAACGACTTTTCTAATAATTTGATGAATATTCTATTTATATTTTGATCGCCTTTGTGTTATTAAGGGTCGTATTTCTTAATTTTAGGGGATGGACTCGTGTTATCATCGAAAAGCCATTTGGCAGGGACAGTGAAAGCTCAGCTGAATTATCTCGCCATCTTTCGTCGTTGTTTAAAGAAGAAGAAATTTACCGAATTGATCATTATCTTGGGAAAGAAATGGTTCAAAATTTGATGGCTCTTAGGTATATTTTTGTTCTCGTCTGAAACTTTCTCCTATAAAGTACTAAAATTTAAATTAGATTAGTTCTCTATTATAAGTTTTTGTATAATATTTAATTGAGGTGTTGCTTATTGTTATTCATAAATTTATAGAAATGATTTCATTCGGAAAAAGAAATTAAGATAAATTTAATATATTTGATAGAATTGCTGCTTTATATTGAGTTCATTAATTTTACTTTTCTTCATTGTACTTCATGCAGAAAGTAAAATTTATCATACTTTCTTTATATTTACCTTGAATTGATATGAAAAAAATATACTTGCAAATTTTACACCATACTTTTCTCTAAATTTTAGTTTGTAGAATGGCGTGCGATTAAGAAAGCCGAGCTTTACAGCAGAACACATCAATCTACAGTATTCAAAATATAAATTCTTTGACTAGTGTTTGTGAATTCTTTAATCCTAATTGTTAAATGTGCATTTAAGACTCGGCATAAGCATTAAAATTGCACACATGCTCACAGATTATGAATCTGTGAGTTAATTTTTGCCAGATTCACAGCAGCTTTCAGAGAACTGTGTTTGAATTAACTGATAAATTAAGCAGAGTAAATACTTGGATTGTGTTTGAACAACAGAAAAAGTACAAAATTTATTCAGAATCTTATGCAATATTTGTCCCTATGGAAGGATACACTAAGAAAATACGCAGTTACTCTAGAAGTATCACAGACAAAGTGAGCACTAGAAAAAGATAAGCAAAAATGGTTCTGATATAGATACATAATTTATGAGTAAATGGAAGCACTAAACAGTGAGGGTAGCGAATATAAGTGGCATGCGTTTAGTAGAATGCAAAATAGGGCTATTTCACCCGAACCATTTAATCTAGCAATGGTTTATGGTTTCCAGAGCATGATGTTATTTTTGCACCTCCGCATCGTCTTTAAAAAGTGGTATAGTGT
Source organism: Argiope bruennichi (assembly GCF_947563725.1). Taxonomy (NCBI): domain Eukaryota; kingdom Metazoa; phylum Arthropoda; class Arachnida; order Araneae; family Araneidae; genus Argiope; species Argiope bruennichi. Next base: position 124,934,970 of record NC_079163.1, read on the forward strand.
TTGTCTCCTTTGCAACTCATAAGATAGCGCCATGGGCATGCATACCCCCTTGCCTTCTCCGAATACTTACATCACTGGCAATATAGCCATTTTTGCCAGTAGAAATTTGAAATCCCTTGGAAATGCTTACACTTTTAATTTCGACAATAGGTTACTTCCTTTATTGCTCAGCGAATTTCCTCTACAGTGCTATTTAACTATAGCTTTTGGAAAAATAGTTTTGCGAAGCTAAAATTGATTAAAACTAATTTGCAATCTTCATTTCAATCAGGACTTTTGAATAGTTTATCAGTTATGTCCATTGAATCTGAAATTAGAAGAATGTAAACATTGACAGTATCCTAAGACTTTGCTATGAAAAACCCAAGGGAATTAATCTTCTGACAGTAAAAGGCAATATTGTGACTTGTTTGCAATTTATGGAGCTAAATTTTTAATTTAGTTGTTGTTTTTTAAATGTTTTTTTAAAAATCCACTAAGACAAGTATGTAATTTTCAGAGATGATAAGCAAATTTTGTTAGTTCCTTTTACATATATATATGTATGCAATTTTATATTAATGCAGTTCATAACAGTTTGATATATTAATTTGCATATACATATTTCAAATGCTACATTTTTATTTTTTCTATTCTTATGAAGATAAATTAAATCTATAAAATATTCGATTCCACAGACCTTGGTGCAAGCTAAGAACCTAAGGTCGATCAAATACCTCCCAATTCACCCCTACACATAATAAAACCATCATTGGTTGTTTTGAGTATTTACTTGTGTCATCTATCAAAGAAATCCAATATAATAAATTTATCATCATGTTTAAGCTATTTGAAAGAGAAAATGTAAACAATGGAAACACATTTTGAATCACTGATGTATTTGCTTTTAAAAAGTAAAAACCAGCTACAGAAACGTAGTTATTTTTCATTCCTGTTTGAAATGTTTGAGTATATATTTATATAGGTTTGGAAATCGTATATTTGGTCCTATCTGGAATCGAGACAATATTGCTAGTATCATGATTTCCTTCAAGGAGCCATTTGGGACTCAAGGAAGAGGAGGATATTTTGATAATTTCGGTATTATAAGGTTTGTATGCACTGCTTTACTGATTTTACATTTTAGTGCCAATTGTGTTCTGTAAATTAAAAATGAAACATTGTAGGAGGGTGGGATGAAGGATGGAGTGGAGTGATTGATAAAGAAATTAAGCAGGGTATCACTTCATCATCATCATCATACATATATATACACAGGATGTCTCAAAAACCGTACCGAGGCTTTTATTTGTTAAATGATTATAGACATATACTGTCGATTACAAAGTTGTCTAAAAAAGGTGCCAAATGTTATGAAATCGATTAAAATTTTCAGGGTATTAAACTTAAAAAATACAAATTTTTAATTTTTATACTGCCCCCGAACGCACACACACACACACACACACACACACACACACACACACACACACACACACACACACACACACACACACACACACACACACACACACACACACACACACACACACACAAAAGAGTAAAATGTTCTTCATAGACTAATAAGGTCATGTACAAAATTTCAGCATTTTATCACAAAAAGTCTCAAAGATATGAAACTACATAAATGCTGACTTAAACCACTTTTCGATGCCTGGATATGTGTTCGCAAAGAGGAAAAATCATGTCGGATGTTCGTTTTTAGGGGTCGTACACAGATTGATAAAGAAAGTAATGATTGAATAAATAAATAATAGTTTTGCTATTTATTAGTTCAAAAGTATTAAACATTTTTAGAAATACTAACTTAAAGGAAAGATTACATAACTTGTTCAAAATGTTTTCCATCCATACCAATACAGAGCTGCATTCGTCTGATGACACTTCTGTACATTCTATCAAGTTTTTGTTCGGTGATGTCACGACAACCCTCTAAAATGCGTTGTTGCAATTCGGCTTTATTTAAGGGAGGTGACAAATAAACCGCTGTACATAAACGAGCCCACAAAAAAACAAAACAAACAAACAAACAAAAAAAAACAAAACACCATGGGTGTTCAATCAGGTGATCTAGAGGGAAATTCGACTGGACCATTCAAGCCAAATCCTCTTATCTGGAAACTCGTTATTTAACCTGTGTTTCACAACTGCAGTATGATGAGCTGGAGATCCATCATGTTGGAACCAAACATGTGGAAGTACTGTTAGAGGAAGTTCCTCCATAAAATCAGGTATAACCACATTCAGAATCTCATTAACATATCTGTCTCCTGTTAACGTACCATCATAAGTATGGGTCAAAGCAAGCGGTTTTTTGTAAATACCACACCATGCATTCACAGAAAATTGCTTCTGATGATGAATAGCACATACCACGAATGAATTTGCGTCTGACCAAAAGTGCTCATTTTTAGGATTTATACATCCATCTTGTTTAAAACAGCATTCGTCTGTCCAAATTATGTTTTTCAGGAAAGAGAGATTAGCATCTTCCTGATTAAGAGCCAAATTACAAAAATCTAGACAACGCTGATAATCTATTGGCTCCTGTCCCTCCACACCATAAATGCTAAAAGGATGCCATCTATTCCGTCTCAGTATTCTCCACACTGCTGTGCGTGATAGGTTCATATTTGAAGCAGCAGTACGAATACTACTATGTGGATGACTGCAAAAGTAAAGCAAAATATCAATTTCTTCATCAGTTGAGTGAAGTATGGGCCTACCTGGTCCACCTACAGGATATACGCTTCCTCTTTCTCACATTCGTTGCACTTTACTCCGAAATTCCTGTGCAGTTTCGATAGCATTGCGATTGCATAAATTGTAAAGCATTAGGATTTCAAAAAGTTCTTCACTGCTGTATTGTGACCTACTGTTTGTACAGTCTAATTGCTTTCTCAAAATGTAGCAGAAATGTGAATTATTTATGTGCGAGTTATTCTTACTTAAGCTATGCTATTGATCAATGACAGAGTACAAATAACATAATAAAATGACATGTCTGTTGAGATTATGGGACGCACCAATCAGAGGCATATATTTGCATATGCAAACATTTCTAAGTTTTTTTACAAATTCATTGACTGTTTTTATTATGCTTTTACAATGCTGTTTTTAAGTTATATTCTGTAATTCATGATATAAAGTAATATGATATAAAGATTCAAGTATTTTTCAGGAAGCATAGATTTTAAAATTCGCATTTAAAACTAAAGATATGTCGTGTCATCTGCACTGAAGCTATAGACATTTGCATTTTAATTTGCGAATGACCCTTCACCAACTTTGTTTTAACATATCTTTAAAATTTTTCATGATAAAATTCTGAAATTTTTTACATGACCTTATTAAAGGAAGGGGCACATTTTCCTCACTTGGAATTTTGTACACTGTCCGTATAAAAATTTAAATTTTGTATTTTTTAAAGTTTAATCCCCTGAAAATTTGAATCGATTTCATAACATTTTTGACCTTTTTTTACGCAACGTTTAAAATGTAATTATTTTATATAGGTATTGAAATTACAAACTAATAAAACGCCAACAATAAAACAATGCATATTTTGAAGTTATTATTTGATATTTCATTTTAGATCAAACCTTATGCGATTATAAAGAATGATTTTAAAAAAAATATTAACTTTAAGGTATACTGAAAGTAAATCTAATGACGTAGTCCAAAAAATAATGTAATTTTCCATTGTTTGAGAAACTCTGCTATTATATCTTCACTTATTTTCTAAAAAAATTGTATTTCAAATTAAAAATATTCACAATTGCGTAATGTTGATTAGATGAATAAATAAATAAAATATCACCATTGACAAAAGGAAACTTGAACTATTTCTTTAACGAATTGGTAACATTAATCTAAAATTCACAGAAAAAATATGTAGAAGGATTTCTTTCGTGTTGGAGCTTTTAACATTAATAAAGACTAAAGAAACAATTTCAGAACACTGTAAAAACGTTTGTTATGCTACTAATCTGAATTTCCTAAATTCACGTGTTTTGATCTACCCATTTTGCTTTAACAAAAGTTACTGACATTCAATAGGGAATGACGCCACCAAGAATACGGGGGGGGAGGGTTGTGGGTCTCAGTCCTCTGTGTTCGGCTACTTTTTATATGCATGCTTTGTATGTCCGGTAGAACTGGAACTATATATTCTCACAATATTTGTTTTTTACTTCCCTCCAAATGTATTGCATGTACTGTATGTGCGTGAATTACGTAATGGTGGTGACATTGATGCAAAGCAATCTCATTTTTTTTTTTTTTTTTTTTTTTTTTTTTCCTATCCGTTTGCAGAAGACCGAATGGATGCATAGAAAAACGACCCCATTGAAATGTTACAATTCTTTCAACTTATAGGTTAAAAAACCTTTTTCCTAATATTGTCATAAATTTAAGAATTTATTTTATGATTGCTTTGAATTGTTTGTACAAGCTGTTAGTGAAGTGATTTGAAATCAAAATTGTGTGGTATCACTTTCCATGAAAGCTGTTATTACTTTAAAAAACTATTTTTAAAATATTTTTCATAAAAGTAATTTTACTTTGTCACATTAGAAATCAGTGGATCCATATATATACATTTTAAATTTCAGTTTGGTGTGGGGGGAGGGGGGTTGTAGATGCTCAACTCAGGTAGGTAGCTATTGCAATGAAACATTTTGAATGAAATGAACTTTTACATTTTATTTAGCTTTGCCTTAAAGTATGTGGGAGAAATGTATTTTATTATCTGCATTATTAAAAATATATATTTCTGTGCTTTAGGGATGTCATGCAAAATCATCTTTTGCAAATTCTGTGCTTGGTTGCCATGGAAAAACCTGTTACCACGTCTGCTGAAGATATTCGAGATGAAAAGGTGCAGCATATATATATTATAATTGCAATTTAAATTATTTTTTTTATTGAATTTTAACATGTGCAAATATGTATTGTGCAGCTTTTACCTTCTATATATGATTTAATTATTTTTCAGTACTTTACTGTTTTTATTTTTATTTTGCTTCATTTTTTAATTTACTTTCCTATATTTACTTTTTTTTTCTTCTTTTGGTTTAAGGTTAATTTTTTTTCTTTTACTGATATTGATTTTGATGAAACAACGAAGAAAATTAAATAACATGTTTTTATTCACGCTCCGAAAATATTTGTTTTATGAAATATGTTGTAATTTGTGCTGTTTTTTCTTTGAAGAAATTGCACTTAGTGATAAACTAAAATGATAATTTATGTCAATATCGCAGCACTTTGTATTGATCTCCTATATGATCTGAACTGATGATGTAATGTATTTTAGTTATTTCAAAGTCAAAATTTTAATTAAATTCTATTTATTATATGTACAAAAGCGGGATAAGAAAACGTGAAACGCTGAGAATTTTTCTTTGTACTTTAAAAAGAAAGGTAAAGAGGAATACCACTTATATACAATTTTATTTATTTATGTCTAATGCTAATTGTGGTAGTTGGAGAAAGTAAGAAGCTTAAGCATGCGACACAGCTGCCCATTCATCGCAAGCAGTGAGGCTAATTATACTAAGGCTTGAGTAATTGATTATATAATTTGTGAATGAATTAGATGTAATGGGATTGCATCTGCTACAGGATATAAAGTAACCGAGTGGAATTAAGATGATTAAATCTCCGTCTTGAAACTGTGTTTACTGTGGAAATTACTACATGACATAAATTAATGAATAATTTTCATACGATTTGCCAGTTTTTATTTAGAAAATTTTCTCTGAATAATAGCGTAACGAAGATAAATAACGCTTGGGGTACAAATGTTCCAAGAGTAAACGACATTATTTTTTCACCTATTTTTCATATTTATCTTTAAAAGAATGAGATTAACACATTAAATGTTCCAATGGCGCCTCCTAAGACTGATGCCCGGGTCATCTATACATTCCTCTTCTTGTTCCTGGTTGCTATGCCATTGCCCCTGAAACTTTGCACAAGGCTCATTCCGTTATCCGCTCTCTATGGACACTCCATGTCCCTGACTGGCAAATTTTCCATCTTCTTAAAGGAAATATCACACAGTGATTAGTTCTTTTATAGCATCATGGATATCCACCCACCACTTCTAATATACTGTTACTTATTCACTTTATAATGTATTCTCTCCTATAAATCAGCTGTTTTTATATTTATATTTTATTTGTATTAGTTTATTCTATAATATAACCAGTCGCTCTATTTACATTTTCTACAGTTTTATTTTACAGTTGATTGAGACACACTAATTCCCTTTGGCATAAATTGGTGAGTTTAAGTGAAACAATCCACTACAATACTAATACATTGGACAACTGATCAAGTTAACTTATTTGCACCTACTGCCACATCCCTTCCCTCCATTTTTTTTAAACTAATGTTACAGATTATTCTGGAGCAAATGGTTTGGATGTTGTGATTGAATTCAATGAACTCCAATGCGTTTTTTTTTATCTTCTATCGCTTTTCTGTGGCTTGAAATTAGTTGCTTATCCATCGCTGAATTTGTTAAGAAGAGAAAACTAAGTGTGAATGGCATGCTTCTGAAAGAGACTGTAGTTTTGCCAGATCAAAGTTAGATCTTGCATACTTCATTTTATTGAAGTCACAAATTTATAATATTGGGCCTTCTTCAACATTGAATATCTTCCTCTTTCGATGTCGTAAAATACAGAAAGATTTCCATCCGGCTGCGAATCTGGTGATTTTAGCATTTCCATTGCTTTTATTTTTCCTGTGCCATAAAAACAAGAGGTGGATACCATAATCGATTGATTCATTGGAAAATAGTAAAAGATGTCAAGAATTTTTGTACTTTTTAATTAATATTTCTCTTTTTATATATTATTGTTGAAGCAAGTGCAGCAAATTTCTCTTTATGAAAAATATCTCCCCTTTCATTGGAAAGGGCATGAAATTAGTAATTTTAATACGCCTGTATCTGAACCCACATCTACTACAACGTTATATTCCAGATAAAATCTCAATTGTCTGGGACTGTCGCATACGCATAACATGCCATGGAAGAGCTTTTGGGAATCAAGTATGACTTCTTTTGATCTAACTTTCACTTAATTTTGCTGTTTTTTTTTAATATAGTTTTTCTATTAAGTGTGAGTTCTGCAAAATTTTTCCTTTTATTTTCTCTATAGCTTTAAGCCCAATCTCATAACTACTAATACATTATGCTTAACCATCACATACAAATCCGGATTCCAAAGAGACTAGTTTCCCTGAGAGTTTAGTTAGCGGGTTATGTTTTCATAATTACGTGGTAAACTTTATTAAGTCATGAAAATTTATTTGTTTTCTTGATTCTCATAGTATATCATGTTTCTCATTGTATTGTATTGATGTTACAAGAAAATCTTCAATGATTTCACATACTTTGAGGTAAGAAAGAATTCCAAGGACTCATTTCGAGAGTTCTTATGCTTCATCCCCGTACTAGACCTCTAATCGATTTCATAGAACACATGAAACCTTGTTTTATACACATCAGTCCATGTTTTGAAACAATATACCCCTTTTTGTCTGACAAAAAAAAAAAAAAAATTCCCTCTTGTCACTTTCTTGACTGTAAAAAAAAAATCCAACTTTGCTACAAGATTTCTAATGTCTAATAATCTCAAAATATATTGAATTCTTTCCAGAGAATTGTAAATCTCTCTCTCTCTTTCTGGGCAATGCAAAAATCTTTGAATATGTAATAAATATCTAGTCCAGCATAAATATTTAGCTGAGCGTGCTGTTTCCCGTATTACATGCATACGCTACAGAAGCAACCGCGGCGTACGTCGAAAGATCTTTCTTACCTCTCCCACCCTTCTCACCATTAGCATCGCACATAAATAAATAAATAAAAATGTATGTTAGTACATTAAAAAAAGTGTAAACTTTAACTTTTATATGAATGATTTTTTCATGATATGGCTTATAAAAATATAACAAAAAATCAAAAGTTAAAAAATTTTCCGTATATATTGTATATTCTAAATTTATATATATATATATATAAACTATTTGGTTTAATGTGAGTATGAAGGGAATAATTTTGTAGTCCATTTAATAACAACCAAAATGAAAAAATTGGCTTGAACCGGGCTTTAGTTACAAAAACAATGGCTGTGCCGTAAGTAGTGGCATTTTGGACTTATGAGTAGGGGGCTGATGGGAAAGGCCACAGAGGGAATTTTGGGAATTTTTGTAAAATTCTTCTTCTAGTAGTGTTTTATCAATGGAGTCTTTATTGAATGGACTATAAATTGTTTGCGTCTTAGTTTGGATCCTTACTCCAATACGAAAAGTTGAACTTTATTTTCTTTGAATAGCTTTTTAGACTCTACTTTTCTGTTACAAAATAAGTCGATGCCTATCTGATGCAACATAGGAAGTGCAGAGTATGGAAATGAAAGTGGATAACGAAATTTACGTCCTGAGTTTGAAACCTGACTTTGATCGAAAGAAAAAATACTAGATGACACGGAAGCACATAACATTCGCAAAAGAACTATTAAACAAAAAAAAAAAAGATTTTTATAAATTTAGAGTATATGTAAAAGTATTTTTATCTTTCAAATTTTTGGTTTTTCCAATACCAAAATTGCTATATACCATATTATATAAAAATATTCCTAAAAATTGCAAAAATAAATCGCACTGTGAGGCAAATAAACATTTACTTTTCGCAAAGCCTCAATCGCTATAAATTCTTCAGCTGAGATGAATCCTAGGCTGGGACTTAGGCGAGTCGATGATATAGAGGATACACAACTTTCCAGTAAATAGTGACATCTTGAACCTCGCAGGAGGGAGTATTTTAAGGGACTTGTAAAAATTCTCTTCTAGTAAATGGGAAAAATTCGGTTTTACACTATTCCCACAATTTAGTATTTTGTGGCTCTAATTTACTGGGCTAAAAGTTGTGTAAAGATGTCCACTTAGAGAAAGTTGTTCTTTATGATGGCATCTAGAACTAGCGATGAATTAAAAAAAGTTTTGCAGCATTAATTATATTTTGTTTCACAAGCTACTTTTTCTTTTATCGTTAGGTAAAAGTGCTGAGATCAATGAGTGAACTTCAGTTAGATGATGTTGTATTAGGTCAGTATGTTGGAAACCCAAATCTAGAAGGAGAGGGTAAAGAAGGTTACTTAGAGGATCCTACTGTACCTAAAGATTCTGTGACACCTACTTATGCAATGGCTACTTGTTTTATAAATAATGAGCGCTGGGATGGCATTCCATTCTTTCTGAGATGCGGCAAAGGCAAGTATTTTAATATTCAATTCTGTAAGCAGTACTCGTTCTAGATAAAAAAAATAATTTACTTTTGGAAAATCTTGAAATTTTTTATTGATTCAAATTATTTTGCATAATACTTGGGGAGATGAAATAATACATTTTAAGTAAACTATTTTTCAATCCCTCTCTGCTCCTTTGTCCATTGGATTGAATAAAAAGTCTCCTCTTCGAAAATGGTATTTCATTTAAAAAAATTAAATTAGTAAGAGAGGGATTAAAATAAGTCATTTTTTTTCAATTAGTGAGGTTGAAGTAAATCTTTGAAAAAAATGCTAACTTTTGATACCGTATCTTGTAGATTTTTTTTAGACATGATAATCTATGATATTTAATAAACTTTGTGTATTAATAATTAAAAAAGTTTCTTTTGAGGAAGTCTTGAAAAGCTATTCAACCTTCTTTCGTACTTCAGCTCAATGTTTTATTGATTGCAAAATGTAAAGTAATATATGCATCTTCTATAGTAATATATATATATATATATATATATATATATATATATATATATATATATATATATATATATATATATATATATATATATATATATATACATGTATTTAAAAAAATAATTGTTCAAGCTTTTGTAGAAAAGGAAGATTATTCATCAAAACGTTTTTTTCCTGGATATTTTTATTCTGTTTTAAAGCAATGTTTTGCTATATACTTCTTTGTGTGTTCTTTTATAGCATTAATTTCCGAAATGATAAAAGAATCATATTTTTTTTAGCTTTGAATGAAAGGAAAGCCGAGGTGCGCATTCAATTTAGAGATGTCCCTGGTGATATATTCAATAAACAGTGTAAACGAAATGAATTAGTTATTAGAGTTCAACCTGGAGAAGCGGTGTATTTGAAGTTTATGAATAAAAGACCAGGTAACATTACATCCTTCGCTTTGGAAGAAACGGAATTGGATTTGAGCTATAATAGTAGATACAAGGTATGAACTCGATTAGTTTTATATTTCATTATAAAATATGCCTCCTTTCAATATAATCCACGTAATTTCTTTTTTACATCTAGAGGTTAATTTGTTTGACAAAAGCTTATTTCGCTTTTAAAAATGACAGATACTAAGCAGCCTATCTCATTCTACGTTAACATTTTTTTAATGGCATTTACCCCCATTTAAAACAAATAGCAAATATATGAGCCATGAAGAATGCTGTAATTATTTTTTGTTTTGTTGCTTCAATGAATGTTATTGAAATTAAATTTTTTTTTGCTATTTGCTTATCGTTAGTTGTATTACTTTGTTTTCGCATTTTAGAGATTTGGGTATAGTTGATCAAAATGGAATTTAAACACTGTTCATTATTCAGAAATTGCATGTTAAAGCGTAAATCTCTATCGATTTGAAATGACAACCGTTATAAGTTTTTGACATTTCATGAAAGCAGTTGATTTATCGTTTTACTGGAATCTTCTAATTTTGCCTAAAAATTCTAACTTTTTCGGTGTGTCTGTAGAAGTAGTCAATGAATTCCTACAGTTTTTACTTTATATAAAAAATGTATCTATGTAATATATATACATAAAAAAATTATGTATGTAGTTAGTTACAAAGGTGGTAATCTCTATTTTTTTTTAACAAATACGTTTAAGTATTTTAAATTATTTGATTTTTTTACTATAATCTTACTGAAACAGCTTCGAATGCATGTCATTTTAAAAAAATCACATTATGTTTCAATATGACAAAAAAAAAAAAAAAAAAAATCAATTTTTTTTACATTTTAATTCAGTGACGACCACTTTTGCAGCACATAATATATACAATGACAATGGTAAACTAGTGTATACATTTTCAGAATCAAAAGCTTAATATAATTAAAATATAATCAAAAGCTTAATTCATTAACTTTTCTTTTTTAATTCTTTATAGTAAGAATTAAATTAAACAGAAAATATTTACTACTTTGTTGATTACATTAGTAATAAACTTTTAACTTTCTTTCATTAATAATTTAATAAAAATTTCCCTTTTCTCAAATCTACTCTAACTATATTTAATTCTAGTGTTAATAATCATCTCTGCTATTCTTACCTTTAGCTCTCCAAACTCATGGTATGGCCATTAATAACTTTTAGTCATTTTTGAAATGTAAATTTACAAATCCTGACCAATAGAAATTGTTTTTTAAATATTTAACTTTCTCTCAATCTCAGGTTTGTTCTCCTTTCCATTAGCTCTCTTAAAACTGCGTGATTCAATAATTTTTCTGCATGATTCAATAATTTTTAAATTTCCAATCATAACATACCCCTATTCTGTATCTATAAATTCTTTAAAATTTCCGTTGTAATAGAAAGAATGTGTTTTGTTTGTCTTGAATAAATTTTTACTATTGTATTTTATTTATATTATTTTAAGTTTTAGTAAAATTAATGGCTATCTTAATATCTGTACTATACTTTAAAAAAATTCTTTATGGCTGTACGCAATTTTTGGTAGTTTCAGCTTGTCGAAAATGATATTCACAAATGTAACAATTAAAAAAATCAATTATTTCTGTCTTTAAATGGTAACCCATTTTTTTTTATCTATATTGAATTTAAGCTTAATAAATTCAAAATTATAAATCTATTGAAGAAATTTTTAAACTTTCAAGTCTTCAGAAATTTTTTATTAATAAAAATTATATTTATTGAATAATTATATTTGATTTAAAAATATTTATTAAAATTTATTCTTAGTCAAAACAAATATATTTTATATTTCCAGTGATATCCCAGATTTCAATATTCCTGAAATTCTTCGAAACAAATATCATAATTTTGCTTCTTCCCTTGCTTCTCTTTGTTACAATCTTCTCTATTAAAAAAACTTTTTTAAAAATTTAATTTTTTATAAATGTAAATATTATCTAGGTCTCCATATTGCTTACCATTTAATTTGCCATTAAATCCATATAAAAAGTTAAGTTTTTAGATTGATTATATTAATATTTATCCAAATCTAATATTCTATATTAATCTATTGTTTTTCATCCAAAATGCATATACTTATAATTCGAATTTTGTCTTTTCAATTTCAAATTTTTGTAGTCATGCGATTCATTTTTCTTATTTTTGATTGTGTATTTCTGACCTTTTAATGATTATGTATGTGTGTAATGATATTTTAATTCTAATTGCAATTAATTAAATTCCAAGGTTTTGTTTTAATTTAACCCATAGTAACTTAATTCGAAAATATTCTCTTATATCATGATCCAATTCCACTTTCTCTACTTAATTAATTCAAGAGAAGCTTTATAAAATTGCTGAATCGGCTAAACGTCGACACATTCACACGCTCAGCGCGAAGGAATAGAAAACTGTCCAGTAAGCACATTATTTTTAAAAGATCCCTGCGTTTCCTTTACATGTGATTGACATGCGTCAGAAATCCCTATCAGAATCTTAATAATATATTGGCACTATGAAGAAATATTTTTCCTATCAATTTTTCTGGTTATATAAGACAAGGGATAATTTATTTCTCTCTTCTTCCCCACTTCTACTTTTTGTACTGTGCTGTGGCGGACGCGTAATGCCCGCGTCTTTGCTTGTAAATAATTATGCTTTCACGAAACGGATATTAAAATTAATTTAAAAATGTAAAAAGTCTTTTCACTGTCTTCAAAACTGCATTCTGCTTCACATAAAATAATGCTTACATATATATAATATAGATTAATTTTCCACACAGCTTATATCTCGAATGGCGAGCCAGTGGCACGCGACACAATATTTTGGGCACGTCCCCAATCCAAACGGTTTGGCTTTTAGTTCAAAATAACAAACTTCACTATGAAGTAATTAGAACAAATGCAAGTGATCGGTCGCGGTGCGCGAAGTGCATATTTCCATTCCCTGCAAGTGCAATAAAAGACAGAAATAAACACTCGACGTCTATGAGTAAATATGTTAGCAAAAATTGTTATATGAGCGCGGCAAGTTACTTGGCTGCAAATGCCATTGATCGGCATAGTAAGCCTTTTCAGGAGGTCGAATTTTCGAAGGAAGTCTGGTTAGAATACGTGTCCTCACTTTTTGAGGATTTTGATAAGAAAGGTAAGATAATTCAGCGCATCAAAGATATTCCTCTATCAAGAAACACAATAAAAGAAAGAATCTTAAAACTGGCCGGAAATGTAACAGATGACATTAACTCCGCTCTTTTTATATCGCTATGTCTTAACGAAAGTACTGACGTCACTAAATCTGCACGTTTAGCTACTTTTGCTCGATATTTTGTCGGAAAACGTCATTACGAAAGAATTAATTGCAATAACAATCGTTGCTAACAACTACAAAGGGTACAGAGATTAGTAAGGATGTTAAAAAGTCGCATGCTGAGAAAGAAATTGATTTGAAAATAAATGTTTCAGTAACAACTGATGGTGCTCCAAATATGGTGGGCAAAAAAAAAAAAAAAAGGTTTAATTATTATTATTTTTTTTTTTTTTTCAAACAGACGTAGGACATTCAATTCTGGAATTTCACTGCATTATTCACTAACAAGCCTTGTGTGCTAAGAGTGGTTTAACATCTTTTGATAATGTAATGGCGTTAGTCACAAAAATAGTCAACCTCATATCGTTGCAGGTTTTAAATGAACGAAAGTTTGATGCTTTGTTGGATGAAATCAACTCAGTGTATAATGGCTTACTAATGTATAATGATGTCCGCTGGTTGAGCTGCGGGAACATACTTCAAAGGTCTGTTGACTGTTTGAAAGAAATCAGACTGTTTCTGCAAAATGAGGGGGAAATTGAACAATACCTACAGTTGTTAGATATTATGTGGCTTTCAAAATTGATGTTTTTTACAGACATATGCCAACATTTCAAACAATTGAACGTAAAACTTCAAGGCACAAATAAAAAAAATTGTCACCATGAGGGATCTCATTCGCACTTTTGTCGCTAAATTGCGTGTTTTCAGAAACAATATTATTACAAAAAACTATAAACTTGGAAAAAAAATATCAAAAATATCACTTTCCAAACTTGAAAAAATATCAATATTATATATCAAATTTATATGTATATGAGAAACCAGACGAAGAAAAAGTTATTGAAGAATTTATTTCTGTAATTGATTCTTCAATCAAGGAATTTTCAGCGAGATTTTCTCAGTTCAAAGAATTAGCGGAAGTTTATTATGTACCCTGATGTGATTTCATTTGATAAACTGAATTTGTCCCAATTCTATTGGTTGGAAATTGGAGAATTTGAAATACAACTGATTGATTTCCAGTCTAGTTGAATATGAATTTAAAAATTTATTGAAAGAGGAGAAAAGTTGGAAGAGATAGAAACAGAAAGATTAACAAGCAATATAAGCAAAAATGACAGTAACGAAATTTTGGAAACATGGAATTCGATTCCAGACACGTTTAACTGTTTGTTTGAAGAAGCTGGTTCATGCTATTTTAACCATATTTTTATCTGCTTCTGCCTGCGAGTCATTATTTACAGAAATGAATAACATTAAAGACTTGCTTAGAAACCGTTTGGCAGATGACACCCAATTCAGCATGCATTCGGCTAAAAGTAACACTTTACAATCCTAATATAAGATATTTGCCATCTAATCTGCAACAATAGAAGTCACACTAATGTTACTTTAATTTGAAGCTGAAGTTTTGAGTTGTTAGTATTTTATTTTATTATTTTCCCAATAATCACAAGTCAAAATTATTTGAGGCACGTCTATACCTCATTGAACATTTCTTTAGAAAAAATGACACGCTCATCCATAAAGGTTCGCCACCTCTGGCTTATATGATACAAATGAATATGTTTTGTGATTGAATTTATATATCTAATTAAATATTAATGAGAACCAACTCTTTTACCCACAAAACTATTATCATCAGGAAACAGATAAAATATAACTATTACTATATTATAATGTTCAGGAATGCTGAAGACTTGATTTCCATTAGAAATATTCAAGGAATTTTAACATGAACTGATTTAGAAAAATATTCGATTTAAAGACCATTTATTAAGATCCGCTTTGTAGTATGGAGTTTAATACCAAGAATCAAAATGTTTAGGCACATTTTTGCAGTTTGATTAAATTAATGTCATATAAAAATATTAGATAGAAGAATTGTTTATGGACCTTTTTAAATTATTAAATATTAATTAATGAATGTTATGCATTTTAATCATATGTAGACATTCATACCGTATTTAATGAAAAAATTACTATATTTCAATTAGTAATCATGCTCAGAAAATATATAATTTTGAGTTATTATTTTAAGGTATGCATAAATAACTCCTTCCGATGTATATATTTTTAAAAACGATAATAATTTCTAAAGAAAAATTATCCTTCGTAAAATTGATAAAAATAATTAACCTTTTTTACTGTTGGAAAAATGAAAATAAATTCTGGTACAATCCTCATGTATTGAATCGTTTTATAAAAAGATGGTGAGGAACATGGGTTGCTATTGGAAAATCTAAAAATTTCCCTATTTGCGAATGGATTTCACGTACATATAAAGGAAAATATATCATTTAATAATCAAATTACGTATTTCGTTTCATTTAAGAATTGGTAAGTTGATATTTGATTATAAGAAGAATTTGGATGTTTTGGTTACATAATACATTATTTAAATTAAGTAACCTGCTTGTTTGCTACATTTCGCTATAGTTGTAACATATTATTTTTATGGTGATTAAATCTGATTTTCATAAACATAAATAATTTTAATTGAGATATTTGCTTTAAACTAATTTTTTTTCATATCACTTCTTTCTTTCTTTCATATTCATTTTTTAAACTGGCATTTTTTTAATGTTGCTTTTATTTTTAATAAAAGGGCTTAAGACTTCCAACTTTCACGCATTAAGTGGCGAATTCAGCTTCTCTTGTAAATAATACTTATTATTGTCTCCAGTATGACTGAGATCATGACAAAAAAATTCATGACGCTGTGAATTATTTCATTATTAAATTATATTTTCCAGTGTTTAGCACAAGTGATCTCAAGTACCAGATGAGACTCTTGAAACCTTTTTCAATTGTGACTCAATTTTTGTATATGGGAATTTTGTATGCCTTATAGTATATAATTTGTTGGGATACCTGATTAACATGTAGGCAATCATTAAGATTAAACAAAGATAATCTTTATTTAATTTAGTGTATGTAGTTTAAAAAAATTATTATTGAGTATCTAATCGTTTTAAAATAAATTTATTTATGAGCATCAAGATTAAATTTTTATTTTTTAGTTTGAAAGACTGGGCAAAAATTCATTGTTATTAGGATTTCTTTAATAATTATCTGATTCCTTGTAGGTTTCTGCTTTTATCCATTTGAATTCGTTTGTGGTTGACATAGTACAATATCATTACCCTTCTATTGATTAAGAAACCCTACATTTGAAAATTAAGTCAGATGCTATATATTAAAAGCTATTTTGAGGTTGCTGATATTAGACAAAATATTTTTTACTTTGTTATAAAATTAAATTGCAAAATTAATATATAATTAACATTTTAATTCACAAAATTGATTAAACACTTGAGCTAATATGATTATCCCTTCAAATGTAATAGATAAATAAAATTCATTCAGATTAGTTTGTAGATTTTCCAGATAAGGATTATTTTGATGAATCAATATTCTTCTCGCATGATAAAGATGATTATATCCATTACTACATTAATATCTCTTATGTTTGGGTATAAAAGGATATACTTTCATGTGAAATTTGATTTATTGGATGCTAATATCAAATTGTAGAATTTAAAGCTAATTTATTAATTAATAACCAGAAGTGAAAATAACATTAAACTTCCAAGATTGTTGGGATAAAAATTATGAATGGAAAATCTATTTCTTCAATGCATTTATTAGCATATTTGATTTGTTGATGGCAAGTTCATACATGTGTAGCAGTTCTGTTAAATATATATGTTGTATTACTTCGGAAATTTTTCTTGATTTTATTTTATTCTGTCATCAAAGAAATAAGTTATAATAACTTTTTTATAGGATTTGGTTATGCCAGATGCTTATGAACGTTTGATATTAGATGTATTTTGTGGAAGTCAAATGCATTTTGTTAGAAGTGATGAATTGTCTGAAGCATGGAGAATTTTCACCCCTTTATTGCATAAAATTGAAAAGGAGAAAGTTAAGCCAGTTCCTTATGAGTATGGAAGGTAAGTTTAATTCTTTCTTAAAAATATTAATTGGTAATATTAATACCTTTGTAAAGAAATTACAGGCATTCTATTTTATACTTAATATGCATTTGATTATTCAAAAATAACAGATAAAAAAGTTAGAATTTCATGTGAATTTGAAAAATGCTAATAAATGTTTAATAGAATTCTAAATATGATGCAAATTATAAGCATAAAAGGAACCAGTAACTGAAAAAGAGGTAAAAGTTGTTTGCATTTTTTAAAGTATCGTTATTGCTTTTAACTGCAAGATTATATACAGCATTCTTGGTTCTCATGATATAATAAATTTCTTTTTAAAATTGTGATTCATAATAGACAGGCATTTTAAATATTTGTTGTATTTATTGGAAAATTCTTAAAAGAAAATCTTGAAAATTATAAATTGAAAACCAAAATAAGCATCTGGAGTGCTATTAACTCTTCTCTTTATTTTGCTATTATTCTTGACAATCGAATAGTAAAAGAAAGGATGGCCTTATATTTATTCTATAAATGTACATTTGTGCAACATTTTCAGTCCTCCAAAAGGGCATTAAATACATGAAAAGGCAATGATATATAAAAAAATGCCTATATTAAAGCTGTAGAATAGGGTATAAATTTTGTATTGAGTACATTATGAAATATTTCTTTCTTTTTACATTAGATTTAAAATATTTTCTGAAACTGTATTTTCTAAACTTCATAATATTTCCATTTTAAATTATTAATTCTATTTAATTATTAATTACTAATTATTCATTTTATATTGTTAATGAATTTATTAAATTTTTTAGCCGTGGTCCAATTGAAGCAGATGAACTTTGTCAACGATATGGATTCAAGTTTTATGGAACTTACAAATGGACCAAACCCTCACACATGTAATGCACAAAATATTGTCAATGTGAACAATCAATCCTTTTGTTTACCAAATACTGCAATATGTAGTGTTAACTGATAAAGGTTGTATATTTGAGTATGCCTATTTTAGCTTATTTGCAAACACATGATGATTGATTTATATAAAAAAAATATTAAAGCTTACATAGCTTTCGTATGCATATTTTACGCTTGAAAAATACAATTTTATGACTTTGTTACTTTTTACACCAAAATATAAAATTAATCCGATTTTTTCTATTTGTTATTAAATGGTCTAATAATTTCTCTTTTATTATTAATTTTTAGGAAATATTTCTTTGTTTGCATTATTTGTGTTATAACTTTAATCCGTTTGTTTCATTTATTCATGTTTGCTGTTTCAGAACTGGTAATAAATTTGTAATTGATGTTTAAGTGATAAGATGGTTGTATGGAAAACAGTCTTTTTAAAGCATTTGCTCTGTTAATGCTGTTGTAAGTGATAATGAATGTCGAGTTCCTGCTGAAAACTTTATTGTTCTGCTTATATTATATTGGAATTTTCCTTTGAAAAATTCCATCTATAGATCTTATTTGATGATTTTGTTATAATCAAAGTGATAGATGTCTGATAATATACATTGCATAATACGAGTATTATACATTTTACAATTTTCGCCTTACACCAACTGACTTTAATGCGGGTGCTCTTGTTATGTATGTTATAAGTAGCTGTCTTCAGATCTTCTAAAAAAAGCACCATTTATTTTGTACTTTTTATATGAAAATCCTTTTTGAGCTTTTAACCTGAATTAATATATAATTTGAAACTCAAAATAATTATACAGTATTTTATTACTTTTAATACTTTTCTCAGAAACTTTCAAAAAGAATCTCTATTCGAAACGTTCAATAATAATAGCTAGAAAGCATATATTTTTACTTTACGTTATTGAAGAATTATCTGTGCTGGACTGGCTTTTTTTAACGTTCATAATATCTTATTTTGTTGTCATTGAAGAATTCTCTGGGTTTAAGTAGCTTTTTTTTTTTTTTTTTTTTTTACATTTAGAGTATCATGCTTCTAGCATGGAAAGTTTTAAGGTTTTGTATACAGTTTAATAGGGTGTCACTCATTTGTGATTGTCGAATTCGTCTTGTTTTAAAGCAACATATATTCTTTTTATTTATAGAACGTTTCATATTCAAAATTGTAGGAATATCTGTTTCAAATTTCATAGAAAATAACTCTTCAGCTCAAAAATATATCAAAGTTTAAACTAACTGTTATTAAATTAAGATTCATTTAATTTTAATTTTCAAATATAAAATATTTTTTGTTATGAATTCTAATTTTGTATTTGAGAATTTAGATAAAAAAGAACATTATTTAAATTTTGTATTAAATTTTTGCACCTTGTAAAATACATTTTGCACGTGTTATATTTTCCTGAACCTGTATATTGGTGTTACTAGTATTACTAATTTAAAAATGTAAAAATTTGTTATTTCGACACTAATTGCTGCTTTTAGAGAAAAGCTTAAAGTATCATTCTTTAAATATTGTAATTTCGCTGCTATCACTTATAACTGCTCAGGTTTATTCATACATGCATACCTTGAAAACTTAACGATAATTTGTTATTTTAACTTCCGTAATTACTTTTGAAATAGCATTGAATTTATATTCTGAAAATATGTACATAAAAATTGCAAACTTTTGAAGGAGCAAATTTCATTTGTTTAGTATATCACAGAAAATATTTGATATCTCTATCTGTGCAGATAAATTTTAAGTTTTATTTTTTTTTTAAAGATCAAATGTAATATTTTGTACTTTCAATTTTCATTGACATTTTGTATTGTATTTGTTGAAAATAAAGCATGTTAAATATTTCAGTATGTATTTTCTTTTACAAAAATACATCTACGCTAAAACAGGCCATCACGATGTTGTTTGGAGAATTTTAAAAATACTATCAAAAGCATAAAAAGTTAGTTGCCTAGTAATAATAATAAATTTATTGATAAGTAGTTTCATAAATTTTAAAATACATCAAGTTTTATTTTCAACTGAACAAGGAAAATTAGAATATATGAGCATATAGTGGAGTGGCATATTAAGATAACATGCACTTCTTTTTATTTTTATCTCCTATTATTCATAGACCATTAAAAGAAAGTAATTAAATTATTATTTTAATTAAACCGGTGAAGCTAAGGTTCGATATTTTGCGCGTAATTTTATAAATAAAATGTTGATAAATTAATAAAATGTTGACTCATATTGAAAGATATAAAAAATAAATAAGATAAACAGTGACACATTTCTAAAATGTTTCAATCAAAAAGAATTGAAGGTGTAGTTATTAATCTCTTCGAGATTAAATTCAGTTATTATATGAAATTAATTGATAACGGGAATTTGCTAGAATTCAGGTTCATTAGAATTTAATGGAGGTTGAGATTAATTTCCTTTTGATTACAATATTAATTTGCAGAGATTTTGTTAACTTTTATTGATTAGCAGCACTTCATTTTCATACTATTCAGAGGTAGGAGAAGCTAGATATAAGTATGAACATTCCTCTTTTAATGGAAACGTGTTTCAGAAAATTTGGAAAATGCTTCATTTATCTGCATTATCATACATCACTTTTTTCATGAATGAATTCTGTCCCTCAGTATTCCATCACTTTTAGTCCAACACAAATAAATCTTTTTGTAATTGCTTGTTATTTGGAGAGCTATATTTTACATCTCATTCTTTAGGTAATCTTAGTTTTAATAAAACTGAAACTTTCAAATGAATTCTTGCAATAAAGGATTTTTCCAATTAGGGGATGTTAAATTACTATTTGTGTAATAATGGTAGAAACGAATATTCTTAGAAAATCTTTACTGATCAAGTTCTGTGACTTAATATTACATGTGTATTTGCTTTTGAATATATCTTTCTGTCCCGCATTTCAAAGTTTTGATTTAGTAGATTCATTCTATCAATTTATTTTATTTGCTTCTACATCTAAATCTATAGTTATTTATATGATAGATATTAAAACTGTGATACAAACTTATTCAAGCACAGCTGTTTAATGTTTAAATTAATTTTGATTCGATTTTAACTTTTCACCTGTTTTATTTTAAGTCCACTGAGAATACATGAGCTCTAATGACGCAGAATTTTCGGTAGTTCCACTTACGAGCAGATGATGTCAGATCCAGTAGCGTAGAAAGGGTAAGTAGTGCCCGGAGCAAAATATGGTTTTTCATCCACAATTGTTATCAGAGGCGTTGCGGGAGTAAACGGTGCTCATGGCATATTATTATTTTTTCCAAAATGAAAAATATTATTATTTTGGGATTTATGAGAAAAGAAAAATCTATTTAGAGTTAAAAGACGCATTGATTTTGAGCAAAATGAATTTAAAATGCTGGATGTGAACAGATATATTGTTAGAAAGGATATAAAACTATATCAGATTATAATATGCATAGAAAAGAAATCAGATTTTTTTTCTTTACCTGACATTTATACAGAGATAGATACACGAAGAGTTCTTGTTCTAAAAATATGTTAGTATGGGTATTTTTTTTCCCCTCATGTAACTAACTCTACGTTCAAAATTCAAAGATCGATTTCCAATAGTTTCTCAGAGAAGTTTCAAACCGAACTGTCAGAATAGAAACGAAGTGCCAGCATTTCAAAAGTAAACCTATCTCCACGAAAGCGGTTCTTGTTACAAAGACTGAAGATGCTTTCCGACACTCTTTTTCATCTTAAAGAGAAGGTTACGTAATATATCGGCTATTGAGAACCATAGAGTCAAACGTCTGAAATTCGTCATTTCTAAAAAATAGTTTCAAATGTCAATTTTTTTTTTTTTTCATACAGCGTACGTCTCTCTCTGGAGGGAAGGAGCCGATATATCCTTTTACCTCTTTTGCACGTGAAAAGGGTTAATTTAAATGCAATTGAGTGATCTTAAATCGAAAATTGATTTTTTTTAGGCGGAGGGAAGATTTCGGCAATATGATTCTCTGTGGGTGACTTGTTAAAAATATTACAGTGAAAAAAAAGTATTGACTGCGAAATTATATTATATTACATTTAAAAATAAATTAATGCTGCCATAAGCTTTTCTTCTGAGAGAAGTAAGCTTATTAATATACCAAATGCATTTAATAGACGATTGCATTAAAATCCAGTAATGATTGTGATTAAAAAATTTTGATGACAATGAAATTGTTAAATATACTTCTTGAAGGGCATCAATATTTGTGATTTGCCCCTTTTTTGTATTTATGAATTATTAATATGAACGTTTTTGAATAAAAAAAACCCTACTATTTAATAAAAAAGTCGTTTTAATTTAGAAGGTGCTGAAAAAAATATGGTATAAATTATAAGAAGATTCCCAGCAAAAAAATATAGCTTTCACAAAGCTTTATTTTAAATCAAAATAAATGACTCAAATGAGATTGGTTTGCAGAAAACAGAGCTTTTCGTGAAAATGTTTACACAAAATTCAAAGAATCTAATTTGCATATGAAATGTTCCTTGTTTAAATTTTGTTAACTCATTTTCACAAGACAGGCCATCTACGACGAAGTTGAAAATATAAATTTAGAGAACAGTATGATAGAATTATGTGGCATTCTTAGATGAATTAAGATTTATTCCTGTGATCAAAAAGTATCCAAAATGCTTCATTTTAAATGCATCCGTAAGTACATATCGTTTACAAACTTTTATCAAACGACAATATGAAATTTGCGACTTCTATAAACGTCTGATAACAGCCAGGAATCAATTTCATTTTTCGTTATTTCTTATAATTTCAATTTATAGCACAAAGCAATTTTCTCGTCAAAAATATTTGAAATGTCGCGAAAAACTTTTAAAGACAAATGCTTATCAAAAACAGTAGTGAGTGGAATAAAACACGTATAGAAAGTAGAGAATCTGTCATGGATAAATCACCCTCTGGAAGACCACCCAATTCATCTACTCATCAGAATGTCGATCAGAACAGAAAATTGGCGTTTAGTGATCGTCGCTTAACAATTATTGGCATTATTGAACTAGTTCTGATATGGAAGATGTCAAAAATGGTGGAATAATGTGTTAGGCGTTTAGCCCCATGTTAATGTTTTTTCACAATGCCATTAATTATTTGTGAAATTTTGGCAAAAAAAAAATAATTATGAAATGCGATTCTACATTCTCCGTATTCACATCATATGGCACCGTGTGGCTTTTTCTTATCTCCACAGTTGAAATTACTTCTTCATGGCCATCATTTTGAGTCCATTAATCTGATCTCTACGGACTCTGAAGGGGTTTCACAAAAGTGTATGCTATGATGATTGGAAAAAACGTTTGCAGAAGTGCATTGCAATCGGATGAGAATACTTCGAAGAATATGGTTTGACAAAAAAAAAAAAAAAAAAAAATGATACCTTTTTTTTTGACAACACTTTTTAATAATTTTTGCTTGTTAGTATTCCACAGATTGAATTTCATTATTTAAGTATTTGGAGAGAAATTGGACATAGTAGATCCTATTTCTCTTCCATACTCGTTTTACGATGTAAGGCACTGCTTTGATTCTTTCATTTTATGTTTGGAGTTATTTTTAAAAGAATTGATTTTTTTGGAAGTATGATTTTGTTGAAAAAAAGTTACAAATATGAAATGCTAGAATGTGTTTTTTGAATTGGCACTAGACTGTGGCTCCTATTTAAGAACGTCGCAGATATTTGTTTATTTCTCCAAGCTGGGTGAAAAAAGGTTTGAAATCGGAAACATCCAAATGGGTTCAAACAGTTTATCAAAATTTCAATTAAGTACGGGTAGAAAGACAATAGTTTTTTATTTTCTAGTTAGTTAGATTACTCAACTAAGGGAATGCAACTCATTTCAGATATGATTGTGCCAGTTCATAATAATTAATGTAGCAGAGCTTCTCTTCATTCAATCACTGATCGATCTTTTTTATTTTGATCGATTCTTTTTATTTTGCGGAAATGTTTAGTGAATTTTTTTATTATTTCTTCATTAAATGTTACTTATTTAAAATGATTGAGATAATTTTGTTCTTCAAGTTTTACTTACCTGTTAAAAGATGCAAAATTTCTGCTCATGCTGTTTTGTTTTTTTTTGGCGGGGGGGGGATAGTTTTATAGTTATCATACATAACTTTGGCACATCAGTACAAAATGCAAAGTTTTGTTTTTATTAAAAATGGGCAAAATATCATTGAAATGATCAAGGACATAAATTTGATAACTGAAAAAGTTTTAAAATTAATTTTTGTTCACTAAATAATAGTTATTGTTTCTACTGATTATTTCATTTTTGTATCATTTAATATAACTACTAATCTTTATAAAATCAGTCCTATTACACCACACAGATGAAGAAAAATGTTTTTTAATTAATATAACAAACCTAAATTTAAACATACACAATTCATTCATATCACGGCTAAATTAAACATAGATTTAAAAAATAGCTCCAGAGAATTATAATGTACTCCTGCAGAGAAAAGAAACTATTCGCGAATTACTTTAACCTTTTTAATTTATCCTCTAACCACTGCTACTTTATTTCATGCTTAAAATAACGAATCATTTTTAATCTACATTTATATGCAAATTATGAAAATGAGACAAAAAGACTTCAAAACGAAGTGAATTGTTGTTTACATGAAGCGCTAATTTTTTCGTATACTTAAGCAATATGATCTGTTTTGTGTTTAGTTTCGTAGTAGAGTGAATATAACCAAATATAAATTTATACTTCTTCCCGTTGACCAGTTAGGTCCGAAAGTTAATCTATCTACAAAAACACATTTCAGATTTCATTTATTTTAACTTGTTGTGCTTTTTAAATTATAGTACATCGTGGGCTAATTATAATTATATTATTAATTATAATAATACAGGCAAGCAAATTAGTTAGTGTAAAATTCGATCGATCTATATCTACAGCTCCGATGTAAAATCATATACTATATTAAAGATGATATATGTTATATGTATTTTTTGTATTTTCGCTTATAGGCACAAAAACAGATAGAATGGCAGAAGGCAAATTCTTTGACGGATTTAATCGAAAACAAATTCACGATCCTTATGATAAAACAACATATAAGAAATTTCTAGTCTTTTACGTTTTAGAGTTATTTTGTTGAAATAAGAACTAAATTCAAAAATGGTTTTTTTGGCCTAAGGGAGATTTAAAAGTAAAGATTCCTCAAAATCTCATGGCCAATTTTTTTTTTTTTTTGGTCCATTATAATGCCTTTTCTTTGTATCTTTCGTATACGAGAAAGAAAGAAAGTTTTCATTTGTCAGCAATATTTTATAAAATCCTCTTTTCGTTTCATGGCAGTTTATTCCTGAATGCAACAGTATAATAGTTCCCTTTTACTTGGGAAAAATTTTATTGTAAAAGGAAAAGCTGGATAGAAAATGTTACATCACAATACAAAAACTTTATAAAATGGTTATAAAATCTAAATGAGACGTTGCAGTTTATACAAAAATATCAAATATAATTTGAGAAGGAAAATTATAGGTAATTGACTTACTGATATAAAAAGATCCTTGAAATTTTAAAAAGTAGCATTCAACGCAGCGATTGTGTGCCTCCTAGTTGTCGGCAATCGAACTTACACATCAATTTCGATCATGTCTCATTTCAGTGAGTTTAGGAATTTTAAATAAGTGAGATTGTATTATTTTTTGCACCATCTTAAGCGTATTTGCCAATCCTTGATGCAGGAAATTGAATATGTATATATATAAATAAAATATTGAAAAACTTTCTGTTCAAGTTAGTTGATAAAAATATTTTAAGCGAAATTTGGTTGAGTCGATTTGTATTTATAAAATCTCCTGAAAAATTTTAAAATGTATTATCCAGAGCGATTTTTTATCTCCTAGTACTTGGCATCCAAATTCCTTAAAAAATTTTGATCGCAGCGAATTTTGGAATAATTGAAATTAAAATATCTGTTATGCTAATATGATACATTTACTATTACATAAATAATATTTTATTTTTGTATTATCTTTTATTATTCTGGCGTCAGTAATTGGTTTGTGTTTTTTTTTATATCTTCTATTTTATTTCTTAGCGCACACATTAAATTTTTAATAGAATTCGAATTCCAAATGTCAATAAATCTTGAATTTTCCAAATATATGCTTAAGATATTGGGCCTGTAACTAGAGATCTTGGGGTCCCTGGATAACAGATGACAATGGGACCACTTATATATTGTTTCTTACAAAAGTAATTACTTTTTTAGCTTTAATTTATCATTTTCTGAACACTTAAAGTAGCTTTGTGCTCTTAAATGGAATACATTTTTAAAAAAAATTCTTTAATGCGTGCTATTAATGCTATTTTAATTCTTGTTGCATTATGTTAAGTCAAAAAGAATATGATATATATATATATATATATATATATATATATATTATTTAAGCGACGAAGTTTAATTATATCTGTCAAGGAAACAAACTCAGTAATTATTTTATCAAAATTAATTTTTTGGATTTTTACATTTTTTATTTAATTAGAAATCTATCTTATTTGTAATTTGATAAATAAATTCTCGGATGCAGAGTGGAAATATAATTATCATTTAAAAAGTCTAATTTTTCAATTTTGAAAACAAAATTTTCAATAGAAAAAATAGATATGAATAGAAAAATCGAAATTCCACACTCATAGCTCCCTATTCTGCGCTCCGGTAGTAGATATGGGCCTGTATGCTAAAATATTTCATTGGACCATTATTAATAGATTTTATTCTACCGAATTAAGTTACCAGACTTTTCTCTCATTTTATTTATTTTTAAGTAGTTCTAACATATTTATGATTAAACTCCATTATTATAATTAATTAAAGATGCACAAACCGTTAATACACACTTGTACAACAAATTTATCCCTTATTTAAATATTTTATAAAACTTAGCGCATCTTTGAAATATTATTAAGTAGGGTTCCTCATAGCTAGAGGGCAGATAATATCTTTGAATGAGACATAGCTGAGCTGGAGTCTCAAAGAGCACCGGGATTTTGCTGATGTTGAAGTATGCGAGCACTACTTATGGAAATATTACCTGTGATAAGTGACCTTTGAAACCTCTCGATACGCAAAGGTATCAGCTTCTGGGAAAGATAACGGTTTCAGGCGCTCTTCAGAAGACGAAGCTGCTGCACGGTGAGTACAAATCTCTTACAGAAGTTAATCTTTTTAAAGGCTTAGGGCAGACATATCTGCTTGGTTCGAAGAAGCTCTTCCTCACCCAGTTTTGGCTTGAGCTCGAGCTTGAGTCTTATAATGAGTGACTGGAGTTCGTGTTCAATCTTTATTATGAGTGACTCGAGCTCGTGTTCAATCTTTATTGAGTGATTCGAGTCAGATAAAATGTGTAATTTTCTTTATACTTCGCCTATTTCTTGCAAAATATCATCGCCGACTTTTAAAATATAAAGTGATATGAGAGGTAATTTCGAATATGTCATTCTTAATTACCGAAGATTGAAAAAGTTGCCTATTTTGTAACTGGTCCCAAATTTATATGTAATTATGAGTGATTGGTATGGAGTGCTGTTTTCATTCTAATCACTTCAATTTTTTCGCGATTTCTACAATATGTACTGAGTACTATTTTTATAATATCAGTTATAAATGTAAAGGAAGATGGTTATCCAAATAACGCAAGATGCTGAACAATATTGTTTTGTAATCTTCACAATATTGTACGATATTCAGAATATAGAACATAGTGGAGATATTCTAATATATCTTATGCTAAAAAGGATAGCATTCAATTGAATTCTGAATATATACCTTATGTGATAAACTTTATATACGTATATTTTATGTCATGAACCTTACCTTATGTGTTAAGCTTTATATATGAATACTTTGTGTTATGAATATATATATCATGTGTTTATATTGAAAAAGTTAATTTCCTTTTCCAGAATAAAAATAGCAGTCTAATTATTATCAGTGAAAAATTTATTCAATGTACGAAAAAGAATTTTAACAGAAAGTAAAATACATAAAAACTGTATATCTAGTATTCGAAATTTCCTACCTAATGATTTATGGTATTTACACTGATGTTTAGAAACATGTAATTAAAAAGTGAAATGAGAAAAACAATTTCAACGAATACTCATATTTCATATTCGAATCCAGTTTAATTCCATAAGTGTTGTGTCGAAATCAAGTGAATCCTAGATCAAATCATTTTTAGCCTGATAGGAAAAAATTCTGTTTGAAAGTAAAATAGTTTATTCCCATTTTTTTTCAATCAACCTTCCTTTTCTAAACTACTTTGAATGATCTTTTTTTTTAGAAAACGTAATATAGTTCGTTTAGTTAAGGAAAAAGTTAAGTATTTATTGATGCTTTAGTTTGCAAATAAACAAGATAAAAGAAATGCGAGCGCTGTCTATCTTATGTAAGCGCCAAATGAATTCTAGTTCCTCATTATCTGTACATGAATGTATTGATGGAGCAATCATGCAACTATCTAAAAAAATATTTTCACCAAATAAAAATGAATCTAAATAAATATATTGATTGGGTACTCATACAATTACCCTAAAAAATTATTTTTGGTAAAGAAAATGAATCTCTAAATGAATGTATTGATTGGGCACTTATACAATTATCCTTGTATTTATTATGTTGGTAAAATTTGCACTTCCTATAAAATTAATTTCAGGCAGTTGCTAAGCGAAATTTTATTTTTATGCCTACTTGAACATTTTAATTACAGATTTCTCAATTGAATCGTAATTTTATTGAAAACAATGCCAATTGAATATTTGTAACATTAAAACAATTCGGGATTTGCTATTAAAAGAAAGGTTTATGATTTTCTGTTCGAGGTTAGAACATCGGAGATGAATGATTCAGAAGATTAGAATTCAGCTTCACTTTTCATTTAATTCTGCAACCTCTCGTCTAAAACTGTTGTGAAAGTTTGGCTTTGAGATCGGTAGATTCGAGATTCGTTTCCACATAAATCCATTATGTATCTGGGGCTGCGCACGTTAAATCATTCGAAACCAAACAACTTTCTGTTGGTGTGTCCCAGAAGATTGGAGAATAGGTATCGGAGGAAGTGCCCTCATCTGACCGAGATTCAAAATTCGTTCAACAGACCCGTGGTGTTTCAAAATTGGAAATTACTATATTTAAACAAAACATAACTGATTTAATTCTTTCAAAAAGGCAAAATACCCACAAATATATTAATTTCACATTCATGTTGATTTTAATGTTTTCTTGATTTGATTTTTCGAATTCGCACTTGAAACAAATTTATTAATCAGTTATTTATAAAAGCTTCAAGCCTTTGACTCTTTTTTATGAATAAAGGCTTTTAATATACTTCTGTGGTTTAGGTGGAAGCAATGACAACAGTCTGAGAAATAATTATAATTGTTAAAGAACCGTGAAATAAACGGATTTTCAAAAATGTATCCGTTGAAATAAGTTTACATGTGCGAGGCACATATATATCTATTAATTTCTTTTGTGTGAGATTTTTCTTACTGAAAAGATAATTTTAATATTCTTGTCCAATAAGGCAAGCCATGTGTGAATTATAAACCACACATAAGTTTGAATACAGAAAACAATTTAAGTCGAGAGCAAGATCAAAATATTTCAGAAAATCGAGAGCGGATATACTGAAACAATTTTGCACAGAAATAGCAAGACTTTGACTAGAAGTATCTCTGAAGTAAATGATAAAGCTTTAAAAATGATAATTCCTCTCAAGTTTTATCGGAAGCGAATATAGACCTCGTCCTAAATCCTGGAATTCCGAAGTGGTTACAAAATTATTTTGATAAGAATCAATTCTGCTAAATTCTCAATCTTATAACTAAAATTTTAGCAAGATTCATGCTTGATTTATTATTTAATGTTAAATGAATAAAGAATAGTAATTCTTTCAAAATATTTTGATACAATCATAAAATTTCATGGATTCTTTAAGAGGCTTTGCAAAGGTTAAAAAGAAACATTTTTAAAAATTTTTTTCACTATTTCATAGTATTTATTAAAATCCAACCTATGGATCTTTTTGCATAATATCGTAAAAATTCCATCATTTTTTTTTTTTGTAGAAAGAAAAAAAGTTTTTATACTTATTATACATGGTTCCATGGTTACTGTCGTTACAATTATGATTATAATCGTGGAAACCAATGACGAATTGTTAAAAAAATGAATCATTTTAAAGTAAGAATTATTTCTCTATTTTCGGAATTTAAATGGTACAATTATTTTTATCTGGATTAGTTGATTCATATCTCTATCTAAAAACGTATTCCAATTCTACATTGTCAAATTTGATACTATAACATATGCTATAAAAATATATATTTTTAAATGATAAATATTAAAAAATAGAAAATTTTGGAATTTGACAGAGATTTATTATTAATTTTTTTCAATTTTCGATACGCCTATTACATGAAAAACTACAGAACATACTTGAAAAGTAAGATAAGTATCTCATTTTCAGAAGATGTTATGATGCTTTTGTCATTAAGTAAGCATTTTATCCACAAATTATTATATTTTCTGACGAGTGTTCAAAAGTATATGATACAATCAAAGCATTTGTCAAATATGAATCATGAGTCTCAATTCGTTTTTCGTGCCCAGTGTCATGTAGATCTAGTGAGCTAGTGCTGTGTAGTACTAGTACATCACTGTGAAACTAGTGCTATTTAAAGTTACAATTTCACGCATAGAAGAGTGTACAAAAATAACACAGAAAAATGAATTACGATCAAAAGGTGATCAAGGGAGAAATGAATAGTTTAATTAGTTTTATGAAAATTAGAGAAATGAATATTTTTTAATTATTTCTGATTTGTCTATTATTTAGTTACTGAAATATGAATTTTTTATATTTACTTATTATAGTTTAATATTCATTTGATATTACTTTTATTAAGATGAAACTAAAGTTTCGAAGTAAACAGAAAATTCCTGTTTGATTTAAAATATTATAAAATTGGATATTTTCTAATCAGTTCATTTCTTATCCACAAAGGTTTTAAATCAAAATATTTACATTCAGGCATTCCAACGGAGTTTCATCAAAGGAAGAATAAGTAGGAAGGAAGTCAATATTGACCATCTGTCTTTAATAAAACAGTGTTATCTCAGAGAAATGTGAGTAATAATTATGATATGCCTTGAAATTTAAAAATCAGAGGACTGTATACAATAATAACATATTTGAAAGTTTAATTCTATCATTTTTTTTTCTATCACGTTAATAAATGATGTAACACTATAGACGTTAATAAAATGCTGTTTTATCATCTAAACGTTAGATGACTGAATCCATTTGTTTTTTGGGAAACCGAAGGCGTCCTTCGATTGTTGGATACTTTTTCACGTAGAAATTGAGAAGCGTTGTAGCTCCAACTAAAGCGAATGTACTAAATCAAATTTTATACTTAGACTGTCATGTTTTTTTTCTTTTGTGGAATTCTTCTTTCTTTCTGCACACAGTCTGCATATGAAATTTGGTTTCATTCCGTTCGATAATTTTACCTGCATAACCTCCCCCCCCACACACACCAAAAGGAAATTTATATAATGGTTATCCTGTATTTTCCTACTAAAACTTTTGACACGATACTTTTCACTATATTCTAAAAACTGAGGGCAAGAAATAAAGTTTAAAAGAGAGTTATGTTTTTCATGGTTATAAAGTTGCTGTTTTAAATACATATAACGTGATATTGGAAAAATATTTAAAGTTTTATTGTATCACAGTAATCGCCATGCGAAACAAGTGTCTCACAAACGATGCATTTGTTCGGGCCGTATGAATCCCATATATTTCACGTACTTGTATGTAAAATGAGTCAGCTATTTTCCGTGGCCTAGCACATCCATACAGTATTTTGTATTGTGGCTGTCAACGTATTAAATTGATTGTTGTGTTTAAACTTTTGTCACACCCAGTTACTTTGAATGTGGGGATTTCCACCCATTTTTTTTTGTTTCTTTAATTCCTATTCTCCATTAAAAATTAAAGAAAAATATCTTCTGGGTATTAATGTTAAATCTTCCATTAAAAATTAACGAAAAATATCTTCTGGGTATTAATGTTAAATCTTCCATTAAAAATTAACGAATAATATCTTCTGGATGTTTATGTATGAATGAAATTAGGGCAAAATTAATTTGTACATTCAATATATAAACTCATTTTTCATCAAACTTTCTCTCTTTATGTGTTTTTTATTATCAATTTTCGTAAACAATCAACAACTGAAAATATTTATTTTCCTAATTAATTAACTTCAAAGTTTTCCAGACTGATCAATTTGGGCCCGATGACAGCGAAATTTGACGCTAATTCTTTAATTAAGATAATAAGCTTAGTAATTTTATCAAGAAGTTTTCAGTTTTCTCTGACAGAATAATTAATACAAGCGTATCATTTCTTCTTAATTCATTTGTAATTTTTACTGAAATTCAATAAAGAGGGTTCCGAAGATTCATTTAAATACCATTTTTTATAGTTCCAAGCGCTGGAAAAACTAATATTCACATATCGCAATAAACAGCATACAGTGTCATAAATCAACAGTTTTAATATCAAAGACAATCTCTTATCAGTAATAATATCTAACTTTAAACATTTTTATCCCATGATCCTTGACAAGAATTCTTGTATTATCGTTTAGAAATTAAATTCCTCGAATATTTTCGGATATTATTAAGAGTTGCACATTCAACTGCTATTTTTCGTGGCTGAAACCGAAGTTACATCAAAAGAATTTTTGAGTCATGACCCTGAATTCAGATATTTTGTCAAACAATTTGATTTTATGACGAATTAAAATTTGATTTTTAAATATTTACAACAAGAAATGATTTTTTTTAAATTTCACTTTGCTGATCATTGTTCCGAACTGTTCAGTTAATATTCTATGGGGGATGACGGAAAATGTCGTTTACATTCTTTTCTCACTCGTTTGTCAGATAAAGAGGGAGAACTTTTACATGGGAAGTTGCTTCCAGAAATGCGACCTGCGACTGCCAGAAGGAGATTTACGCAACACGTGGTTTCAGCGAGGCTGGATATCTGCAAATTTCATCAATAGTATTTTTGGTTACCTCAATAAGAGCTATTCTCATCATGAATGAGCAGAACCGGGTGGTCTTCACGATCTTTTGACTTAACGTATCATGGATTTTTCCAGTGGTAATACATTCCAGAGGACATACGATACACCTATCAAATCGAGCAGAAATGTCGTCACAAATATAATAAACTTGCGAAATTTGTTCTACAAATTACATGCAGAATTTTAGAAGGCCCGACAATCTATGCGACAAGGTTATGAAGTCCGAGTTGTAGAAGACAGAAGGAATTTTAGCTTCTATGATAGAATCATGAATTTTTTCCCTTCATATGCGTATTAATATTTCTTTTTACTTATAAAGTCATGTTAATGATGCTGTCAACTCCATTACTCTGGGTGTTGGTCATGGTGCTGCAGAACCTATGTTTTTTCTATTGTGTAAAACTCCTAATGTAAAACTTATCTGTCTTTGTTTGACAGACAAGAACGTAAATTTTTCAAATTATCTTTTGAAACACAATGTATAAAAGTAAGAAGGTCTATAATTTGTACAAGAGAATATTCAATGCAATTTGGTCTTTATTTCATTACTTAAAACTATTCATTCTTTTTCTCCTGCAAATAATTCAGCAGTTTTTTTCCTTCCTTTAACGGTTTTTTTTTTTTTTTTTTTTGCTCAGGCGCTTAAATTTTCTTTCACCTAACCCTAATGCAAATTTTCCGAAAGTATATCTCTGCTGTAATTTATATTTTCATAAGAACACACGCATTATAATTTAATTTTTAAAAGAAAAATAATTAAACATATGAATGCGTTTCTTTAAATATTAAAATTACTTACATCAAATTAACAATTTAAAGGTTATTTCGATTAATATAATTCTCATTTTTGAATGGAAAAATAAATTTATTTTCTGTTAATACCTGAATTATAATTTTATTTAAAAATGTTAAAGAATAAACGTGTTTTTCTAAAAAAATATTCAAATAAAATTGCAGACAGTTTCAATTAATATGTAATCCTTTTATCAATAAAAAATAAATGTTCTTAAAATTAATCTCTCACAAAAATAAGTGTTCATTCACCTAATACTTGAATCATAATTTTATTTTTAAGCAGAAAAATAATTTCAAACATAACTTATATGATGATAAATATTAATTATTATTACTGACCTCATAAAAATATTTCATTAATTTTCTATTACATACAAGAACCAGAATGGTAATTATCATAAAAAACATGGTAAACAAAATAGATATATTTTGAAATCTTGCATAATTGATAAATAATGATTGTCCACAAAAGAAACCTTAAAGGAATCGATTGGAAAACAAATTTCATTCATCTTCAAAATTATTTGTCCTTCTTCAGAAAATCGGGCAGAGTACGAAGAATACCGTAAAATGTTTTAAAAATTTTGAATCATCTATCTGTCTATGCATTCCGTAATTAATACCTACTTTCTACTTTTTCTTCTCGATTATTAATACTGAGAATGTTTGCGATATAATTTTATTACTTTCAGCTGCTCTCTTTAATTACCGATATAAATACAGCTTCATTAGTTATATCAAATAATTCGTCATTATTAAAATTTAAAAATTTTAAACTTTTAAGATAAAAATAATTTTTAAAAATATTTTTATCGTTAAAATTATATTTATAATTACTTTAACACTTAAAGATTAAATTATGAGTATAATTCAAGAACCGTATGAAAGAGCATATTTTATTTTTAAAAATAAGTTCTAACTTAGATATTAAGAGAGAATACATTTATTTTTCCTTACACGAATGAGTATTATATTAATTGAAACCATCTTTAAATTGTTAATTTAATTTAAGTAATCTTGAATATTAAAAAAAACCGCATTCCTATTTTTAATTATTTTTTTTCTAAAAACTAAATTATAATACGAGAATTAGGAGAATAAATATTTATTTTTGCATAAAAATGAAAACATATTAATCAAAACTGTTTGGAAATTGTTAAATTAATTTGAAATAATTTAGAAAGAAACAAATAAAAACAAAACAAAATATAACAGCCCAGGACCGAACTCGGGTCTCCTGAATGCTATGCCAGCGCCTTACCGACTATACCGTACATACGATCTGCTGTGGTGATACATTATTAGTATATAAGCTATGCTGAAAGTTTGAGGGCCATTTTCTCGAATTTCGCTGGCTATTGCTCTTTAATATTTAATGAATCAGCATCCTAAAGGCATGCTACTTTTATGAATAACCGGCCTAAATAGATGGACTATAAAAATGGAATAGTGTGGAGCTTGCGATAACACTGGCGTGAAGCGGAACGATAATAAATGACAGGTTTACAGTTGAGGTCCTGATCAGCTGTTCTGCTTAAATCTATAATATCACTTTTTGAAGACAGACTGCAATCAGAAAGTAGTTTAGTTATATTAACGCCCCATTTTAAAACAACCGTAGGGCTATTTTGGGACGGATCTCGCAATTTCGAACCGCGGTCAGATGACAAGGACGACACCCGAACTGAAAGGCCTCTCTCCACGCTTCCATACCGCACCAGGAGGGACCTTAGGTCCCGACGGATTTGGCGTGCACAAGACCCACTTACATGACGGTTCTTCGGTGGAAGCGGGTCTCGAACCTGAAACCCTCCAATTCCTAAGCCGTAGTAAACGTAAATATGTTAGAGAAAAATAAAATGACCGACGTATGACGTATGTTTCAGACTATAGAATTAACATTATTGGTCGATGATATTTTAAGATAACGCATTAAAAAAAATTTAATTTTAATTTTTTAACCCTTTACTAGGAAAGTTCCATGGACTCATTAATTTCATTTGCTTATGTATTTTCAAAACATAAATATGTGACACCGAAGCCAAATATGACACGATTACCTCATTTGGGGAACGGGCACATCTTTGCGTAGCAGCTTTAACTAAATTACTCGGCACATTTCCACCACAAGTGACGCTGTTCTTCCCGCTTTTGAAACAAATGCTACATAAATAAAATTGAAATATAAAATTCAGATGAAGGATTTCATATCAAAACTGATACAAAAATAATAAAAATAAATGAAGATAAATAGTAATAACTAAAATATTCCAATTTTAGAGAAATAAAAATTTATTCATAATTATCTATTTATATAATCTAATAGAAATAACTAGTAATATGCTAATGAATGTGAATTTTTAGATATTTTTTTTCATTTAAATCAAATGTATAAAAATAGGATTTCTTGCTCGCATCATAAAGAATATAAAAGCTTTGATCCTTGCGTTTTCAAGAGATAAAAAAGATGTCCTTCCCGTATCAAACAACAAAAGCTTTTATGGCATCAATGTTGATGCCTTTTTATGCTTTTAATGCTTTTCCTTGGGAATTGATTCCAGGTCGTTACCAGTCTTCAATGGCGTAGTTAATGAAAGGTACTTATTCTTGAAAAGCACTTATCTTTGTTACAAAGCCCCCTTTACATGCATAATTAATCTGAAATATGTTTCAGTATTTCATATCTTTTTATCCTAGTTGAAGATCCATGATAACTATTGAATGTTTGGTTAATATAATTTTAAATATAGGCTGACATACTATTTGTAAATAGCGTCAGGTATGATGGAAAATAATTTAAAATGCTTAAATAACATACCATTTAGTTTAGAGAGTTTTTACAAATTTTAATTATTCGATTTTTGATTAAAAATGAATCGAAATTTTAACTTTTTTCTTCAACAATGTCGGCGCATAGTATTTTTACATCACTTTAAAATTCCTAAAATAAGCTTTTCAATGATATCAGTTATATTTCCATAAAATTTTTCGATGGTTTTAATAATTTTATGAGATTAATTAAATATATTTTACAATAATAGTTCCATTGTTTTAATTATTGGATTTATAATCACACGCAGTGCGATGATATTAAATTCATTTTTTATGTGCATATTGTTGCTACTATATAATTAAGGGCAAATTTTAAAAATGAGAGAAAGATCAATGATCGAATTAAAAATATCATCATTTTACGATTTTTTTTTTGTCTTCAGGTTCGAATCTCCGGTAAATTTTTTTGTAATGTTTTGCAGTCTTAAAATAATTCCTGAATCTAATAATTACATAATTCTACCAGAATAATGTTTAATGCTCCCACTTCTCAGATCACTGAATAGCTCGTATTGTGGGGTATGAGAGTCTTAAAAGTAATTTTTTTCTATTTAGTTTTTTAAAAATGTGTTTTAGTCTTAGCTATTTGTGAAATTCTAGTTTTAAAGCCAACATAGGAGAAGCTTGACATGTCATTAAGAAACATGTTTCAAAATGTAATCCAAGTTAACACTTATGTATCGATTCAGTTTGGTGTGGTAATTTTATATTACAAGTATTAAGATCTAAATAGAATTGTTTAATATATAGAAATAAAACTTCCTTCTGAAGTAATAACACATAAGTGCTGATAGTAGAGAGATAATCAAAACTTTCTTTATGTACTTTTAGAATTTTTGATAGAAACACGTAACGTGCATATGAAGAACAACATATACTATGCTTATAAAGAATAGCATGTAACTTGCTTACGTGGAATACTGAATACTATGACAGGCACTCAAAACTGAAGATATATTGAACTTCTGAAACTTCGAACCGAATAGCATTTTTAACTATAAATAACCTGCATAGCTGAAACCTTTCTTATATGTGTCCGGGTTGCGTTGAGCTAGCAATTTCTTTTATATTTTCTACCATTATCGTTCCGAATCTTAAAATGAAATCATTTTTGTAAATGTTTATTTAACTTGTGGTATTGTAACTATGGAATTTTATAATCAATCTTTTTCACTCACTTTCTAATGTGCTGGTACATCTGTGTGTCTCGAGGATTTATTTAATATTTTAGAACTTAATTCTAAAGTTCTAAAATATTAATTATTAAGTTTAATTATATTAATTACGATTAATATAATTAAATTTTAAATCCATACGAATCCTGGTAAGGGAGTTGAAGAAAAACTGATTAAGAGGTTTATTAATGAATTATAAATGAAAACCTAACAGGTATAAAATAATTAAAATAAAATTTTAGAACTCTGCTTTTTAGAGCATCGATATAAGTGCATGTTTAGTTATTGGTTTTAATTTTATTTTCAATTTAAAAATGTAAAATAATTTTCAATTAATCAAAAAGAAATAATAATCTTTATTTTTATTACTTTTCTCAAATAAAAAAAATGGATAAATGTTACTAGTATATTATTTCTCATGTATCTGTTACTATGAAAAAAGCGGATTGCACCCATTTCCAATCTGTCCCAAGCTGAATATATCGGGTATCTATTCAAATCGTGCTCCAGTAGCTAATTTCCAAACCATTAGTCACAGACATATAGTTCCAGTTGGGAAAATGGTTTATTTGATTGAAGATTTATTTTTTGTGCTATTTAAGTCAATAAATAATATTTTGAAAAAATTAAGATATCTAAATTTTTATTAGTCAAATTTAGCAAAATTTTTTGAGATATTACCATTTATAAAGGAAATAAAAAAAGAACATTCCGCTCTTCTGTGATCAAAACTTGAAGCATTGAATATCAATGTTTTAAACAATTTTTGAAGTATTTCAACGAATGCTTCAAACATGATTTTCTATAAAAAATCCTCCGCTTCCTTGAGGCGTTTGTTTATTGGCCTAAAATATTAAGTTCAAAGTTTTACAACGCGGTCAGTTTTAATCGTAGATGTGTGGAAATTGATTGATATGACTGATAATGACTGACAAGTACTAAGTATGTAATATGACTGATAATGACTGATATGTACTAAGTATGTAATATGACTGATAATGACTGATATGTACTAAGTATGTAATATGACTGATAATGTACTAAGACTGTATAAAAATGTAGATTCTGTAAATTCTTTTAGAAATGAGCAACAATCTATATTACACAGGCCTTTATCGTTCATTAAAAGCAACATTTGACATTCATTTTTGATAGATTTTACACTTACCTTGCTATAAAAAAAAGATTCTGCTTACTACAAGAAATTCACTCCAGACTTACTGAATACCATTCAATTTTTGTCTGCAGCTAACGGGAATGGTCTCATCAAAACTTTCTCGCTCCGTTTCTAATAAATGTTCTTGCATATTAACCGCATTCCATTGACGAATAATAATTATAAAACAGTCTATTAGCTTAAAATCGTTGACGTTTCTTTAGGCAATGAATCGTTCGGACGCGGTTAATACATAACGCCAGAATACCGAATGTGTATTTTGGACGCCTTCCTTCCGACCTATTGAAACCAAAATTTGACACAGAAAACAACTCTAGTCATCAAATGACATACCAAATGATACCTATTCAAGTGAGTGTGTTTTTGAGTTATCACGTTTACATGCTTGTGAAAGTACAGACCGACAAATGATGAATTCTTTGAAGGATATGGTTCTAAACTTGAAAGGTGTCTACTTTTCGGTTGTTAAATCTATGTATCACATTTTATCCATCTAGTTTTCTTTATTTTGTAATTATCGTGTTAACTTATATTCAGACAGTCGCATAGAGAGTTTTTCTCTGAAAGATTTTGTTCAGAATTTTAGAGAAATCTACAACATGGTGTAAATAGATATACTGAATTTCATCTGCCTAGCTTAAAGCGTTTTTGAATGAACATGTTCACAGACAGCCAGACATAATGCCAGTAATGAGTTCTTTAAACTCAGAGAGCGTACATTTATCAAAATCTCGAGTTCAAATTTTTTGATGATTACAATACTTTTTCTTTGTATACTTCGTACACGAGAAAGTAAAAAGAATACCTATCGATATTCTTTCCAATTTCTGCCTCAGTGATCGAGTAAAAATAGATGATTCAGAATCATTATCAATCTTTATTAATCACGCTCTTTTCTGCGATAAAAACTGCTCCCCCTTAATGTTTAGTCACAAGGTATTGAAGCTTCTAAGAAGTTTCAAAATTCTAAGCAAGGAATTGAAAAATCGTCTGCCAGCTATGAATGACTGCCAAAAAATTCGCCGTATCTCTGGGTTTTCCGAAGCAATATCCTTTCCTGAAACCGGGAAAGGACCCAGAAAATCCTCTGCACTACAGGCCTATCGCTTTAACGAGTGTTCTTTGCAAGACACTTGAACGTATGGTCAACGCCCGTTTAATCTTTGAATTGGAGAAAGTGACATGTATTCCGCTCTTGCAGAGTGGTTTCCGTAAGGGGCGCTCCCCAATTGATAATATCGTCCAACTGGAAACCTACATCCGCAATGCTTTTGTACGTAGAAACCATCTTGTCTCCATTTTCTTTGATATAGAAAAGGCGTATGACCGTACATGGCGATATGGAATTCTTCAGAAACTTTTTAACTTGGGTTTTAGGGGAAATCTTCCAATTTTTATTCGAAATTTTTTAACTTCTCGAACTTTCCGAGTTCGTGTCGGCAATTTTTACTCCAATTATTTTATTCAAGAGGAGGGTGTTCCACAAGGGAGCGTCCTCAGTGTTACGCTTTTTATCATCCATTTTAGTGACATACTTAATCATTTACCACCATCTGTGCAGGGAAATTTATACGTTGACGATCTGCATATCTCTTGTGAGGGTAGTGATATGCGTTTAATTGAACTTCAACTGCAAAATGCAGTTAATAAATTGAACAAGTGGTGCGAGAAAAATGGACACACTCTTTCTGCCGAAAAGAGTAAATGTATGCATTTTTGCAGAAAACGAAACCTTCACCCTGATCCTTCAATCTATATACGTAATGGCCTGATTCCAGTTGTTGATGAAGTGCGGTTTTTGGGTGTATATTTTGATAAAAAGCTCACTTTCCTTCCGCATATTTTATACCTTCGGAAGAAGTGTGAGAGATCACTCAATATCCTCAAGGTACTTTCTCGCACTTCCTGGGGTGCCGATCGTACCTCTTTACTTCGTATATACCAGGCTGTCATTCTATCTCGGATTGACTACGGGTGTTTCGTATATGGCTCAGCCAGATCTACTGTTCTGCGTCGACTAGATACCGTGCATCACTCTGCTCTGCAGATTTGTTCGGGAGCTTTCCGCACATCGCCAGTGGAGAGTCTTTATGTCATTTGTCATCAGTTGCCTTTGGAGCTGCGAAGGAAAAAACTTTCCATGCAGTATCATTTTCGAACGCTGTCTTTT
Organism: Argiope bruennichi; assembly: GCF_947563725.1. NCBI lineage: Eukaryota > Metazoa > Arthropoda > Arachnida > Araneae > Araneidae > Argiope > Argiope bruennichi. Next base: position 124,976,715 of record NC_079163.1, read on the forward strand.
CCACAACATCCTGTGGCAAATACAACTCTTCCTGCTACTCTCCGCAGAATTTATAATGCTCGTCCCTCTTACGTTTGTCCCTTTTCTGAGAGAGTGAAAAGCACACTTCAAAATTTGGATTTGCAGTTTCCTGAAATCCAGACTGTTGATTTCCAAACTTTTCCACCTTGGGATATTCCCAAATTTTCCTTTTTAAATCCTTTTAGCGGTTTCATAAAAGATACAACTGCTCCAGTGATTTTTCAACAAATTTTTTGTGCTCATCGCAGTCAGTATCCTTCTTTTGTGCCTGTCTTCACTGACGGTTCAAAGTCAGCCGAGCATGTTGGTTGCGGAATTGTTTTTGATTCCGACATAAACAGTTTCCGTCTCAATACATCCTTTTCAGTTTTGTCAGCCGAATTAGTGGCAATTTCTCATGCTCTGATGAATATATCATCCTCATCTGAGAGACAGTTTTGTATATATACAGATAGCATGAGTTCTCTGGAAATCCTCTCTCAATTTAATCCTCATACACATCCAGTTGTAATAGAAATCTTGGGACTTTTAAAAACTCTTCAAAATAGAGGTTTTAATATTTTATTTTCCTGGATTCCCAGTCATATGGGAATTGCTGGCAATGAGCAGGCAGATCATGCTGCAAAAACTGCGTCTTTTCTCTTACATCACAAAATACCATACAGTGATGTAAAGAAATCTATTACCAATGGGATTTTTACTCTGTGGCAAGAGACATGGAATATGCAGACACAGAATAAATTGCATTCTGTTAAACCTGTTATTGACACATGGCCCGTTTTACCGATGCGTAGGGCTGATGTAAAATTGTCTCGCCTACGTATTGGACATACTCGGATTACACACAAACACTTGCTTTTCGGAGAAAGGGCACCTGTGTGCTCCTCATGTCACACCGAATTGACAGTTGGTCATATTTTGATTGAATGCCCAGCTTTTGAATCTCATCGCCACCATTTTTTTCATCTATCAAATGCTACTCTCCCAGAATTGCTGGGAGAGAATTATCATCCAAATATTTTTAAATTTTTAATTGCTATACACCTTTTACCATGTATTTGACTTCAACAATTTCTATTTTTATTATTTTAAAAAAATGTCATATTTCGCTTAATCTGTTTTAGCTATTTTATATTAGTTTACACATAAGCATACTTAATTTTATACTAAATTCCAATCATCAACAGGGCTCTACTTTTCACCATACGCATGGCGCAGTATGGCCAAGAATGGCCCTTGTGCCAAAAAACCCAAACCAACCAACCAACCAACCAACCAACCGAAGCAATATCGTGGGTAGTTATAAGTGCCGGAGTTTGAAAGCGCGGCGTTTATTTTTTTAAGAGATTTATGAATTTCGAAACCGCCAAAATGGATTTTTTGTTGTTTTGTACCTTCCTTGATTTATTGATCCCAACTGTTGAACCAAAGATAATCTGGAAAACATTGCAAGAATACTGAAGGTTTTAATTCGATTTTTTAAATACATTTTGTGTTTTTGCAGTTAACTATTCGCTATTAAAACAAGTGAATTGTTGTTTAGATAAACTTATATTCTGAAACCTTATAATATATAATGGAAGTAAATGAAGAAGTTTTTAAAGAATTCTTAAACAGAAATCTTTGAAAAATGAAAATCTTTATGCCAAATTTCAAAGCAGGAAAAGTTTTGAAAAATGGAAGAAGTTTATACGAAATTTCAAAGCGCAACAATTTTTAGACATGAATATACTTATACATATTTTCAAAATATAAAATTTTGAAGGGAGGTCTTCACAAAACAAAAAGAAAAAAAATATTGAATTAAAAAATATCTAATACAATTAGAAGTTAAAAGGAATAGGAAATTAGTTTAATGGGAATTTAATAGGAATAGGAAAGTAATTTACAGGTATAAATTTTGTTTAAAACCATTTTTTAAATTCCACCTTTACTTTTATTTATTCTTTCTGTAGAAGAGCCCACGGATATGTAAATGAAAGGTAATCGAATCAAGGAATGCTCCAGATTCTTCTGGAAATATAGTAATAGGATGGCGTTATGTTTGTTCTATTATTGGTGATGAAGCTTACTTCCTAAGGAAGAGGTCAGTACCAAGGCCGGTAATGATCTTTAGGTGACTTGGGTTATCAATTCTGGTTACCTTAATTTTAAAAAAAATTAATTGAGAAAAAATTCATTACATCAAAATTTTTAGATATTTATATCCGTGAGACGTATATATAAGTGTAGACGTTTGTATAAGTGTTTAGCAGGGACATGGGAATTTCATTTTTATTTTACGTATTTATGTTACCTAACCAATGGAAATGTTGTTCTCTCAACTTTCTGGTATACACTGGACGCCGCTTAATGTGATTGCGGACAATGATATCATTCGCTATATATTAACAAAATCCTCTGGTCCCGAACCGATGTATTCAAAGACACACAAATATATTTACTTAGTCTGATAACTATTCCGTTTAATGATATCAGTTTTGAAGTAGAGAATTTACCGATTCTTCATTTACATCCAGCGTTAACGATTGACATTCGTGAAATTTCTTGCTCTACTTGTAATTTTGGAGCCATCTTCTTTATTGGGTGGGATTCAAATTCTTTTGTCTGGATTAAAGCGGTCTAGATTGGTTTAAACGGACAGTTAAGCTGCTAGATCTGGTTTGAAATCTGTTGAACAATCATAATACAGTCGTAAATGACTAAATAACAATAGCAAAATAGATTTAAAAAAAACTGATTTAGTTTTAAAAACACGAATAAAGTTCTTAATAAGCATATCATTTACACAATGTTGCAGAGCAGTTGAAAAATCACGAGCATTTTGAGAGCAAGATCAAATAATAAACATTGATGATTTCGATGGGTCGAATGTATTACAGAAAACTCTCCAACGAATGCCGGAATGAGTCAAGGATTTGATATTTTGAAATCCAGCTTGCAACATCGTTCAAAAAATTAAAAAATTCTGTACAATTATAAAAAAATTATAAGTGAACCGTTAAGCAGTGTCTGTCGATAAGCAAAGATTAATAAATATTTTTGGTATTTTTAAAAAAAATAATTATAGAAAGTTCGGAGATAAGAGTTTTTACTCCTTGATATGATAAAAATATAGTTGATTGAACTAAATTCGGTTATTTTTTTTATCAATCTATTAATCTTATCGGTATTCTTAAGTCTCGAAGTGATCACATTAAATGGTACCTGTTGTAGTTCTAAAATATGGCACGTTTAGTGCTTAGCATCTTCGTGTAACAAAGCACATCAAGTATGAATTTGGAATCTCGTACTTTTAATCTTTTGGGTCTTCAATTTGATATTGAAGACCCAAAAGATTAAAGAGACCCATACCAAATTTCATCCATCTAGTTCCCAGCAGAGTTGAGCTATTGTGTGCACAAATGTCCAAGGATAGGCAAACCAAATGATTTCCTCTCGTCAAATCTTAATTCAAATTTTGATAGATGCCTAAAGTTTGGTGCAAAGATCACATATCAAGTTTCTTTTGTCGACCTTTTTCAGTTTTAAGTTATCATATCCACAGATAGACGATTACAATTCTTACTCTTAGGGTAAAGATGAAGAATGAAAATGTTCAGTTCAGACTAACAAAAACAGTTTTACAGTACAGTTAAAGTAAAAATTTGTTTTTCCTCGTATTACCATTGATTGGTTGCATTCTTATTTTCTTTCGTGTTTTATTAGAAAGCGTGAAGCCTCCGAAAATGGGAAAAGTGGGGAATTCTTCACTGATAGAGGTTATTATATTATTTAATGCAAAAAGGCCATGTTTTACCAGTTTCATCGGTAATTGACTACATTCTGATTTCCTTTCGTGTTTTATCGGAAACTATTAAGTTAAAGTTTTAGAGAATCTAAACAGTGCCCATGATGACAAAATGAGGGCTTAGTAAAAGCTAAATTTAACGTCGTGTGTCAAAACGCTGCGGTGTGGAAGTTTGGAGAGCAGATGCCAGCTCAGGTGACTACGTCCCTGTCATCTAAGCGCGATTTAAAATTATGAGATCAGCTCCAAAATAGCCTTAATTTACTTTCAAATGGGACGTTAATATAACTAAACCAAATCAAAACAAGCTTTTTGAAAAGTTGAGTATCCACAGTTCTTATACAATGGAGTTTTATTTCATAATTAATATAAGCAAGTGTTGTTTTACTAGTAGCAAAAAACGTGAATGTTTCGAAAAAGTTTATGTTTTGTTAAAGATGATATTAATTTTTTCTTTTATATATCTTTCTTTTATTTCATTTTTTATAAACTTTTAAAAAATAGAAAATTAAAAACCTCTCAAAAAAGAAAACGCAGTTTAACTTTTTCTATAAAATTTTAATATACAACTTTGACTATATAATGCAGTTTTAACATTCATATTGATCAATTAATTAATAATTACTTACATTAATCATTAATAAATTAATTAAAAATTATTATTTTGAGTTAGTAATATGCCATCAGTTAGTTCTCGTCAAATTTTTCAATGAATCAAAAATTACATACTTCAGTTTCTGCTTTCAAACCGTAACGAAGTGTCTTGATTTGTTGATAAATAAAACTAATTAACAAATTTAATTAATTTTAACCATTAAAAATAAAGCTAAATAACTATCCTTTTATAAATCTCACATAAATATCCTTTCATAAATGTCACATAAATCTCCTTTCATAAACCTCACTCTCCTTTTATAAATCTCAATCCCACAATATATTAATGTATACCATTACCAGAAAAAAATGGTCTTTTAAAGGGTTAACTACTCTAATAATTTATAGCTTGAATAGTTAATTATTCTTGCCATGTAAAATCAACGTGCAAAAGCGTATTAATTCCTAGGTGAAACAATTTTTAAGGAACACCCATACATTTCATTTCTAATGCTCAGCAAGTAATTTTAAATCTTGAACTAAATAAAATAATTAACTTTGGATCTTAATTTTTAAAACGTGCACTTGCAATGAAGGAAGGAAAAATGTCTTAATTAAAGATTTTAATTAACTGAGCTATCTCACCTGGCAAATGAGACAATAATCAAACGGGATTTACATCATAATTCAGCGTAATTCATTTTTCCATCTGATGGAGTCGGTTACTACACTTAGGGCATATTTAATCGCCGCTAATGATATCACATTTTCATTTAAATTTTGTGAAGTTAGAGACGATGAAAAACATAGTTTTAATGCAACACCAAATTAGTTAACCTTTTGGAATACAAGAATAATTACTTTGTAACGAAAAAAATGATTTTTGCATAAACATGAGAATTAGTGAGCTTAATTACATTTAGACCCAATTTGAAGCTATTTGGGGGTTATTTTGAGATGAATTTTGTAATTTAGAATCTTTGTCAGAGAATAAGCACGAAACCTGAGTCACAAATACACCAATTTCACTCAACATTTTCCTGGTAGCAGTTCTTGGTCTAGTGTATCTATCCATGTCTATTAGTCAAGAACTCATAATGATAGTAAAGTCCGTGATCAAAGCGACCTTGAAGCAACAAGGTAGACCTGACTTAGATTTCTACTTTTAATTCCAATATATGGGAGTAGATTGCGTTCTTGAAGGAATCAAAGAAAATATTTGTATTCCGTTTAGAAGAAATCAAGAGAATCCCGTAGCAGCCAGTCTAATAGCAGTGAGAAATTCATTGCTAAAGTACATGTCTATGCACCAGTTTTTGAAGAATGCTGTTTAAGAACAAATTCAAAAGATAACATCCATAACCTTCTTTTTCTGATTATATTCTTGAGTCTTAACCCAGTAGATTAATGAAGGGCATAGGAGATTCTTTCATCCTCGATGACATAGTTAATGTCCCAGGTTTGCATGTACAGAGAATTTTCGGTGACAATGGGTTTGGAAGCCGCTATTGTCTGATAAGGGAGGATCGAAGTCTCATTATAAAACCCTACGAACACCGCAATACGATTACTGATATATCATGTTTAATTTGACGGTGGACTGACCACAGTTCACGATCACTATGTGCTTTTCTAACTTCATCGTGTAATATTTAACAGCAAATAAATCCCGTAAAAATATGTATTAAAATAGATCTGATAAAACGCTTTCTTAACAAGTATACTGCGGAACCTACAAAATAAACCAGTCTATTTAACTATTATCAATTTTAACACCTTCACCTAAAATGTCATCACCTAAATGCATCGAACTACAGTTTTTGTTATTAAAATCGGCGGTTTATTTAAAAAAAAATTAATTTAAAAGTTCAAAAATTCAACTCATTCTAACAGGTTTTAAATATCCCAAGTGTTCTCTAGTGTTCTTTACATAGTGGATTATATTGATGCCATTTACAATAAATGTTCTAAATATGATGCGTCATCTAATAGAAGGTTAAATAAATTCGCAGACCAAGGGAATAAAATATTTCTTTAAGAAATATTAATTGAAATTGGCTCTGATAACAAACATTTTTAAGATGAAACAATAATTTGCATGCAGTCATTGACAAGTGTTCTCATCGTTAAATTTAGTGTACATACCTACGCACAAGTATACTGATTTCCGCAACACATCTTATCATTTTTTTTTATTCATTTGTGTTTTAAAATAGAATGAATACTTGAATATGACAAATAAACGAACAATATAAAACTTCAGGACTTTTTAGTGTTCACTTATATTTTTACTGTCTGAATTAAAAGTTTGAGTTGCTGCCAATATAGAAAAAAAATATCTCGATCGGAAAAAGATCTTTTCCAAGCAAAATTCTGTTATCTCGTCTTCAAAATGAAAATAACTGCATAAGGCTTAATTTCTTTTTCTTTGTTCTTCAGTGATTCGAGATGGAAGACCAGCAATCTTCACCAACAGCACCGGAGGATTATAGAAAAGAAGAGAACGAAGATTCCAGAGAGGAGGAAAATGATGATTCCAGGGAGGAACCTGACGAGGAAAACAAAGAATCAAAGGAGGACTCTGAAAAGGAGAAGGTTGACGATAATCTCCTGAAAAAAGATAAAGAATCAATACAATTAGATATCCAGACAGAAGGAGATGACACAGCCACTTTACCACTGCGTAAGAAGAAAGGTGACGAGGCCAAAGAGAAGTCCAAAAGTAAATATTTCTCTACAAGTATTTTTTAATTTCTTATGATATATGGTCTTTGCTGCATCAAAATGTTATTTCCCAAGACATTTTATTGAAACAATAGGTCAGTTACATTTGATTTCAAATTGTTGTATGTGATAAGCAATTATTGAATGCTGTCACACAATATATTGTATGTCACTTGTAGCTTGTTATATCAATATTTAGTACGTTTTGCTATATGCGGTTTTAGTCGTTTGGATATAACAGTGGCGTTTCATATCATACAAATTTGGAAGAATGACTGTTTTTTATTGCCATCCTATCTATATTGTGATTTTTGGGAATTAAATTGTACTTAATCTTTACCCGGCATGTTAAACTAAATGCATTTAATAATTATTACACAGTTTAAATACAAGAGATAAATGTATCTATAATATTCCTATGATTATATCTCGCTAAAGAAGATTATTACTAGACACATAAGCGAAAATTGCTATCTTTATACATTTGCGCAAAATGCATACAAATAAAGCGCTTAACACTATAAAAATTTTAAATTACACTAAACACTTTTCTAAAGACTCTTCTTAAAGTACTGTTATAATTCTACAATTTTTGATAAAATATTTGCCATGAAAAATTTGAAATGAATTTTCAACTCACAAGAAGATTTTCGTACAGAAGGCAGTATTAAAATAAAGGTGATATATATAAATAAATTAAATAATATGTAAAAATAATGCTTTACTTTGCTTCATATTTGATTTTAAAGCAATTGGAATATATAGCTTCAGGAATTATATCTCTCATGATCCCAGTGTATAAATATATGGAAATGTAATTTAAAAAAATGTTTATTCAAAATGAGCATTCAATATGAAAAGGTGAGAAAGAAAAAGGAAAATCGATAAAGAAAAAATTTCATCTCAGACTTTCGGAATGAAAAATAAAAAGCTAAAATGATTTTGAAACAGTTCTCTATCTCTTTCATTGCTCTTTCAGTAAAGCCAGTTGAGAGGCTCAATTTTGCTCTTACTCTTTCTAAGCTGTTTATAAAAGTGCTGCTGATCTGAAATAAGCTAAGCAAGTTTAAAAGAAATAGAAAGAAAATAAGTTGGAAAAGTAAATGGAATGGAATCATGTTTTATTCATGAAGGTCATACAGGATAGGCAGATGTTTCGAATCAAATGAACAAAACTTGAAATTCGTACCGAAGCAATTTCTTCTATTTACAGTGAAAGAACATAGTAAGCAGCAATAAAAGATCATGCATTATTTGCAATTCATATTCATCTTTCTTTTATGCATAACTTTCTATAATACTTCTCTCTTTATATAACGGGAAATATACATATTTCATTTTAAATTAACCATCAACTTCTTTCATATTAAAGTTTATTTCTTCATTTTTAAATTATAAATTATATTCATATACATTCTTATCTTTAGATAATGAAGTATGTATAGGGAGTCCACAAAGTCTCTTTACGAATTCAAAATTTTATGAAAAAATAAATAAATAGAAGATTCTGCTGAAATTATTATACATGAAAAGTAGGCATTGAAGTTTTTTTCTTCTTTAATGCTCTTTTATATGGGCACCATGAATTGCACGAAACACAGAAGATGATGCATGATTTATAATTATGTTCACAGTAGAATGGATTCATAATGAAAAATAAACTTTTTAAATCAATTTTTAAGAGGTATTTCATTTTATGTAATTAATTTCTTACATTTTCTTTCGATATACGTAATTTTTAACTCAACACAGTAGAAAAATAAAAACCAACAATACATTTTGTGTCATTTCCTGAGGAGTGGTCTTTTCCTAAGTGTTTTTTTCAACGGTCTCTCTTTATCGACAGTACGCTCGAAATACCCAATTATACGAATGTAATTAAATCACAAATTTTCATAATGGCTGAGCAATTAGGACATAATTGATTAATAAGTCTTATCCATTCCTTTTTTAGTAACTTTCTGAATGCATACAAACTTGCTAAGCATTATGTGTATAAGAGAAACGAACAAAATTATTATACTTAAAGGATTTTAAATTATGCCAAATTGTAAAAGTTACTTATCAAATGAGGAGGAATCTGGATATATTAACTATACATTCTGACAAATGTAATAACAGATGACAGAGATACCTAATACTCTTATAATGAGATTTAATAACTACTGAAATATTTTGAAAGACTGTCATTTCATAGTTTGGGTGTTGACTTTTTCCCCATGCAAAATTTCCTGCTCTTGAGATAAAAGAAGCTGGAAATGACAGGATTCATCGAACTTTTTCAATAAAATAAGAGCTTTGATTCATACTCTATGGAAGTTTACTAAAGGCAAGATTTATATATGTCTTTTAATTGTACCATTTGTAAAATATTAAGAAGTATTTATATTATATATAAAGCTCATGAAAAAGCCATGCTTCTGGCCCACTAATATAAAAATCTATAACGCGGCGACGATGATTTATGTTTTGACCTCCATTTTTAAAATTTTTTCTTTTTTATAGTATAATAATCAGTGTGTGTTTAAATTTACATTTTAATTATTTCCTACTTTTTAGACTTCATAAATTTTATAATTCATTATTAAAGTTATTATACAATTTTGTGATCTAGTTTCCATAAAATTTACAAACAGATGCCGTTTCTCACGTGGAATCAGAATTTAATTGAAATTATTTAGTTGACTGTTCATTTATGAAAACATTTAAATAGTGTATTGTCATCGGGAAGCAAAATTGCAGAAAATTTCAGAACATATCAGAAAATGAACAAAATATCGATTACAAAATTCTGTCATTACAAACTTGAAATAAAACGATACAAAATAAGCTAAAATAAATAAAAAACGCTGAAAATCTACCCATTTTAGTGTTTCGAAAAAAAAAAAAAAAAAAAAAAAAACTAGGATAACCAGAATTACCAGTTATTCTAAATTTCAACCAGGAATGCTTTAAATACTGGACTGAGTATAGGAGAGGGGAGAGAAAGTTGGAGGAATTTCAACAAAAAATTTTTTCACCAAAAAATGGGAAACAAAATATAAGCAATATAAAATTAAATTAGAAAAAATTATCAAAAATTCAGGAAGAGTTCAATAAATATAATTAATATATATTTCATTACTATTTTCCGACAGATTCACTGATTGATAATGTTTAGAGTGAATTTTTTTTAGCTATGAATTCGTTTCATGGCATCTTTTCTCATCAAAAAGAAATTTTAGAATTCAGGAGAACTTTAAACATATCTATCTTGTTAATAATGTCTTTACTGTTTTCACATCTAGGTAAATTTTTTCATCTCTGCATGTTTTGTTCAATGAGGAAACATATTTTAGATAAAATGCATGAGTTTCATGTAAATTATAAAAAGAATTTTAATATTTTTAAAATCTAGAAAAAAAACACACCCAGTCCTTTATTTCAAAATATACAGAGATCTCATTTAAGGTAATCATATTCCATATGTAAGGGTAGTTTGGAAAATTCTTCAGAAGCTAATGAAATCTTATTTTTCTTCTGTTTGTAAATGAAATTAATCTTGCTAATGAAATCTTGTCATTTTTTAATCTGGCTTATTTGATTAAAATTGAAAAAAGGACAACCTGGAATATTATATTCGGATCAAGAAAATTCCTGGAGATTTTTCAAGCTGGGACCCTCTCAACCAACCCGGAACATCTGCTTATTTTATTTATAAAGAAATAATAGAGAAGAAAAGAGAATTTGGAGAAATTCTTAATTGAATAGACTTCTGCAGTTGTATTTCATTTAAGAGAATGTCTGCACAAAATCTGCTTACTTCACAAAGCAGCTGAACTGTGGTAATACTTTTCCAAAATATAAATATTTTCTACAATTCAGGGGTTGCTCTGCTAAAAGAATTAGAAAACGCCTCTGCGATTAACATGAAAAACACATTAAGCTGTCTGTTTTGTCTCCGGTTGAGCTGTCTGGACTCTCTCTCTCTCTCTCTCTTTGTTGCTTCATATTAATTCAATAAAATGGTTCTATTTCTTGTTTTCAATTTTGATTCATTTTTTTTGTTGCTCTGAAGAATACATAATTTTTGGATAACTCTTAAATTTGCAATAAACTTGTATGTTTATTGCAAAAAAATATTTAGTATTTTTGTTGTGTATTTTCAAAACTTACAGAGCTTTTAGTTTCAATTATTAGGTCATTATATATGTGAAATTAATCATTTTCTATTTTTGAAAATATTTCCTTCATTAACAGAACTCTTATCTATTTAGTAAAACACAGTTTTCTTGAAAATATTAAGAGAGTGTTTATTCTCTAATAATAAAAATTTATTAAACTATAAGAAATAGGATAGTTTTTTTTCTCCAAATTTTGATTTAAACAATTTTTATTGTTTTTTATTTGAAATTTCATTTATTTTTGGGGATAAATTTCACTGGAAAATAACTGATGAAAATCACTATAACTCGTCACGGATATATGTGTGCCTTTAGTTTTTCTTTAAATAGAATTGGCTAGAAAAAGAGCAACACTAGTGCAAATTGCGAAATTTTTATGATTCGGTTCAATAAATGTACATTTAAATATTGAATTCAGTACTCTACTAGCCTCTTTTCATTAATTCCAGAGATATTTTAAATTTAAATGAGAATAAAAGAACAATACTAATTCAAGCGTAAAACTCGATTTTTTTTTTGGAATTGAGAATTTTATGCCAGTATTGCTCGCTTCGTTAAATTCAATTAAAATTATTTTACTTGAAGAAAAGGAAATCCGTTGGGTCAGAATCCAGATGAATAAATTGAATTTTTCTACCTCACTGAATTATTTGCTGTTGATTTAAAAAAATAGTATGATGAAATAAAAAAATTACATCTTTTTATCCCTGAAAAAGAACTTGTCTTTGAAAAGGTGAAAAAGTTTTTTTCTCTTCTTTCTTATGGAATCAACTGTTGATTATTGTTACTAAAAATTTTGACACAAACCATTTTTTTAAAAATTTAAATAAAAAAATGTACTTGTTTTCTGATGAAACATATTGATGGTTTTGCATTTAGAGGAGAATTCTCTCCATTCTTTACTATTTTTTTTCTGAAAAGTTTTATATAAACTAAGACTTTATTGTGAAATTAAGTTGTATAGATAAAACAGAAATCATTAAAATGGCAGATTGGTTTCATATTTACTCATAATAATTTATTTAAGCCTACCATTTATATAAATGTATCAGATAAGTGTTAAAAGAAGTCTATTATGCACGTTTAAGAACTATTCAGAGGGAAAGAAACGTTTTCATTGCATTTCTGTATTTTTATCGAGGGGGACAATTGAGGATTTAAAAGTATTTTATCTAGATTCAAAATTAACCTTAAGATTAATTGCTTTATTTGCTTTCGTTCACTTAATGCCAGTTGATTTAATGAGTTATTTTTGTTTGATATTGAGAAGAAATTACTTTGATAATGCATCGATAATAGTATATCAAAGATTTATGGTATAATATGAGCTATTAATCCTCTCCAAGTCATTATTTGTTGATAGAAAAGATATAATATTGACAAATATAATTTGGAAACACTTCATGTTTATAATTATTAATTTCAATTAGGCTAGTTATTTAATATTAATTTTTTTCCAGGCCTGTTGCTGTCCATGAATAGGTAAGTGAAATTTGAGTGTAAATGATGTCATTTTTTGATTATTAAAAGCAGATAACTCCGGTGATGCCATTCAACATTGTCGGGCGGGAACGTGTTAAAGAATAAATTTACATAAAAGAAAAATTTAATGAAATAATATTATGGTTTTTACACTTTATGATTTCTATTTTATTCTCGTTACATATAAATATTTATTCAGTGTGACACCTATTTCATTCTTACTACTTAAAAATCTTTATTATTTAATGAGTTATTTTTGTTTGATATTGAGAAGAAATTACTTTGATAATGCATCGATAATAGTATATCAAAGATTTATGGTATAATATGAGCTATTAATCCTCTCCAAGTCATTATTTGTTGATAGAAAAGATATAATATTGACAAATATAATTTGGAAACACTTCATGTTTATAATTATTAATTTCAATTAGGCTAGTTATTTAATATTAATTTTTTTCCAGGCCTGTTGCTGTCCATGAATAGGTAAGTGAAATTTGAGTGTAAATGATGTCATTTTTTGATTATTAAAAGCAGATAACTCCGGTGATGCCATTCAACATTGTCGGGCGGGAAAAAGTTAAAGAATAAATTTACATAAAAGAAAAATTTAATGAAATAATATTATGGTTTTTACACTTTATGATTTCTATTTTATTCTCGTTACATATAAATATTTATTCAGTGTGACACCTATTTCATTCTTACTACTTAAAAATCTTTATTATTTGCGATATCTGTATTATTCTTATTACTTAATCTTTATTGTTTGTGACATCTGTATTATTCTTGTTATTTAAAAGATCTTTATCAACTATGATATCTATTTTATTTTTGTCACTTCAGAATATTTGTCATCAACTGAAACTTCGTTTCTTACAGATAAACCGTCCATGTATCTATTTCCCCTCACCAGATTGAAAATTGCGTGGTCGAGTTCGTCCAATGTCTGCGAGTTTTTTTTCAAGGCTGTCTTGATTATATTTTCGACCTGTGAGTTTGCATCCATTCTTTCATACAATATAATAAAGGCTCTTGCGTGCTAATATTTCATTTTACCATTAGAGTATTATCAGTTAAGAGCACATTTAGTGAATATTGTTTTCTTCACATTTAATATGAGGGGAATGCAGTTGAATTTATGACATTGCATTCTTCCTGCTAAAGATGGATTTATTTCATAACCATAATATGAGTATAAAATCCATCTCTGAGTCAGAATTTAATTTTTTTGTTTAATAAATAGGAACTGCAGCAAAATAATAAAAGCAAAAAAGTTTAAAAAATATTTCATTAATGAATTTGAAAAGTAATAAACAACAACAACAACAACAACAAAAAATTTGAAATCGAAAAAAACATAGATCAAAACAAAGTCGTAAAAGCATGAAATGTTCATTAAAATACTTTAATTAGAATTTGAATTACATGTGAAATATAGTTTTAGTTTTTTAATAATGCTGAGAAATTTTCTATCTTATGTTCACTCATTGTTTATATTATAGTTTTCATAATCTCACGTTTTTATAGTTTTGGTTTTGGTTTATCTATTTTTATTAACAAATTATCCTTTTCAACATATATTAAATCATGATACTAAAAACTTTATAATTTTCTTATTTTTTACTTTTAAGTCTTCAATATATTTCTTAATTTATAATTATAAATATGAAATTTCAAAATCAGTTTTTTTCTCAAATTCTCCAATAAATGATATCTCTGACATGAAATAAAAATATAATAAAAATGAAACGATTAACCGATAATCAAGCTATGACGACAATAAAATATTTTAATTCCTTTGAGATCGTACAATTGGACAAAATGTCATTTCTTTAGCAAGTCGTAAAGTTATTGAAAATTCAAGCTAAACAATTCCATTTTTAAAAAATAAGAAATTCTCATGTATGAAACAAATCAATGGTTTACCATGGTGTAATGAAAAAGCATGTTTATAACTGAATATAAAATTAAAGTTGATGCAAATTCTTGAGAATGTGACCAAAGCTATTTGCAGAGCTATTAGTTCCCTGTTTTAACCAATTCGACTGTAGTAATATCCGTTGTTTAAGTGTACTTCCCGTGCCTCGAATTCTCATTCTAATTATGACTCCACATTCGAGGACTTCTGCATATATACAAGACAACTCAAACTGTGAGACTAAATCAAAGTAATGTCTATACGGATTTCAACTGTGAAGCAATCATTTCCTGTAAGATGTCTCCTACTCGTTTCTAGATTGATACCAGAAACATGAGGAGTTTCATGAAGTATACGGAATGGATTCATGCTTTATGAATGTCAAAATTTTTTCACTAGCTGCAAAATGTAATTAATATTTATTTTACTGTATTTGTTTGGGAATCAACCAGTTTGTAATGCATGTAGTTGTGTTATCAACAACATATATATTTACAATGTATTGATCCATAGTTTAACGAATGCATTTCTTTAGATCACAATTTTTTGCGAGAATATTTGGAAAAACAAAAACAAAAGTAAGGCAAAATATTTAATAAAAGATAACTTTTAATCGGATTACTAATTAACTTTAATTCGGATTACTAATTCAATTGGGATTCGCTTTTATGCATACATATGTTTAAATATTCGGGCGTTATAGCATTTTATGTTCAATCTATTTGAGCTATACGATTTCTCGCACAATTAACTTGGAATAAGCAGTACTAAAGTAATATTAGGCTCACTGTTTCAATTTTTTTACTAAAAGCTAATTAACTTATTAATAATGGTTTCTTATGATTTAAAATAAAGACTTAGCGTTTTCTTTCATAAACTGGTGGTTTTTGAAAGTATTTATAAAACATTATGAAAATAATTATAAATAATTTCAATGAATGATTTAAATTTTTGAATAGATCGACATTCATAGGTTCAAAAAAATGTATATGCAAAATAATGAAATGAAGTCAAAATTTAATGAAATAAGCTATTTACCCCGCTCAATGCAGCTGCCCGATTTGCTGTTTTTCCTTCCCAAAATCGGAAATGAGATGCTCAAACCAATCAAGGAATTTATTAATTTGAAATGTGTAAAAATATACGAAAATAAACTCATTGATCTTGTGTTACACATTGCACCTACTAATTAAGTTACTCTTTTTTTAAAAGTAAATTCCAAATCATAATGTGATTTTGATTGGCTACAGTTTCAATTCATTAACTATTTCTGAACTAATTAAATGACTTTCTTTGATGTTAGTTCCAGTAATAAATTGTTGCTAAACTACATAAATAAATTTTTTAGACGCCAAGTTCAAATTATAAAATATTGTTAAAGAAAGTCAATAAGTCTTTTCAAACTTTCTTTTGCCATTTAGGGAAATGAAAACGTTTATTTTCATCAATTTCAACAAGCCCACATGTAATCAGTTCAACTTTTCCTCTCTTTTAAAAATAAATCTTCTTCTTCATAGTATTAAATTTATAAATAAAAGCAATCTTACTTTTACTTCTGAGGCACTCAGCCCTTTTTTTCCCCCCAAGTCTCTCAAAATGTAATTATCTTAATTTTGTCCTGAACGCTCATTTAATAATTCTTTCGTTTCACTTTTCAACTGAAGGGAAATACATATTTTAGTTTATTAGCTTAGTTTTTTGAAAAGCTTTTCCAACTGCCTCTTTCTTTTATAATTATACTTCTAAATTATTCCATACTCATCAATGATTGTAGCTTCTCTAGAAAAATTTCTACTGCACAAATGAATTTCTTTACATCACATACTTATGTTAAAATACGCAAGGAACTTTTCAAATTTGTATTTGTCCATCTTTATATGTGGAGAAAAAAGACAAACAGGGCAGCCAAAGTTATGAAGCACTTAAGTTATAAAGTTTAAAAGTGCTTAATTGATGGATTAAGTGCTTTTATAGAGCAGCTCTAGTTCATAGAATTCATCCTCTTCAAAAAGACAGAAGCAAAACCTTAAACTCCCGGTATAAGTAGAATAATTAGCAATTGCAATAATAATAAACAATTTGCTTATTTAATGTCTTAACTCAAAATATGAAAAAGAAGAAAAAGACTTATTGGTGAAAAAGAATTTAAAAAATTCAAAGCTTACTGAAATAGTTTATTCTATACATACTAAGCCGAAAATATCAAGAATGCCATCAAATTTTATTATTTATACACAATTAAAAATTCAATTGATGGTATTATTTTTCTTATATATTTATTAAAAAAATTAAATGAAATTGCACTATAAAATTCAACTATGTAACTTATTATTATTTCAAATATGCAAATCTAGATGTCACTTTAAGTCGAGTGGTAAATAACTTTTCTTTCATAGCAGAAATTCGTTTATAATTATATAGGTTGGTTGTAGCAGATGTTAGACAATTAATTGATATTTGCAACATTTATATTTATATTTTAGAATTGTATTAATACTTTAGAGCAGCATTGATATAATCAATATAATGGATAGTGCAATTATAATTAATTTTGTGTTTTATTTTCACAGTAGGATGGATGTTCTGTGTTGGTGGCTTTCCTTTTATCTCGCTTGCTCTGCTGATAATAGGTAAAGAATAATAACTTTCATTGCAATTCCCTTATTTAATTGAATTATTAAAAAAGGAACAGAACAAGTTCAAATTCCGTCGTTTTCTTTTCTCTTTACAAATCAGCTAACATTGATGATAATCTGAACATTGATGATAAGATCAGCACTATGCAAACCTTCCTTCATTTTACTTACCACAATATGTTCTCCTGCTTTACATCCAAGCATGTTTTAAATTATAATAAATATAGAACATCTACCTAGTATCTGCTTAGACTCAAGACTTGATTATATCGAATTGAGTATTTTAAACTAGTACTGTTCTTCTCGCTGTTCAATTTTTTTAGATAATAAAGAATATTGCCAAGATCTCTATATATTTCTACTGCTAATAAAAAAGTATGCACATGTGTGTCTATTGGCGCTCTATAGAGCAGACCGCTAGACCATCAAGTACCGAAATTTGCACAAACGTATTTTTGAGAAGGAAAATGTTTGAACCTTGGAACATTTTTTTTTTGGAAATTTTAACTACAATTTTAATTAATAAGAAATAAGAAATTAATAAGAATTAGACAATCGATTTTGAAAACGTTATGGCACAAAAATGGTTTTTCACTTTTTTAAAATGCAAAAAAGCAACTTTTTATTGATATTAAATTTATCTGCCGTTAAATCCCCCCCTCCCTAATTTTGATATTTAAAATAATATTGTGAATAATTTGTCACAATATTTTCTACTGTTTTATGAAATATTCAATGGCGTATTTACCCCCCCCCCCCCATTGTTAAAAACTAAGGAATGAAAATTTTGTTTATATTTTCTTACTATTTGGCAATTTAGTGACGAGCTTTTGCTTTTTATTTTTTATTTTATCCATTTTTTTAGAATCTTTAAACTTATACACTAAGATATTTAGTATATCTTCATCAGTATACTAAATGTTTGAACTTTCTATTCGTTATTTTTTATCAGCATGCTTCAATATAATTAACATGCTTTTAGCCATCATCACATAATACACATCAAATTTGCCACATCAGTTTAATGTTGGAAACAACAGGACATGAGAAATAAGAAAGTGTAAATATAGCACCTTGTGAAACAACATGTAAATTAGATTATGCAGACATTTTCATTTCAGTCTATACAGAAAAAAAACTATGATTTAGAAATAGAAATGTCAATGGAATCACTCTTTCTCTGTGTAAGAATTATCTTAAAATTTATCTAAAGCGATAGTTTAATTCAAGCTCAAATGTTGGCAGATAAAATCTTAATGATTGTATTGATGTTATAGATATGCGATTTTAAGTTAACTATTATGAGTTATTCAACTATTATCTTAAAAAAATTAAGTTTAGTAAAATAATTTGCAAGGAATTTGATCTATTCTTGTTTAACTAAATTGCAAAATGCTTATATTGAAGGATTAAATTTACAATGGAGTAAGTCACATTTAACATAAGTTTCATTTTCCAGAAATTAAAGTGCCGTATTCGGAAATGTTATAAAATTATTACTTTAGTGGTCTCTTGTATCCAAATTTAACATAGGATTTGAAATGAATCCAGTTTGTGCATTGGTTACAATTTAAACTTAACCTTTCGTTTTTAAAGTGATTAACACCACTGTGATTTTAGTCCGTTCATATAGTTCCATACTTTCTGAAATTAATATTATCCCAAGATAAATTAAATTTTAAAAGGCATAGATGATTTTACGAGCAATAACTTATTGAAATCGACATTTTGCGGAGTCTTTGTAGCAGTTCTTGGTTGTATAAATTCAAGTTATCGGCAAAGCAATTTTCAGTACTTTTTATTTTGATTAACATAAATACTTGAAAAGCTTTTATTTTTATGATGTTGATCTCTTATATGCAGGATAGTTAGAATTAGAAAATCTGCTTTTATGTCAATGGAAAGAAAGAAACCATTAATCATGAAAAGGTGTCATCTACTGAGGTAATGGGAAAAAGAACAAAGTAAAAATGCTAAAATAAATTTCAAATTTGGTAATAAATTTAATAAAAGCAGCTTTTAGAAATGCATTAAAAAGTAAATTTTTTATTTTAATTATTTACTACTTTTTAATTTGACACATTATTATAAACAATATGGAAGCTTGAAAACAGTTTCCTTTCAAATTTTCTGCCGGTATGGAGTCAAAATTTGGTTAAATTAACCGATAAACTGTTCCTAAAAATATAGGAATAATTTACTGTCATCGACAATGCTTACTTTTAAAAATTTGAAAATGCTACCACATTAGGAAATGAATGAAAAGCTGATTGGAAAATTCTATGTTTACCAAAATGAATCAAGGCAATTCTAATGAAACGAGCCTTCCAGTTCCCTTGGCCATCTGATACATCTGAATGATTGGCCGCCGCGAATATTATTATGTGTATTAAGGTCATTTACAAAGCAGCTTTCACCGGCACATGCGCTGAACCGTCCCGTAGGAGGTATGAATTGTCGGGATGTGGCCAATAAATACAACCAATCATTATTGATGCACCCTCAAAGAAAACAAAAACTTGCTTACTTCTCACGTGACTTCTCTTCATCATGTTTGAAGTGCCTCCCTTTATATCAGGAAGCCACAATGCTTGCTTGGATTGTTCAAAATAATTTTTTTGCATCATAACTATTTGTTAGCATAATTTTAGGTCTTACATTAAATCTTTTATTACACGATTTTTCGTTTTATTTTGTTAGATCTTTAAATTTATTTAATTGATTTTTTGAACAATTCGAAAAAGGCTTGTTATTTAATATTATTAGAGAATGTCAAAACAAAATAGTATTTCCATTTTGAATTTATGTTTTGTTTATTTTGTTAAAATTTGTAATTAGATTACAATTAATTTCTTACATGCTATTTATTATTTATGTGCACGGATATGTTCAAAGATATTTAATACTTACAGGAACAAAATGCTCAATATCATGCAGGTTTAAAATATCCTTTTTATGCTCATGGGTTTAATAATTTTAGTACGTGAAAATTTGAATAACTCTTTCGTATAAAAAAGTAATCTTTCTTTTCCACATTATTATAGCCAAAATGTCTTTCAGTAATGCATTTTTGTCAACTCAGAAAAGTTATGTAAAATGTAAACAGCATAAAATTTTAATGACAGATAGATGCACGTTGTGTCGTACAGCGAAACAGTTGCCTAATTAAACACGTCTTGCAACTATTTTGCCTCATGAATTGATTCCATTATTAATATCTGTTGCATTCTTAGCACTTATGAATAATTCTTAATTAATACAGATCGCAATTCCAACTGAACAGCAACAACTGAATTATGCATATGCGAGGAAATGTCTTTTAGCATTTGCCTCCTCACTGTTCGAAAAGGACACGAGCGCGATTGATATTCTTGTGCTAATATCATTTCCTTTCAGTGGCGATTCCCAATTTTTATCTGGCGCAGTATGGCCAGATATGGCTTTTGCGCCATAAAGCACCACAAAACCAAACCAAAAACCCAATTTTTATTTCCTCCCGTATCCTTTGATTATTCTTTTTATTTCTACTCCCCTCTTTCCGCCCTCCCTTCACGCAAAGAAATTTTTGTCAATAACGTTCAAAGCTTAGGTGAGCATAATAATATTTTTTAGTGTATATTTTTGACTTGATCTTTATATTTTATTTTAACTTTCAATAATACTAGTTCCACATCCTTACAAGTAAAAACAGCTCTGAAATAATTTCACATTGACTTAAGATGAAAGCTAACAATTATTCGTCGTGATAATGAACTATTTAAATGGAAGACGATTCTCATGCAATCCTTGAATTGTTTCTTGGTGTTGAAATGTTATGAAATTGAGTTTAAATGACGGTAGATATAATCTCATGTCTAGAGTTGTGTCAATAGTTCTGTAATATCGTTTATTAATATAAGTGGAGTATATGCTTTTCCTGAGTTAGAACAAGTATTAAATATTGTATTAACACCTAGAATACCTAGTAGACTTTCGGATTTTCATAATTTTTATTTTTCTCATGAGCGTAGGCATATAAAATAATTCTTTAATTTTTGTTTTTCATTCTAATTTCTATTTCACTTTAATTCACCTAAATATATTCGTCACTAGCACCAATATGATGTAATAACTTTGTTCGATTTTTTTTTGCCACACTCTGTAATGTTTGTTATTTGTCTATATGAAGCACATACTTAAATGTTTCTCATATTTATAGGTTGCATCTACATCGATGACTGCAAAATCCAACCCAACATTCCATTGTATTTGATAGTGTCTGGTGTTTTGGGAACCATTCAGCATTTCATTGCAATTTGGACGAAATATGTGCCTAAAGATTCCTTAGGGCGAATAAAGGAATACCGAAATTATTGTAAAATAGTTGATTGCGTTATACAGCTTTTCCTCACTATATGGTTTGTGCTAGGTATGATAATTTTTTTTGTTATATAGTACTTCTGACCTTGAGGTTGTGATTTCCTTACACATCCTCGGAACACATCCTATGATATTTCTTAATTTAATTTAAATTCTAATTCATTTCCTAATTTTCATCTTAAATAAACCTATGTTATTTTATTTCAATTCTTTTTCTTATTTTATCATCCAATTCCCATTTCTTTATTTAATTATTGCTAACATGGCTTCTAAAAAATGGTCGAGTCGGGAAAGCTCATGTTCAGAACGAAGGGATAAAAATCCCTCACATTTTCGCATTCTTTTAAGTACCCAAGATTTCCTTTCCTGAGTCGACACGTTTCAAAGAAATCCTAATCAGATTCTCTTCGTAAAATCTCTAAAAAGAAAAATCTCGTTTTTTTTTCTCTTTTGTTCTGATGCGAACAGACGTGTTTCGCCTTTCGTCCGTCCTCGTGTGCAAATTCCAAATTCCTCCGTGTGTTTATACCAAAAGTCTCTTGATTTTAGTCACGAGCCTGTCAAAATTAGGTTATATATATATATATATATATATATATATATATATATATATATATATATATATATATATATATATATATATATAATATACTCTTTAAAACCGATGACTTCAGTATCTGAGTGAAAGGATAAAAATCACAAATGCTTACAGCATCACTTTACAGACACCGCGATTTTTTTCTTTAAGTCAACACGTGTAAAAGAAATTCCAATCAAAATCTCATAGTAAAATCACTGAAGGAAAAAAATTTCTATTTCTTTTGTTCTTGTGTCGCGATGTAGACTGACGTATCTCTTATCGCTTTTTTTTCTCTGTACAAATTGTGCCACTCGGAAATTATATTTTTGTTGTTTCAGCCTGTATCATTGTGAAAGGAATTTGTGAATATAAAAAATGGGTACCCGTTAAAAAGTAACAATGAACATTGTAAGAAAATAATTTATTTCTTTTAAATATCTGTTTAAAATCACTTGGAAAAAATCTTCACTGATTCTATTACATACAGAGACAGTTTTTGCTGAAAAATGTTAATGCAGACTTCTGCATTCAAGTTTTCGTACAGACAGACTACTGTACCAGTTTCCACCTTTTCAATATATATATATATATATATATATATATATATATATATATATATATATATATATATATATATAGGCTTATTTACATTACATTATATAAAGAATTGCAAAACTGATATTTTTCAGGATATCCGAAGGGAAGAAGTTCAGTCACTCTTCAGCGGATATTCTGTCGAATGTTCTTGAATGCACTGTCATTCAATATAATCTGATTATCAAATAACTGATAGTCTAAAGAAAAACCGGTTTTATTAAAAAATTTAAAAATGAATCTTGTAGAAATTAATCTAAGGAATTATCTGTTTTATTAAACGCAACGATGAATCTTGTAGAAATAATCTAAGGAATTATCTGTTTTATTAAACGCAACGATGAATCTTGTAGAAATAATCTAAGGAATTATCTGTTTTATTAAACGCAACGATGAATCTTGTAGAAATAATCTAAGGAATTATCTGTTTTATTAAACGCAACGATGAATCAAGTAACAATAATTGACGGAATTACTTGTTTAATTAAATGTAAAAATTCATCTTGCTTTTCAAACGCATAAGAGGAGTCTTCTGGGATATTTTCTATTTGTAGGAAAACTCTTAAGTGCATGTGCAGAAATTAAATTATACAAACACCTGTTTTTATATCGCCTTTTATTCGGTTTTCTATTTTTTTTCTTTCGTTATTTTTAGGTGAAATATAAACTTTTTTTTTGTACCGATTTCGTTCATCAGTATCCTTGTCAGTTAAACTCACAATTATATAAATTTTAAAAATATTTTTTCTTTCATAACTAAATGCTTTATAATATAGCTTCTTGAACCTTTTTTTTTCCTTGTTACTCTCTTCCCGAGTTAAAAGAATATTACCATTTCATCTTTGTTCCAAAATTTAATTAATTAAACACAATTAAATCAAATTTAAAAGAAAATCATTTGATTATAATCAAAGCGAATATTTTTTTAAATAACTAGTCGCCAGTTTCGATTAAATGCTGGTGACTTTCTGAGCTAATTTTTGTGTATGTAGTGAATAATCCTAAAAAAAAGTGCAGTGATTATTTCTGCCATGCTTTTTAATAAGTTTACTTTGACATCTTTTTAGTACGTGGTAGCCTTATTTTTTAAAAAAAATAACCTCCTTGCATTCATTTTATTGTTTTTTATTTTTCATGATAATTTTTATTAATGCACTTCAGCTGTTTTTTATTATATTTCTTTTTTGATTCATTATTTCTGCTTTTGAAATTTATTTTCTACACAAAATGTCTCGATGTAAAAACATTAATTTCCATCATTAAAAGATTGCTTAAAGAAGGCAAAGTAAAGAGTTCATTTCTCATCTTCCTATTTTCCGTACTGCTCAAGAGGGATAACAGTACATGGTAAAATGAGATAATACATAGCAAAATGAAATACAAGCGATAATACAAATTAAAATGAGGTTATAAATAGCAAAATGAAAAACCATTTGAAACTGAATTTCGGTAGCAAGCTAGAGAACTTTTATTTCATTTTATTCTCTCTATGGAAGCCTAAAATTTTTAATTTGAAATTCAATATTTTTTTAGGTTGCATTTGGGTGTATGGTGTGTACAACGAGGTTGAGTACCGAGATACCGAGAGGAATGAGTACTGTAACCAAACACTATACCTTTTCGCATTCTGGATTCTCAACTTCTCTTTCATGATACTTGCTCTTCTTGCTGTCATCGCTTTGAGTTGCATTGTTTGTGTCATGGTTTCTCCAAAGAACAGAAACAGAGAAACTGAATCGATTGCATAAGATACAAACACAAGGAAGATTTAAAAAATGCATTAGAAACTTTTTCTTAGAAAGCGACTCATCAAGTCAAAATATGAACGGAAAATATCTTATCAAGTTTCTGCGCCATAAAAATTTATATTACTTTTTCAGATGTATATCATTTGCTTTTGTGCCATAAACAAATTTTAATTTTTTTAAGAATAAAAATGTTTTTATAAGAAGATTTTCAATTGTTCTTGCATTCGAATTCTAGAAGTCAAATGATTCGATAAATGTTATTTGTTTGTAAGAAGCCATTAAGTAAAACACGTTTGCTTTTTTGAAGCGACAAAGGGAACTCAAGAAATCTCAACAAATTATTCGGATAATGTATTCGACAGCTTTACGAAAACTTGAATGCTTGAATGTTGTTTAATGTTTTGCGTTGAAGATAAGGGTTAAAAAGTAAGACTTTTAGAGGTTTATAAGTCAAAAAGGGAAACACGTGATTTTATATAAAATAGCTAAATTTCTTCAATTTCAATCCGGGAGGCTATTGGGGGGGGAGAGCTTAGTGTTCGAATGCGGTAAAAATGAAAAGAAAAAAAAAAGGTTTAAAAAACAGAAACAATGAATATTTCATTACTTAAAAAAAAGCAGAAGTAATAAAAAAGCTGAAACAATATTTTTTTATTACTTTTGTTATTTTCCCCTTCTACTTAACTTGCACACATTAGTCAAATTAAAGTAATTATATTATATGCATAATAATTATTGAAAGTGAGAGTTTGTTTAAATAAATATATTTCTTTGAATATGAAATATTTACTTCTAAGTAAAATCCCATTTCGAAAACGCACTTTTTAATACTATTATACAGCTGAAACATTTTTATTTTAATTACCTTCAACTTCATAATCATGAGATCTATTTTTCCCACTCTTTACCAGGTGGCGTCCCTAATACGAAATCTGTATTTAATTTAATAAATTATTAACAGACAGTTAAGTTCTGAAAATATTATGATAGTCCATTGCCATCGAGATTTCATAATTGTATAAAATTTCAAATGACTCTCATTTCGGCAAGTGAAAAAAATGAGTAACAAAGTTCTGCCTCTACAAACATGGAACAAGTCAACTGAAACAAAAGTGTTTAAAAATGAAACATATCCGAGACATTTTATCCATCTGGGAGAAACAGTCGAAAATCGGGAATGTGCCATCTCATCTAGGAGGTCTGGTAAGACTATTTCATGACAAACCAGAGGGAGTGGTCTCTTCGAAACGTTCTCGCATACTCACCAACAAAGGTCTTATCCCTCTCCCCCGTATAAAATTGTGGACTTTGGGTAAGGATGCAAATGCCTTGCATGGCATTGGCGAACATTAGTTATGAAATAGAGATAGTTGACTTGAATCGAACATTTTTACAGAATCTGTCAGGCGAATATGTATTTTGGACGCCTTTTTACCAACCGACTGAAAGCCGAATGACAGTTGTAGCCACAGGATCACATACAGAATTTCATTGGTTTAAGTCTGATTAAGATTAATTTTATATGTATAGTACTGTTTGAAGTTATAGTTATTGCTTTAATATCAAATTCTTTTGTATGCGGACAGCCAGACAGACAGACTTCTTCTGAGTGATTACTTCTTTTTTCTTTCTTCAAAATATGTTACAAATCTACAAATTAAGTTTCAAATACATATGTCAAATTTCATCCGACCTACTCAAAACATTTTCGAGATAATTGTGTTTACAAACAAACAGACAGACAGACATAATACTAAAAATGTGTTTTTCGAGCTCAAGGAAATCTGAAACGTGGAGATTCATCCAAATCTCGAGTTTGCATTTTTTTTTGACGATTGCAATATTTTCTTTATACATCGTATACAAAAAAGTGAAAACTACAAAAAAGAAGGTAAAGAAAATCATCAAATAATATGAGTAAACATAGAGTTTAAAAAAAATGTTGGAAGTTATGATGTTTGTGCTTCGCTACTTGAATAAATTATTTTAAAAGATATTATATTCCGTAAATTTAAACCTAAAATTCAGGATCCCTGTTATGAGCAACTATTCCGACTGGTTCATTTAAGATTATCGAATAAATGATTTAAAAAATTCACAATAAAAAAATGTTGCATCACTTTATCCTTACTCACCAGGAAAAAAGTGTTCAACCAGTAAAAATCGTAACATTGATTAAGTGTCAACGCATATGATTTTTCGAAGATTATTTTATATTCCTAAGTGTTTTTTTTAAAGCAATCTTTATTGAAGATAGTTTTTTTCCATACGGCAGATGGCAGGAAAAGGCCGGGGAAGTATTGAAATAAAAAAAAAATGTCAACAAAAAGCTTTTAATGCTTTAGAAAACTGCGTCACCTTCAATTTTCAATGTAAGCCTATGTTGTTATTTTTTTACAGCTTAAATCCATAAAAAAAAAACAAAAACATAATGTTCTATATTTTTATCTTGATATTTTAACTGATTTTTTTTAGGAACAGGCGTCTTGTTTTTGTTCATTTTTAACAATTTTTCAGAAGAAACTACAGACTATGAACAATTTGTTCATAGTACAATTAATTTTTCTTATAAATAAACCCATTAACTGTAATTCAATTTTCTATACATTGTGTTGACCTTTACGCTTCAAAAATTGTTTAAAAGATAGATGGATAAAATACAGAAAAAATATTTATTAAATGTATTTCTGTTATAGGATAAACAAATCAGGCAAATAACAGTAGATAAAATCAGTTTTCTAAGAGAAAAATTTCTTTCTCGAACATTTAGTTTTTTTTATGATTTTGTATAAATGTATAACTCGAATTCATAAAATCATTCGTCATGCTAAAACTAATTTATGTTACATAAATACACTCATCATGCTAAAAATAACTTGTGTTACATAAACACATTCATCATGCTAAAAATAATTTATATTGCTTGATGAACAAACATAATAAAAATACCCAAAAACAATTTTCAAAGACAAAATGTTTTGGTTTCAAAATAGTTAGTTTATAAATTTCTATAAATTTGTATGTTCTGTTTGTTATTAAATTAAAAAAAATAGGGGAATGCTTCTCAATAGTACAATTTAAATAAAAATATTATTGAGAAAGTCTTTCTATATAATTATCATGTCCAATGAATTTACGCGGTTTTTCAGGTTTGTGAAGTGCGGGCTTAAGTATCATCCTTGTCCCTGATAATCTTCAGAATTAGGAAGCCCACCCCTAAATAACCCCTACCTGTCTTCAAAACTGGATGTTTAGTCAATTCAATCAAATAAATCAACCAATTTTTTTGGAGATTATTCTTTATACTATGATATAAAATTCACCCACTTCTGAAATAAAATAAACGAAGATTCAACTAATAAATTACAACATTTTAAAGGCGATTAACAGATTCCTTTAATTTGAATAAAGGTATAAAGTAATTCAAAATGACTGAAAAAATTCAAATTGACTAAAACTTCTTTATGAACAATAATAGAAAGGAAAAAAAATTAAACGCAATGGAATAGGAAATTTTAAGTTTTATTTTCATACTAGCCGCCTTTGGCGACCAGCCGGTTCGCCAATCTTAATGTTCGTTAAAATTTTAATAATTAAATATTTTATGCAATTTCTACTTTAATAGCTTCTTCATCAAAATATTTTAAAACTTCAAATTTTGATTATCATATAATTCATTCATAATATTATAAAGGCCTTCAGTCATAACGTAATATGTATCTCTCTCATTTTCTGTTAGCACCCGTAGAATTTATGCTTTAAATTAAAGTGGAAAGAATTTATCTTCAATTAATATAATAATATTTTTTACTGGAACAAAGCATTTTTTTATAATCTGATTACTGAAAATAGAGTCACTCAGCGTTTAAACTTTATGGGCACTAAAGAATATCTTTTTAAATTTATGTAATATCTCAAGAGTTGGTCAACAAAATTTTCTTAGATTCATTATGAGCAGATCGATTAATTAACAATGTTTAAATTTAAATGCATCAAACACTAAGAAAATAAAACGAATCGTTTAAAATAAACGGTTGAAAACGGTAGAATTTATGCTTTAAATTAAAGTGGAAAGAATTTATCTTCAATTAATATAATAATATTTTTTACTGAAACAAAGCATTTTTTTAATAATATAATTACTGATAATAGAGTCACTGAGCGTTTAAACTTTATGGTCACTAAAGAATATCTTTCTTAATTTATGTAATATCTCAAGAATTTGTCAACAAAAATTTCTCAGATTCATCATAAACAGATCGATTCATTAACAATGTTTCATTTTAAATGCATCAAACACTAAGAAAATAAAATGAATCATTTAAAATAATCGGTCGGAAACAGGTTTAAAAAAAACTACTTAAAAAACGATGTACTTAAAACTATAAGCATATACAAAAAATATATATCTAACATAAATACATTTTACTTACAAAAGCATGCAACTAACCTAAAAATAATTTAATTCGTCCGTTGGTTGTCATGCCAACATTCAGAACAATGCGCATGCGTGGATTTTCTTAACCCAGTTACGTTAACGCAAATGCGTAAATTTTTCTACGCCAGTTGGGGTAACGCTATGCAGATTACATTTTTAATTTCCTTTATTCTGTGTTATTTTAATTCAAAAGTACTTCAGAATGAATCTGAAACATGGATTAATTAACAATGTTTAATTTTAAATGCATAAAACATTAAGAAAATAAACAGAATCGTTTAAAACAATCCGCCGAAAAATATTAACCCTAGCCTCATTACTGTTGGGAGAAAAAACAACAACTGAAGCCTTACTAATTTGGCGGTGGGGGAAATGGAAGATTTGTTTTGGCGGAAAAGTTGGCGGTGGGGAAAATGGAAGATTTTTTTGGCGGGAAAGTTAGTTTTTAATTAATAATTAAAATTCTAATTAAAAATTCGAAAAAAGAAACCCCAGGTGCACATTCCCAACCTCCAAGGTATACATGTACCAAATTTGGTAGCTGTGTGTCAAACGGTCTGGCCTGTAGAGCGCCAACACACACACACACACACACACACACACACACACACACACACACACACACACACACACACACACACACACACACACATTGAGCTTTATTATAAGTATAGATGTAATAAATGCCCGTTGTGATTGTCCTTGGTTACATTAACAACGACTATATGAATGTCCATTTAGGCCGACATTGTCATTTTGTAGCATGTTCATACTCACCAATGCCAATGCATTTTCCGTGTACTTTCAACTTTTTTTATTGTTATTAGACTATGGGACGCATATGCAGTATCTAGAGGTAATAAGAAAATAAATTTAAATGCGTAAAATGTTCGAAATATATGATTTTGCATAAGACCATCCGAGATTACTTCTTTTATACCACTTTCTTGGTAATATGCCGAAACATCTGTCTTAAAGCTTTTTGACTACTCCATTGACTAGTCCATTCAACGATTTGAACGATCAACGATTTGAACGGAACACTTAGATCACATAATATGAAATGAACTACAGCTTGAATATTGCCCACGTGACCAAGTATTGTCTCATAAGCAATTATAATATAATCAAACCCAACTTCCTTCAGATTTTTCTTCCTATTATTGTATCCTTAGTAAAATTGAAATATTTTTAAATTATCCTGTATATTGACACTTAAATTCGACATTTCCATCTTTTTGAACGGTTATAAATTCTATAAGACCATTTTACTATCTGTTCTATCTAAATAATTTCAAAAAACAATTTCTAAGTTGATTAAAAATTCCTGTCAACATTTCTGTATCAAGGTATTAGGGCTTAATTAATATCTATATTTGTCTTAATAGGATTAAAATAGTGTTATTTCGGATTATAGTAATCGGTCACTAATTTACACACAACGGGGTTCCATTATCGATAATTACATGCTATTCAGAATTTATATCATTAAATTAATCCCTCAGCGATACTCAAAGATGATCGCTAACGATTTTGGAAAGATTTGCATCGGGATATACGCAAATATTTTACCATTATTTCCGCAATTATGTTAATACAAAATGGTGCCTTTATAGTAGGTTCTTTTAAATGTGAAATGTTTGGGTTTTACAACTTTTCTTCGAAAGCAATGGACAAACCAAAATACATCTGAAATTTACTGAAATTATAATATATACGTTATTTAACGATTTTTTTTTTTTACATTAAGACGAAGAACTAATGCCCTTAATTTAACTTAATTAGACAACTAAAGTAAGCTTTTGCCATCTGAAATTTTTTTAAAATTACGCGTTCTCTCACCAGAATCTTAAGAAATATTCAAAACTGGGCATCATTTTTTCAGAGCTTAAATAAAAACTATTTATTCTTGGTACAGAAGTTGAAGACGAGACTTTATCAAAAAACCACCTGCCCTCATTTTTCATTAAAAAATTATATGCGCCTGTTTTTTTCTTTCTTTTTTTTTTCTGAAGCTTGCCAGACGTTTTCTGTAAAAATGTAAGAAGAATTTATTAAATCATCGCATTATTAATTTTTATAATATTACAGGATTAAGGACGATTTACGCACAGAAACAATTATTATAGCAAGGATTGTAATACGTCTGTTGCGGATTGATTCTACTTTACTTTTTCTCAAAGCCTGTTAGTTCAAGGTAATTGGTAAGGTTTGAGCCAACAATATCGATTACAATCAGGTTCCACAATACTGTGATATAAAAGAAATCGATACTGCATTTCATCGAACAGCAATTCAATTACATCTCTGTTATTAAATCAAGTTTTTCAACATTTATTAGCTGACCTTGTGATCGTAAACAGGTTATCATACATTGATATTCATTTGTCTCCCAGATAAGATTGTGAGAAGTTGTCAGAAAGTACAGAGAGTCTGAAACACGTGTAATACAGATAAGTGAAATGAAAACTCAATTGTGCGCATTTCAAGGACACATTTGTTGATGCGCAGTCAAAAAATCATTTTGTTGTGCAATGAGCGGAAATGTAAGACATCATAAAGACCTACACGGACCGACCTGAACATCGGACTTCACTGGTGTTCATGTTAGGGAAGACGGGTCTATTAATGTGTGGAAATATTTCAATATAAATAAGGTAATTCTAAACATAACAAAAGCATCAGATCAATGTATTTTTTATGATTTTTCTTATATAAATCGAATATTGTAGAAATTTTTGCATTTCATACATTTGTTTCAAACTTTATGAAATTATACAAGTCATCAGGAAAAGGAATTTTTACTTCTTCTGAAAAACAATTAGAAAATATAAATGTATTGGATTAGGGATGACTCAGTTAAGTTAAAAATATTTCAAGTTTGGGTTAAACAAATCTTCGAAAGTGAATCACAAGTGTCATTGCATGTCTAATTAGAAGCACATTTACCGTTATTCGCAAGAAGAATAATGATAAGATTGAGTTTATGTCACGCAGTGCCTTTTCCAGATGGTGCTGTGATTTTTATGATAGAGATGTGAGTATGGATGAGATGTCCCGAATAGGTTAACTCATTTAATCATTAACTTAAATATCCCTGCATCATTTGAAAACTACACTTCATTGTATAAGCCCAATCCTTTATAATGCAATTCCACCAATGATGTTTTAAAAATACTTTCTGCCAACAAAATTAAATTTCGAATATTGCGCTCTGGGCCTATTCGGGGGAATCCAGTGTCATATTTGGAAAGAGTTTGCATGATGTTTGACAGAATTTCGAATACTTAACGACACGTTCATTAAAACAGTTTCATGCATTTTAATACTACATTAATAATTTCCGCTTTGCTTTTTATGAAAGATGAATTGCTTTTCAATGTATTTATTGAAAAATGTATGATAAAAATCATTGAAGAATGATATTTCTTCTCATATAAATAGTGTATCCACTAAGAAATAATAATCATTTTTTCTAGATTTTAGATATAAATGCATTACTTTACATAAATATAATGTTTTGCATTAAACGAAAGAGTTTGCGTTTCATTAGTTTTTGCTTTATTTCTTCTTGATTCGTTTATTTAATTCAATAAGTTCGAACATTAAAATATATGTTATTTAAATATAAGCACTTAAAAAAAAGTTGTTTCTTAAATTTAAAGTACAGTTAAATGAGGTGAGTGGTATAGGAATGATTTGTTAGGAGGGAAAAGTTGCAAAAGCAATTTTTGAAATGCCGTAAGTAGTAAGAAAAGCTTCCAACTACGAATGTTAAGTTTCCATGCTATATCAGTTTTTAAAAAAATCAGTTTCCAGAGTAGAACGTCATTACAAATATAAACTTTTCTGTTTATCATCGTTGATTTAATTTACATGTTGTTACATTTTAAAAAAAATCTGTAAAATAATTTATAAATAATTAAAATTAATTAAAAATAATTTATCTGATAAAGATAAATTATTTGTTCATTATATGACTTTGCATTTTGTATACTGTACGGTGCTTAAAATAAGCAGCTTACTAAATCAGAAGTATATTAATATTTTGCTAACTGATCATTTCTATCTGCGAAAATTTGTAGGAGGTATTAGCTGAATTCAAATTTAATTTTCTTCTAGTCGCACTATTTATTAAACCATAATCCAAATCTACTGTTAAAAAATAAAAACAGAATTAAGAAAAATGATTTTTACATTAATATGTGTAATATATGTTCTTCGGAAACTTTAATTTTATTAAAGAACGTTCTTATATGTACAAAAAGTCATTAAAAATAGTGTTGAATGAAGTTCTGGTAATACACTCTTCAACAATATACATCTACACCTTTATTGAAATGCTTACTGTTTAGCTATGCTTTTTTTCCATATTTTAAACAATGTAATTATTTCTAATTTCCGAAGAATTAATGGCTGTTTTAAACTTTCCAGGGTCTCTGAAATAATGCAAACCTCGAAATCCCTTTTTCCCTCCAAATTTTTTATTGATTTTAATTTAATTTTTATTCAGCAATTTTAAGTAGTAAATTTTGAAAATTGAAGTCGCAAGTCCCTTTCTAAAAAGTCCATTTCAATATTGTGCAAATAAAAAAAGTACACAGTCAAAACGTAAAATTAATTTTAAGCAAAATATCGAAAATAAAAGACAACTTTCTATAACACTCTAAACAATATTGTAAAAGGAGGGAATACATTTTTTAAAACTGTAAAGCTCCAAATTTTTTAGAATTATAAAATAGCATAACGAATAACTTGCAAATGGTAACTAGGAATATTACTTGAATAAAGTTCCAAAATTAATTTAATCTATACTTGATTATGACTTGAATAAAATTTGACTGGAGGGCCCTCTGTCATTAAATGAAAGTATAAAACTAAATACCTTTCTACAACTGCTAAAAATTATCAAGAGCTGAGGAGCTCCTTGACCATTGCCAACTTTACCTATTTAAAAATCTTGCCCCCCCCCGCCTTGATTAAAATTACTTAAATAATTTTTTGAACTGTTGACATTACAGCTCCTGTATAGTAGATTCAAATCTCTTGGGAATTTAATTATATTTAATAGAAATGGCTTCAAGGGCGTGTTTCGATGTGCCCATTGATTCGGATGTTCTTAAGCGATTTTTTTTCGTGAAAACAATGCACAAGTTGCAGATATTTTGCTATGGAAAAAGTCTGGTTATCTCACAATGAGCCCATAGTTTTCAGAAATCAATATGAGATTTCAAGAGCAAATGAATTTAGAACATTAGTTTCTTTATTAAAAGAAATAAAGTCAGACTTCTGTTATTGCATTGCAGGAGAAACTCTTGCTGTAACATTAAAGAAGTTTTTAAAGAGATGTTTTATTTCTTCGTATCTATATAAGTGAACATTCACTTCGATTTCTGTAATTTACTTTCATTCATAATACATGAAACTGTGATGAAATCTTCAGTATATTTCCATTATAGAAATTTGTAATCGTATTATTAAAATGAAATGAATAATTTCCTATTAATATATTGCTAAATAAAAAAAATTGCATTATAATATTTATGTAGAATTTATAATTTTTTTCTCAACATAGGCTAAAAGTTTGGTGATTTTGTATTGGATTTGAAGGAATATTTAACTGAGCATTGATTCTTTAATGCTACTATCCACAAAAAAATAATTTAAATTATTTCTTAGATCACTTTTATATTTAAAAATTATTACCAAAATAGCTTCTCACATGAAATGTTCTAAATAGTTAAAGCATAAAAATATTCTTACCATTGTTCAGCATTCATTTATTATGAAATTTATACATGGCTAATATTAAATATCATTTATGCAAAGAAATGCTTCCCTTTTTCTCCTAATGCAAATAATAAAACAACAACAACAAAAAAACAATTTGAAGATAAGGGATACGAAATGAAGAAAAGCAAAATAAACCCAATTTGTAACACGTGTAATAGCTAAAGGTTATTTAGTATTTAATGTATTTCTTTTAACATAGAATAACCTTTTATTTAATGTTGATAGTTCATGAAACATATGGTATATCAGCGAGTTTTAATTTTCATAATATATTCTAGAGAAATCATTTTAATTTGTATATAAATATTTTCACTTTTGTATATAAAATATTATTTTCACTAAGATATACATTTAAGACTTTTAAAAGTTTGTTCCTAACAATCACGTATTTTAAACATATTTGAACATTAAAGAAAACATATTTGAAAAAAAAAGGCTTAATTAATTCTAATTTTACAATATTTGACAGAAAGTTCATTGCTTTTGAATAACCTTTTATTGATTTTATAAGCTTTCTACAATGCAGAGAAAATTTTATTGCACATAGAAAACTCACGTATAGTTGCTATACTAAATCTACGCTAGAAAATTACGTGAATCTAATTTGTTTGTTCGAAAGAGTTTGCAAATAAACTTTCAGATGGAGCTGTTAACTCTAAAATAGGTTTTTTTTAGAGAACGAACTTTCTTTTTTCTCTTTTTTTTATATATATATTTCTTAACTTAAAAAGGGTTGTATGACTTTTGCGTAGATCACTTTCCTACCCTCCAAAGTATATATCTGCTAAATTTTATAGGCAGACGGCCGAGTGTGTACAGAGCCAGCATATACACATAGAGACAAAAGTTTTTTCCTTGTACTTAAGCATCAAAATTTAGTTAAAATACCAATACATTTTCTCGCCAAATACTCTTGCCAACAGATAACATACGTTTTAGCAAACCTGGACTAATCACTCCCTATTCCCTTTTTTTCAAAGAGCTAGGCATGATTTATTGGCCTTTTATGACCCGTACGCATCTGTCCCAATACTACCTGTTTCATCACTTCGCTTTCACTTAATGAATGAAACACTATCACTAATTGTTTTATATTTTATTTTTTCTGGCATACTACGTAAGACGTGCTTAATAACCAGTATAAAAACCACTGTAACATTTAAAAACGTTTTTCGTGACATACACTCAGCCCCGTACGGTTCGTTCCCTCTAAGGCGTTCCATTAATACTATCTTTTGATAAAAATTCGGTTATTGCTCTCTGAGCCTGTTTGGGGGAATCCATAGCTCGAAGTGACTGGTTTCATCGCTTCCGTTTCTCTCAATGGGACACTGTCACTGATGGCTTTATACCAGATTTCTTCCTATATAAAATATTTAAACATGTAAAATAACGCCGATAAGTCACAACCACAACCTTTGAGTCCACATCCTCCACAAACATTTTCTGCAGAGAAAAATTCTGAAGCCTGCTTAGTAATTGAAGGGAAATTACTCGAAATTACTTGCTTCCTCATTTCTGTTCCACTCAACAACACACTGTCACTGATTGATTTACTGCATATTTCTTCTGATATACAAAGACATATACTAGAGAAGTTTTACTATTTGGAATGACACCACTAGAATCATAGTCGCATGTTCATTTCGGTGCCCCTTAAAAAATTTATAATACTTTTTTTAGATAAAAATATTTTGTCTCTACTGATACTAGAATACGAGAAAATTGTTTATTCAAACTGAATTTTTATAAACTGAAAAAGGAATTTTCGAAGTTAAATTAAAATTATGCTAACATTTATTACTAATTGTAAAAATATCAATGCTAAGTTATGAGCTTACTACACTTGAGAAAACTTAGACCGTTGAAAGTTATAGATAAAGTAAATCATTTTAGGGAGGATTAAAAAACTATAAATCTAAAACACAATACAATTAATAAAAATATTCTTTTGAAATTTTCACTTTTAGTACATTTGTACTTTTTAGTATACTTTTATCAGTGTACTAAAAAGTGCGTTTGTTGCTTTGAATGATTTCCTACTATTTAGTCTTTCATTTTAAGTATTATGGAATCTTGTGTCTCCATAGAATCCAATAATAGTGGTGTTAACTTGCCCGCCGCTGGTGAAGGAATGTCCTTCGCTTCACTTTTTTTCTCTCTGAAATTTACTATCAGGTGACGCCACATGTACGGAATCGTAAATGAATCGAACAACTGATGAACAAATTCTGAAAATATTAAATAAATGCATTTTCCTTGAATTATTTTTTTTAAATTCCATTACTTAAATGAATGAATACTCAAATGTACAAAATTTCAAAATTGTAGCAAATCAGGAAGGGAGATTTAATTACAAAATTCCTTTTTTACAAACATGAAACAAATAGACATCATTAAAAGGGTATCAAAAACGAATCACATTTCTTTTTAAAAAAAAACGACAAAGAAACTTATTAATGCATTTGCTGAAAGTTTTAAAGTTTTTAAGCATACGATAACTTAAAATAATGTTCGTTAATACAAGGTTTTTTTTCTGAAAATCAATAACAGAAAAAATGTAAAAACGACCTGGTTTTGAACTCTGGTTTTGAAATCTATTTTTTGACAAAAAAATCATTTGATAATTTACCCCTTTAGAAATATGTATAATCAACATT
This sequence comes from Argiope bruennichi, assembly GCF_947563725.1. Lineage (NCBI taxonomy): Eukaryota > Metazoa > Arthropoda > Arachnida > Araneae > Araneidae > Argiope > Argiope bruennichi. The sequence continues at coordinate 125,014,218 of NC_079163.1, forward strand.
TATGAGTTGTGGCTTTCAACAAATAAAGGGAAGCATCATTTTAATGTTTGTAGTTTAACATCTGTAATTAAACTATGCAAAACTTTAACGTATTGCAGATAACAATAGAATACGATCTTCAATATATTAAAACTCCACACAACTTTTTATTCGGCCAGTTCGTACTAACAAAAGAAAAAGAAAATAGACAAACAAACCAAGACGAAAACTTTTTTTAAAAAATCAGTTAATCGGAAGAACAAAGGTTGGCGTATAATAAATAATGAATGGCGCACCATTACGATAACGGATGCGTCTGAAAAAAAAAAAAAAAAAAAAAAAGGAGTAAGATTGGAGAGAACTAATCGGACATAGGAAATGTGGGGTAGGTTAGGGAATATTCCCTAAGGATAATGGAAGCTCTCAGAAATGATAAAATTCAATAGTAAAACAGGCAGAAGCTGTATGATCTAATATCCAAGAAAGAGGACCATTTATTTCTAGCGGTGTCTTTAAAAGAATTTATTTTCTATAGGTATTCGACGAATTAATTTCATTCACAAGTTTAGCATTCAGATTTTTGAAGTTAAAATGTTTTATAGGCAAAAAATTCTAATGAAACCTGTATTAATAATTGATTTCCTGTCATTTGCAACTTATTTTTAGTTTATGTTTTGTGATATGGCATGTTTTCGAAAAAGTTTCTTACTGAAATGTGTTTTGAAGTATAAAATAGCTTATCAAAGAACAGCTTCAGCGAAAAAGGCTGTTGGATTTCTAATTTCTAAATTTTTCACAGATGCATTTTCGAATAAATAAAAAATATATTCTTAAAATATTTTACAACTCTTTATAGAAATCATAGAATCCTTTATAGAAATAAATTTTTTTTCATTGTGTGAATTTTGTAGAATCTTTTGCCAGTTTTCAAAAATGTTGAAAATTTTCTATCTATCTATATCTCCCTATAGAAGTAAGTAAATAGTAAAGAAGAAATAATGCTTAAAAACATATGAAAAAAGTAAAAACACATACTAGACGAAATGAACGCTGCAGAAATCACACAAACGCACGCACACACACACACACATACGCACACACACACACGCACACACACACATACACACGCGCGCATGCATCTATATTGGAACTGAAAGGGACGGGCTAAAATTTGAGAACAAATTCCACCAAGAGTGAATTGACCATCCTTATACTAAATTAACTAGAGCTTGGACAGAGGAGTGATAGTCCAAGTGGCCTCTCAAAGCTATTAAATTCATCCACAATAAACATCTTTTTATTTAAAAATGAAATATTAATGAAAGCAATGGAATAAACGCACAAATATTATTATTCACTTCAGAAAATTCTAAATCAAGATGCTTTACTTAGCAAGTTTTGCTTAAAAATATTAAAGAATTCAAAGGAACAAGGCGTCATGAAAGTTTATGCGACCCAAATTCGTTTCCATAACCCTATAAAGGTTTGGGAGCCATAGTTTTAAGAAGTTCTGATTTCTGAAGATAAGTTATATCTTATTAGAAGTTATAATATATTTCTTTTTTTATTTTTAAGGTACGTCTCGTTAGAGGGAATTCTACTTGTATTGGTACAAGATTAATACTGAGTAAAAACAGAAATTTTTGATTGTTTCCGATTTCTGATCCGGAGAGGTCGAGGTTCGAAACCCGATTACACCTAAGATCTGACTTGTAAGCGGATTTAGCACTCGTTAAATCTGTCGGGGCCAACTGTTTTCCTGCATTGTGGTCTTCTTCACTGTCTTCCCGGAATCATAAATAGGTATCGTCCGTGTCATCTGACAGCGGTTCAAGATCACGAGTTCATCCTAAAAATAGGGTTAAAGTTGCTTGTAATATAACTTGGTAATATAACTTAATTAAACTAACTTTGGAAGAAGTTTTGTCTCCCGAGAAAATTCTTTACCGTTGTCTCATTAATTTTTCATCTTTTAATTTAACTTTTTCATTTCCTTTTGAAGTAGAATGCAGTTTATTGTCCCATGTTTCTCTTTTATTATCTGTCTCACTTTACGTGTGTCAGTTTTGTATTTTCCCGAAGTGAAGCAACAATGTTTCGCTATAACTTTTTTCCACCGCGACAATATTTTACATGCTTGTCTCATTTTTTCCCAAGAATTTCTACTACTTGAATCGTTACGTGAAAATATGAACCAATTTGGAAAATCTACTCTTAGCATTTGTTTCCAAACATTGCATACGTTGCACGAAACTTTAAATTCCAGTGTGTGTTTTTATTCGCAAATCCCGAGACTTTGATTGCTTTACTGCTGGAAATTTTTTTATGTTATACATTTGTAGACTTTTTTAGGTATTCTTTTTTTTTCTATCATATTTTTGTTTTAAAATTTTGTTATAGTGAAATTTGCTATTAATATATCAGTGAACATTGTTGATGGGAAAAACGAGTTTGCCGCTTTCTTTTTCGAAATGTTTGCGACGGGAGATGCTATTCCGTGTCTTTTGATAATTCACGCAGTGACTTGAAAAAATTAAAAATAAGGTTAAATGTATGTTTTGATTTCTGTTATTCAATTTGACAAGAAATTTTATAGTCATAGTTCAGTAGCAAAATAATTATTATGTGTCTTGATGAAGGAAATTGCTTTCAAGAAATACACACCAAAAACATCGTTATTATATCATCAAATGCATCGATTAATTTTTTAAAAAGCAAAAATTGTTTTATTTCATTATAATTACTTAAAAATTATGTGGGAATTAAGACTTTATTATTTTGTAATATAACGTTAAGTAAAAATGAAAGGATGTTTTCTAACAATATTGATAAAAGTACAGATATTTTGAAAAACAGCAAAGAATATATTTCCACCCTGCCGTAGCATCATTGGTAAATTGAATAATCCTGCCGTCGTGTATAGCAAAGTCTAGTTCTGTGGCTGAGATGTTATAGCTACTTTTACAAGCGATATATGAGACAATCCATCAAATAGAGGTACGCCTCGTCATCGAAAATGGGTTCATTTACAGGGCAATAGTTTAATTAGTTAAAATTTTTAAACAACTTAATTAAAATATTCTTTCTCGAATTAATTTTTAATTATTTCAAAAGAACTAGTTGATAAAGAATATTTCTATTATCAAATTTGCACTCTAGTACTTCACTTAAAAGAAACCTAAAGCCTTAGATATTGTAAATGTAAGAGTATTCTCTTAAACAAAAATATATCTTCTTCATTTCATTTATGCTGTTTAAACATCTTTCTTAACTTTCACTCTCAGGATACAAAAAAAGAAATCCCCACCAAATTCTTTCAGCCAGTTTGCGTGTTAAGAATGCCATTCATTGTTCCAGTATGTATTCATTAATCTACGAATCGCAATCTTAATTGTTTGTCAAACTTTCTTTCTGTTGCCAGTGAATGTGTCTCATTAATTTTGCCTTATTTGACCTCAATCACATTCGACAACGGTAACGATAGCTTTCTGCGTCTTATTAGAAAGTTCTTTATCTAAGTATTTATCACTACGATTTTTTTACTTCTGGACGTGCTATCGCATTCCTCTGTTCTTTTTTTTACTTGCAATCTTGAATTGCAATTTTTTTGACTTGCACTATCTTGATTTTAAAATGTCAACATTCTTTATAGCATGCTTCAATCATTTAAATCACTAATTTTGTAGAAAGCGAGAATCTTGAAAAGAGCACCGAGAAAATAAAGTTTTAAGGTAAATAGTTACTTTATTTTAATTATTTCCTTGAAAGCAAATATAAACAAATTTTTTGTTTACATAAAAACATTACTTTACTTACATTACATTACTTTGTATTGATATATATTTTTTAATTTAAAGAAACATTAAAAAAAAATGCATTCTAGATAAGAAAAGCCCAGAAAAAAAAGCCCAGAAGATTCCTTTTTTTGACTTTTTTTTCTTACTGGAAGAAATATGACCTCATTTTTAATATTTTTTTTTGCATCAGCTATTTCACAGTTTTTTTAGAGTGCTTGAATAGAAATGAGCAGAAGCAAGCTTTTTTTTATGTCAGACTTTTTTTTTTTGACTGAAAAAAAATGTGTTGACTTTATTTAAATGAATAAAATCTGAAAATGATGAAGTGTGAAAAAAATATAAGAATATGGTAATAAAAAATGCATGGATAACTTTTTTTGCACAATGCAAATTTACTCAGCTGAATTTTTTTTCTTTTGATTTTGAGAAGTATTCTGCTAAAATTTAATAAAAAAATCTCTAACGCAATAAAAGTTTTTTATTACAATGTGTTTCTAAATGGATCGACAAATCTTTCAAAAATTTAGTTTTTGACAAATTTTGTAGATCCTAAATAAACACATTTTTTAAATTTTATCGCGTGTATTCTCTTTAAGATCAATGGCATACATTTGAAACTTATGAATAAAATTGAATTTCTTTATAAAATTTTCAAAACAAAACACACTCACTCAACCTAAAACCTACGAGTAAAATTGCTAAATTAAGTGAAAACTATTAGAATCCATATTGATAGACAACAAAAAGCATTCAAGAAAATGATTTGTATAAAGCAAAGTTATTAAAAACAATTTAAATAGAAAAAAAATCAAGTGCGATATATACTAAACACCTGTTACACTGATTGGTTAATAATACAATTATTGCAATATTTTTGAATTTCATTATATTTACACTTTGAAATAAATTAACAGAGTTTATATAAAGGATTCATAAAAACTTATTTCTGGATTTATATAAAACTTATTTATTTGATTTTTTAAAAAAAATTTGGATGCTAATAACTGGACTAATAACTTTGGATGCTTTAAACCTTTATAAATTCTTTTTTGTCTAAAAGGAAAAAGAAGGGAGAAAAGGAATTAAAGCTTTATTATTAAAATTTAGTTTTTTCATCAAAATAAAATAATATGAAAGATTACTCGTACTAACTTCTCAAATTTTCCCAATGCGTATTTCCCCACCCATCACCTTTTTACTTTCACTTTCCAGCGAACTCGAAGACTCATAACGGTCCCTCACCTCTATACATCCTGACAACACATTCCCACTTTAAGGTCAAAACCACAAACAAAAGACATCACTTGACCTAAGGACATGAGAAAAACCACTCTTAACTTTCATTTATTGTTATTGGACCCGGGAAACCATGTGGTCAGATTGACTCTAATGACGTTTATAAAAGTCCTGCAAACGTAACGCAGCTGGATTTTCCTCCAGCACATATTTCTACCGGTTTCCCTTGTAAGCGGATGTTGGCTTTTCGCCAGTCTTCCAGATGAGCGTCAGGTCAAAGGTAGCAGAAACTCTGAGTGCGATGGGTCGCATCTGGTCGCACTTGCGCCACGACGAGACGGATCGGGAGCTCATCATCCATGTGACAACGGGCGACCGAAAACGTGCTGGAACCGATGCTAATGTGTGGCTCATTCTCTACGATGAAAAGGACCAGGCCACCGACACACTAAAACTTAACCGGACTCTCAAAAATGACCACGAGAGAGGGGCCACGTGCACCTTCTTTGCTTGCTCCGGCAATGGTTTCGGACAACCCATAAAGGTAAAATTCTACTAAAAAATTTATTTAAAATACAAGTCATGATAAGCATATCTGTGATACAATACTTTATTAAACGCAATTAGCTCAATCGTGAATTATGCCTAAATCAGTCTTTCGATTTAGTTTCACTTTGAAGATTTTAATGAGAAAAGGATCGGCAGATCATGTCAACTCAAGTATTTTTAATATTACTGGAACGACAAGAAACTGCTCTAAACAATTTTATGTATGAGACGGTGCAATCTAGTATGATCTGTCATCTTTCACTTCTTCCTTCATAGAGTACTGTTCCCTTCAACATGTTTCTCTCACGTCCACATGGTTTCAATAGGCATGGTTTGAAACCTCTGAATAGATTTCAGTTCATTTTTTTTTCTGTATAATTCGGTAGAAATAGTTTAAATGAGCTTTCTTTGGCTTTTTTTGGTGTTTATGACAATTAAGAAAATCTTATTTCCTTAGATTTTAAATTGCTTAATTTAAATTCCTTAACCTTTTTTCCCCTTGACTCTCTCCAAGTTACGTGCTGCACCAGTCTTACTACTATGCTGTTGCTGGTAGCTTTAGGGGTGACTTTTAAAAACGTGCTGGAACGAGGGTGAAAAATTGACTATCTATAAAATAACAATGTAAGTAAATCTTGCTCGAAATGTTTTCCAATGCATTTTGGTGACCCCTGACAGCAGCATATGGAGAATTGCCAATTTAGATTCATTTTTTTGTTTTATATCTCTTCCTTTGACAAGCAACAAAACACTTGAAAATAAAAATGGGTAAAATATCACAAAATTTTATTTTGGCTGTAAAATTTTAATCTATTTTATTTTTTGAAGTCTTATTTAGTTTAATATGAAATTCTTCACATAATTTGATAAATGTATGATATTTTTCATAATATTTTACTCTTAATTTTTAGCCAGAATATATTATGACATATCCTGCACATAATTTGAGAATTTGCACTTAAATTTTTGGGATTTTATTTTATTTCGCTTTTATTTTCTTACTTCTTTCTTTCTTTTAAAAACTTGAATTTATCTTTTCATTGCCTATACCAATTTCAATATATAAGTATCAAATATTTAGAGATAAATTGTAAACCAATGTAAGCTGCTATGCTGTTTAAATTAATGCAGTCCTTCATTTCATGAGATTATTTTTACTATGTAATACATTGGTTGCATTGCAAATATAATATGTTAATGGGTCAATATTTAAAAATAATTTAAGTTGTGATTACAACTAAATTACTTAATTCATAGAATAAAAGGAAATATTTTAAACACGCCTGAATTTATATTTTTTGCATAGTTGCAATCTATATAAATCGCCTCAGTTGATGATAAGATATGTTTTTTGAAGACATTTAATTAAAAATTTATTTATGTGGTTAGTTATATGATAAAAACAAATAAAGAACTTTTATTTTAGTATAAAGCGATATTTATACATGATCACTTTTATAATCCACTAATTAACATCCTTATCCATAACTTTTATATTGCACTCTTAAAGATTCATTTATATATCATAAAATTCAATAACAATTCGCTTTTTCAAACATAAATTGTGCAAACAATTATAATATAGAGACAAATAAATAACTCATATTAGTATAAAGTGAGAAATTAAATCAAAAGTCTAAAAAGGTACAGATATAAAACTAAAAAACTTAAAATCATTTCTTTCACGAGACCTTTGAAAATATTTCTATTATTTAATTTTCGAAGATGCCAGAGGTGCAGAAAACTTTCTACTAGATTCAGTTATTTCGTAAATATATATATGTACTTACACAAAATAACTGCATCTTGCTGAAAGTTTTCTACACCTATTCTAATATATAAAGATTTAAGAAGTGACAAGTATTTTATGAGCATGAGTGAAGTAAGTCAAAAAAGGCAAAAATTCAAAGTTAAAGAACCTTAAAATTATTTCAGTCAAGAGATGTTTGGAAGCCTGTTTTAACTTTAGGAGATGCCAGAAGTGTAGAAATCTCTCAGCTAGATTCCTTTATCTCATATACATAAAATAATAAATTAAATACTTCCAACAGCTCCATTTTTAAAATTATTTTATTTCAACGGAAGAAGAGCTTAACGATAAGTATCACATTTCATGAAGATAGTGAGAGAAGGAAAAGAGAACCAGATTACACATTTTTTTTAATGAAAAGGTCATGGACAAAGCTCATGAAAAGCATTTTACATCAGCAAGGCTGATTTCTGGTTAATTTTTTAAAACTGAAACTAAAGATAATGTTTGAATTGAATTTGTACAGGCATGGGTTACTGAGTTTATCTGCAGTGACCAGACTTCCTGGATCAATTGAGACAAGCAAGCATTTTGATTGTTTGCTTTGATTGAAAAAATGTCCCCGTCTTATCTCGAAATTCAACAAAATGTCTCAGATTTTCTAAAATATTATTTATTAAGCAAGTAACTTATATTAAAGGGAAAAGCTTAATTTTTAAAAAAAATTAATAAAATTAATAATTTAATTTCAAAATTTTTCATATAAAGTGATTATAAGTTCCGAATTAAACGGGTCAATTCTAATTTTTGGCTTTTTCTCGCGGATTGAAAAAGTATTTCTGATTTGAATTAAATATAGCGAATTTGCTCGCTTATTACTTAACAAGAAATAGTTCATATAAAAAAATAATTAACTGTATTTAGCTTTTAAAAAGTTAGATTTTAATGTAACTCTCCTTCCTAATTTTCACGATATTTCGAATACGGTACCTGTGATATGAACGATATAAATGAATCAGATTGAAGAAAATATGGTAAAAGTATTAGCGAAATTTATTATATGGGATAAATGATCTCTTTTTATCTTTTCAAATAATTAACTATTTAATTATTCCTGAACTTCATTTTTATTTTTACTTTTTTTTGTATATTTCTGGATGTTGTCCATCACTAGTGCATCTATCCTTTAACTTGTTACTTAATTGATGTTCAGAAATTTAGTCACCGTTTCGGTCAATCACAGAAAAATAATTTAACCGAAGATTTTATCACATGCACATTTTGGAAAAATCTGGAACATTATTGAATTTTTCTTTATCGTTACTTTTTTCTGAATAAATATACTTTCATTTAACAATGTCAAGTAGTGTAATTACTTAAATGTTTTCCATCGAGCTCTAAAAAGTTGCGTCAAAGCATTCCAAAATTTGATGCCATTGGTGTTTAAAATGAAACTTAATTGAATCCTAAATGGTTAATGTCGTACATTTTAACGGATTAATCTACATACGTGTTTGCAAGATATTTATAAAGTTCTGAACTTATTTCAAGGTAGCGTTTAATTGCGACATTAACATGAAATCCGCTTGCCATGATCGATGAAATAACCCTTTCAAGATAATTAACTTCAAGTAATGAAGAGTGGAATATGGTTTGATTGTAGAATAAGCTTCCTTCTGAGAAATTGCAAGGGATAAAATGAAACACTTTTAAGTAATTACTTGCAGAGATGGAAGCGGCTTCACAGTTATGCCATTGGACGTTAATTAAAATGCTAGCTCAAACGAAATACTCTGTGTAATAGGAGCTGAAATCTGAATCGCACTTTCGGGAAAACATTCTGACGAGAGGAGAGAATTCTGAGGAAACGATAAAGAGCCGAGAACTTTCATTTGATCTTACATAACATTGGAAAATATAGGGTGTTGATGAGGTGCGTTTAAATTTTCCTTAAGGCAATTTTAGTTTTGGCTTATAGTTAGGTTGCTAGTTTAAAATCACTTTCGGCTTATACCGTAGCTTAAATGATCTCCACTTAAAAATCCTTTCATCCGAAACATTCGTTGAGATCTCAAGATTTGAAAGCAACTGAGAATAAAGAATATACAGAAAGAATCAGTATTTTTTAATTTGGATCAATCATAAAATTTTAGTTGTTTATTCATTTCAGTACTTGTCACTATCACGGAATAAAATGAAAGAAAACTTAAAATTTCCTTCTGGGAATTACAGTGACAGTTTTAATCAAATTCATTATTAATTCAGGTTTCAATATTTACATCTATCTTATAGGCTATGTGATTAGTTATATATTTTATTGAATAGTTTATAAATTAAACAGAGTTCATTTTAAATGATGCATATAATTTTTCATTTAATTTGTATATTTGATAATTTGGAGAACGCGCAGTAATATATGCTACCTTAAGTTTCTTTTCAATGTAAATTAAAATATAATTATACTATTGATTATTTATGTTTGCATTATTCAAGGAGAACGATGAGTAGTAAATATCAAATTAAAAAAATTGTGAGACGGCACTAATGGAACGTATAAATACTATCAATTAAAGTGTCAAGAGCTCTCGTCTTATCTGACGCAGCTCCTCCTTTCGATTGTTTGTCCCACTTTTACCCCATGTTTGAATTGAATATCCCCGATTGTCCCACTTCCGATTTATTATTAAATAACTCGCATTAAAGAGAATTTATTAATTTTCGTCAGTATTAATAATGGATCGTTTCATTTTCGATAGTATTAAAAGTGGCAGATTAATTTTGGTTAGTATTGGAAAAACGAGAGATTAATTTTTCTTCACATTAAAAAGATTGATTAATTTTCGTTTTTATAATAAAAGAAAAAATTAATTTTCGTTCGTATAAAAAAATCGATTAATTTTCTCTCTAAATAAAAAAATATAAATTTATTTCCCTTTGTATTTAAAAAAAGAACAGATTAATTTTTGTTTGTATTAAAAAGATTTGTATATTTTCGTTTTATTTCATTTTTCTTGTTTTTTAAAAAATAACTAATTAGACAGCATTTTATTATTTCTGATTTTTACATTCTTTTCCCTTAAATTTTAATTTATTTGAATTTTTCCCAATTAATTCTTTTTTCCAAAAAGCATCAATAATTGAAGTTTAAAAAATCTGATAACTTTATGAGCATTGAACGAATTATTGTTTTTCACAGTAATTCATAAAACTACGATTTTTTTTTACAAGCAATGGTGATATTATAAATCACAAAATCCGATTTGTTATTTCCACATATTTGAATAAATTAGGAACACTTTGCTTTATTTCCTTTAATTACATTATAGAACTGTTTTGTTGAAAAATGTAGGAAAAGTTTCGAAATTTTTATTGATTTTTTATCAAATAAAATTTATTATAAACTGCAAAAGTTTACCACTAAAATACAACTGCAGATGAAAAAAATGTTTCATAGGTTAAAAAAATCTATTTTTTAGAATGGGACTTGGCTAATTAGAAATGACGGAACCGTAGAAGTTCGATTTACGTAACAATTTTAATTAGGAAAACTGGGACTAAAATTGAATACAACAAGAAAAACAACAAGTTTTAAATTAAAAATGATCAAAACTAAAACTAATCAAAATGAATTCTAATACGAAGCTATATATCATCAAAATGAATTTCAAGGAACCAATGAAAAAATTTGGAATTGCCAATGAATCAGAATAAAAATGTTCAAATAATCTAGGTGCAATTTTCGTTGCAAATAGCAACGTTTTTTTTTTTTTTTTTTTTTTTTTACAAATCATTAGATAGAAGTAGCGATAAACATTTGAACATGGATTATGGGATAGATTTTATTCTTATTAAAGGTATTTAAAAATTAATTTCTAAGCATTTTAATGCACCAGAAAAAAGAAAATGCATATAAAATAGAACGAAAACTCGATTTTACTTCTATTTTTTCTTTTTCTCCTTTGTTTGAGCAAGCGCTTATATTTTACATTAAGCTTTATTCTGAAACACAATTTTGCAATGAAAGACCAAAGAACACGTTTGACTGCTTTTGAGGATGGACTGAAGGTTTTCACCTTCATTTTATAAAAACAAAGATTTTTGCGCAACTCTTGATAATTATCTGCTTATCATTCGTAGAAATCTCCGTACATTTGAATCCCCTCTAATCTTTGATAATATTTATCTCTTCTCAAATAAGTTTTTGGAAACGTCCGAAATTCACGGCTTTTTATACTGTAGTTAATTTTGAAATTTTCAAGCAATTTTATATTAGGTAAATATTTAGCTTCATATGCGCTTATTTTTATCTATTCCACCGTTTTGCTTTCTCCTATCCGTCGTAACACAAGAAAAAGTCATCAAGCATCGTCAAAAAATTCGATCTCGAGTATATGAGAAATCTGCGTTTTACCCTTAACCTTCCTGAGTTCGATGAAAAGTTTATTCCTGCTATATTTATGTCTCGTTTCGAAGCTTACTAGAACTGTTTGGAGACGGAACTCGCAATTTTGAAAGACGGTCAGACGATGAGGATGTCATGGGAGCCGGCGCCCTTTTTCCAGCTTCGTGCCAAGCGAACGGAAGGTTATTTGGTCTTTACGGATTGCATGTAAATCAGACCCACTTATAGGGGAGGAGTTCAGTGGAATCGAGTTTCGAATTTGGTGTACTCCGGTCCCTACGGCGAAACTTTACCCTCAGGCCACCGCCACCGGAGCTTTTCTATTTGTGAATACAATAATTTTAAAAAATGAAATAAGATAATCGGATGACATTTGGCATACGGTCTTTACACGAAAATATTGGATTGCTACCCATTATTGACCAAATCAGTCCAAATGAAATCTGTTTCTCTCTGTTAAATTTAAATTCGCATATTCAGTTTCGAATAAAGAAGTGTACTGAAAATTTCTTTTTGTTTATTATGAAGTAATATATTTATATATACTGTACCACATATACTTTAAAATAGTTCATGTTTCACGAATTTGAATGTTTTTAAATTCATCTAAAATATTTGTTTAATAAGTTGCCAGCAAATGGAATTTTTATTTCTATGAATTTCAAATATTTATAAAGTGTTATTTGATTTAACATTTATTTAAGATTTAATTAAATATTTATAAATTTAATAAGATAAATATTTTTATGTATATTTTATTCATACTGATAGAGGCAAACTCGTCTGAATTTGAATGAAAATGTAGGAAAGAATATGCCTTTAGTTTGAAAGCCAATTTTCAATAATATTGCAGCAAGGGATGCTTTAGTTTAATGCTAAATATTTCTCCTACCGGAATAGATGACCATTTTCTGCATTGAGTTGTTCTACTTTTCAGAGAGACAATTAGTTTAAAATTCCCATTCATTGTTTCACTAAAAGCAATTTTAGTTGACTTATGGTTTTCCTTTACGTGAAGCTATTCAACAAGCAGAAAGGTTTCGATCAGAAACTTCTGGGACCTTGTTTCAATTCCTTTAGAAAGATCCATACCATTCATTTCAGATGAAGTCGAACATTATGAAAACTTTATGAAACTGAGCTAAACTGCTGTTGAACTAGTATGGAATAACCGTGAAACAAGTGCGTAGATTACAAGTGAAGGTGATAATGTTTTATCTCGATATATTTTGATAGATAGATGTCTCGTAAATGCGAATGGTCCTCATTATTCTCAAATGTGCTCAGTTGAAGAGGTGATTACCTAAAAGCCCAATCTCATAACTTCCTCACCAAACCAGAAGCCCCGTTAGCCTATGGTAAGTCTTTGCTTGGGAACAGAAGGATTTCATTTTTCGAAACCGGATTTTACTAAATATCTGTCACGTGTGATGACTTGGTTGTCATTACATCTGATATCAAATGTCAAACGTCCGTGGACCGCGCGTAATGTGGAAGTTTGTAGAGGTGACGGTTGAGGCATCATCCTCATCACTGACCACAGTTTAAAATTAAGTTTCCAAAATAGCCCTCGTGTTGCTTCAAAAGGGGTGGTTAATATAACTAAAATAAACCTTAACAATAATGGACCAAGACGGCATATTAGCTGCCCATAGACACGATAGATGCGGCCCATAAACAAGAAACGGCTATAAAATACATCCACTCATAATTCTAACTCCATTTGATATAGGACAATTTGCCGAAGCCTTTTAACATGTGATATCGAATGACCGCACTGGAGTTATTCTCTCCCTGCTTAGTAAACCGAATAACCTGAATAACCTTCGTAACAGCATCACAAACGAAGTTATTAAGGTGAAATCCTAATGGCCATCACCTATCACTGTAGAATTTTTTCATAGAAGACGCGCCCGTCTCGGAAGTGGAGGTAACTCTATCTCACAACATTAATGCACTTGCACTGGGAGTGAAAACTAATCACCATACCAGAACCTTTTCATTCCCATATCTGAGGCTTCCTAAATATTGTATATCTAACATTGCGAATATTAAATCTATTAGTGTTTATGTTTTTATGGATTGGAATATCGGTTCCCTTGTTCTTCTTGCAGTCGGATCCTATCACAGTTACTAAATAAGTTTCAAGCTTTAAAACTGAGCTTCAGTCCAACCTATCAGCCTTTTTATGTTATATTTAATATTATTTTGTAATGTTTCAGGCTGAATTCTGGCGTGATTCTTTCGGCTTGGGTCACAACTGGTTCCTTGAGCGAATTGTAGTGGAGGACAAAACCCACGGTAGTGAGCACATCTTCCCCGTTCACAGATGGGTGCGGCCAGAACGCCACTACATTATCTACGAATATGACTGCTGCTTACCTCAGGAAGATGAATTTCAGGAACAAAGAAGAACAGAACTCAAAGAATACAGAAGGTTATACCAGTATGAACAACACGTCGTAAACGGACCGGTTCAGGTAATTATTTTTAATAATAATGAATTCATATGTTTGAAACATCTTATCGGATTTATATGAAGCAACGTAGAATTGCAGTTAGTTTTGAAAATATGGGGATTAAAACAACGAGAGACGTTTATTTGTTCTTTTCGGATATGTAGATTTTTTCAGTTGAGAATTTGTAATTCAGCTAGCAAATTTTTAATGAAAATTTATTTTGCTGTGGGTTTTATTCATTCTCACATGATACATACCAAATGCACTGTATCAATTGAATTTTGAAATCGATTGCGCTTTATTTTGTAGGAGGAAAACGAATGTAGCGTCTTGGCACACCATTACATTCACAGCAAACACGTAAACCAAAGTGCTATTTATTGTTAGGTGATATCCACAATTAAGTTTATCATGTGATTCTGACGTCACATGAATTCATTGGTAACAAAATAATTTTCAAATTGATTTGTCTGCTCAATAAAAAAATATTTAAATTCCTGGAATTATTTTTTCTTTACCAAGCCTATTTCAGCACTATTATGTTGTTTCAGCTCAGCTCAAGATAAGTTTCACATTTGTGATAGCTGATTTGCATAAAATATTTTTCAACGCTTTAAACTTTCACACTGGAAAAATGGTAATACATAAATGTGTAAAAAAATAAAGGAAAAGAAGAAGGAGAAGAAGTATATATATATATAAAAATGGGTGCTTCATTTGACTAAGTAAATGTTAATTAATAAAAAAGACACCTACATTTTTAAAGCAAAATATAAGACGTAAAATTCAAAGTAAAACTACGATAATTTAAATTAATTATTACCAAAACCTGCATCTTGGTAATGGAGTCAATTTTCGTAGCTCTTTCTGTCCTCATTCTGATGGTAAAAGTCGTATCTCATGCCCTTGACTTTATGCTGGGAGGATGCTGGACGATCCGCAACGAATTGCGGAGGTCTAGAAACAAAGACTCGATTTCGGGACTACAGGATTAGGGGCTTAATAATCTTTTAACTTTTTTGCATACGAAATATACAAATAGAAAACACTGTAATCATTAAAAATTCGAACTCGAGATTTCGACGAATCTCTACGTTTTAAACCTGAGTCCGAAACACACAGTTTTGGAACTATGTCTGTCTGTCTGTGAACTCGATAGCTCAAAAACACTTTGAGCTATACGGATGAAATCTGCTATATGGACTTATCACCACACCTGCAGATTTTTAGCAAATTTTTGCTTGCATATAAACGAAATAATTCTAAAGCGCAAGGACTCAAATAAATGAAATTTGATATATGATTTTGTGAATACAAATGTAGTTTTTATGTTAAATTTTGGTTTTAAGCAGTCGGAAAAAAGGCGTATAAAATAAATATTCGATTTTTGGATACTTGTGTATTAACCACATGACAAGGGTTAACCGCCCCAAAATTGCCAATGATCGCATGCTAAATGCAGTAAAAATTTTAGCTTCACGTTAAAGATCTATATTTCGCAACTATTGTCCGCCAATGCCGCACAAGACAATCGCGGCCTTACCCAAAGTCCATAACAAGAAGAAGGTGGGGGAAAGTATGCGAGAAAGTTTTTGGGGAACCACTCCCCTTTATTCCATCAATGATTTGTCAAGTAAAGCGGTTTTGGTCCGAGGTTATATCATCGCGTCAAGCGTTGTCTTGCAGTTGTGGTTTAGAAATTTGGAGAGGATGTCTCATCAGATATTTAATCCGGTTTCAGTTTCATATTTTGAGAAGTAGTCGAAGGTGGATCTCATGTGCTTCAAAATAAAATGTTGATCTTATTGCACTGGATTATGCGCAATTAGGTCCAAAATAGTTCTTGACGTGTGTCACGTTAGTATAAATGAATTCCATTGAAAAAGTTGTTTTTCGCAATATACCATGGTGTTATATTATGACACAGCTAGTCTATAGATGATAACGCCATTTCCACCTAATAATAATCCATTAAAACGTCATTCAATATCACTCATCAAGTGCAGAAAGATTAATTACTTTTCTTCCTCATTTTGCTCAAAGGTCAGGAGGTCATTTGATGTGTCATTACTTCCGAGAGAGTGACAATAGATGAATGTTTCGTGTAAACACGAAACATAAGCGAAGTATTAATAGGGCGATTAAAGACTAATCATCATTTCGTAATTTTATTTTTTCTTCCCATTATAAGCGATTTTTTTTATATGCACGTCAATGCAATTCTAAAAATTCGTCATTCTTTCTTTTTCCCAAAAATTACATTACTGAAAATTATAAAGTCTTTTTGGGACACAGTCGCTTGTTATTTAGTAGGAAAGCTCTCAGACATTGAGAAAGAAAGGAATTTTTATATCAATTTTACAAAAATCGTTGCAAAATCATAATATGGGATATTAAAATCTTTTGAAATTTTTACAAATATAAGCTCTTCTTTCGCAGCTTTATATATTTAAAAAATGTGAGTTTTGAGTAAGATTCTTTGAATGGTTCATACATATTTTGCTAAAATAAACAATTTTTACTTTCTAATAAAAGAAGTATAGAAAAAGTATCGTAGTCATCAAAAAAATCGAACTCGAGATTTTGACGAATCTCCGAGTTTCAGTGCTTTCTGATTTCGGAAAACAGATTTTTTAACATTATGTATATTTTCTGGCAGCCTGTCTGTGAATACAGTGACAAAATAAGGCTTTGAGCTAGATATAGGAAGTATGGTATATGGACTTGATTGGTGGATACGATCAGGTTGTACTTTCGCATGCATTCAAATTAAATAACTCATAAATGCAGTAACCTAAATCAGTGGAATTGAGTACGTTATCTTATGACTACAATTTAAGCTCCGCATCAAATTTTGACTACAATAGGTTAGAAAAAAGACATCCAAATGCCTATTCACCCCAAAGATCTATATTTCGTAACTATTGTTTGCTACTGCCAAGCAAGGCGTTGGCGGCTTTACCTAAGCCTATAAGAAGGAAGAAGGCAGGGGGGGGGGAGAGGGATAATTTATTTTATTGGAAATATGCGACAAAGTTTCGGGGAGATCATTCACGTTGGTCATTTGTAAGATGTCTTTTATCTTGATGCAGTGTCTTTTTCTTGACATATGGCATTTGTATGTAAAATGAAGCTTCTTTAGGTGAGGAGCGTAGAATTTGCTTTAATTCTCTTTTCCAATCTCTTCAACCAGGAACTTTTTATATTACTATAATATTAGTTAAAAGATATTTCTGGCTTATCCTTGATTACTGTTTATGGAAAATTTAAAAGTCAACTCATTCTTGCTTAGGTATCCGGCTCCTGAATGACCGGATCGTCGCAATAATAACGAAGTGACCATGATTAGGTACAAAATAATTATCAATGGCTCATACATCATATCTACCAGTTGGAGGTACGTCTCGGCATCGGGCATAAGGCCAAGGTAGCACAACATGATTTTTTTACTTCTGAGGAAAGCTAGAACCTGTTAATTCATCCATTAATTTCTCATCCACGTACTTGTGGATTAGAAGTTACTAGGATCATTATTGATAGATAGAAAGAGCATACATTTTGTTGTTGCCAAAAAACGCAACAAAATGAGGTCAGGTTCCCTTTTCCACTGAATAGAAAAACTTAAATGGAATGCTTTGTTGCATCTAATTAGTTCGAATCAAAATAGGGCTTAAAGAGATTTATTTGCGTGTCTCAAGAATACTGAAGACAAAGCAACAAGAAGAAAACTGATGAGCCAGATTTAATGGGAAGAATTAGAACTAATTTAAATACTGAATATTTACGCATCTCGAAAGATTTATCTGATTTAAATACCTAGTAGCATTATTAATTTATAAATCATATTCATAGAATTATTCCATTTATAAAACATAATGCATACCCTCTCTTCGATTATGTCACATACTTTGCGATGCCATCCCATAAAGATCTCTGTTATTCTTCTTGAACCATGACAGTCCCAAGGCAGCATACTGCATTAAGAGAAATGGTAGCTCACGAATCGAAATGATTTGAAAGAGTAAGCCAATGGGGACCAAGGTAATACTTACGGTGTAATGTACGGTGTAATAAGACAATAATATAAATCTTTCGCCATTTTGGATTTATGCCTGGCTGCTATATTACCGTGTGTCATTTAATCAACAAAATGCATTTTGAAATATTTGTCATTTTATTTCCTATGGAATAAATGGAACAGAAATAATTTTATTTTGCATCAAAATTTAATGATTAAATCATTATTTCATGAATTGAAGGTTTTCGAACATTATTTACCTCAAATAAAGGGAATTTGAAATAACTAGAGATTCTTTATTAACTAATTAACTTTAATATAACTCTGTGGCAAAATGATCCGGTCAAATGGGGTCCGGGTCAAATAGGGGTTATAAGATTTATATACTTCCGCCTTGCCCAAGCATCCGAGGTGAATTGAATGACCACCATGGTGACGCAGCCAATTGAGAACTAATGGCTATCTCCAGCTACGGTACAACGACGCTCGTAGGAGAAATGCCACAACAAGGAACTGAAGGTGATTCGGCCACACAGCATTAAGTATTTATTGGTGGATTTAGACATTTTGTGGCCATAGATAATGTTATTATGAGGCCCCTCTTTTAATAATTTTGGTAAAAAACTAATCATATTTAACTTCACATTTCACCACATTTTTTACTTAACAACCTATTAATTATTTATTTCAGATTAATATTTTATTTTAGTGAAAATGTTTACTTTTGTACTTATGCTCAACTTTGCGCACAGTATTTGGAAGCAGACCTTCGGCATTTATAAGTATTATAAAGCTAAGTGAACGTTATGAAATAGATAGGAGTTGGGCTATTATGCTTAATGAAGTGTTAATGAAGCTGTCACATTACTTTTTAATTCATAGAATTTGTATCATTTAGACATATTTTTTTGGAAATTAGGCTAAAAACTTCTTTTTTAACGAGCTACTTGCATCTCTCCTCAATAGCTATGCTGTCTAATTAGAAATCCGTCATTGAATATTATCAACAGGGAAATGAGAACCACCCACCATACAGGAAGTTCCTCATTCCCATATTTCAGATTCTCCCTGGAGGAATATAAGATTTATATACCAATAATTAGAGCAAAATATATTATTCTAAATTAAGCCGGTAAACTGTACTATTAATTTTATATATTATGTGAAAAATTTTAGAACACATTAATTCACTTCGCTTATAAATATATCAAATGATTTGCTTCATATTTATAGATTTTATAATCTCCACCTTTCCGAATTTTTATTATTCAAGGACTTACGATACATTATTATAATTACGACGTGGGTTTTGTTGAGAAATACTTTTCTCCCTTATCTAATCCGATAGGCTTTTCTATGTACAGATAAAATTTGAATACGAACGTGTTTACTTGTTTTTCTTAAATTTTTTGAATAGAATTCTCGCAATAAGCACGCAACACACCCCTCTTAACCGTCTTCTTTGATTCCTAGAGAGAAATATCATCAAATATAAGCTCTCTGTTCCAATCTCAGATTGTTTTTATTGTCCACATGGCCTTCATGCTTGAGTTGAAATCCGATGCTCCTCCGAATGCCAATGAAGTCTGTTTGGCAATTCGACGTGCATCTTCTTTGGTTGGCGCTTCGCTGGAGATTTAATTTTTATTCAAAAGATGTTGATCCTTGATTGCATTACTAAGAATCTTTATGAACAGAATTTAATTTTAGAGGTATGCAAATTTTTACAGTTTTAGTTTAAAGAATTTATTTAGAATTGTGAAATTTGAAACTTGATTCTTTCTACTTCTCGGGATTTCGGAATTAGGAAAAATATTTACTCATTACCTTTCTTAGAAATTTAGATATAATAATATTTAAATTAACTTTGAAAGAAAGTTTCAAGAAATATTTCTATGATATTGTAAGAATGAAAAGAAGCAGGATCTTAGAGTTTTGACGTATAGAATGTGTGCTTTTAACATTAGTGAATGCGCTTATTCTGGATTAAAAGTGAATTAAAAACACACTTTTATTTATGCATCAAACAGCAGAATATTTTTTATTTTATTATTTTTTTAATCTTGAAATCTGCTGTTTTTAGTTTTCACTATTAGGTGGCACCATGGTCATAGCGAAAAAATATAATTTAAATAATGATTTAAATCAGATTTAAAATAATATATTTTCGTCGAAAATACATAAGCGTGCAAAATTACATCTCTTGAGCACATCCGGGAAACAAATGAACAAAATTCTAATTTTACTAATATGAAAAAATTCATGTTAAACAAAAGTGACTCAAAATTTCTTATTCTTGATATATCGTTTCATTGTTTTCATTTGAATTACTTATTCATTTTCAATTTGTGTAATTGGAACTGAGATATGAAAGTGTGGCAACCTACAGTTTTTGATACTCAGCATACTTCAGTGAACTAAGCATAATGTTTTATTAATATTTGAAGTTAATCATTTGATAAGTGTTTCTATTTATCATCTCTGAACTTAAACTGCGATGATCTGCCATTTTTTTTTTTTTTTTGAAAACAACAACAACAAACCTTTCATTTCAATATAATGCTTAGCCATGTTTAAACAGGTGGGTTAATTCACTTTAGTTCTCAATGCTTTATTTACGCACATTTGGACATTCAAATCGCTTGATAATTTTTACTGTTTGCTGATCCCTTTTCCAATTATCGGTTCGTTTCCAATTATAACAAGACAAAAGAACAGTTTCAAGATTGTAGTTATCGTTAGACAATAGGTCCCAGTAGAAAACAAGGAAACCTTTCCATTGGCGTTTAATTAACTAGAACAGTGGTTGTTATCGTTTAGGGGATAGGATAGCTGCAATATATAGTGATAATGCATTTAAGTGATAACACAATTGCTCTTGTAGTAGAATCCTTGCTATGTAATCGGAGGATAGGAAGGTTTCTGGGATTCTAGAAAATATCCCTTAAAATTCTTTTTATACAAAAAGTAATTAAGTTCCTTTTTTTATTGCTATGTCAATGGAATAGAATGAGGAGGCTTGTTGTGAAGAATTTTGTTGCACGAATAAATTTCTTCTAGATGACATTTTTCAGTTCGCAAACAGAATAAAAAAAATATTTTCAAAATGGAATAAGCCTTGCATGCAACGTTTGGAGGGGGGAAAACTGTTGAAAGTAATTGCTTTTGTATTAGTACAATTTATGATCTTACGAAACACATGAGAAATTCAGTAGGTTATTGACGTAGCCGCATGGGCCGGTTGGCATAATTGAAACTGTCATTAATAAATTCTCTAATCAAGGTAGTCCTGGAGTTTTAAATATTAAGTCCGACTTTTTAGAAGTCAAATCTCCAGCGACCCATTTCATTCATGGCGTAGCAAACGCTTTTTGCGTTGAAAACCATATGTTCCTTAAAAAAGAGGTTTTATGGCCCTGAAGGATTTTTTATTAAGATAAAAACCCTTATTATTTAATATAATAAATGCGTACATAAATAGTAATGATTTTTTTTGTAATTAATATGCATGAAAACTGAATTGGATGCTCAGAGCAAAAAGACGTTTCGGATTGGATGGTGGGATCTCAGGTGACACGCGTCGCTTATTTACACATTCCGCTTTTTTTCAAAATTGTGTCGCAACCATGTGGCAGGACAACAAATGTAAATCCATGATTTGCAATAAATTCAACCACAACCGAACATATTGGGTGAGCCAAGTAAAAAAGTACAGAAAACCCTTGTCGAACGCTGAGATTAATAAACAGTGTGGACATTGCCGAATCGTGTTCTATTCTGGAACTTTATGTGGAAATTACTATATATTATGTGTAGTTCAAATTAAAAATCTATGTAAAATTTCAAAAAAAAAAACCCTAAAAATTTAAGATTAAAAAGAAAGAAGAAGTGAAATAAATGTTGATTAAAAAGATTTTTATTACTTTTTAACTATTTTTTTATTGCTTGGGGTAATGGGCCGACAGAACTTTTGAGAAGTTTTACGGCAAAGAGCGCGTTTTTAAACGCCTTTCATAAAATTCCCTCTTCTTACCGCATTTAGACCAATCTCCACTGAAAAATTAAAAAGTTTTTGAGCTTTTCCTTAGAAGTTTGTTTTCTTGTAAGTTTAAGATACTCTTTCTTCTGCTTCACTATCATTGCTTTAATTGTTGACTGTGTTACAAGATCATCCCATTCTTCAGCAGTCATTTTCGATTAAATTTTTGTGATTTTCTTCCATATTTAATGATCCTTCACTGTCTATTTCTTTCGTAGTTTGTGCCATTTCTTTGACTTCATTTTTCACCTTGAAAAGATATTGAAATTCTGCTGCATATCGCCACTGAATGAAATATTAACATTGAAAAAATTAAATGAAAGCAATTAAGATAATATATATGTACAATTTTGCGTTCTGGAAATCCACACTTCACAAGTGCTTATCGAGTTGCAAATATGTAATTTTAGGAATAAAATAAATGGGCGATGAAAAGATACCTTTGTGGTTAAGATTTTTTGGCGGATTTTGGTGTTAATCTTTAAAAATTGGCGAGAAAAATGTTAAATCGGTGAATTAGAAAATAATTTTTGTTTCCTGAAAATAAATAAAATTTATTCTGCTATATTTTTAATTTAGCGTTACATAAATGCAATAGCAATTGATTCAAGCATATTTTGCAGAGATTTCTTCTAATTGGAAACATTTTGAGGATTCGTGTCCCTAATTTGACATGGTCTTTACTTTAAACTGAAACCAAAGAATCGGGCGCCTCATCAATCTTCATATTTGCTTTCAGTGCCTCATAACCGAAAGGAAATCTATCTGATGTGCTCTTGAATGGGCATGAATGTACATAAATGCATAAAATCTGCATACCTTATGCAAATTATTGCTGTTCAATGTTTAAAATAACTTTTTTATTTAATAATCGTAATTTAAATTCAATATAATAAATGAAAGTTTTAAAATTCTGTCAAATCTTTCTGAAGTTCAGGAACACTCATTTCGCTATTTCATTTTCAAATAGGATTTGCATTCGATCGCATAAGATTATAACAAATATTTATCAACATTATTGTTATTCAGCTTTTCATATTATAATAATTAGTTAGAAATAATTATTAAAATTGTAAAATTATTTAATATAGATATTCTTTTTTTAGCATTTTAACAAGATACCTATGATTTTGTGTTCATACATTTCTTCTGAGTTTGGTATATAGTGGAAGTGGGTTTTAATTTAAAATATATACTATATGAAGTATGAATGAAAAGAGAAGGATTACATTGTACATGAGCATATTTAGCATATATGCATAATATACAATTTGCGCGCTCATTCGCAAGTTTTAATGGAGGTTAGTTCGTTAAATTTCGATCGATCAAATAGATGTGCAGGCGAAATCTCCATACGGCTATTATCTTCTTGCCTCTTATTTTAAGATCTGAAAAAATAACCAAGCTGGAAAATAGATATCTTTACAATAGTTAATTAACCATGTAAGCCTTTATTTTCTTGTAAGCAATTTTATTAAGAAGAGCATGCTGTCCTCGAATTAAGAGTTTTCTAGGTTAGAAAAAAATGCGATATTTCATAATTATAAAAAAAAAATCTATGCCTTAAAACATCGCTCTGGTCGATACAGCAATTTTTGAAAGAGTATCATTTTTCCCCCTTGAATTTGATTAAACGATCCCTGACGATAATTGAAAAACGATGAGGACGAAAATATTTACTTCAGCTTACTTCGCTTGAATGGACATCTGAAAAGTGGTTCATCCAAGTTCGTAAAGACAGAAGTTTTTTTTTTTTTTTCGCCTGACTTTTGTCGTCATTTCTCCGCTTTTATAAAATGCTATAAAAATATGAACGCGCATTCCCTCAAACTGAAATATGGGTTCCTGTATTAAACCAGTGATATTAATCTTCGGATTGCCATGATAATTCTTTTAGTATTTTATCGAGAGAATGAGTTAGAAATATTTGGCTTCGAATAAAAAATTTTAAAAAATATTAGATTTCCTGAATAATTTAAAAACATCATATTTTGTAAAAATTCTTTTGCCAAAATAAATGATTTAGTTAAGCTTGTATATTTTGTCCACTTCTGTATTTTAAACAGATATTTCTTTTGCCAAAGAATTATGGTCAAATACAAAATGTCCAGAACTTGAAACAAGTTTTTAGCTGACATATTAGAGACAAAATAATAGGACTCCTCCTACTCAGACTGATCTCAGAAAATAGGCTTTTATAGGATAGGATTGTAATAACTAGAATAAGGTGATTTGTGCTTTTTGAAAATGAAATCTTGCTTTCATTTATAAATCTTTTAA
Source organism: Argiope bruennichi (assembly GCF_947563725.1). Lineage (NCBI taxonomy): Eukaryota > Metazoa > Arthropoda > Arachnida > Araneae > Araneidae > Argiope > Argiope bruennichi. Next base: position 125,038,727 of record NC_079163.1, read on the forward strand.
ATATTATTATTTAAATATGTTATTATTTATTAATTGTTATTTAAATCTGTAATCCATGTAGGCAATAAAATGTTTCTGAATTTTTCCTTTTGACATTTAAAAAATACAAATCTAATTCCGCATTTCATTTCCAAATTTGAAACAATAAACGAGATTGTCAAATACAGTTCATAGATTTATTTGGAATTTTGCTAATTTTTTGTATATATATGTGTGTGTGTGTGTGTTTTAGACTTGTCCAGTTTAATCATTTTGCTATGTCCAAAAATTTACAGATGATTTAGGTTTCAATAATTCATAATTTACAGATGTTTGTGTTTTCAAATTCAAACTATCTTTATATAATATTTATTAATTTCAAGAGCTGTTTAATAATAGTAATTGACGCTTGCTGTACCCTATCTTCGGTTCAAGGGACTCCAGTTATAGGACCAAATTTAGATTAAGATTGTATTTCTATTGCTTACTAAATCTGTCATTATTTGTAAAATATCGAAGAGCTCCACATTGATGTGGAGTATGAATTTCCAGAATAAGTGTTTTAAGTGAGATGTTATTTTAAACTTTTCCCTAGTTTCAAAGCTAGGTTCAGAGTTTTAAACTTGACCAAGATTTCTCCCCTGCAGCGATCATGCAGAATCAAAACTGAATTATAGCCCTTGTTATCTGGACATGGCGAAAAAGTTACAAGGTCCGTCCAAAATATCTGTGCTTTAAAACGGGACGTAAATATATCTAAAATAAACCAACCGTGTCACCATAACTGATTTCTAAATCATTAGAAATTTGCATATACTTCCGGTTGGAAAAATGCTTTAGATGTTGAAAAGAGTTAAATTTTATTTTTTAAAAGTTAATAAATGCATTTTAGAAAAAAATGACATAGTCTAAATTTTACATAGATTTTAATTACATAGTCTGCATGCAGTTTAATTACATAGTCATTTAAATTACATAATCTTATTTTATTAGTCATATTTAGTAAGATACTGTTGATACATTAATATTTTAAACAAAAAATGTCACTTTCTTCTGTGTCTAAAAGTGATCTAGTTATGAAGCTTTCAACTTAATTATTTTAAGAGAATCAATGCTAGTCTCGAGTGAATATCGCCAATTAACTGGAGAATCTTTCTCGGGGCGGAAAATGAAATGGTATAAAACAGCGATATTCAAAGCTTTATAATTCGAAGAGTTTTAGTCGCAGATCTGCAAAACGTTTTTATTTAACATGCTAGTGTGTTCAGAATATTTTATTAAATATGATTCGGTGTAAATTAAATATGTATTAAATTTGGACTTCGTAATTTTTTTCAGTAATACATTTATCGACTAAAAAACATCAAACCTAATTTATTACATCATTTAAAACATTTTTCCTGTTGGAAGTAATAACGGTCGAGGAATCATATATAGTGGGTCGCGATAGCAGTAGTTATTCTATGTATAATACTCAAACATATATTTGCTCAAACTCTATGTATAATATTCAATCATATCCTCAGTATTGGGGATTCTAAAGCGCAATCAATATTCACAGAAAAATTATTATTTTTTTTAATATTGACAAACGCTTCAAATAAGCAAATCAAGAAATACTTCAAAGTAACAGATAAGAGACACTTCGAAGAAATAAATACTTATTGTCCACAACCAATAAACTTTCATGGATAATTTGCAAAATATTTTATTGTTGTATTATATATTATCGAGAAGACATTTTATCTTAGCACTTTCATAACGTTGCTCGTAAATTTTGATTGATGTTAACAGAGACTGCATTAAACTTAATATATGGGGCTTAATGGATCGATTAAGTGCTTTCTTGACTTTTATTGTTTATGACTCATCATAGCTGTGACACTTCGTATTTCTTCTAGAATACCGTTTATGCCCCCAGAAACTTCCGTGTAGTCTAGAAATCGATAACTTCAGATATTATTTTAGCTTGAGTACCGGATCTTGCCTGAACTTCCCTCAGGCAAATGCTTTTCTGAGGGACGAAGGATGGGGCCCACTTTGGGTTAATAAATGATTCTGATATATGACAGAAAGTGCAAACGTAGCAAAATATTTACCCGAAGAGTTATTTTTGTTTTAATGCTTAGCTCATCGGTGTTTTAATTAAATGTATTCTCAATCGACTCATTCAATTAGTGAGAAAGGTGACAGACGAGAGCTGGATTTTTATGTTTTCCATGTTTGGGAACCTTCTTTCCATATTATGTTTAATAATTTTATCAGTCTTGAATTATTTACTTTTCATGATTTGTTGCTGAATCCTTCAATCAAAAGGATTTTGCAGTGTTATATAATTGTTATGAAAATATATTTTATGGTATTTCTCTTCGATATGCAGCGAATAAAAAAAAAAGGAGTTTGTGTTTTCTTTTTGAAGGACATGTCAATAATATGAAAAATCCCTTTTAAACGATATATCATCAATATAAAATATAACTGCAAATATATTGATGTGCATAAATTTAGTTAATCTTTCTTTTAATCTAAACAATTTACAGATAATGTCAAAAACGAGGTACACCGAGACATTCGCTTCAGACTCGGGATATTTTTACAATCCTAACCCAAGATTTGAAAATCGAAACTCAAAGGGCTTATTTGGGACATTTGGTGAATTAATTTGTTTGGTAAAAGTAGAGAAAAAGAATTGCCCTTATTTTGCTTACATTTAAAATGAACTTTTAAATCTATTTTTTTTAAATTAATCGTAGTTCATATTTTTCAGTACAAATTATTTTTCTAAGAAGTAAATATCGGATAATTCGGAACACTTAATTCAAACTACGCATAAGAAAGGGAACTTTTTTCAATCAAGAACACATAAAAAAAAAGTCGAAAATGTCCCTGTTCATTGAGACGCCAGGCCATTTTGAACAGTATTGGTGGACGTTGCATTATTTTCAATGTGAATTATTTTTTGAGAAGTAAATTATGAACAATATAAAATATTTTATTAAAATTCTGAACATATATGGGTCTCTTTCAATCCAAGACAAATAATGAAAATTCCGGACAATTTTGGATGTCAGATCAATTTACGAAAAATCATGCAGTATTTGAAGGAAAGTGCTGAGAAAAGTTTTGTTTTCATCACATTACAATTTGAGGTTCTGACGCTTTTTGTCTGCTTAGGCAACGGTTGGCTTCATTCATACTTCAAGAACTAGTTCACCTTGAAATCACCAGCTGTTCGAGTTGGGGAGGGGGGAAGGATAGTGACAACTTCTTTTAAGATGGTGCTTGAATCAAAGATAAATGTTTTGTTTACAGCTGGGATGATTATAAAAATGTGAAAATACAGCTTTTGATTTATCTTAATTTTTGATCGCGTTACACGCCCTTCGTCACTTCAGTCACCTGTGTAAACCATTTCATTCATCAAAGAAAGGATAACATTGAGCATAATTTTTTCTTTCAATTTTCATACAATTATTTTTTAAAATTTTTCGTTTCAAAATTAATTGCTGATAGCAACTGAGCTTTTTTAACCCTTTCCTTATTTTAGCAAGAATATTATGCTTTTCTGTGCATTTCCTATTATAATTTGGATTTGAGGGGCTTTGATTGGAATCTTGACAACCACATGATTTAGTTACAAACGAATAATTAGTAAACAAATTTAACTAATGAAATAATTGAAAAAATAATTAAATTTACCATGAATGAAAATTTGTACAAATATACATCATTGATTTGTCCCTCCCCTTTCCCATTTTTTAAAAAATAAAAAAAAACTATTTTGATAAATCGTAATTTGATTAGAGAGGAAGATGAAGAAAATATTTTGTGATCTGTAAATGGTTTAAACATCTAAAAATGTCATTAAAATAGAATTAAAATATCTGTCAGTTATCGTAAAATTCTTTTCTTTACTTTATCTTAAGGCCATAAAATAATGTTTCAACTCATACTGTAAGGACTAATAGTTTAATGTGACTGTAAAAAAATAATTTAAAATTCTAATATGTTTTTTTTTATGTATTAAAGATTGGTTTTTATTTAGCTTTTGAATTACTGGTGTTTATTGTCTTTAATACTGATTATATTGAACTTTAATATTCCTAATGCGTATTGTTCCTAATTCAACGCTTTTACGATTGAATATATTTAACTTTTAAAACTCACATATTTTTAAAGTTTTTTTTTTTTTTTTTTTTTTTTTTAGGTTTCAAACTTTACAACTTTTTAATTTTTAGTTCTTTAAATATTTATAGATTGACTACGTGCACATATAAAATATCTAATAAGTTTTTTTAATGTTTTTATTATTCTCTAATTATAGCTTTTATTTTTTTATGCGTTTCATGTTCATTTTATTAAGCACTGTAAGTGGAATTTTTCCTGCAATGCGCATTTTCTTTTTAAATAAATAATGTGTCATAAAAAACTAACCATTGTATTAAACTGTACAAACTTCTGAAAAAATATCTTCTTATAATTTATATGAAACAACTGATGCTTATAGGGTTGGAGACTCTTAGCCGATGCAAATTTTGGGGAACCTTTTCCCCTTAAAACTTTCAAAACCAATTTTTTATCAATTTAATTTAATATTAATGTAAATAGTTTTAAGTAGCAAATTTTGACAAGTTGAAGTAGGAAAAGTCCTTATTTGGATATCACTTTCTAAAAAGTTCGCGTATAAAAAATAGGAAAACTGAAATTTAAAAATGATTTTAAACAAAATAATAAAATGTTTCTTAATGCAATGTAAATAGCATTTAATAATAAAATCAGACAAAAATTATAAAACACAATATATTTTTAGAATTATAACAAAAACTAACAAATGATAATTAAATATGAATATTACTAAAATAATGCTCCAAAAGTAATTTAAGAAATGAATAATTCGACTTGAATAATTTCAATTGCATGATCTTCATGATGAAATAAAAACATAAAATTAGATAATTTTCAAAATGCTTTAAAAAAAAAAATTTTTTTTTTCGAGGGCTCTTGCTTTTCTAAAATGTGGCGCCCCTATAAATCGTGGTTCAAAACGGCACTTTCTTTTAAAACTCAGGTGGACATGTTAATGAAATGAATTAGAATTATAAATTCTTATCTTGAAACTTTATCATTACTCTGACCAGAATATTTCAATCATTTGGTGGGACACAAATCTAAACAGACATGCAATCTATTTTAAACCCAATTCCAATTAGTTTCTGAGTTAAAATGAACTAATGGATGGCATAGATTAAGTGACGGTTGAATGATTCATTTGAAAGAAGAGTTTTTCTTTCTTAAAAATATCGAACATTTCGTTTGATGTTCAAATTAATTTCATGAAACAAGTTTAAAAAACAGTAAAATGCATAGATCTATTATTTGTGAGAAAAATAACCACAACCTGGAAATTTACAAATACGTCTGCATTTTATTGAAATGACATTCATTTATCATAGTACTGAAAAAATTGAATTGTCTGAAAGCAATGAAAAACTTTGTTATCGCACCGTAATTAGCTGAAGCCAACCAATTGGAATGGGATGGGTGGATTTAATTAAAATAAAAAAATGATTCATAAATGAAGGTAAATTTTGAACCACTGGAGTTTGATAATCTCAAAGGTATCATAATGCTAACAGAAATAAAAATAAAACGGTATCAAAATTATGTGAAGTCATAAAATTAGCGCAAGAGAGTGAAGTGAAATATAATAAATGAAACTGAAAATAGATTCCTGGGTTGTTGTTCAAGCGCCATTCATTACTTTATCAATAGGTTATTAATTAGTACGTCTTCTGTATTTTTCATTTACAGTTGGAACATAACATTTCAAGACTTCGTTATTTTTGCTAAATAAAAAATGAACAATTAATACAATGCAAATTGGCGCAAGCACAGTAAAATTCAATTGATCCAAGATTTCAAATTTTAAAAAAATTGGGCATAAAATGAGTACAGCTAAAATTTGTAAACTAAAAATAGTAGTAATAGTTTATTTTAATATTCAATAGTTTTAATAAATAATTCCTAATTAATAATTAAACTGAAAAATAATAATAATTAATATCATTGTTATTATCTTCCAAAAATTTTAATAACTTGAAAAACAAAAAAAATCTGTTAGGCAAAAAAAAAAAAAAAAAAAAAAAAAAAGGGTAATTTCAAACCAAAAGTTTTAATGAATATGAAGCTTTTACAAGCAATCGGTGCGCAGCATTTTGAATGCTCAATTAAACTTCAAAATAAAAATCATAACTAACGTATTCTTAGTTTATTAAAAACTGTGAAATTATGTATTGCTTTTTTGATTGCATGGATTGTTTAGTAGTTAATATTCTTTAGTGAATTAAGATACTTAGAAATTATTTTTGGCTAACAAAAATATTTCATTAAAAAAATCATAAAAATATTTTTTCACATTTTCATTTTTGCATTAAATTAATTAAAATAAGTTCGAATTACAGATTAAATTTTAACATTACATAAATAAGAAATTCGCTTAAAAAGGGGGAATTTGAATTACAAATGAATACTAAATAAAATTAATTCCAATTAAACTTATCAATTAATAAAATTCCACTGTATTTAACATTACTGAATTCTAAAATAGAACAAATGACATACTTTCCATTTTGCAAATTATAGAAGAAGAATAGTTATTTAATAATTTCGAAAATAAAGGCATATCTTAATAAAATTTACATATCAATTTTTGTTTTCATTACTTTACAATTTTTGAGAAAAATAGTAGAACTAGAAGTGAAACTTGTCAATTTGTCTTTTTATGCGCAGCCTAGTTGAAACTGTTGTATGAAATTTAGTAAAATATGAAATTTCTAAATCATTAAAATTTCTGCCGGTAAATGATGAAATTTTCCATTTCAAATTAGCTTGATAAAAATTTTAACATTTTCTTGTTTTGAAATTAATCTTTTTTTATTACTTCCGTTTATTTGCAGCCTTAAACTATTTGTAATATCTTATCTATATTCGAAAATCAGAACTGAAATGTGTATAAATTTTTTTTATCATGTTTTGATATCAAATCGTTTAAGAAGTAGCAGAAATTGTTAGCACCACCAAAGTTAACACCAAACACCGATAAAAAACACCAAAGTTAATATTAATTTCGAGTATTTAACGAAATAACTTTTCATTGCAAAGGCAGTCCGCAAAAAAGAAAGACAATCTTACTGCTTTAGAAATCATTTTTATAAAAATCAGTTTCATTTGAAAGCCAATGAATATTTTTTAAAAAAAATAAATGCTTATTACCATACCAAGACATTAAAGATTTAAAAACCAAGACTTGAATAAAACGATAACGGGCTAACAAATAAATTGATTTAATAGAAATTATTTAAAAATTTCATTGCTTAAAAGCATTTTGAAGATACAAGCCGCTTACTTCATTTCCATTACTTAGAAAAAGAGCTGAGCATTTGCGGTCTACTTGGTTCAAGTATCCTTCTATACAGCAATTTTTTATTATTGAAGAATCTTACGTTCCTTTGATATAATATCCGGTCCTTTTGAAAAGAAAGAGACGTTTGGGGCTTTTTTCTTTGGAGTCATTTTATTTAAATGCATTCAAAATTCCCGTTTTACGATCAAATGCATTTCATTTGCTTCGAAGCAGATAATTCTGCACCGTTAGTCATTTTATAACATAATTATTTAGTTATTTTTTGCCGTTTGATCGGCATTCTTTTGCAATAATTCGAAAATCCTTTAAGTTGTAGATATGTGATAAAGGATTCATTGCCACATTCTTAACAGCCCAAGAATATTACATTTTTCCAAGGACAAGCGGGCTTGTAATAGTTTAACATTATACATAAATTTAAAATAAGAGACAATTGCCTGAAATTAATATGATGCATTTGCACAACAACTTTTACATTTTTACACTTTCATTTGTATATGAGCACAATTGAATTGGTATAACGCCACAGTTATTTTGCATTTGCGCGCATTGTGATACACTATTTTGTGACACGACGAGCTTTTATTTCCCAAAAGGTGTGTAATTGATACTAAAAACAAAATAACGCTACATATTTGACGTGTATCATCTGGATAGCGATTGATTCCATTGTATTAAGATTTAAGTACAATACTATCCCTTTGTTCCTTTCAAATTCCACCTTGAATTAAGTTAAGGAGTCACCATTATTGTCAAAAGTTCAATAAATGATTACTTTTATTGCAACTGAATAAAATGTATGGTTAGAATATGTTCTTATAAAAAGTTCTAAAAATGCCGCTAAATAGTTATTTTAATTGCAACTAAATCAAAAATATGAATCGAATATATTTTTACAAATTGCTCGATAACCGTGATTGACACTGAAATCCATAAAATTATCGTTTGCTTTTGAAATTTCAAAACGGTTTAGTACCAGAAGTTTAGATTTTTCAACAAAATCTAAAATTTCTTATTTTCTTGTATATAGATCAACAAAGACAAAGTATTGTAAAAGTCAAAAATGCAATCTCAAGATTTTAAGAATTTTTTTAAAGATTTCTCTGTAACTCAGTGCGAAACATATTCGTAAAAAAAAAAAAAAAAAGGAAAATTGTGTCTATGAGCATGATAACTCATACATGAAATAAACTGGATGGATGAAATTTGTTATGTGGAAAACTGTAGGTTTTAGCCAAATTTTGCATTTCATCGGTCACCGCGGAAAGGTCTAATGCTGCTAATCATTTAATTTTCCGTCTTTTGAAAGGTATTATTTTCAATAATTTCAGAATTATGGTAGAAATTCTTACAAATTTTATGCATTTTATTTTTATGTTTTTCTTAATGCTATCATACAAATTTGTGCTTATGTTAGAATTTATCCCACTAAATTCACACAATTTATTACAATTTATATAATTCAGTTTACACTATTTATAACAATGTATTAATTTTTTTTTTACAAAATTATATTTATATATTCGTGATTATCATCAGATTCTTTCAAAGTATCACTTTTAGATATTTTCAAGTGTCACTTGATTAGATTTAGGTTATTATTATTAAACTTATACTATTATTATTAGTTTATATTTAAAATATTATTATTAGATTTAGATTATTATTGGTTAATAAATTGTTTTCCTGCTCACATAAAAAATAATTGATTAAAAAAGTAATAGAAGGCGGGACGTTAAAAGTTTAGCAAATAGTTGTTACATTATGCAAGCCACCCTAATTTTCTTGTTAATTTGAGCTAATTTTATAACAAGAAATCGATTCTATGCGAAAAAAAAATTAAAGTGATGTTCAAAAGAAGTTCCTAATTAATGAGATATTTTAATTAATTCAGCTAATCACTTCATTAACTCCCTTACTTTCCTCTGAAGCAATTCTACTTTTCGAGATGTGCGATTAATTATAGCCGAACAATTACTAAGTATAATAAGAGAGACTCCACAAAGCAATGTAACATTTCTGAGTTCCTCTCTAGCATTTCCCATCTTATTATGTAAATAACAGGCATTTCAATATGCTCGCTGTTTCAGTGCTTTCTGTTTGCTTAATAAGATGGGTGCGAATATGAATATGAAAGATGTCATTTCCATCTGAATCAAAGGAATTGAAAGGACGAAAACGACTGAAATGAAAGTCCGCTGTTTGACATTTAAAGCAGGAAACGTTTTTTTAATTACAAAACGCCGTCTTTTGTTTGTTTATTAGTGCAATTACACTTTATTGTGAATTTATTTTCTTCGTTAATCTATCATAAGACTCCTAATCGGGATTTAATAAAAAGGAGGTTTCGGTAATTTTTTTTTTATCTCAGTTTTAAATTTTTAATAAAATTTCTTTTATTCTGTCTTTGAAATTTTAGAAAAAATAATTTGTGATTTAATCATTTACTGAAAGTTTTGTTTACTTAAAAAAAATGCTTTTAACCTTTCGCTGCTCAGTGATGCATATTTGCTTCGTTTATAATTTTCTAATAAAATTTCTTTTACTCTGTCTTTGAGATTTTCGAAAAAATAATTTGTGATTTAATTATTTACTAAAAGTTTTGTTTACTTTTCAAAAAATGTTTTTAACCCTTCGCTGCTCAGTGATGCATACTTACTTCCTTTATATTTTTCTATTTTTCATTTATTGCTGAATAAATCGCTAGTCAAATCATATACCTTTGTATTTTTCACTTGACGTGGGAAAGAGTTTAATGAAGAAAACTGGATTAAATAATTTAAATATTTTAATTAATTATCATATTAACTAATTTCGTTTGAAATTATTTCTCCTCTATTCCTTACACTCATTTATGCAGATTGCTACTACTCAGAAATAAAAATGAGCTGCTCCGTATAGATTTAATAAAAAAACAACCCTCGATTTACATGGCGTAAGAATTGAACCATATCATCTTAGTACGCTTTATAAATTGGAAAAAAACAAAATTTAATTAAAAATATGGAATTCGATTTAATTACAATCAATTCAATACCCTTGATCAAATGTGAAAGAAATAATTAAATAAATCTAATTCTCCATTTACATTACATTTCAATTGTACAATATCTGTTAAAAACTCTGGATCAAATGTGAAATAATTAAATAAATCTAACCCTCGATTTACATAACATTTCAATTGAGAAATATCAATTAGATACTCTTGATTAAATGCGAAAGAATTAATCAAACATACTTAACTCTCAATTTACAAGACATTTCAATTGAACAATATTTGTTAAACACTTTTGATCAAATGTGAAATAATTAAATAAATCTAATTCTCGATTTACATGATATTTCAACTGAACAATATCAATTTAAACTCACTTGATCAAATACAAAAACCTTTATCATGCCGTCTTAATATCACTTGAATCAGACAAATATAAACGCTGAAATCTGGTGGAATTCTTAATTCTGTAGATTTAGAAGTTTGTCTCAGTTTTCCTATCTAATATATTTTAATTAATTAATTATTTAAAAAATTCTTTCAAAATGATTTATTTTTTATTTCTCTTAGTTTCATAGCACTCATTCATGCAATTTACAGAGCTGCAACCGAAAATTTCTTATCGAATAAGTTTAATCGAATAAATCAAACCTCTATATGCATAGCATTTGAATTGAACGGTTTTAGTTTAATACGCTTGATTAAATGCGAAAGAATTACCGTTGAATTTCTCAGTAATAAAACAAATGGAAGGAAGGAAATGCAGTAAAATTCGAAATTCTGTAAAGGTGGAAGTTTATCCTAGTTTTTCAGTCTAATCAGTTGTATCGTGTGAGGAAAGAAAGACAGCATTTCAGAGTGTAATAAGGGGAACTCTTGAGTATGTTCCGTTTATAAAAGGATTTAGTGAAGCTTTATAGAAATCTTAAAGCGTGGATTATTCTAAACAGCTCTTTCCATTTTCCTGAAAATTGAATAAGAAATAAATTTAATTAAAATAGATTTTAGGACGACACTTTTATTAATACGCAAAAAAGTAGAAAGAAAAAAATATTCAGATTTATTTGCTACATTTTAGTCTTTAATTTACAATTCATTGCGGAATGTTGAAATAGATTTTTTAAAGAAATTCACTACCAAGGGGCTTCATTAATATGAAATTTTAATTCAATTAATTGATCAATTTATAAAATTAAGTTCTGAAAATTTTAAAGTGAGTTATTTTCTTCGAGATTACAAAAGCGCAAAAAATACGGAACTCTAAGCACAACAGGAAGTGACTGAAAATTTAATTACAAAGTTCTATCTTTGCGCGTATGAAGGGAAGGAAGTTAAATGATAGAGTCTGATGCTAAGAAAAATGGTAAAAGTAGCAGGAATGTAGACATAACATCAAATGATAAAGATATATTTGTGTAACTAATCACTATTGAGGTAAAAGAATGAAGACATTCTTTAAACTTTAATTTTTAGTTAATAATATTATTTAAACATCTTATTTGTATTAAATACTATTTACTTTAGTGAACGTGTTCTCTCATTTCAAAAAGTAAATAAATATTATTTAATATTGATTTGCTCTACTTATTTTGGTGGAGAAAAATGCATTCGAATGGCAGGATTTAAATGGGGTGGGGGTGGGGGTCAAAATCCAAATTTAGAAGAGAAATTTTCTTTATAAATAGATAATTAGGAGAATTCTTCTTTTACAACTGTAAAGTTAGGAAAAAAGTTTCCTATATTAAATTTTTTTTTTTGCTTATTTATTGAGTTACTTAGCGGTTCTATCATTAAATATAGTAATTTTTCGATTATCCATGATTTTTATTCAAAATTGTTAAAATAATTTCATCACTGATAAAAATGGTATCTCTTTTATCACAGAATGCCCAAGAATATTATTGCAATACTTTTACTATATTGAAGTGCATTTAGAATATCGAATAACATATTGAGATACCTTTCAAAATTTCTTGTTATTTGGGGAATTTTAACAATAAACAAAAAAAAAATCCTGATACATTTTATTTTCTAAAAACGTAAGCCAAGACACTTGTAAGTACAGGAATCCATTGTTTTTTTAACTATAATTACATACGCTAGCCCCCTCTCCCACTGTAAATAAAATTTGCTTGTGCTTTATTACTGCCAATTTTGCAAATCCCTTTTAGCACACAATGCCCTACAATATTATTACGATACCTTTACGTTATATTATAGTACGTTTAGAATATCTAATAACATCATTGAGATATCGTTCAAAATTTCTTGTTATTTGGGGCATTTTAACAACAACAAAAAATAATAACTGATAGTTTTTATTCTCTATAAACATTAACCACCAAACTTGTAAGAATAGAAATCCATTGTTTTTTTAGCTATAATTATAAATATAATCCCCCACTCTTAAACGAAATTTGTTAGTGCTTTATCCGGCCATTGTGCGGATTATCAGAGGACTGTCATACCGTCTAATTCTGTTTTCTATTCAAAAGTTGTACAAAAAATAAATAAATAAATAAATAAAAGCCAAAAATAACGATAAGTTGTTTTAAACAAACATTTAGAAATATACGATAAACTTTACACTTCAGGAAATCTTTCTTGTCAAATAAGTTCTTTTAAAATTCCAAAAGGATTTTCACAAATTTTTATTAATAAAAATCCCAAGGATTCTCCTTTAGCATTCAAAAGCAATGCTCCTCGAATATTTTATGTCGGGAAAAACCCACCCTGTCTTCACTCTCTTTCCCATTTACTGTGCAACAGTTAAGAAGAGAAAGAAGAAAGACCTCACGCTCTCTCTGTCTTATTCCACGTGGAAACAAGTGAGGAACAAATTCCCCACCTAAAGATTGCATCCCAAAGTTTTCTTTTTCCTTCCTCTTTACTTCCTCGAAGAGCCCGTTACCCGGAAGTAGGAAACGCATGCAGCTGTCGGATGTGTGTTGCCAACGGTCAGGCAGAACACAGTACAAAAAAACATAGTAGAAAGTTTTGGCTGTTTTATACTGAAAAAAAAAATGTTTTTATCTTTTTTTGTATATGAGTCAGTAGGTTCTATAGCTTTTATAATTTTACTAGGCAAGCAGAGCTTTTTTTTTCTGCTAGCTTCTTCAACAGTGAATAAGTCAAAGTATAAGAATAAAAATAAATAGGAGAAAAAATAAAAATAAGGAATAAATAAAAGAAAATAAAGAAATAAACAGTGAATAAATATAAGCCAATAAACGAAAAAATATGAGCACATAAATAAATAAATAAAAACAAAAGAAAAAGACACTAGTTACATCCGAATTAGAATATGCAGAACTGTGTTTTAGAATTTATATCGAAATAAATATTTTGCAATAATATCTGTTTCTGCAAAGCATTGGGAAAAAAAATTCTAATGCAGGATTTCCCAAAAAGTGATTGTTATATTCTAAGCAGCCTGCTGAGCTAAGGATTGGAATTTATTCAGTTTTGCGTAGCTACATCCATGTATACTAATTTTGCTACACCCAGTAGTAATTCATTTATAAGAGGAAAGATGATATGGGAATTCGGGAATCTCACAGCATCAGTATGTATGTTTTGAGATATAGTTACTTTTGCAGGCATTATAGGAAAAATTCTGAAGCTGCACCTTCCAAATATGATTATTGCATTCTAAATAGTATACAGTGAGACGGATTGGGGTTGGTTTAGTTTTACATAGCAAGCTACACACACAATTTATAAAAGCAAATCCAGAATAGAAATTTGGGATTCAATCACAAAACATCAAAATGTATATTTTGAGAAAAAACAAGTTTCTTCAAAATATTACGAAAAAAATTTCGGTACAACATTTTCCAATACGATTATTGCATTCTAAGTAGTATTCTGTGCGATGGATTGGAATTGGTGCAGTTTTGCATAGCAAACAACACATACTAGGATCCGGCATAGAATAGTAAATCTGGAGTCCATAAAATGATGGTTGATTTCTGATTGCATTTTTCCGTCCAGCTATATTGCAATCTCAAGTATATATATATAAAGGGGAAATAAAAATAATAAATATTAAAAATTAGCATTAATTAATGATGGATATAATCATTTTGAAAGTTTTAATGAAATGTTTCGAATACAAATGTTTTTTATTATAATTTTATTTTCTGGAATTGTCGAATCTTAGAGGGGTTAATAGGCTGAGTTAATATTTTCGCGAGTCAAAACTTATATTCGGGAGATGATATAACTGGGATAGGTACTTATAGAAATCTTATATTGGAGTAATTCTCTTTTATTTTAAAGAAGCAGTGGTGGCTGCTCTGTTGGTAAGGTCTTGGTCTCAGTTCCAAACTTGAAGCCTAATGCTACAAAATAAATAAATAAAAAATAACGTCGTTTATGTGGACCTGGTGCTTGGTAAATCTAATATGGAGAATCAAATACCCTCTAGTTCTTGTGGTGCAGAAGCTTGGAGAAGGTACGCGGACTCAAGTACTGTTCCAAGTATGTATACCAAGTTTCTAACTTGTTCTCTCTGTAGAAATAGATAGGCTGCGCCTGTTTGCATCTTATACATCTTTGTACGATCATTGGCATTACAAATGCGCTGCCAATATTTCTTCGCCTTTAGCACAATCAGCAATCTTGAAGGTCTTCTTAAAATTCTTAATTAATAGCCTAGTGGCGCCTAGTTTCTTGAATTCGCAGCTTAAATCTTCCACGTTTGTTCATACGTGATTCCACTCAAATGAGTGGTATTTTTGTCTGTTGCTAGTGTTCTTTTTATTTGCAGAAAGAACATAAATAGCAGAAATAAAACCAAATTTAAAAAAATACATAATGGGAGAAAGTAATTTTAATTTTAAAAAAGTGTAGAAATTTTTGCAGTTTATTTATTTTTAAAGCAAAGTATTTAAATATTAGTAAATGTGTATTAAAGTAGAAATATTATTTCAATAAAAAAATTAATATGCCACGTTTACAGGGTTTTGATATACGTAATACCTAAAAAGTATCAAATAATTTCTCTTAGTTCAAAAAAGATTTATAACTCCATACAGACTATTCTGAAAATCTGTGATCGTGACTTAAGAATTTAATTTTAATAAATTTTCGTCCGTTTTAAAAACGAGGTATATTAATTATTTTTATTTAAATATTTATTTTCTACTTTTTAGTTTTGTGCGCAGGAAATTAGAATCGATTTTAAATGAATTTCCTGATGAGCTAACCACTTGGCATGGAGCTATCTGTCGATAATGAAAATCGTAATTGAGCACAAAATTTGTACTGAACTGACTAGCAAGCAAATAGACAAGAAAGGAGTTAATGTTACTTTGTCATTCAGTTTTGAACTATGTTTAAAGTTTCGAGCTGATAGAGAAATTAGTTTAAAATCGACATAGTAGAAAGCGAATTAATAGAAACATGTTAATAAAAAACAAGATAAAAATTATAACATCGATTCAATTAAGGCAACTGTTTTCCAAGATTGCATCACTGGTTTCTGAAATAGAACCACTCATTTCTTTAAGCATAATTTAAGTAAATGTTTTTTTTTTTTTTTTTTTTTTTTTGTATTCTCAAATTTACGTCAGTATGCAAAATATGAGACCAAGCAGGACATTTTATGCATTGTATCTTTTATTCCTTTTTTTTCTTTGCTTTGTTACATATGATAGAAAGCTCTGTAGTTTTAGCTTATGCTCATTGTGAATAAACATTATATGTTTTTAATGCTCTTTTATTGGTTTCGCTTGTCTCGTTTCCAATTTACAAGAGCTTCTACTGATTATAAATTGAAAACTTAAACATGGAATTGAATATTTTT
This sequence comes from Argiope bruennichi, assembly GCF_947563725.1. Lineage (NCBI taxonomy): Eukaryota > Metazoa > Arthropoda > Arachnida > Araneae > Araneidae > Argiope > Argiope bruennichi. Next base: position 125,054,933 of record NC_079163.1, read on the forward strand.
GAAACGAATTACGATACGGATGTAGAGAATTAGTAAAAATAGGGATGGAGAATTCTTCAGAATGTTATTTTTGAAAATTGAATAAAGTAGATTTTAAAAGAAATAAAAATTATTTACTTAAAAAAAATTAAAAAAAATATACGAAACATTTTTTTTTCATTATCCAGTAAAATCCAGGACATTCTTTTTTTTCATTCTGAAAAAAAATTGATCTGTCCAAACTAGTACGGATTTTCTAGTCACTATAATTTCACTCGTGTTCATGTGTCGTCACATATCAAAAGTAAAAAAATTCTCATTTTTCGAGTTGAAAAATAAATTGCTTTCATGTTGCGAAACGAATTTTTGAATATGGTTACATACGCTGAGAAGTTTTTGTAACTTTATTAAAGTATATCAACACGAGTGTCAGATTTTAAAAAAATTATGAAGAAATTTGTAGTTTTATTGTTGTTTATGTGAAGATAAGAAGGTCAGGAATTTTATGTGACATTTCGGATTGGTGATGGAATCAAAAGTAGGATTAGTCAAGGTTTTTTAACATTATTTTATATGTCAGCAAAGCTGAATAATGCTGATGGTTGCTGTGAAAACGGAATTTCATTCCGGATTAGGTTTTAGACATATTTGAAATGATCACAGTTGACAGTCCTTACATTTCACCGAAATACATGATGGTTAGAATCGAACATGCCCCATAGAATTAAAAAAAAAAGTTTGCCAAATGCTTGGCAGACATTTTTAACCAAAGTAAATCAGGAAGAATAGAAACGTTTAGAGAAATCTCATTTTGCATCATATACATTATTTAAATTTTTGCCACTTAATTAATTTGTATCTATTGCATCCTTATATCATTAACAATTTGAATTGAATATGCATCGTGAACAGGATTGGATAGAATTGCTTTTCTATAATGGCGGATTTGACAATATCAATTCACATGTCCAAGATTGTTTTTAGGCTTCCCTCTCTAATCAAAATTATATTTTCGCCTTTGAGTTAGTATTGTGTTGTATTTCTAATAGAATTTAAAATCTCACACTATCTCGATTTAGAGGCTAACGCCTCTTCTATCTGTACAAGAAACCGGTGCGGCCCGTAGGTTTTTGTCGCTGGTCTTGGCCTTTTTTACTTTTTAAAAACTTGATTTAATTTATATTTATTACGTCTTCATTTCGTAAGCGATTTTCTACTCATTTCGTAATACGCTAAAGTTTTGAAATTTTGTACATTTGTGCATTCTAGATAAAAAGACACTATTCTAATATTTTCATCCTTTTTTAAATATTTTCCTAATTTAAAACCTAGTTAACCAATTTATTAAATTGCATATTTTTTCCATTCACAAATGATAGTGACATTGAGAAGAGGCTAATTTCAAGATTCCATACATTTTGTAACATTGAATTATTAATAAAAAACTAAAAAACAGAAAGTAATCAAGATTAAAAAATTCTGCTTTTTATTACATTAATAAAAATTAGCTTTTCAAAATTGCTTTGATAAATTATTTCCATACTGAGCAATTCATTGAATTCAATTTGGATTCCAAACGCGTACCTCTCTCCCTGATAGAGAATTTGAAATATATTGATTTCAAAATTTTATAATATTTGTTAATAATTAACTATAAATTAGAAAATAATTGAAATAAAATAATGACTATGAAATTATAGAAAGCCATACCGAGAAAACTGATGAATTTTCGTAATTTCTGGTGGCACACTTATAAATAAGTAAAAACAAGAATAAAAAAAGTCTTTTTAAAATAATAAATGGTGCAAACGGAAAATCATGTATATTTCAAAAGTTATAAAGATACAGCGTAAAGAAAATTATCATTAAATTTTTTTATCATTCAAACGAAAATACTACATCCTCAATAAGTGCAATTTATTAATTGAATAATTCGTTTTGTGGTTCAAAACAAGGTCATACATGTGCGCTGTCTGAACTGATTGTTAAGGTCCTTAAAGCGGAAAAGACTTGTAAAAAGAATAAAAAAGTTCCCTTCCCACCCACACATTCTTTTCCTTTCACTTTTCTTTTTCAACTCTCATTCCTTTCTTTCAATTGTTAAAAACTGTTTTTGCTTAATTCTAATTTTTTGTTCAAAGAAATGATCAGAAAAAGTAAAATGAATAAATGGGAAGAACTTTTAATTACGAAATTTCTGCATTCTCTTGAATAAGAGGTTTTTTTATTTGCATTCTCGGAATTGGAGAATGATTGAAATAAAAAATAAAAAAATCTAGTTTCCGGAAAAGAAAAGGAAAAAGAATTTTCATCCATTTAAACGATTTCTCTTGCGTCAATTGGGCATCCGGAAGAAGGCGCTAACGATATTACGATTAATACTCCAAGAAATTTTATGAAATTCGAATATTCTAGCTTGTCATCACGAATTTAAATATGTGGATGAAGATAGAAAAATTGAGCTGTCAGATAAAGTTATTATTATTATTTTTTTGAGATTTTCTGTTTATTTTTGACTGTTCAGGTTTGAATTAAAACCGAATTAAGGACAAAAAATTAATTAACAATTTTGCCTGCAGAAGATTTAATTCTTTAAATTTAATTTTTTATTTAATATTCTATTTATATTAAATCAAATCGCGACATTATTTGGGACGAACTCTTTTACTCGTAGAAAAAACAACATTTGGTAAATGAAATGAAATATGAATAACGAAATTATGAAATCTAGAAAGGTTGAATTTCTTTAGGTTTTCTCAAATTACAATTAGGGGTAATTAAATAAAATAAAATTTGCAAGTAAAATGCTTTTGCTGCAGATTAATTTTTTTCCATCGCTGAATTAAAATATTATTCTTTGGGATAGATCATAAGGATAATCCACGGTGTTTGATGAATTAATCTGAATTATTCATCCTTATTCTGAAAAGGATTTTATATCATGATACAAAGCTGATATAAAACACACCTAACCTTTTAATTACAAATTAGGTGAATTTAATTATTTATAAATAATAGACACAATATAATCACTGCGAAGTGAAGTTGAAGCACGTTTCATATTATATTTAATTAAATCATATTTACTTTCCAATTCTTAGGGTGAGCCGCGTAAGGTGTAGTTAGTACTCCTCTCTTCAAGCTTCCGCGCCTCTCCAACAGGAGAGGCTTTGACCTCGAAGGGTTTCAGATGCGCTGGGCTTTACATTACCTATTATAATATTTACTATATGTTAAAAAATTTTATTTATCAAGAGTACGGATTTAGTTATTAAAATGTGTTTCTTCAAAAAAAAAAAAAAAAAAAAAAAAAAAAAAAGAACTTCTGCTAATTTGGCCTTGATATCAGAAGGATTACTGAGAGACAATTGTACAAAAATATAATAAAAATATTAAACCGTATTTACAAAGAATATACATAGAACCCTTCCTGACAGGAGAATTTCATTTGCAACAGGCCCGCAGCCCGATGGAATCAGACCCGCGCCAATCCGATCTCTAAACAGAAACACTGCCACGTAGGCGTCATGGACCGGGATGAGTCTTCTAATTTTGAACATATGGACAGCTTTTACATTCTCCAAACTTTCAATCAGATAAACGAGAGAACATTTGATCGAAACGGATTTAATTTGCAAACTACCTTCCATACACAACATACCTTTGGTGGAATCGGGACTCGAATATGAGCTGATGCTGGAACCGAATCTCTAGTTCCAAGTTTATCACGGCTCTCTGCGATTCAATAAAGTTATAGAGACATAAATACGTTTTCAAACCAGCGGGGTGGTCTCCCCAAAACTTTCTCGCATACTCTCTAATAAACTTGTCAAGCCAGTGAAGCCTGACCTGCCATTGGTGTTCAATAGTTACGAAATATTAACTTTTGACGTGCATTTGGCATTTTTACCGAATTTATCTTGTCATCCTTGGCGAGTTATTTGTCGATGGATCCCTGGCATGCGTTAATAATAGCCGAAAATCGAATTCGTGTTTCAGACACGTTTTTCTCAATCGATTGAAACAAAAATTTACCACAAAAATACATTGTAGTCACAAAATCTCATTCCAAATTTGATATGTTTAAGTCATTGCCTTTTTGAATGATCGCATTGACATGTTTTTGAAAGTACAAACATACAGACAGTCAACCCTGTTTGAATTTGTTTCAACATTTGACAGGTGTCTATAGTATAGATGTTAAATCTGAGTACCCAATTGTATTTATCTAACTCTCTTCGTTTTGCAATTATAATGTTAACTTATATTCGAACAGCTGGACAGACGGACTTCCTTTGAACAGAATTTACTCGAAATGTGGCAGATATCTGCAAATTTAGTGTAAATTTCACGTCTAGCTCAATCCTCAACTTTTAAATTATCTTTGTAAAAGACAGACAGGCGGATATTTCTAAAAATGTGTTTTTCGAATTCCGGGAGGTCTAAAACGCGGAGATTCGTCAAAATTTCGAGTTTGAATTTTTCGACGATTACTATATTTTCTCTGTACTGCGTAAATGAGAAAGTAAAAATTCATAGAGCTTTCGGTGATTTAACATTGCCAATATTTTTATCAAGTTTTAAACGAATATAATTCATATTTGTGCTTCATTTACATTGTAAATAAACAAATCTCAGCTTTAAATTAGTTTTTTTTTCGAAATGAGAATTTTATTGATAGCGCATTCTTCCATATTCTTTTCGATTTGTTGGTCACTTCTATTCAAAGAGCCCCATACATTTCGAATAGTAACGGAGACAGCATATTGATAGCTTTTGTAGTACTCATTCTGATTCAGAATCGACCCAAATGTCCTTTTGACCGCTGTTAACTCCAATCGCTAGTGCCATTGGATTGTATAAGATTTCTAGGTTATTTGGAACAAGTGGTTTTCACTTTATATGCTGTATGAATTTCTTGGAGTTACATTACATTGCTTGTGTATCAGAAAGTAAGAAAAACATTCCTAAATGCTTTCATTTAAATTTATATTAAATGAATGAATTATTTATGACAATGTCTTCGTATAGCGATTCTTCTAAAATCAGTATAAAATATGACTTTTGCATTTCGTATTTTATTCAAGAAGAATTCTTAATTTACTTAAGGGTATTAATGACTCAATTAATTATTAATATGAAAATTGTCAATTTTGAATATAGATTACAAGAACTTATTTTTTGAATCTTATGATGAGTCATGAAAAATTGAGTTTTACATGCCCAAAGTATAAATGAATTTTATAGTAAAACTCATAAATGCCTGATAATTCATCAAGTCCTTAAAACTATTTTGTACTTTATATATCACTTATTATCTTATTCGGTTTATAAAAGTAAAACTTCTTTTATAAACATCTGTTAAAGATAAAAATCAAGTAATATTTAATGTCATTGACCCTTATATTATGGGGAGAGTTTTCGATATGCAGTTTTAATTTACACTTTGAAATATTAGATGTCAGCGAACTTTTCCATTCCAAACTTGGCAAGACAGAGCTTATTTTTTTAAAAATCAATTTGTTTATTGACACATTTATAATATTCTGTTATATAAATGGATAGTACGAGTACTTTACCACGAGTGTGTGGAATGTGCACCACGAGTGCTTTATTTCTTCTCCATTGTGCTGTAATTTTGCCCATTACTACAAGAAGATTGCGAATCAAATGCTTTTTACTTTCTCATATGCGAGAAAGTGTTGCAATCGTCAAAAAATTCGAACAAGAGATTTTGACGAATCTCCACAATCAGACCTCTTTGAGTTTGAAAAACACATTTTTGGCATTCAGTCTCTCTGTCCATGTACACGATAACTCGAAAATGCTTTGATCTAGACGAATGAAATAGTTCTTTAGCTTTCTATAGCTTTAGTTCAAATTTGCAGATTTCTACTGAATTTTGAACGAAATACATTCAGATGAAATCTGTCTCGTGCAAATTAAAAAAGCGAAAAGGGTTAAACAAATAAAACATGGTACACAGATTTAGAACCTAAAGTGTAGATCTTTTACAAATTTGGAACCATATCTTCAAGGGGTTGACCGTCTGTCTGTCTGTGCTTTCACGTGCATATAACTCATATAAACGCAGTGACTTAAATCAGGGAAATGAGATGCTTTAGGTAATCGCATTACAACTGTAGTTCCATGTCAAATTTTCGTTTCAATTAGTTTATAAAACTATGTTCAAAATATACATTCGCACGATAGATTCAATAAAAATATGCATTAAGATAAAAAAAAATCTATATTCCGTAACTATTGTTCGCTGATGCCATGCAAGGCATTCATGGACTTACCGAGGGCCCTAAACTTATGCACGGGGAGGGGATAAGATCTTTAATAGAGAATATGCGAGAAATTATCTTGGAATCTTGGAGACCATTCCTGCTGGTTTCAAAAAGGGACGTTGGGAATACTTACATTATACTATTGCTGCTTGATTTTTTGCAACTATTCTAACAATAAGGCATAAACAAAACTTTTATTAAAAAATTTTTAAAGTTCAGCGATAACTATGTGTACATTATTTCACTACAATGGGACTTTTATAATGCTAATTTGATGATGCTCTAAGCAATCTAACTAAGTTCATAAAGCAAAGAGTCATGGACTTCTGATCGTCAAAGCAACCATGGAATATCTGCGAATATAGCTCCTATCTACGGTACTCAGTGCGCAAGGAAACTAGGCCAGTTTGAGAATATTTTATCTTTAAACGCATTAAAGCTATTTGCTTTCAGATGAATACAGTTTTCATATGGATGCGCCCAGGAACGATATTTGAAATTCCAATCAGAATTCATAAGATTTATGAAGTATCTATCTTCTGATAATCTGTCGTTTTAAATCAATGTTAACTTTCCTTTGTAATCAAATATTCTACAGACACAATCTATCTTTTGATATTCTGCCGTTTTGCATCATATTAACTTTTCTCTGCAGTCAAGTATTCCGTAAAAATCATCGATCTTCTGATATTCTGATGTTTTAAATCAATGTTAACTTTCTCCTTAATCAAGTATTCAGTAAAAACTTTATTTTCACCCCAACTTGATTAGATTCCTATATACTCTCAACGTCCTGCATGGGAATAGATTATTTTCCTGGAGACCTTAAAAAGAAAATGCAGGATTTTCGCTCCTGGGAGAACCTCGTATCTAGTTCGATTACTGTAAAAAATTCATTCGCAGAGCCCACACCAAACTCCAAGTTTTTAGATAATGCTGGTTAATCCAGGAAACCAGTAGCCTTATTCAAACTATTAAAATTCTTCAGCCACATCTTGCCATGCTATGTAATGTCTTAGATTCCTAGGCCACTTATGGATATTATGCCTTTCTTGGCAAATAAATAAAAAAAGATTTTTGTAAATTAGTTTTTGTGACATTAGATTGATTCATTTGAATTGATCGACCAACATTTCAAATGAAGTCAGTGGAATCGATGCGCCTACGTCTTATTTTGGATGTGTCTTAGAGGAAAAATAATTTTACATTCATTAAGTTTAAAATAAAATTGGGACAACTTGGAAAAAGGATGAATGAAAAATTGCTTATACAATTCAAACTTCGCATACATGAAACAAGTCAAGTTTATTAAAAGTGTGTGAAACCAGTAATGGAGTGTTTTTGAAATTTAAGAACTAGGTAAATTAAAAAAAAAAAAATTCTCTTTGCATTAAATTTAGAGAAAAAAAAGACGAAAGGGAAGAAATAGCATTTAGAAGGAAACTGTCGCCATGACAAAAAATATTATGCTGGTATATTTAATCAACACATTCCTCAGAGTCAGAAACAATCGAAAAAAATGCATTGGATGAAAGAATGGAGAGATAAAAATCAAAGTTGTCCATTTATTTCCTTCTTGAAAAAATCTGACATCCTTGAAATAGTAGAAGATAACTATCTATAAGATCAACCTGATGCCTTATTGAAAAAAAAGACAATTTCGCACACAAAGAGTTAAATCAAAATGAAGTCTTGGTAAGAAATTCGTAAAGACATGGAAATAAAAGAAATTTTTCCTTTAGAACCAAGAAAATTCCGTTAAATTGAAGTCTAACCACTTTCGTAAGAATAATAATAATAAAAAAAGATATTTCTTTCTAACAAATTCAATTGAGAGCACATTCCTTAGAACCCTTCTTTCCAGTATCAAACAATTAATAGACGCCCAATTTAAAAAATGTTGATTCAAAAAAAAAAAAAAAAACTCCTATTCCCTCTGTCTCGTAATAATAATAGTAGTTGATGGATGGATTTTCACATAATAATAGTAGCAAAAGAAAAAAAAATATAGAACACAAGATATATTATCAAAAAACTAGATTCAATTAAACGATAAATTTTTATTTTGAGTGTTCAGATAGTTTCTGGATTCTTTGATAATTTCGTTACTGCATTTTACATGTATTGGTAGGATCCCATAGCTTTCTTATTCTTTTCAATAAGAAATGGTTTAATGGTGCTTCTAAATCGAATTTATGACTTTTCTTTTTCTTTTTTTTTTCAAAATTCGGCATAATGTAAATAAGAGAAGTTTAATGGCGTGAGCTGTGATAGCTGTTCTGAGTTTTCAAGTTTTTTCCCATAATATTAGCATTTACTTTCACAATTTTGTTTTTTCAAAGAATCGACATTAGCATAAGATTCACCTTGATGATTATTTTTGGAAGCAAGTTTCCATTTTGTTGCGCTAACTGTCTTGTAACTAACATATTGAACCTTCCTACTTTCTGTTTTTCTTTTGGAGCATCAAGAACTGGAAAATCGCAATTAGATCTTTGTTTAAAAGCTCTTTTTCTTCATTTTGCTTTTACAACGGGTTGATATTCAACTGAAATAAAACAACTGATTTCGATCAGCGGGTGAAATTAGGAAAATAGTTATTAACTGTAATATTAACTTAAAAATTCAATAATGTGTCAAAACAAATGACATGGGACATTGATTTTGAATTAAAGCTTTCCGATTCCGCACTCCAAAATAACTTACTTCACTAATAATTTACGTTTAAACATTCACTTGATATTATTAGTATAGGACAGAGGAAATAATAGATTCATTCCTATCTATTCAAGCTGAAAAGTAGCATTACTGCCGTATTTGATTCCGAAACGATTACTGTATGCAATATATGACTTGTACAATAATGTGCAAGTCGTATTTTGGATACAATAATCGTTTGTATACAATATTATATACAAGCGATTATTGTATGTAATATTATTATTGAAATTGCGAAGACACAGAATTGTGCAAGGCCATATCATTCGTACAGCTTTGAATATATAATTAATATCTGACATATACATTTCATTTCTTGAAGGATATAATTATTTCCTTATACACGAAGTATTTGAAGAAAAAATATTGCAGCCATCAAAAACGTCCCATGTTTTAGCCACCTTGAATAATGAAAAAAGTGTAATTATCCACACCTGCTAGTTTGTCCGTAAGCGCTATAGCAAAATGCAAAGATATAAGAATGAGATTTGGTGTATGGTTTTCAGGTTAAAATTGTAAATATGTGTTAGTTTTGGCACGAAATTATGGTAAATGCATCAATCCAAATCAATTGAAAACACACACACACACACATACTTGATTTTCTTTATTGCCTGATGAAACTAAACACAGCACATGCATGTATGTGAATACGAGAGTGGAGGGAAGAAAACTTTACCAATTGATGTTTTACATTTATATCAAGAGATTTATTCTTAATAACGGAATATGTAAGAATTGCCGATTTAAGAGAACAGATATGTTCTGAAAATATTATTTTTAATTAGATTACATTTATTTCAAATGTGAATAGACTTCCACTTAAAATCCTGTTACGTATTAAAAGGTTTTCTATGTTTTCCAAATTTTGTGATATGAAAAACAATTAAAACTCGGTTAAAACGAACAATTATTATTCATTATTTCCTGGTGATATCTTAAAATCCCTTCATTGCATATTTTCTTGCGATGCACCAGGCTTTTTTTTTTTTTTTTGCAGATGTCATGCACCTTTTATCATAAAAACGTTTCGAAAAATATTCTTCTTTAGCAGCTTTTCTAAAAATGTGGCGAAATGTTCGAAGAAAAACATATTGCTTGAAAATGCACAAAAGAAAATCGGGACTGAAGATTTCATTCAATAACGAGGGGCAGGTGATTTTTTCTTGCAGATGTTCTGAAAAGAAACTTACCATCATAAAAACATTTCCTGAGTTGGAAAGATGAGAAATATTCAGAGAAATCTATATTTCTTGAAAATACCATAAAAATGAATCGAAATTGTAGATTTTATTCGATAGCGAAATCCTTCGTATGCATGCTTTCGCTGAACAATTTATTATAAATACATAAAATATAACTAAATGTAAACCACATAAATACGTTTTTATCATATATTATTGGATAGATATATTTTTTAAAAATATGCTTCTTTTTGTACCGTATAATTATTCATTTCATTCTAAAATAAGAATTAAATGAGTCTGTGTACGTAATGTCAGTTATATGACAAATATATACTATCGAGAATTAACTACATATTTTCTTAAGCGTCAAGATTCGAAAAGGTTTCCAAAATGAAGTTGTTCATTTGATGTGTACCATGTGAGCGTGAATTGACTCATTTTAGAAGTTAAACTGAACTCTTGGTTTGGTTTTGCCTTTCGCTGCTAGCCAACTCGACCCACATGAAAAATTATCACGGTCATCAATGATTCACATACTAATGTGTACAAATTATTCCATATTTCTTCGAAGATTTGTCACTAATAGATGGTATTGCTCGTCTCTTTTGTTTCCTTGATATAATTGAATAATCAAGTTTATTCACCTACGTATGGAGGACATACTCACGCAGAAATGCTGGAAAGTGAAAGGACTGCGGTAATAAAATGACTACATACGAAAAAGAGAGGAAGTTTTCTTTCTTGTTCCAATAGAGTGCATTTACTTAGGGCATCCATCAAGCTTTCACTTCCAACAAAAGACTTTTAGGACATATTAATCAGACTTGACGCTGGTGTTTGACATGTTCTTGGATTGCGGACAGTACTCTATATTAAGGCCATGATCAGTTCCGTTTGATGTTTTTTCTCGTCTGCATTGCAGTAATTTCCTTTTTCCGCTGTTTTACAATAACATCAATGCATATTTTAGTTTCATTTTACTTCACGATATGCTTCGTTGCAATGTCGTGTTCGTGAACTTCAAAGGTTATTGCAATATTTCACATCGTTCACCATGCATTGAAATATTTTTGATTGCGATTTTTTTACTCACAGACTTTTTTACTTTAGTCATTCTTGACATTCTGTGATGGTGTGTGCTTTATATAATTGACTTATGTGTGTAAGAGCTTGTAAAAGGCAACAAAAACCTCGTAAAAGGAAAATATATATATAAGCTTGAATGCCTTTATTTTTTAATTTCAATACATCTGTTACTTCACAAAATTTCCTGTTTTATAGTTCTTTATAAATTTTTTAAAGTTATCGATAAGGAAATAATATGTTAGTCATTCGTAAATTGCTTTATTTTTGAACTCGTATATGCATTCTAATATAAATCTAATAGAATTTAGGCAGAGGCAAATATAAGTTTTCAAAACCATATGTCTTCAATAAGACAAAATACAGGGCGAGTACAAATGATGAACCCGATTTAAAAAATTCATATTTTTGAAAGTACTGCACATATTACTATAAGTGATACATGAATTTAAAGAGAATTATATGAAGTTTTTTCAGTTACAAATGTCCGATGTGTGATCCTCTTGTTACACAGCATACGTCTAATCTGTAATCCAGTTCGTTCCAAACATTTTGTAGCATTTTGTTTTGTCTGTTATCTTTCACATAACCCCACAAAAAGAAATAATTGAGACAAGACATTGTTTATGAACCACCAATGCCGAATGCCAGAATTTAAAGAGTGCATTTGTGCAGCATTCACAACTATTGACAGAGTGATGTTAAAAAATGTTTGGGACGAACTGGATTACATATTGGACGTATGCCGTGTAACAAGAGGGACACATATCGAACATTTGTAACTGAAAAACACTTGATATATTTCTCTTTAAATTCATGTATCATTTATTATAGATTTTCATCAAATCTGAGGTTATCGATCGAACAGAAATTTTTTTATTCGAGCACTGTTCTGTATTTGTCAGGATCCTACTTCTTTTTTTAAATGACAATGAAAACAACAACAACATATTTTTCCATTATTTATAGCGTCTTTAAAGGAAACTGTGGAAAATACACAGTCGAGTAATTTACGAATACTATTTTTCTTTTGTAAGTGCTATATCAACTTGTCTTCAACATTCTTCTAGTCGATTACTTTCACAGCATGCACATAGGATTGATGAAATACTAAGCAAAATTTTATTCTGAAATAACTCTTTCGCTTTAAAGCAAACGAAATATTTGCTATTTCCCCATTACTATGCCCCTACCCCTGAAATTTAACTACGCAATTAGCTTGCAATTTCTATGCAAATTTGGCTTTGCAATTTCTACGTAATTAGCTTGATGTACTTACAGTGGACGCCGTTTGAATGATCATGTTGGGTCCCAGTCACATAACAATTTGGATTTGGATCACAACATCCAAATTATCAATACTCCCAAAATGAATAAAAATAATAGCAAGAGATACAAGGATGTCAGTAAAACAGGCCACACAGCATCATTGGTTTTATTCATTCGCTTTAATTAGAAAATTGATTCAATAAATTATAAAGGAAAACAAACACATTTTTGAAAAATTTATTGAAATTAACATTTTTTAGTTACTAAGCATTTATTGGATAAAGACTGCAGAGTGTTGGTACAGTAGAAATTAGGTTGTAGTGACAAGCGGATGTCTTCGTTTTCTTGGTGTTTGACCTTACCTCCGACCTTAAACTCTGCCTTCTGATCACTGAAATGGATCACTGCAAGTGAATTGTTGATCTTTTGAACTGGCGACTTTTTATGTATTTAAATACATGATAGCTGTTGTTGGCATTTTGATCAGTACAACTGACTGATCGTTACGTTCGTGATCACAACAAGCGGCAGCTATTGTATAAATTTATAAACAAAACACGCTGAAATTTTTCTTCACTTACGCAAGATTTGGATTCAATAACGGTTCATAAAAGCATGAAAATGTATTTAGACAAATTCGAATTTCAAGAAGCGGAAGTGGTCTCCTTGAAACTTTTCCGTATACTCCCTGATAAAAGAGTTATACCCCCACCCCCTATGGAAATTGGGGACCCTGGCCAAAGCCGTGAACGCCTAGTGTGTTCAGAGTTTTATTACACAGGAATCTCAAATCGGAAGAAACCAAAAGAGTAACATTGAAATTCCACTTCTTCCAACATTTGGGTAGAAGGACAGACTTCCTTTGTCCATAGTACAGTGAGCCGACAGTGTATAGACAGTCCTTAGTACAGTGAGCCGACAGTGTATAGACAGTCCTTAGTACAGTGAGCCGACAGTGTATAGACAGTCCTTAGTGCAGTGAGCATTTTAGACGCCTTTTCCCGACCCATTGAAACCAAATTTTAAATGGAATTAAAATTTTAATAAAAAGATTTTAATGTACCAAATTTCAGTTATCTAAGTTGTTGTGGCGTTATTGAATTATTGCGTTTACATGCATGCAGATGCACAGATCGACAACTCATTAGCGGGCTTAGTTAAAAATTTGATACAAATCTACACATTAGCTGTAAAAATAGAACACCATATTTTATCCACCTAGTTTTTTTACATTTTGTAGTTATCGAGTGCATTTTCACTCGACAGACAGATAAAATTCCTATGTCTATAAATATGGTATAAAGACCATGCACCAAATTTCATCCATATAGATCAAAGTATTTCTGTGCTATCATGTTCACGATAGACAGACGTAATTCCAAAAATATGTCTCTCAGACTCAAAGAGATCTGAAACATGTAGATACATCAAAATCTCGAAATCGACTTTTTTTTCTGATTACAGTAGTTTCTTTTTGTACATTTCGTATACGAGAAAGTAAAAAAAGTTAGACAACCTATTCGTATGTACAGATATATATTGATTAAGATGAATCAAATATTTTGTTTAAATCATTTCATGAAGCAAAATTAATTCTTTAGTTCTCCTAGAAAAGGCATTCGCTAAATCAATATTTTCTTAGCTTCGTTATTTTCAGAGACATTTCCATTGATGTCGCTGTAACATTTGCACTCTGAATTTCATAATACTTTGACATTTCCATTTCTTGAAAGATATGCAATTAAACGAAGAAGGAGTCAAGAAAACATATTATATTTCCCCAAGTGATGTAACACGAAAAATAAATGAAAGTTTCTCATTTATTCGTTATTTCTTTTTACTTTCCACGAATCTCTAATGAATTATTTATCCTGCGTCCTTTCGTTGACTTTATTTTTCATTTACAAGGTTAACAAAGCTTGTTCCCATGCTCTGACATAACGAAGGTCGAATGTTTCAAAAATCTAATTCAATCTAATATTTGGCATTTGAAGAATGCTAAATATGATTTAATTCATGTAACTGAGGTCGCATATAATGAGTCAATTTACATAACGGGAGTCGTATATAATGAGTCAGTTCATGCCCACATGATACATTTAAAATACATGTGCGCTTCCAAATAAATTTTGGAATTGATCGGTAATGATTGACATTCATTCGAAAATAAGAGCTTAAATTGAAGATTATTAAAGCATTTTGTAATACTTATATAGTATTGGTTATTTCAACCAACTGAAAGAAATTATATTTATTTTTCTGCTGATATAAGTAATCTGAAATATTTCCTCGTGCATAAACACACTGCTAAATATAAATAGCAACCGTTGAGAGTAAAAATTTCTTTTTAGGGGCATAAGTTTTTATCATCTGGTAATATAAAATTTAATCTTTGCCATGCACATGAAAAGAATTTATACGACAAATAACGTTGATCCATTTAATGCTTTCTCGTGCAAAGGCAGACGGTTAAGGCGATCTCAAAGTTTTAATGTACACATAAGTTTGTGTTTGCTCTTCAAACAGTTAATTGGAATTCCGTGAAGTCTTAGGTTGAAGACCCGTTGAGTTAAAAGTCTGAAGAAAGTAATTTTTCCTTGAAAGACCTGAAATGCAAATCTTTTCGAAAAATAACTTATGTAAACTCGTTTTAATGTCTCTGCGAAATTTCTTGAATAAATATCTGTACTTACTTCCAACCCAAGTTTGAAATTTAGCAAAAATTTTTAGAACACATTTTTAAAGACACACTGCCATCTGTGCTCACATCATTGAGTAGTGATTGGCAGATTGGGGCCCGCTTATAGATTCTATCCTGCACACTTCAGATTTTAAAATTTATATAATAATTTAAAATAATAGTATAGTTAGGGCATCCCGGATCGAAACAAATTATGAGGAATTATTAGAAATGCAATTACAACTTCATTCATTACATTAGTAATAAGGATTTTTTTTATATTGCTTGGGTGCTTATTGAATTTTATTATAAATTATATTGGCACCATAATTTTTTTTTCTTTTTTGCCTGCTTTTAAAAATGTTTGCGATAGAGTATTGTAAAAATAAATGTAAAATATCACCGATAACAATGTTAAATTCCTTTTCACCCAAATCCTCTGGGTGACGAGCTATCACAACACCAAAGGATGCCAAGTCGCCAATACCGAAAATGAAGATGGCCACAGAGACATAAGATATGGCATATAGAGCTAATATAACCAATAAAAGTTCGAAAATAAGAAAAAAAAATTTTTTTTTGGTAAAAATAAAAATTAGTTTAAACTTTATGCAATTAATTTTTATCTATTTTAACTAACTTTTTTTTTTTTACTTTAGCAGCCATCCTGTTTTTTGATTTTGGCTATATGACACCCGATATCGATATGAAAGGTTACCAACAACTTGATTTTACTGCGATATCCCTTTATTATTTGCTGCGTATTTTGATACAATTAAAATAGGGACATGTAATATATGCCTAGAAATGCAATTCTACTTTTTTTGAAATATTATAATTTCCTTTAATATTGTTTCACATTATTTGCCATTAATGATTGCAAATAACTCTTTGATGATCTTCTTACAGATAAAACAGTTACCTGAAGACGAACAATTTACAGAGGACTACAAGGTACATTTATAATTGCTTTTATTTATTTTGGGAGAAATAAAATGACTGGAAATGAATATAAAATATGCATTTTTCTTGATTTATTTCTTACCATACTGTTCCTTTAACCATTCGAAATGGACTAGTACGCATATCTAAAACCAAATGTTTCAGGTCATTTACTGTGTCTTTGAAAAATAAAAATCCGGACTTGAACTTGATTTTCAGCTAAGATGTAGCACAAAAAATTAAAATAAGAGTTCATTATTCAAAAGCCAAAATAACAATTAATTGAAGATTAAGTTCATTCATCTATCTTTAAAGCATACGATCCTTCATTTTAACTGCCCCTTAAGGCGGTTTATTTTTTAATTCACAACTTAAGTGAGAAATGAAACGTGAACAAAGGCATTGCATTCGTTCTTTTTCTCTTTTGGGGCAAATGTCGTAAATCTTTAATATCAGATGTATAAAATGATGCCAAATCGTAAAACTACCTAAAGCTATTCAAGCTTATTTGATTTTTTCCTAACCAAAATTACATTACTAGCCAAATTAACCAATTACTAACCAAAATTAATTCTATTTCATTCGATTTTCAGTTTGTGCCTGCATAAAGATGTGGTGAATGTTTGAAGCAAGCCATATTTGAGACTTGGAGAAGTGGGCATTCCATAGCTTTGATACAAAAATCCCTAATACTCCAAATTACAAATGGATTGTAACTTTATTAAATAAACTTTTACATTTCTACTCATTAACAGCATTTAGAATGCACACACAAGAAATAAACACACACATAAAGGAACACTAAAATCGGAGCTGAAACTCTCCAGCTGAACTTTGAAATCAAAGCTTTAATCTAGCGCTGACAAGTCGGTAGGTGTGACTGAAGAACTGTTTTACATCAATTTATTTTAATAAGCTAAAGGGTGTACGTGGATAAAAGATCGCCAGTTCGCTTTGTTTTGTTCCTTCCTAACATGAATATCAATAATGAAAAGTGCATTGAGTTCAAAACAGTCGCATTCACTACAGCTATTTTTCACCGTTTCAACAAGTGCCTCCCATCTGTCTGAGGTCGAAAGGCAGTCACGCATTTGACAAACTCCACTAGACCACATTTTTCTTTCTCGTTCTGGGTATTTGAGTTTTGGCATCGAGCTAACGCGAGAAGGAATAGCATATGCAGTCATTAATCTAAAGCTTGGAACTTGGAACGTTCTAGACACGAGTGAGAGAAAGGGGGATGGGGAACCAAGACAGGGATTATCCAGCCTAAAGCTTTATGTCAACTGCCATTCGTGTGATCGTTTTATTCTTCATACTATTTAAACCAGAGTCTGTGCTTGTGAAAGCTTAATATTCAGAAACAAATTATGGTATAATATTTTTGAAATTTCAGAGATCATATTCTTTATGTATTATAATTTAAAGGCGAGAATTCTTTAATAATTCTTAAGATTCTATCGAGCCAATATCTTTTGCATTTGTTTATATATAAGCTATTCATATAAATATAAATAAAAGTCATTGAAGCTATGCATGTATGTTCGCTCTATATTTCCCCCTAACAACTGGGTTTAATATTTATTCAATTAGATATAGAAATATATATAGTAATATTGAATTGATTAGAAATTAAACCAAATTTTACCTTTTTTCCGCAATAATACCAGAACAAATTATGCCGTAGGAAATATTTCATACCATTTTAAAAATCACTTTACTTTTTTAATTATATCTATTTCATTCTCACCATTTTTTCTTCACTTTTTATAAATATTTGGTAGATGATTTTGAAATAAAAAAAACATTTATGGTTACTCCAATACGAGTTAAAAGGAGATACTTTGAACATTATTTTTTTTTAACATTTATTTTTTTATATTTTTGGTTTATTTTTTATATATTTTTTATCAACGATTTTTATTTTATCTAAATGATAATTTTTGTAATATACGTGATAATATTATTTAAGGTGAAGAACAAGAATGAATTCGAAAAACTGTTGCCACAATAAATTAGCAGAATTCTCGAAGAAAACTTAAAGAAAAGTGTAAAAAGTCGATTGATAATTTATATCATGAATAAATATGAATTAGGTTTATTGATAGGAAGAAAATTAGATATTGGCGTTTTTAAAAATCGTTTGATTCAATTGATATTCCTTTTTTAGTTAAAAACCATTTTTGACAACAAAAAGTGTTTGTATATTATATTATTTTGTACAAAGGTAGCTTTTTACTTCTAAATTATTATACATGAAAGTATTGATATCAGGATATATCCGAGAGTTTGTAATAAAAATCAAATAAAATTGGAATAAAGAGTTCCAGTGACTGAAATGGACTCATTTTTCATGGCTTAGATTTTTGAACAATCAATCATTTCAAGTGAGCTCTTTAATCTCGCTCGCTATAAGAATTTAGTATGAACAGATTTTCTTTCAGTGAATTGATTCGGAAAGACATTTGTCGAGTAATGTTTTCATCTTTTTATGTTCAGTGGGACATCGTGAAATGCAAAGGTCGTTTTATGCTCGACACCAAACTTATCCGTTGGACGACAGACAAATGGGAATCCATCTGTGATTTGAAGAAATGTTATAAATACAGTCTTGGTGAGCCCGCCTGCTTAGAATATTGGAACGAGGATCGATGGTTTGGTCTGCAAAGGGTACAAGGTGTCAATCCGGTTCTCATCAAACTATGCACAATAATCCCAGAAAAGTAAGTTTTTTTAAAAAACATTTCATGTCTAAAAAATGCTGTAATGTAAAAATTCATCCATGCTTTAGTGAAAAAATGTTTTATAAATATTTTAAAATTAAAAATATTTTTTGTGTCTGAAAAGAATCGCAATCTTGCAATGAAAATGGATGCTTATTTGTGTCAATTGCACTTTTGTCTTTTTAATATTCATTTTAGATAAGGTAATAATCAATGGAGGAATTAATTTAATTATATTCTTATTTGAAATTGTAGTATTTTTAATCTAGAAATTTAACTAAAAAATAATATCTTTCAAGTCCTTAATTTTATTTAAAAGTATTTTTAAACGTTTCTCCTGCATTCCTCGCGCAATTGTAGTTTAAAAATAATCTTACAGTTTAGGATTAAATGCACACCTTTTTTTTTCCACGTGATAAATTTTGTTCTTATCCCTACTTGAGGTTTTTCCTTTTGAATTTATTGGAAAAAAGATGTCATATATTTTTTAACACAGAGCACTAATTATCATGTTGAGATTTCAGATATCTCTTTAGTATTAATGTAAATAAAACAACAACAATTAAATGGAGTATGAAACGTTTTCAAGTCTTTTTTAAAATTCTATCAAATTTTGGACAAGATTCGTTTATGGGAAGTCTATTTGCTCGTCTGTCTATGTTCATGTATCCATAATAATTCAAAAACGCAATTATCTAGATGGATGGAATAACGTGCATAGATTTATAATTAGAAGTGCATATTTACATTAAGTTTTGGACCTAAGTCAAAGGACTGACGGTCTCTCTGTTGTTATTGTTACGAAAATCGTGCGGTGAGAGTACGAGGAATAATGGAAAACGCCGCTTTGTGCCACAAGACATATAGCAAAAAAATACGGCTAAGGTGTACCAAAGAACAGCACTTATAAAAACTCCCAACAAAAGCGATCAGAAAATTGAAAACAGTGATAACACCCAGAATTTGCTGCTAAAAATCTCGCTTCGCGATCAACAGTTTAAAGAGAGAATTGCTGCTCCTGTAAGAGCTATATAATTTCCTTGATAGGATATAGTAAATTTTAGAAGGGTCTCTGGAAATTAATTCTTAATAGAGATATGGCCATAAATCTTGTATTTTCGGGACTTTCACTCTTGTTGACAAATTGTTGCCAAGGTTGGAGGTCATTGACTTGGCATTTATTCACTATCCATTATCTGTAAATCTCTCTTTCTTTATGAGAGACTGATTGAGCTGGGAAACAATATTGCAAATTCGTAATAATACGAACTCCCTAACTCAAAAAAGTAATAAGTTGGAAGAATGAAATTCGGTATCTGTCTTATCAACAGCATTGTATATAACTCTATATAAGCACTCTACACTCTAACAACACTCTATATAAAATATTGCACCCAATAAGCGAAAAAAACATCCAAAATATATACTCATTTTCCTTCATTGTATACTTTGCGACACAAATTTCACTCATTACGAAAAAATCAAGGGACAACATTTTCCAGTGGTTTTGATTGCTTTAATCAAAGAAATCAAAGCAAGCAAGTCTGCCAAAAAAACTCTGAATGCGAATAAATTTGTTTAGTATTTTCACACAGTTTCACTGAAAATTTTTCGCATTTAAATGTTATATTAGAATATGTTACGATGGGTTAGTTTAACCATTTTAACTTCCCATTTGGAAACAACACGAGGGCTCATTTGGAGCGGGCCTCATAATTTGTAAACCACGGTCAGATAACGAATACGATATATAACCTGGCACGACGTTTGACCCGAGACTTGAGATTTAACGTGCTGCAGGTCCATATACACGATAGATCTTTAATGGAATCAAACTTCGAGTCTGGAGTCTTTCGGACCCGATGCTGAGATCTTAAGGCCACTACGGTTCATGTTACTCTGGGGGAAAAAACTCAATAAAAAATTGTATTACTTCATCATAAAATGTGAAAAGGAATTCATTAAAAAGTTTTATGTTTCCGAAAAATTTCATTGTATTGGTGAGAAACATTTAAATAGTTTTGTACGTGAATATTTTATTATGAATTAAGCTGTGATTATGAAAATGAGGAATGACGCCTCATTCTTTATTTGCTCCTTTTGAAATATCTCTAATTTATATACAATAAGAAAAAAAGCTAATATAAAATGAAAAAGCAATCAACTATACGCAAATGTAATACATGCTTTAGAGTCGAGTCTGTTTTAATAGTTTTGGAGAAGATTGGTATGCTAGTGACATTATCTTATAAATCTAGCAAGAGATTTTACTGACGAGTATTCTTATATTCTTATCTCCTGTCAGACTAAAATCCATTAACTTTTTACCTTAATCGTAAAAGTGTTATGTTCTATTGTTTGGAAAAAATGGAATGTCACATTTAGAAAATTCACAGATTCCTTACAAACATTGTCAGTATTTTTAGATAAATAGCAACGTATTTCGGTACTGAAAGTCAATGCCTTCCCCTCAGCTTAGAAATATTTTTATTATGGTTTTATGTGTTCCAATTTTTGCTTGAACCTCTCTGAAGAGACTGAAGAACCCTTATCAGTTTGGACGGCAACAGTAAAACTAAGAGGAAAAGAAGTAATAAAAGTGAAATAAAAATGAATAAAGTAAAGTAAATAAAAATAAATAAAATAATGGGAATATTTCGCAAAAGCTGAATCGACACTCTTTGTGAAAGAAGTTAGGAAATTTCCTTTGTGCGATCCAGCTCAGTCTGTATAGTGCGAAAATGGTCAGACAGAAAGATATGTCTACTGCAGAGTTACAGGAGGTCTTTTTGCTCGGAGTGTCTTTTTACTGCCGTGTATTTGAAGTATAAAAAGATAAAGCACTGTAATGGTGAAAAATATTTGATCTTGAGATAGTGATAAATTGCCATTTTATAAACCTCCTAAATATGAAAAAAAAATAAAAACATCTTTTATTTTATGTTTGTCTGCCTATGAATGTCATAATTTAAAAACGCAAAGAATTAGTCATATGAAATTAAATTTGATATTATAGATTTCGCTTGTTGTGATCACAGACGGGACGATGAATCGGATTTACTGATCGAAAAAGCGAAGAACTTATTTTATAAGCCAAAATACATGAAAACTCCGCCGGACTTGTGATAAAAAATTTGCTTGTAGTGATTCATTTTGATGTCCAAGCAGTTCAACATGAAGTTTTTATTAAGTCCAATCAAGAGGCTGACCCTGATTCATTGAAAAGTCAGCAGACTTTTCCAAAGAAGATTGAGAGGCCTGGTAATACAAATGATGCCATTGGTTCGCATTTTCTGGTATCATTTTATTTTGACAGAATTGTATTATTTTTCAAACCTTTTCGGTTCTATTGATCTTTCGGACATAGTGATTGCTTTGGATTGGATCACTAAGAGCGGTGTTCACTGTATATACCCCCCAATTCTAGATCTGCGTCAAATTTCAAGGAAAACAGTTAACGGGAAATCTCTCTATATGTTCTTCTGAGTGCTGCAATAAGGAAATTTGGGTAGAATTTTATCATTTGAATAGTCAATTTATTGTCATGTTTTGGATTCAATCTGTCAGTGCCGTGAATATTTGCGAATCTATTTATTCGTAAGTATGTAAATGTGATAATTCAAAAGCACTAGATAAATGAATTGAACCCTTAACTGGGGAGGTGAAATTTTAGGATTTAACTGGGGAAGTGCGGTCTACGAGACTGCATTTTATTTACCCTCAAATTAAATTTTCTAATGAATGTATTAGTATGAAAAACTGCCAATATATTTTGCAGATATTTTTCTTGATATATAGATATGTTTTAGAAAGTTTTCAAAATATATTATTATTGAAAAAAGTAAATGCGTTGGAAGATACATTTTTTTTTCTCAAATGACATGTTACAACAAATAATATTCTTGAAAAAACATATTACTTTTTACTTTTTAAATCATATTTATTTTTACAATATATGAAGGTATATGGAAGACAATATAATGTAAAATTCAACAATTACATGACAAATAAAAATTGACAATGGGTAAAATTGGCCCTTTTTTTATCGGCTTGTGAGACTTTCATAGCACAGTTTTCTAGTTCATTTTAAACATACAGGTTAAGAAATAGTATAAAAATCAACCTATAAATTCTGTATATATATATCTCTTGGTATATTAATATATTTTATAAATTTTTCAAAATACATTATTACTAGAAAAATTAATTATATTTGAAAATACATATCAGAATCAGTTGAATGCGAACTTTCATCGAAAAACTCTTTTGTACGATTATCCTTATCACTAAAATCACTTTCTGCTTCATTAATATTTCGGGGTTCATCTGCTGCCTTTGTTTATCACTGGGACACTAACAGGGAGGTGCGGTCTTAGAGACCGCGCTCAAAGAAATAAATGAATTATTTTAAAAAGCATCTGCTGAAATCGGTTGAAAGATTGCACGTGTATTGAATGTCACAAAACAGGAAGCTACAGGGTCAATCCATTCAACTGATAAAAATAGAATAGGGGTGACCGAAAATCCATCGCTAGCGATCTCACAGACCGCACGTCCCCAGTTAAGGGTTAATATAGGTTCTTTATTGAAAAATTGTCAATATATATAAGATTATTTAACCATTCAGTCAATACGAAGAGGTAGAAAATACATTCTGTTTTACTAAGAAGTTGCAAATGAAACGCGCTATGCCATGTAAATGTAAGAATGTGTTCAGGTAAGAACTCTCTTACTGATTGTACATACATGAAGCAAGAAGAAAAAATCCTCTCTACCGATTTTCCTTTGATATTTGGAATGTCTTCGCCTCAACAGAGAAAATTTTACATTTCAAATTTCTATTCACTATTTAATACACGATTTCCAGTTATTTGTCAAGAACCAACTTCACTACTTCCTTTTCTCTTTTCCGGTAATTCGCTACAGTCGTCGAAGGACTGACTTTACATTTCAGCTTTTTCATTTCCTTCTTATTTTTGACTTGTCAAAAAAGAATTTCTGATTTCATTCTTGTCAAAGTCGTTGATTCGGTCGATGTTGTTTTATGTTTTATTTTCGCTTTATCACACTAGAGTCCGATTTCCAATGAATAGAAACATTAGGTTTAAATGAACGAGCAGGCACGAAATTCTTCACTAGATCGAATTCCGCACTTCTTTCCTCTTTTTTTTTAATAATGCTGAACATTTTCACAATCTTCTGGACATTGACTTTCAATTTTAACCTGTCTATTTCGTTATTACTTTTGAATATGTGACAAAATCATTTCTGATTTTATTTTTGTCAAAGACAGTGATTCTGTAGATGCCACTTTATGCTGTTTTTCCAAAAATCGAAGTTGCATTCGAATTTCAGTGAATGGTGGTATTTTATTAAAATGAACTTGCAGATGTGAATCACTAAATAACTGTTTAATATACACATTGTTAGATTAATACGGGTAAATCCAAATTTAAAGTTCTGCGGAAGTTGCGATTTCATGACAAAATATTCAAATATAAGAGATTAAAAACAAATTCCAGCGTTTCTTTCATATCTCAGGAGCAATTTCTTATAAAACTGATAAAAAAAGGCATTTAATCGATAAAGACCCAAATTTAGCTTAACATTCATTTTTAAAAATTCCAAATGGATGTATAATACTTGCTACGCATAAGTAATCAAAAATATATGTCAGTCATTTTCTTTTTTATATTTAATTCCACCTAATAGAATTGCTGTAAAGTGGCGAAATCAAGATAAATGGAGTTCAAACTGAGTTGTTACTTAAACCTACTTTTTGTTCTTATTTGAAGTAAATCTCTTTTAAGGAAAATGCCATTTTATATTTCATAAAGAAACTAAAATTTATTTTCACTTTTTCTTTTAAAATGAAAAGTTTTGGAGTAACAGCAGATATGGTGGAACCATTTTTGGAAGGACTAACTTTGGCTGAGGCTATACAGAATAAAAAAATATTCATAATTGACCTGGAAATCTTACAAGGCATCAATTGTAAGGATGATCGATTGGTACGTAACTTACTTTTTATTCTTTGATAACTCATTGAAAAACTTGAAAAATAGTATAGACAAATATCGGATCATTTTTTTGCCAATATGTATTTTCAGTTATTTTTTCATGCTTTTCCTTTAAAAACAAAAGAAATTGTCAATTTTCTTATGAAAATAGATTTGATTACTTTCTTCATTTTTGTTACTATTAATCTTGGAAATTAAATCAGACGTGTAGTATCAAAAATAAATATATTTGATTACTTTCTTACGATTGTTTCTATTAACTTCAAAAACAAAAGCTTGAAAAGGCACGGCAAAAAGGAAACAAATTTGATTTTATTCTTTTGTTTGTTACGGTTAATTTGAAAAATAAGTACCTGAGCATCATAACTAAATATACCAGATTTGATTCTTTTTGTATATTTGCTGCCATTAACTATAAAAACTTGAAGCGCAGTAAGCAAAGGTAACAGATTTGATTCCTTTCTTCATTTTTGTTGCTACTAACTTTAAAAAATTAAATCTAAAGGGTGATGCCTAAAGTGAATAGATTTAGTTCCTTTGTTACTATTAACTTAAAAAAACTGATGCGCGGAGAACCAAATTTGATTCCATATCTCCCATTTGTTACTCGTATTTTTAAAAATAAAAACCTATAGCATCACAACTAAAGGAATCCGATTTGATTCTTTTCCTAATTTGCTGTTATTAATTTTAAAAACCTGAAGAGCGATGATTAAAGTGGCTAAATTTTCTGAACTTCAATTAAAAGCACTATTAATGTTAAGAGGTGAGACAGGAAATATTAACCTGGAACAATAACCAGAAAAATAATCCCGAACTTCTGGGCATTTTATCATTAGCGAAAATAATGCTGCGTCCATTTAGTCATTAGTTCGGTCTCCCTTAATTTTTAATGGAACCAAACAACATTGTACTTTCCGCTTCAGATTTCATTTGTCTCATCGTGGAATATATATTATATCCTGCGTATTTCTTAAATGAATATAAGTAATGAAAAAAAAAATGTAACTTACGCATCATTAGTCAAGCTTAGAATTTTCTTGAAACTCTGAACTTTTTCTGACAAATGGGGAGTTTTATACGATTCACTTAGAAAAGAAATCTTATTCACTGCTGTACTTATCTTCTCTCTCGAATAAAATATGATTAAAAAAGTGAACCGATTTTCACAAAAATAGTTTTATGCTTGAAAATATATATTAAAAGTTGAAGCTTGTCATTTTTTCTTAAATTCCTAGTCTACTGAGCAATTTACTATTAACAAAAATAATACCATGACCATTTAGTCACTACAATCTTTGAAGAGAGCAAAACATTTATTGAGTTAGATACACATCAATTTTTAATGGAATCCCATCAACAGAGCAGTTTCTGGTTCAGATTTCATATTGCCCTATCATCGAGAATAATTTACATTTAACGTATTTTTTGAATGATGATACATGATGAAAAGAAATTATAATCTTCGCATCATTAGTCAAACTCAGGATTTTCTTGAAACTTTTCTTGAAACTAAACCTTTTCTAAAAAATGGAGAATTTTATACAATTCACACAGAAATGAAGTCCCATTCACTGCTAAACTTATCTTCTCACCCAATAAATTGCGAGTGAATCAATTTTCATAAAAATAGTTTTACGTATTTGAAATATATATATATATATATATATATATATATATATATATATATATATATATATATATATATATATATATATATCAGAAATTGAAGCTTGTAAATGCTTTTTTATTTAACATTTGAAGGTCAGTTTCTTTTACTTTTTTATGACTGAAATTACTGTCTTTCGATATTTCTTTGAGATGAAATATGAATCAATAACTCTTTGCTGTTCGAAATTTAATCAATTTCAGAATATGTCCGATGCCTTCTTTCATGATTATTGATTAACTACCTAGCATTTTTTTAATGGATAAAACCTTCGTATAAGGATGAATTAAGAAGTAACTTCATGAATTTGAATGTCTTCGCTATTAAAAATGAAAGCTTCAGTTTGTAAATATGTTGAATAAAAAAATTCTTTTTTCACGTCATTACTAGAAATCTGAAATTCATTAAAGGATATTAATTTTATAAAATGAAAAGCAAATAAAATATTTTTCATTAATAAAACCTTGTATTTTAAACTGGAGTTTTTCAGATATGATTCGTTTCGATGAATAGTAAAACGAATTTTCTTGCATGTGATTTTTTTAAAGTATATTAATAGTAAATTGTAGACAAGAACGTTAAACAAAGTGCAAATTTAGTTTTTTAAAAAATGATTTCATTCATTTCTTGCAAAATGTCCTTTTTAAAGCTGTTATTATCAAAATATATCTATATATATGAAAAAAATTAAGGTTTTTTTTTTTTTTTTAATTCTTTAGAATCCTTTTGAAAAAAATATACCCGCAATGAAAGGTTATAAATTAGTTTATTTTAAACTTGGAGCATAGAAGATTAAAAATGAATCTACGCCATTACGATTTAGGCCAAATGAATGAAAGCCATGCTTTATGAGAATTTCAAAGCAAGGGCGTACGAAAGAGGAAATGGGCGCTCTTAGTATTTCGGTAGAAAAGAATTAAAATTGCTGCTATTAGATCCTGAGAAGGATAGGAAACCAACGCAATTCAAGAATTAAAATGGTGTTTTTTTTTTATTTTTTTTTTTTTATGTTTGAATTTAAGTATCCTTTTTTTTATGAATTTTTCTGCTAGAAATAATAAAATATCTGTTTTGTGATCATTTTTGTATTTTTAAGAAATTGTAATTAACAGTTTAAGCTACTTTTTAAATGATCATAAACTAAATACATCACTCTTACTGTGCCATTGCGACACAGTGTATCTTAGCTAGAATTTGAAAACACAAATCATACGTTTTCAAATTATTTATCTTTCCTGATTTATTTTCTTCTTCAGTTGATTATAGTTTTAGATACTTTGCTTTACAAACACATAATGATCTTTGGAAAATACGTGTTAAAATTACTTTTGCGTGCTTTATAAAACCATTGCTAATAAATGAATCCTCATTTCATACTAAAATCACAGATTAGCTTGATTTTTGCATTATTTTTATCTTTTGAGATTTTAATAGAAAAAGAAAAAAAAAAAACTTACTAATAATCTTATATTTTGCAGTTGTGTGCTCCTTTAGCCTTATTCTTTCTCAACAAACATAAGGAATTAATGCCCATAGCTATTCAGCTTTTTCAAGAAAAAGGGCCTGACAATCCAGTAAGTGTAACAGATTTTATTTGCAATGTATTCGAAGTTTCAAAAGTTTAGGATGGACGTTGATCTCCACTTTTATCTTATCTGTTTATTTCTAAGAATAATACATTTTCTTTATTGAAATCTAATTTATAAATTTTTTATTATTGACACAAAACTACTCATATTAAAAAGATCATGTATTTCTCGGTATCAAAGATATTCTTATTTTAGTTTATCAAAGCGATTGATTTCTAATTCTAAATATGAATTTATACAAATGTAATAGATTATGCGTCATGATTCTTGAATTTAACTTAACTTTTGATTCTTAAATTTTTCTTAATTTTTGTATATTGTCTTATCAGTGAATGGCAAATAGCAAAAAAAAAAAAAAAAAAAAAAAAAAAAAAATCTAGCAGCATTCTAAGCATTACTCTGATCTCCAAGAAAGGTTGCATTACATGCAATCTAAATAGCAATCTGGAGAGAATCTTAATTCCATTCCATTCTATCTTACTGGTACGGTGAGAAAATTTGAAAATCGGGGGGTCAAAAAACGACTTAAAATTAAAAGATACGTTAGAAAATATCATTTTATTTTATAAAATAGCATTTTGACATTTTATTAAAATTAAATAATTTCGATTACAAATAGCTTTTCAAATTATTGCTCAAGAAATTGTAGTACCAGAATTTTAAGTTAGATTTATTAATTTAACTCTATGTTCTGAAACTACAAAGGGTTATACTTAGAAGAATTTTGTGATTTAAAAAAAATCTTTGTTGCTGAGGAACTGCGTCTGTAAATGATCCTTCAACTCCTTACTAGCATAAGGGAATTTGATTTATATGAACGTGCTTAAAGGCTAATGGGGTTTTCCATCGAACCATGTTTCGAGCTTACAGTCCTTTAACCATAAGGCCATCACAGTCCTTGTGTTCGATCTGAAATTAAATTATTTATGTACAACTTGATTGCTTGAAGTAAATAAATGCAGGGATCCTTCTCTGATCTTGGTTCTATAGGTAACTTCTAAACCGTTAAAGATAGGTATGTATTTCCAATGGGAAAAATGTTTTGAATGACGCAAAGAATTACATTTTACTTTATTTAAGTTAATAAATAGACTGCTGAAAAAAAAATTTCTAAATAAAATTTCTTTTATTGCTTCTTAGTAGTATTAATCATGCTTAGCAAAATAATCTTGGTTCGTTCATCTTTTAAACAAACAAACAAAAAAATTCTATTATTCTGCTAATGAAACTGACCGAAATATAAAGCTTTGAGTTTAATTATCTTAAGCCAATCAATAGCCGCATATAGTAAAGCCGTTGATTGGTTGATATTTCCTGAGATGGCCATTGAATTGGTCAAACATCTTCTGAAATAGGGCTATTTGAAACTTCATAATTCGGACAGTTTTAGTTGCAGACGAAAGAAACGGTTTTTTTTTCTTTCTTGTTTTGTTTAATATGTTAGTGTATCAAAAATATGTTATTAAATGCCACTGATTAGACTGGAAGATTGTATGAAAATTTAGACTTCATAATTTTTTCAGCAGAATATTTATTAATTCAAAACACATAAAATGTAATTCTTTACGTAATTTAAAACATTTTTCCAATCGAAAAAATATCTATCTATTTTTGACTATTTAGAAATTTGTTTTTGATTTACATTGGAAGGATCAGCCTATATATACAATGATATAAAGCTAAGAAATACATTAAATTATCTAAGCTTTAGTCCGACCATCTGAAAGTGGAATTGTTGTAAAGAAAACTAAAAATGTCTACTGTTGTGGAAGAATTTAACATCACACTTGTGTATGCCGAAAATATATTTAAAAAATCAAGGTTATATTTCAATGTAGGCATATTAGAATAATGAGTATAGTTATCAACTGCAGTGACAGCTTCATAGATAAAGAAAAAGCGAGCATTTCCAAAATGCAGACAAAGTTTTGGAAAGTGAAAACAAAACAAAAAAAAGCAGGAAAGAGAGTTAAAAGGAATTTTGCTGTTTGAAAGAAAAGCAATGCTCATTTGTCTCCTTAGAAAGTCCAAAGACAATTTAAAGAAACAAAGGACTACGTATTTGATATCCTTTAGAATCTATAGCGTGGCAAGTTTTCTTTTGTCACCTAATTACTTTTTGTTGCTTGTTCTGGTGTACTGAAAGATAGCTTCGAATACAACTGGGCTATCTAAGTGACAGAATTTGTAACCAAACGCTTGACTGAACATTCTTTATTTCTTATAACTTTTTCTGTCATGACTTGAATAAAAGCGAAAACTGGTAAGCGGGTTTAGTCAATCTAAAGAAGATAACAATTACTTCAAAATAATCTGGAAAATACATCGGTGATGATACATATTTTTTCCATCGGGCTGCTAATTTGGTAAATATAAATGTTAAAATCTCTAGAAAAACATGAGTTAAAAGTTTCTTTCTATAATTATTAGTTCTTGCTACATTACACTGGAAGCCAACAATGAATAAAATCCTTTTAAAAGTAGTATATTATACAAATGTTATTTATTCATCTAAATTTAGATTGTCAATCTACTTAATTTTTTTTTGAATTCTTAAAACTCTTGTTTAGCACATTCTTTTTTTCGTACCATGATGTATAATCATATTTCACTCGTGTACAAAAACTCTCAAAAGCATGCAAGTAAATTCCATACAGATTCCATGTTTAATGAAAATATCGAAGAAAGTTACAATGGCAAAGTTAGTGATTTTCGGAAAAAAAAATATTTACCTCAAAGAACGTTTTTGTTTATTTAAAGTAATGCAATTTAATAAAAGTTGATTGGAGAAATTTGTATAGTTAAGAAACTAACTCTCAACGATCAAAAGACGTTTCTACTACATATTTCTTAGTGAAGAGAATATTGAAAATGAAATTCGCTTGAATTCAAATGTCTGTCTTCTCAATCTTCTCGAGTTACTGAATAGTTCTTTTTGTAATTTATTTTCAGGTTTTCCTTCCCAGTGATCCTCCAACCACGTGGTTGACGGCAAAAATGTACTATAGTAATGCAGACGCCATGTTTCATCAATCTTGCACTCACTTAGGTATGTAAAGAGCACTCAAAACTTATCATTTCCTTTTAAGTTAAAAAAGGGCCTCATTTGAAGTCGGATTTAAATCGTTATCCAACAATAAATGATCCTAAATTACGTTATAACTGGCAATTCTGTTTGTATACATATATCAGAAAAAACAACCGATGGTATTTACTTCGGTAAATAAATGGATTGCTACGTGACTCTTTCTTTCTCTATTTATTAGACATTATGCTCAGACGGAAACGTGAGCGACTGTTGTTCTGCTTCAGGCTCTAAGTCGATTAGAGAGCTTTGTGATAATGAATGTCGCTATTAACCGTTGACTGATATTTTATATATGATTAGGTGCTTTAATGAGAGGAGTTTACTTGTATTTTTTCATGTTATTTTTAATGGTGGCAAAAAGTAAATACGAGAGTTTAGGAACATACAAGAGTTTCAGGGACAGCTACTCATGAGGTTGTACCAAGAGCCACAAAAGCAACCATGAAATACTTGAAATTGCTTAAGAAAGTTCTACTGTGGGAATGGTTCTAATAATTAGCATGAAATAGCAGCTAGAAAACGTAGAACTGCATTCAAACTACTTACTATCAAATACTTTTTAAAAATCCTTGATTTCTTCTTTTTAAACTCGTTTTCGTTACTTCATTGTGATTGTTTTATTTTACTATTATTATTATTTAGTAAGAGATGTTAAGATTATCTTTTTTTTATCTTCGAATAAAAAAATATTGATAGATTTTAATTTTATTTCTTGGTGTAGAGCACTTTGCATCAAAAGCGTCACTGTTTCTTCTTTCCCTATTATCTGACGTTTTCATGTATTCAACATCGACAATGTCCTTTCATGGACATATTCCCTTATTTACCGTAGATAGTTTCTTTTTCCTGATAGACAACTAAGTATTTCTCTCTATATCTGTTGCATTTCTAAGTCTGATGGAAATGTGATACACGATCGACTGCACAATTAGTGCTACTAGAAACAACAAGCTGATTAAACTGATATGATAGTGAACATCGTTAGTAGTTCGTTGATTTTTTCAAGCATGCACAATTTCAGATTCCACACGAACTTGATTTATACTCTGTATTCATAGGTTATCAATCAAGTCCAGGGCAATTAAAATTTTCGTAATTTTGTATAAAAGGAGATATTTCATCAAAACAATCCGTAAATACCTATGTCTAAACGTTTTATCTTTAGAAATTTAACTGAAAAAAGATTTATTTTTCAGAATGATTGATAATACACTAAAACACTCACCTATTATTTAAAAATTTGTTCAATATTTTCCATTTGGAATTCCTGCAGATTATTTTTTCTTCTTTTATTTGCTTTATCAGAAGAGAAAACCACAAGTTCAAATAATCAATGATTACAATTTTTTTTCTATTCTAGTAAAATCATGGCGCATCAACCATTGCGAATTTCGGTTGAATGTTTACGTGCCAAAAGAGATTTATTGAACTTCCTTTTTGATGTAAAGAAAAATAAAGCTCAGCATTTCATCTTTCTCTAAAGAAGGAACATTTTATGACAAGTTGAAAATCAAGGCTTCACCAAACTATACTACTAACTAAAACTAAAACTAACTCGTGCTGAAAAAAGTTCATCAAAAATAATAGAAAGCGAGTTAATTTAAAATTTTGATGTTATCTTCCTGAAAAATAAGTTAAGTAATAAAAAAAAAAATGTATCTTCTTTTATCCTATTTATTAAAGGGCAGCACGCTTAGAAGATCTTCAAAAAATATATTACGTAATATTCAAAAAATATGTTGTAGCATGAATAAACTCTTAAAGAAAACGCGAGTTTTATTAGTAAACAAACAAAAGAAGTCAGTTTTCTTTTAATCTCATATCACATTGTTTGTGGACCGAGGTCATTGATACATAAAAATATATATATAAATTTCTTGAAACTATGATGGCATAGAATAGATATTCCATGAAAAATGTTTATTATATCAGAATTTGTCTGTATCAATTTTTGGCAGGAATATAATGCTTCGAAAACGCTGCTGAAATTTCAGAGATTCAGGAAAATAATAGGAAAAACAGTAATCTTTATCCACCAATCTATAGAAGAGATTTATTTCTTCAAAGGGATTATCTTAATTATCCAATAAGTATATCTTCATTTACAGAATTCAGTAGCTCCAGAAACTCATAAGCTAAATGACATTTGTTTCAGGTTTCACTCATCTTTTAATGGAAGGAGTCGTGATCTGTACCCACCGAAATCTTTCCAACTCACATCCGCTTTTCAAACTCTTGGCACCTCATTTCCTCTTCCTTCTCGCCATTAATACGTGAGTATTCAGATCTTTGCGTCATTGAATTACACCTTTATGTAAATAAATAGTACACTATTTGCATACTGGTGCAATGCAATGATTCAATGTCCTAATGTAAATAAATGAATAATTATTGATGCAGATTTTATACAATATATCATAAATACCTTTTGCGTATTTAAAAAAAAATTAGTTCTGGGCATTGAGCTACAGTAACATGAATAGAATGGAAATGAAAAGCAAGATGTTATTATTTGTGAAAATTCTGCTCATTTGGAAAATAAGCATATAAAATCTAGATCTATATTTCTATACTTATTATGATCAAACAGAAATAGGCTTCTCTGAATAATTTAGTGTTGCATTATTTTCGACTGAAATGAAGCGCAATATATGCAATTTATGTAATTTAAATTTCATTGTATTGTAATATATATAAGATGAAAAGTTTTAATGTAAACGAAAAGAGATCAGAATATATTTAAATGTTAGTTTAAAGTAATTTTAATCTTCAGAATAATTTGACGTTGCATTTATTTGACTTCAATGAATCGCTGCTTGTTTTGCTAGAAGAATGCTGAAACAATTTTAATGTTTTGAATAATTTGGCGTTGCTTGCTTTTTATTTCAGTGTGTTATATTACATATTATTAATACAAAGAGCTTTTTATTAAATGAGAAAAAGACATCAAACCTATGAAAAGAATTCAGAAAAATTCTTTTAAAAGTTATGCATAAATACAGAATTTTTTAAAAATTTCTAAGCAGCTAAAATCGCAGATTTTTTAAACCTTTTTCGCCATTCCCTTTTTAACTTTCATTCGCAGCCAAGTATTATATGGTTATATACTACTGTGATAAAAAAGAAGCGGGGATATTTAATTTAAAAAAGATATACTAGAAATCACTTACACATTTTTATCAAATATTTTTGCGACATATATAAACATCTGGTTACACTCAATATTTTATTTCGTTCTGCCGTCTTAAAATAAAGTTGTTTCTAATGAGATACCTTCTAAATTTGTCGATTTTCCAACATGGCGAATGCGCAAAGAATATGCATTAATTTTTGGTTTCCGTAATGCAATTTCTGCTACAAAAACAATTCAAAAACTTCAAAATGCTTCTAAAGACGATTGTTTCTCAAAACCAAAAATGTTTGAGATTACGAAATGTTTAAAGGAGGTAAAGAATCTGCCACAGTTATGGTAGACCATTATTTTTCAAATGATCATTAACATGTCGATCAAATCAGAGAATCGGAACTTGTCGGTGATCGATTGACAATTTGAGACACTATTGCACAAGCTCCTTTACCATTTAGTTCTTGTGTAGAGACCATGTAAATTTGCGGCTCGACACTCTTCAAGTGGCTTTATATACATGTTCAAGTGTACCAAGCGATTTCTTAAGACGATTAGCTTTCAAAACGCATTATTACAGATGATGAAGCTTAGATATATGCATTTGATATTAAGTGAGTGGTGTTAGAATAGTGATGCAAAACTGAAAAAAAACACGGCAAAATCACCCGGAAATCAAGAATAATGCTGATTGTTTTCTTTGGTTGTTGGTGCGTTGTGCCTTATAAATGTCTACCAATTGGTCAGACCATCAAAAAAACAATATTATCTGAAGCTTTTGTGGTGTTTGTGCGAAACAATTCATCGAAGATGATCTGAATTTTAATGATACAACGCATGGTATTTTCACTACAATATTGCACCTTCTCATAAAACCATTGTTACTCACAAATTTTTGACAAAAATATTTAAAAAATGCGGTCCTGTAAACTCTGTATTCACCTGAATGTGCTTTTTTTTATTTCCATAGTTGAGACTGTTTCTTTGTGATTATTGGTTGAGTTTAGTTGTGTAATAAAAGAAAATTCGCTGCGAACCTAAAGGGGTTTCACGAAAAAGACTTTA
Source organism: Argiope bruennichi (assembly GCF_947563725.1). Taxonomy (NCBI): domain Eukaryota; kingdom Metazoa; phylum Arthropoda; class Arachnida; order Araneae; family Araneidae; genus Argiope; species Argiope bruennichi. The sequence continues at coordinate 125,090,362 of NC_079163.1, forward strand.
TGGCGTTTTGATGATTGGGAGAGATGGGGACATTGGAAGAAGTTCATCATGATCGGAAGAAATTATATTAAACATACGCAATAAAATTTCACATCTTTTGTTTAATGATAACAATCCTGGTACTTTTTGATCACACTGATATAAGCGGAAATAACTTGTATAAATCTGGGGAAAAAAACCCTCAGAAACAATCGATAGCAGTTATTTTGTACTGCTATAAAAAAAGATAATGTTCAGATACATTTATTGGAACTTCTGTCTCTTAAAATATTTATGAAGAGCGTGGTATTTAAAATGAATAATCACATGTATAAAACTTGTGAAACAGATGGCAAAGTTCCGATACATTTTTAGAAATATTCTTTTGATTTTTATCTTGCAGAAGAGGTCTAGAGAAGCTAATATCGCCCGGCGGTTGGGTAGACAAGACGATGACCATTGGCAGAAAAGGAATGTTCGAACTCATAGCGAAAGGGTAAGCTCGAAGATATTAGTAGCTTATAACTAAGTCGAAAAAAATAATTTTTATGGCATTTCTATATCATTTCTCTTTTAAATTCAGTTTATGAGTTTACGATCTACTACGAGTAGGGCTAAGATAAAGAATTTTATTGTGTTCACTACAATTTTAATGTTTACTGATTTCCTCATATTTTAACCTTTATTGTATAATAGGCTCTACAGCTACCTTATTTTAATACATTTGCTAACTATCATTGGCAATTTGTTTTCAATACTTTAAGCATCGACTAAAACAAATGAGAAATTCTGTTTTCGTGAATCTGAAGTTAGTTATCAGTGTTTATTAATTTATTTTTTAAAAAGGTTTCGTCTTATTTAAATTTTTTTAAACCAACATCTTCATTCGTATTTTGTTTGAAAAGGAGTTACTTAAATTCTGAGTTTTATGTTTTGATGCGACATTTGATAAAAAATTTTTGAAAATCTTTGAATGGCAAATTTCAACACTTTACCAACGAATATAATTTTATACGCTTAAATCAGTATAAGTTATCAAACGATGAAATCTACCTGTATAATTTTTTTTCTTTATTCCAAATTAACTCAAGTTTTCCATTTTATCATGACTGTGGGGGAATACTTATTTTAGTTATATTTAATTTTTCAGATTGTTTTATGTCAAGACATTTTTTTAGTATCGTTTTTTTACAGCATGAGTCGGTGGCACATGAATGTCCATGGAATAGTTCCCAATGAGATTAAATCGAGAGGAGTAAGTTGATATTTCTCGTTTTTATTGGCAATTTATTCAATTGTATTGAAATTGTGAAATCTTAATCAAAAATTTCTAAGATATGTAAAAGTAAGTATTTAAAAAGAATTATTGTTATCTTTGCGATGTTTTCGAATGTTCCTTTTCAATAAATGGATTTGATCATTTCAAAATATAGATATAGATATATTTTCTCAATATGAATTCATCCTGCTTATTTTCCGTATGGAGAGTGTATGAAATACTTTCCAGGTTTCAAATCTTCCTGCATATGTTCTCAGTGACCGAATTTATCTATAATATTTTCTATACACGGGATCCTCCTCTATCTTTCCTACATGAACAATAAAAAGGCCGATCGTGAAATATTTTCTAAAATGAGACTCTCCTGTATCTTTTCCATACGGAATCGTCATGTAATTACTTATGAAATACTTATACAACATCCGAAGGTTCATTCTTTAAAATTCATGTATAAGCAGAATATACATAAATTCATGAATTCAAAATAATTACATGTTGAGAAAAATAAAAACATTTCATTAAATCTCATGTATGAATTCATAATATCCACCAACTAGAGCTTTACTCTTTAAAAAGACGAAAACCCTATAACCAGTTACATTGTTCTATTAAATAAGGAACTTCATTTGACTGAAAGGAAACACTTCGCAAGCCTCCTCTGGTACATCCGTTTTATCCGGAAACTCTGGAAGAGATCAGATAAAGAGTTTTTTACTGCCTTGTTTTCGCCGAAAATGTAATAAATATACAAATTAAATCAATTAGGCAAAGCAGTTCTGAAATTTTTAAACGTTATATAATATTTTGTAATAGTAAAATCCTTAAACTAGCTGAACGCATTATCATTAAAATGAAGACTGTCTTTTCGAAAAGTTTTTTTTTTAGATAAATAACTTCTTCAGAAGAATTTATAAACTTAATATCATATTAAAGTTTTTCGATTCACTAAATTTATACGTCAGTCCAGAGAGCCTTTTGTGGCTTGGTGGTTTTGGTTCAGTTTAGTTAGTTTCATGCCCCATTTTGAAATGACATTTAGAGAGGGACTTCGTAATTTGTACAAAGGTTAGATTTGACGGTACCTGAGTCCGCATTCCATCCTTTCATATCTCCTGGCCACTATAAATTGAGAAAAAAAGTGTCTCTTGAAGACGGTTTTAACATATTTCGGCCCACAAACGCCATTCTAATGTGAGGGCATTTGCCTGTTAACGACAGATTTAACATACCCAAGTCCATAACTCGTACAAAGAATCGGGCCTCGAGTACGCGGACTTCCAGTCCTGAAACTGAGACATTATCTCTAGGTGCAGCAACCCGTATTGCTTGGAGGAGAATTTATGAAAGTTACAATATTTAATGAACTCATTCTGTAAATAGTGAGCAATTTATACCAGTTTTTCGAAATTAGAGTATCACACCAATTAAAAACGGAGATAATATAAATGCATATAAATATTAATCAAACAAGGACAACAGTTCTTTTCTATTATTGTCTTACATATCTGTGGCTATATAATCTATATGGTAGCAATCTGATACTCAATACAAACGCACTGTATTCATGCACATTATATGCAGGGTAATTATATACATTATATGCAGGGTAATTATATACATTATATACAGGTAAAATCATTTTAATTCTTTTAAATTCAACATGGTATCTCGTATAGCCAGGCAAATACTGTGTACCTACAGTAAAGTGACTATGCTGAATTTATTGAGACAGGTTACAGCGTACCGCGAAATAAGGAAGTTACAAAAAATAACTCAAAAAATAAAAGAAATCGGTCAAAGTGTACAATTAGAAAAATGTACGTTATACCATAATAAAAACACAGGAAGAAGTTTCACGGAGTAAAAAGGGATTAACCTAAATTAAAAAATATATTCTTCGTTATTATCCCACAGTTTTTCAAGTTAAGCTACGGCGTAGTGAAATGTAAGCAAGGAAGAAAGTAAACAAAAATAATATAAGAAATCTAAAACACGCGGTAGAGGAAATGACCGGATAATACATTTTTCAGTTTTAGGACAAACTTTTTTTCAAGTCATGGAAAGTTCATAAGTTTAATCGCAAAGATCTGCACCAATTTTACAGTGACCTTCATGAAACATTTTTCTGTGTTTTTATCATGGTACAACATACATTTTTCTAGCTGACCCTTTTTGGCGATCGCATTTCATTTTTTAAATTATTTTTGTAACTTCTTTATTTTGCCTCTAGGGGTGCTTCATCTGTGCCAATAAATTCAATATAGTCACTTTACCATATGTACGCGTTATACAAGACGCTGTTTGGATCTAAAGGGCTTTAAAGGACTTTACCGATCACCTTGTACATACGTATTATACGCATACGCATTAAATCAATTTTGAATAACTGTTGTTAAATAACAAAACACAAGCTGAAATCTTTTCTTCCGGTGTTTTTCTAAACTACTTATATAAAATATTGAATTATATTGTATAACGAAGAAAATCGAGATTACATTTAGAGCCTATTCTTGTAAACCAATTCAATTCACAATTTGATACAAATTCATAATTTAATATCAAGATCATATGGCGAATTTTATTTATATAGCTTATTGTTAGTTTTATTTATATTTACAAAGATATAGACAAAAAAGCAAACCCACTGATATATCCATTCCAAAATTAGATCGATCTACAGTTTTTTTTAAATAATTCACCTACTTTAATTAGTCATCTAAAATCATCTATTTAGATCATTACCGTCTTAATTCGTTGGATTCACACTCTCCCTAATACATAGACCAACAGGCAAATCAACTCTTTCACATATTTATTCCAAAGTTTGACTAGTGACAAAAACCATATACTGTATTTAACATGTTGATGGACAGTACAATCTTGGTGGCAGTGCCTGCTGAGAGACTACTATCATACATTGTCTATAGGCCTAGCGTCACAACGCATAATTATAAAATTATATGATAGGACAGAACGGATTAAGCCATTTACGTCGTAAGGTGTTCTTTCATATCATTTTTATGAGTTGATGCCTGAGGGCGATCTGTCCATCAACGTGTTAAACCATCTAGTTTGTTGCATTTTAGACGTCATGTACGTGCATACTAGTAGACAGAGAGATAGACATTATTTTATTAAATTTAGTCAAAAATTTGAAGCTGACGCACAATTTTTGTGGAAAGACCACATACCACATTTCACTCCTTTACCTCCCTCTGTTTTCGAGCTTTCGGATTTACTGATAAAAGGCTAATTCCAAGAACTATCGATTTCGGAATGAGGAAAGCCTGTAACCTGGAGAATCATCAAAATCCCCAGGTGACATTTATAATATTTTTTCTTTGCTTACTTCTTATACATGAAGTGAAAATATCCATAATGAAGATTGTTTTCTTTCAAAATTCTTAACCGATATTGTTGTGGCTTTGTTCATAATAACATTTTTTTCAGGTGGAATGCGATGTCTTGCCTCATTATCCTTATAGAGACGACGCTTTTTTAATCTATCATACGATAAGAAAATACGTTTCTAAGGTGGTGCATCGTTTCTATGGTAAAATGTTTTATATCTTCTGTTTTCTTTCAACAGTAAAAAAAAATTCAGTTAGCAATTCTTTACTAACGGAAATGAAATTCTTTTGATGGACAAAGCATTAACACTGTAAACATCAGGTGAAATTCTTTTGATGGGACTACTGTTCGAGAAGCACATATTACAAACCATTTAACGCTTATGGAATCTGTTGGAACCATATTTTTGATGCGAAAAGTTTTGTTTAGCCATAACTTGCGAAAATTACTTTTTGTGTTACTTTAAGTAACACAGCATCAGTCAACATATTTCATGTTACTTAGTAAATGTAATTTATTATCGATATTTAAAAATTGTTGGAAGAAAAGTTTTGATATGAAGACTTTTGTTTGGTTGTAAATTTTAAAACTGATCTTTCTGCGTATTATTTTTATTAACATAGCATCAGATGGAATTTTTTTCTATTCCATTGTAATTGCAAATTATTAATATTTAAAAATCATTGGGCATTATTTGAAACAAAACTTTTGATATAGAAAGATTTGTTTAAATGTACTTTTTTTAACTTTTAATAGCGTGAAAACAGGGGATATTTTTTTCTGTTATACTATTAATGCAAGAAAGTTATCGATAAAAATTGTTGGAAATTTTACTGGCATAGAATTATTGATATAAGGTTTTTTTAGATTAACTTGTGGTATATTACATTTGACTTGTTACTTTTATTATATTGGCATAGCATCAACCAGATTCTTATTTTTACATTATAAATGCAAGTTTACGATATCCCAAAAAGCCTTAAAGGGATTTAATAAATATGGAAGGAAAACGACCATTAAATAACTTCAAAACTTTCAGAATTGAATTAACTCTGCCATAAAGAACACGATATGCATAATGAAATAGGATGAAAATTCACAGCTAATTCTAATTTTATTGAAAGAAGGAAATAAATTGCAGCTTAAGTTTAATCTTAAATCAAAATCAGATCGTTGTTTGACATTTATACATAAATTTACGTTTGGATGGTGAGTTTCAGATCTGTGTGTTATTTCATCAATTCTGTTTTAAAAGTTATTAAATAATGTAATAAAAATAAATGGCTTCTGAGAAGGCTATTATATTTTATATTTTTTCTAGACACGGATGAAAAAGTGATCAACGATTACGAACTGCAGCAATGGAGAGCCGAGATGGTGAAAGATCGTAAGTTAGGAGGATGTGGATTTCTGGTGAGTGCACAAAAAAATGCTTTTCTGCCACAGATTTTAAATCATATTTGGAATTTTATAATGATAGAAAAAAATTATTTGAAGTCCTTATATTCCATAAATAGAGACATCCTATCTGCCTTTCTGTATTCTGAATGAACGGTCAGTTTTGTTTGTCATTTTTTGCCAATTATGCATTATATTAGAATTTTAAATGTACGAAAATTGTTTTTTTGCAAATCAACATTGACTTAATTTTTTTAATCAATGCCACCTGAGCATTCAAAATACGGTAATTTTTATTTTATTAAATAAAAATGAATTTTCCTTATTAAATATAGAAGTAGCCATAAATATTCTAAAAATCCATATTATGTATGAATTTCAATTAATTTTTTTATTTAATCTCTTTTACATTTAAGGCAAAATTTTAAAAATCATAATGTAGTTTTTTTTCGTGAATTTCTCTTGCATTCTACGAAAGATAATCTGGACTTTTATTCACTCTGTAGTAAATAATGCAACCCTATTATTTATTTCATTGATCATATAACTTCCCTAATGACTTTTTTGTTAGGAAAATCCTGAAAGAGAATTTTGAAAATAGGGTATAAAAGTAATAGAAATAACTAATAAATAGTTCATTTTTATTAATACATAACTATGTGTTGAATAAACTCTGAAGCAAACTATGCCATAATCAGATGTATTGTTTCAGGGCGTTCCCGGTGAAGAAAACAACCGATTCACAAACACAGAAGAAGTTGTGGACTCGATTACGTCCATAATCAGTACTTGCAGTTTAGGACATGCAGCGGCCAATTTTCAACAATATGATGAATATGCTTTCCCGCCAAATTACCCAGGAATACTATATGGAGAACCCCCTAAAGACAAAGTAAGGCATTCAAATGTTGATACCCACTAATTAGAATGCACAAAAATAAAAATATTCTATGAAAATAAATGGTTTTTATATACTGCTCATTATACATAATTTTTGCATCATATATATCTTAGAATGTAATGCCAATAATAGTTCGCTTTGCAGAGAAACTTCATTAGTGAAAGGACTTGTTGTATATATAAAATATATCTCAAAATTTTTTTCAGTTTTTTTACAAATAAAATATATTAAAATGCGTGGGAAATAAAAATGTTAAAAATTAACAACTGAAGATGAGAAAAAATCAAACAACTGAAATGAGGAAAATGTTTTTGTGATTTTTATTATGTCATACATTATGTGAGTGTGTGTGTGTCAAGTACACACACACTCACTCACAGACACGCACACACACACTCACTCACAGACACGCACACACACACACTAGAGAAAGAGAGCTCTAAATGCATACTATTATGTAAAAGCTTATCTTTAGCCGTAAAGAGTGAAGGAAAACTAATACATAAGCTGCAAACCAGTAAGCAAGCCAATATCTCATTTAAAAATTGGCTAAGAGAAATTAATAAATGGGAACTTTTTTTTTAATTCTCCCTAAATGCAGATCTGCGATTCGTTTCCTTTTTTAAATTGTTGATTTATTCTATAAAGATATGTACCATACTGAAAGAAACATAGCTTAAATTTATTTTATTTGTTGTTGCTTTTAATATTTAAATAATAGTAGGTATATGATGAGGGTTTTGACACAAGTTCCAAATGTAGAACACACTGAGCCAAACATAGGGTTAATTTTTTAGAATTTAAAATAACCCATGAGGAATTAGAAAACACATTATAATCCGAAACATTTTAAATGTTTCAAATATATTCAACACATACATAAAAACCCACCATTTTCCTTTAATACAGTTTTAAGTTTCTGTAGACTGAGCAATTTTATAAATGTTTTTTTAAAAAGAGAAGTATTTGAGTTGTAATATTGAAATAATTTTATTTCCATACGTATTAAAATCTGTAAAGAAGATTTATTATTACTTTATCAAACATTAAATTACATTAATAAAAGGCTTATCACGATTATATTTTTTTCCTTTTACGAGACAAAAATTGTCAATTTAGTTCATTTATTTAGTTGAGTTCTATTTATAATCATTTTTTTTTTTGTATTCAAGAAATCAAAAGAAATGTTCTTTAATCTATAATATAATTATTTTCTGATTTCATTTTTATAGTCTCCTTTGCCAGACAGTGATATCTTGAACCGTATTCCAAATAAAGAGACAACACTAGACATAATGGTAATCACTAAGTTACTGAGTATGAGAGCGACTAAGTCATTAGGAGACTTCGAATCACAGTTCATGTTCCATCCAGCATGTGTACAAGCGGCTGAAGAGTAAGTCATTTATTTTATCCTTTTTATAAACCATTGCATGATAGAAAATCTCATATCATCCTATTTATATTCTATTAATTCAAATAAATTTCATTAAAAATAATTTTTAAAAGCACACTTACATTTATTTCTAAACAGCAGATTTTTAAAAACATTTCATTATTTTATACTGTTTAGTTTTGAGTTTATTTCTCAAACTCACTATCAGGTGACACCACTATTCAGAATTCGAAATTCAATTTAATCCTAATAGTAATTAATTATTGATTAAGTTTTTAAAATGTTAAAATACTAAATGCATTGTCAATAAGGGACAGATAGCATATTATTTCAAAATTCTAGCAGCTTAGGAGACGAGTGAAAAATCGATTTAAAATTCCATTTTTACAAACAAGTCAAACTAAATAATAGTGAATATAAATTCCATGAATAGCATTTTAAAAGTAGAGGTGTTTGTATTTCACCTTTGCGATTAAAAATACCAGTTGCAAATTTGTGTGCAACGTTTTAGCAGTAAAATCGGTAGTTGATGTTTTTAAAGGGCAAAAAGTCATAAACATCAACATTCTCACCCTTGGGATGAATTCAGAAAACTTTCCACCAAAAAATTATCTTTAAAATAATATTATTAATGGAAAAATACTGTTTGTGCAAACATTATGTCAGTAATTCACATGAGATTCATTTAAGAATCGCAATCATCCGAAATGTTTCAACTGCTCAGAGTTTCATCTTCTAAATTTGATATAAATTTCTTTGTGTGTTAATACAGTAAATCTCCTAAGTTGAATCTATTAAAGAAAATTGCAACAAATTTTACTTTAATTTGTCTTTTATTATACTCTAAACGCAAGTTTAATTTTCTATTTAATGTGAGCATAAATCCAGTAAATGAGTTTTAGTTTCGGAACTGAAGTTAATTGACTTGACGTGGAACTAATGCTGTTTAAGTAAGAGGTTCCAAATAGGTCCGTAAAGGCAGATATGCTTTTAGCCTCGTTAATTAAAGGAAAACATCTAGAAATAAAGTATTCTATTAATCATTAACTGAAGAGAATCTTAAGCTCATGGGCAACATAATCTAAACATGTCAACGATTGAATAATTAGCTTAAACTGCTCAAAGATAACATTTTATGGAAATTAATAAAATTTACATCCTCTCGAGAGAATATTTTTACCTTTTTTTATTGCCTTCGAAGCAAAGGTCGGAATTTGGTCAGTTAAAAGATGCTGTCAAGAAGAAATTATGCTGAGTTTTTCTGGCACTGATTTAACGTAGGCGTTTATGAGAAAACCAGCTTTTCAACAGTTTTATTTTTCTACCAGCAGTAAAACCTATGTGGAAGTAAATAATTTCTGTAAATCATCCAGTGAAACCTTTCATTCTTATGACTAATACTGCATTAATTAAAATCCTACGGATCATAATTTTTTCATTATTTATGCTATGGTATTACTTTTTTTATCGAATTTATGAATATTATTCATGATTTACATTTTGAAAGGAGTTTTCGACGTAAGAAATGAGTGTAAGAATGACTTAATTAGTGTTCTAAAGTGTTAAAGTTTTGTGTGTCATCCAATTCCTGAAGCAATTTTAGATTCGAAATGTGTTGTTTAAATTTGAATGCAAGTAAATACATTAATAAGCAATTTTTCTTCCATACTGCTTCAGAATATTAAATTTCTCCACAGTATGTATGATTTTCACTAACAGTTGAACTGAACTTTTGAAAAACCCAAAGAAAAAAAACTTAATAAAGAAAAATATTGTCAAAAGTCTTTTTCTTAAAAATAGGCAAAACGTAGGTGCTTTGTAAAGGAAGAATTAAGAGTATTATATTGAAATGCCAATTCGTACAAGCATTTTGAACATGTCGAGTATACAATGTGTTTAGAAATGCATGGGACAAAATTTAAAATATGGTAGATCATACTACAAGAAGTATTTTTGTTTAGGAAAGTATGAGGGCATTTTATGCGGACAAGCACAAATGCAAGAAATGCATATAAAAGAAAAATAAATACATGCAGTATCATTTAAAAGTGTTTCTTACAGCAATTCTTACATTAATTACTCATAATTGCATCCCCCAGCACTAATACACATATTGTGCGCATTTATGGATTTTTTAATGGATTCAATTGAAAACTTTGTAGCTCGAGTATCCGTTGTAGTTGCTAGTGTGTAAGAATATTTGGTATGTTTGTAACTTCATTGCATTTGCTCCATTGACGTTTTAAATGTATTTTACTGTTGGAGTGCGAAATTTTGATTAATTGTTGTAAACATCGTTGTAAAAAAGTACTTTTAAATGAAGCTGCCCTGAATAATTTTCGTTTCATTCTGTGTCAAGTGACGCGATATGACATAAATATTCTTATATTGAAAAATGTTTGTTGTAGTGGGCTATGCCAAAGCTTAAAGTTTATCCTAAGAATTTTGTGCATAAAAACTGAATCAATTTGTCTTAGTTATTATACCTCTAAAATTTTTTGCATGGATCGTTTAAAATGATTTTTACATTTAAACATTGCGCTAAACAATGTGGAAATATTACGAAAATTTGTGCAATAAGAATAGGAGATAGATATATGATTGCTTACTTTTTTATTCTTTAAAGCGTAAATAGTGATAAAACAGATATAGTCGCTGTTATATAAAATGATTAATGTATAAGACCTCACTTACACCACATATGACATTTTGAAGAAACATTTGAAACCGCTAGAAACGTATGACATTTTGCTTTTGTTCTATAACTTAAATTTCTATATACTGATCAAATACAATTTGAGAACAAAAGTAAATTACCAAAACAGATGTCTTGCTTCAATAAAAAATTATTTGTTAAAGTTGATATTCGGCATTTTGACATTACTGTGACGATAGACGAACATTCTAAATCTTATTTAGCTTTAGATATGTAAGAGTATTCCTAAATTTTTATTTCAAAAATATATCTAAAAGTTCTGTAATTTTATTTTTTCATTATTTGTATTTCAGATTTCGAGAGGAACTAGCGCAAATTAGCCGTCAAATCAAACTTCGCAACAGATCCCAAGCTTTCACATATGAATGGCTAGATCCCGAGTTCATTCCCAATGCTATCAGTATTTGAAGCGAATCTCAGTATTCCTCAAAATTGGACAAAGAATTTGCTGAAGTCGAATTAAAATCAGGATTAGCATTGCATGAAGTATTAATTCAAAGAGCTTTAAGAACTGGAACCATGCCAGACCATCGCAATGTAGGATTGATCAAGACATGAATAGATGGATATGATTAGTTTCATATCAACATCAGTCCCCTTTATATCATTTGGAACATTGCATTCATGGTAATATATGCAGTTATCATTTGCTCAAGAGTCTTTATGTTATGTAGGAAAGTTGTAAATGTTCCGTAAGAGCAGAATTTGAAGTCTGTAATCTGAATTTTCATCATTTCAATCATTATGTAGAAAAAGCGAAACCATTTCATAACCCATTCAATTTGATTGCATAGTGCTTAAGTCATTGCATTTTATCCATCAGTTTAAATAAAGTTTTATATACATTTCAAGGTTTGGCTTAATGTTCATTTCTTCCGAAATAATTGCATTCGGACAAATGAATAAAATCTAAAATTCATCTTTTTCCCTTGCACAAATTCAACGCTCTAACATATATCGATCCGTTTGTTCATAACAATTAGAATATAAAAAGAAATGAAGAAAGAAAAAAACTGATGGAAATATCTTCATGTTCCCCTAATAGACAAAATTTTTGACATAATAGACATAATCGATTTTTGTTTAAAAAATGTTTCATTCATTTTGTATACTTAAGTTTTCCAATTTCATTTATTTTCTTTAAAAAGTATATAAGCACAAGCTGTATTGAGTGTTTTTCTCTAATGAGCCTTTAAATCAAGACTTTTTAAATATTTTTTCCGCACATGTTTACTTTTCAAATTCAAAATAGTTTCGATACTACATGTTTGGTTGAAATTTTTTTCAACCCTAAGTATACATTTTCAAAGAAACCGAAGATACGTAAATGGAGCATTAATAAATAATTAATGACAACTTTTAACACAATTTAAAATATATTTACAAGATTGTTTCCGTGAATTTTCTTTTTATTGTCTATATCGAAAAATCTGGCAAAAGTACGTATTATTAAAGTTTTCATGGCAAAAAAACCCTATATTTTTAGATAGCTTGATGTAAGGAAAAAATGCTATACTTTAAGAAGCCCATATTTAGGAAAGTTAAGGCAATTTACAAAGGTGAATGCTTGTGCCATGAGGTCAGTCGAAGGTTATGACACAAAAGACTGAAATAGATTTAAAATTTGTAAAAGAAACTATAAATAATTTTGTATTTAGAAATTTTTTTGGAATGAGAATAAATTTTGAATGACTCAAAATTGTTATAGAAACCGATGATGAATGCAGAATTTCAACTTTTTAGGTGGTAGAGGATGCTTCCGAATTTGATTTTTGGAACCGCTGGTAATCCTGCTTCAAATTTTTAAATGATTGATAACGCTTTCGAATCTTCTAGTTATTGAAAATTTGACTTGATATCTCTTCATGTCGGTTTTAAGAGAATGCATTGAATCTATGGAGCTCCAACATCATTCTGTAGAATTTTGAAGAATAAGCTACACAACGCATTTGTAATCATTGTGATTTGGCTTTGATTCCAAATTATGAGTATTACCTATATTCAGAGCAATCACCACAATTTACGAAGCCGAATGTCACTGCCATCAGATTCTGTATACTCTGTCTTTGGTTATGGCATAGTACTCAGGAGCAGAAAAAAATTATTTGGTAATATTTTTGTATTAAGAAAATCCTTCAAAACTTAATTATCAAAGATCAGTTTTAAACGATTTAAATTTATCAGAGAAACCGCGATGACTGATTATAGTTTTAACTGGTAGAGGAATCTTTGGAATATTTCTACCACTGATAACCGACGGTGTACCGACCGATAACCGACGGTGCTAATGCATACTGAATTTATGGATCATGATTTAAACACCGTGGTACAGAACACAGAATGTAGAATTTGGAGCTTAGTGTAGAATAAGCGCTGTCAATACTCAGTGCAGTTGTTAATTATAAATTATCTAATTCCCAAGCAATTAATAATGGAACAAGTGTCTACTCGAAAATCTTTGGCAATACAAAATAAACACTATTCGCTAGTATCTATGAGCTATATCGCTCATTAAATGCCTATTTGCCATCTCTTAATAGTTGCACAACTGAACTCATTTTAGGTCAAACAACATCCTCTAGTAAGCAGATATGACGTTTCCACTTATATGTTCCTAGTAAAACAGATTAATTTTGGTATGACTGACTACTCTTGAATTTTATTGTAATTTTTTTTAATCATTATTTTTTGCCAGATACACATCTCGATATTAAATTAAATAAATTCTCATAAGTCCCTGAACCTAAACATTAAAATCAAACCAAATTTTTAAAATGAAATTATATATATATTTATTCAATATCTTACAAGAATTATGTCTTCCATGAAAAATTTTTACATTAAACCTTTTTAACCCGAAATTACTAGAAAGTCGCTGATTTATTAATAAAAAAGGAAAGCAGCAGGAAAAAAGAGGTTAATTTTCAACATCTTCAATAATTTATTATATTTAAAACATAGATGCGATCTTTACATTCGATACTTTACAATAATCTTGGATCACATTTTCATGAATTTTTCCACAGGAAAAGTGTTTTACACAGAGAACACTGAAACATAAAAAATGATCAAGAAAATATTTAAATATACATGAAAGCACAGTATTCCTTTAAATGCAGCAGCATATCTTAATATAACATGTTGTTGATGACAGTGAGAATAGAAAGACATTCAGTGTATATATATATATATATATATATGTATATATAACATTTGAAACTAGTTTACAAAATATTATCAAACACATTTCCTTTTATCCCTTATGAATGGAAAATATTATTTTTACAGGATGGGACAAATATCGTGAGAATATTTCAAAGAATATTCCGTTACCATAATATGTTAGATATTTTATTTGGATTAAGGATTTCAATTTCTAGCATTTAATTTCAATATGATGATGAAAATATAACAAGTTTCACAATGAAACGTTATCTTCAATAGAAATGAGACAATTCATCTCATAAAAATTTTGATAGTTGTGTTATGTTTATTTCAAGCACTTGACTGATGAAAAGTCATTTTGTTTCACTTTGTCAAAAATTACAAAATATTTTTTTTATTCATAAATTTTGTCTTCCGTGAATATTTGTCCCAGCTTGCTATTTTTATGAGTCAATAAACACCATCTAGAGAAAAATCCATCAAATCTCAAGAACCATTTTCTCATATTTCGTCTAAGTCATACATAGATGAAAAAAATTTTTGAAATAACTAATACACATATAGAAATTCGAATTATTCATGCATTTCTAAAGTTCTATGACTGTAACACATTCATTGAACAAAACGGCACATTTGCATTTTAAAAATGTGACTGTCTCTGGCTTAAACAAATTTAACTAATTGAATAGCATAAATTGTTTTATATTACTTTTTACAGAGGACTAAGACAATTTTGATGATATATAATTTCTGGGACACATAAATTAAAAATAAATAATCTGATTAAATAATCCGTAATCTGATAAATAGAAATTCTTAAAGTTTCAGATGCCTTATGCATTTAAATCTCCGTTAGTCGCAGTAATAATACAAATACGAATAACAATATAGTCGCATAAATAAAACATGCCGAACTCATTGAATCGCCAAATACAGAAATTCAGATATTTTCAAATTCTATAGGTATGCAGCAAAATATTTTTTGTTTTCAAGTGAAATTTTGGGTATTTAAGAAAAACCCAGGTAATTTGCCAAAGTGGTGTCCGTTTGACAAGCATTTTAACGATTGGCGAACGTTCCCCGAGTGTAGTAGCGAAACCGTACTGTAATCTTAAATCTAACCAAGAACTGCGATTAACGGAGAATTAATAATGTATGAAAAGAGCTAATGAGGAAAATATTTCCAAACTGAACGAGCAATGCTATTTCAACATGTAGCTATTTAAATTTTCATAAGGCTTCATATTGCTCCGTAAGGCTAAATAACAGTTCTTTTGAACAAATTGCTTTTGTAAAACTCAGTCACTTTATAAGTAAAAATTCATCGGCAGTAAAACTGTGCAAAAAGTATTGAAGAAATAATCTCGAAGGAGTTTATGATACCGAGCATAGAAATTTTAAAGAATTGAATTCTATTTAGGCAATATTGCTGTAATACAATCTGCAATGGATATTATTGTTATAGTCATCTATATGAATACAGATTATGTTTAATTATTTTTGGTATCTTTCAAATATTAGTAACCCCAATATAACACGGAAATTTTTATACATGATCGCGCTCTAATATAATTTGATAACCATGGGAGTATATCTTGCAACAAAACATCACAAGGTTAGAAAAGTACAGATATTTTCGAAGAACATAGAACTCAATTACAACTTTTAAGAACCCGTTAAAATCATTTTCAAATCTGCAGAAATCATCGAACTGCAAATAATATATAAGATTTTAAAAATAAGAGAAATTCTATTTGAAATTTTGGAACAAGATGCTTGTGTATGCGAATTCGCTTTAACATATTTCTAGAACTGAGAAAATCCCTCTGGCAGCATGCTGCCACGCTAACCCAATTTCAAAAATTGAGAAATCATCGACCAACAAAGAAAGCAAATAAAACTCTTAAAACTCACCAGAATCTCTTAAAATTGGAGAAATATAGAAATAGCAAGTAATATAAAAATTTGATACTTGCACGATATTTCAGTGTTGCGTGAATACTTTCATACAGCGCTTTACCTACTCAGTAAGGCACAGAAGTGTAGTTCCAACTGTAGCAATAAATGGTAGATGAAGGTATAAATTAAAATTCTAGAATTATCCATTAAATGATATTATTTTAATTAATTAAAGAACTATTTTCCTCTTTCCTGTAGTTATTTTACACCAAAACTTATCTAATGAACTAAAAATACAATTAAAAAGTTGTTGTGCAATTAATTCAGCTATAAGGAATTAAAAATGAAAGGAGTCCCATTCGTAATTCCGGAATTCGAATAATATGGAACGTATTTAAAAACCAAAAAGTCACATTTGAATTGAAGGAAATTTCCGAATAATTCGTAAATGCTAGCATGAAAAATTATTTCGATTTAGAAATATCTACGAGATAGCGAAGAATATTTTGTCATTTGAGCATAGATGCATCAAATTGGAATTCAAAATCTTTATCTTTAAAATTTTAAATAGATCCTAATATATGCCAAACGAAAATAAAAAAATAACTTTTAACTAGTATTTCATTTCACCTGAATAAAAAGTAATGGTTACACTTGTTGACTAGATGTGGAAAGAGATTCATAAATGCCGCAGTTAAGAATTTGCATTTTTATGAAGCAATAATCCAGACAATAGAGAGAAAGGAGCATAAAATTATAGTTGTCGATACTGCTGGTTGTTATATCCCTATAAATACGACATCTTGTCCAAACTCATACAACTCATGAGTTGGACTCAACAACATAACAACTCATGAGATCGAAAAGCCCTTAGTACCTGGATTGATAGCTGTACAAAAAGCGGTAACCTCTGAATATCGTATTATAACAATATTATAAATTTGTCAATGTAATGCAAATTTGGCCTTTTCCGCTTAGTTCTAGAAATAATATATATGAATTTCATGATTCTTCCTCCTTTTTTTATACTATTTCTTTTTTTCGTAAAGAACGAACTCGCATAAAATGGCTTTTTTAGGGAAACTAACAAGTAGAGTATTAATTTTTAGAGCCCTACTTCTTTACTTTGCATGGAACGAATTCGTATAATATGGGTTTCTTTTAGGTACGATAACAATTGTGTTATACGAGGGTTACCTGTATGTATCATCTTTTCAATAATATTTGTTGGTAAAGTATTTGATTTAAAATTAAAAAAAACTCATCACCTTCAGTTAGCTAGATTCCATATTTCTATATTTGTTTCTAATTCTATAAATATTATCTAAAATCTTCAATTAAAATCAACATTCAATGTCTGAAGAGCGTGCCCCTCGTCAATGATTATTTTAAAATTTTGTTAACCTCCAACATAATATTCGTGTATTTTTATATCAATAGTCTATGATAAAAATACGATAATGTATTTTGGCACTTCACCGTTTTCGATTTATGTGAAGCAATACATATTTTCTAACTTTAATACATTGCTTGCTTTAGTTGCAGTTGATTCTTAATAGTAAACATGGCAATAAAAATTTTTCTTCAAAATTCATACCTGGACGAGTTTTATGTTGGATAGAGTAATAACTATCGGGGATTTTATCTCAATTTCATTTATAATTTAAAAACTTTTTGCGACGAATGGGCAAATATTTCAGGTTCATAAACTCTCCTCAAAACGCGACGAGTCATCCATTAAAAGGTTTGACTTCTGTACAAAGACCATTAAGGATCGATAATTCATGTGGTTTAAGAAAACGAATGGTGCGAAAAAGTGCAGCGATACCTTCGCATCAGAAACCACACTAGCCGAATTTTGGAATGTTAAGGGCGTCTCATTTGAAAACAGAGAAACCGGTAATTTCATATCAGATAAAAATCTTGTATAGAGATCTTATATAGTAAAAAATTGTTAAAAACCCTACATCGGTTACCTGAATTTTCACTAAAACTAAAGGTGTCTTTTAAATAGAATCGAAGGGTTGGAATGAATTCTAATGATCTGAGATATATTACGACCGTAACGGTAGAATCCACGGATGCATTTGAATATCTGATGAAATAAAAGGCGATCGTGCATTCTATTATAAGCGATGACAAAACTTTGCAGATAAAAGTTCCCCTTTTTTTCTTAAATAAGGCGCTGTCGAAATCTTTTTCAGACATCAAAGATCTAAAACGTTTCTTTCTTATTCTAAGATTTGAAAACTCTTCAATAATTTGCAAGGCAATGAACCCGTGAATCATTTTTTAGTATAATTAATTATTTTAAAAAATAAAATTAAAATAAAATGCTGTTTTTCTTATTATTCCTCTTTCAGGCTCATTCATCCATATGGATCATATTCAGGTTTACGTCTTATGGTTACAATATAAAATAACACTGTGTCCCAAATTCCCAATTTCCTCATACAAATAGTCAATTATTTATATCAACTATTTAATAAAAATAAATGAATGATAAATGAAAAGTATGACTAGAGAGACATGTAACTCAATAAATCCCATTTTAAGTCAGAACAGAGAATCAAAATTCTGTAGTGTCTCAGAGAATCACAGAATCTGATCACTTTGCCAAATCACAATGGCTGATTCAAGAGGGTCGGTGTATAAGTGTAAAAGGTTCTAGATTCTTCATTTTAACATGAAAGACGCTTAGAAGGGCTCAGAGTAGATAAATATTTTCAAACTGGTAACGCAGAAATTTCTAGTAAATTAACCGCAATTTTAAAATTCTACTTAATTTTTGAACCAAAAGCTGATGACCAAAAGTTAAATGATGTTTGATCGTAAAACTGTGAAAAAAATGAATAAAAATAATCACCTTTTAAAAACATATCTATTAAGAAAGTGTTTTACAAATGCAAAATTACTAAATGCAGCACAGTTTGAAATGTCTTACAATTCCTAGTTTGATTTTTTTTTCGTGATAGGCATTCAGTATCAAGGGCTCTCTGAGAGTATCTGATTATTTTTTTAATCAATTGTCATGCAACCATTCCGTCTAATGAGGCAAATAAGTTTCTCTTTGTTTAATTTGTAGAAGGAAACACCAGAACTGTTCTTCAGTTTAACGTAGTTACTATAAGATATAACTTAATGTAGTTTAATTAATTAGTCCGAAGAAATGCTTTTCCTGAAATTTTTCTTAAATTGAATTTAAAAAACAATCCACTTTTTAAAGGAGCTTTTAAATTATTTGCCTCTAAAAATTTTTATTTTCATAGATTGGTATAAATAACAAAGCGAGTCACATATTTAGATTCGGTGTAAACTAAAATTATTTTTTTAAATGTTTTAAATACCGAGAAAATTCACATTAAATACTATCTAGATGAGCTTAGATTTCCTTATAGGAAATTCTATCGGTAGATACAGTGATTAGCTTTAAAAGTTTTTTTTATAAAGTATTTCTTTTTTTCCAACCACATATAAAACACAGATAATCATATTCTATATTTTCAATAACACTTATAAATTCTGCCATTTTATAAGTTCTTCAAAAATTTTCTTCTAACATCCGTACTTAATAAGCAAGCTAAGGAAAGCACATAATATTACTTTATTAGTAAAGTGCAACAATGATATGATATTTTATTTATTTTGAAGCAAAAATAAACACGAAGTTTATATCAGTGACGTAGCGAGGAGTGGATAAGGGTATTAATTATAACTGATTACCTCTGCCAGAACTTTTAGAGAGAGGAACATAACGATGATTTTTTTTTGTTGTATCCTGTACAGTAGCAACTTATCCAAATAGGGTGCAGAGTTGCAACATTCCCTGCAATTATTTTCTTCTACTTTGTTTACCTCTTCCCTCTGAGAGTTCCATGATGAAAGAAAGTGGAAAAAGGACAATAAAAACGTGAATAGAAGACGAAAAATGAAACAGCAAGTAAGAGAAACGCAGTTCGTGGCTCGTCACAATTGATTGATTAATTTGGGGACTAAAAGCAATCTTTTCTCCCTTTGAGTTTAGAAGCACTAAAGTTGCCCTCAGACCAGCCCAGCCTTGGAGCACAATAAGCTGATTTCCTCTTTCTTTTCATTCCCATCTAAAATTCGTTCTCTCAATCCTCTCTTTCTCATTGGCCACTTTCGATTTTTGCTGTCTGGTTAGAAACACTTTTGGTTTATTGAATATTTATTTTCTTATGTTAGAGGATAATTTTCTCAAATGATAACTTTTATCAAAAGATATCAATGATTATTAATTTTATTAAAAGCAATGAAACGATGCAAATAATTTATTGCATATTTTATTTGATATTAATTTTGGGGCGAGTATTATCAGATTGAAGTGTCAGTGGTGAGAGGGAGGTTCTGCTCAATCAACATTCATAATCTTTTATGACAAAATTACAAGGAACTTATATCATATACTGGCTATTTAATATTTTTGGAATGTAACAAACGTCATATCTGGCTTTGAAATTAAAAGTATTAGGCTATTAATGGGTAAAGCAGTTTTTTTTAATTGCCATTGCTTAATAGATATTTTTTGCATCATTGCTAACTTTTTTATTTGGCGAGTTGCCACTGATTTCGTGTTTAAAGCTAGGAGACCACAAATTTGACGTTTGGGAAAGATAAGTATTGCGTCTGAAAGTCATTCATCCTCGCCACGCCATTGCAAAATACATATGTTTTTAAAATTGCAGCACTATCACTTTGCATTTTGAGTTTTTATTTTACCCAAGCTTACTCATTTCGGCAGCATAAAAATATTTTTTATAATTTGAAAACATTTACATAAAGTTTATCATTAGTTTATTTTTACCTCTATAAATAGCTGTGTATGCCATAAAATATATCAATATTTCTCAGATTATTGTTTAGTGCCTGAAAAACTGATATAGTCTGAAAATTAAAGAAAAGATCCAAAATGTATAATTATTCAGAAGAATAATTTACAAAGCATACAAAATATTATAACAATGATCTTGAAGATCTTATAAAATTTACTAAAATCAACTTGCAACAAGATAAGCAAATTTTAAAATTCGATGATGTCTGAAAGCAGGAACATTTTCAGCATAATTTACTTTCATTCGAAAGTAATTTTATTTTTCTATAAAATAAACTAAGCTGCATGGGTTTAAATTTATATCTCGATATAATTATTCATTTCCTTAAGCTATAACAAAATTTAATAGAGTATGCAGCAATATTAATACTTGTTTATTGTATATTCAGAAGACTTTGCATAAATGAAAAATATGCTTTTTTCACGCGATAGAAAAACCAATTTCATGAAATACTTATTTTACTTATTTTGAGATCATAGCGTTCTTTTTATAGACGCTTTTACTGTTATAGAAAAAAACAGACTATAAATTCTTCAAGACAGTTAATCTGATGAGAAAAAAATATATATTTTAACTCTAACTATTTAAAATGTAGATTTATCTACCTTCGATGTGCTAATTATTTATTGCACATTTATTATTTGTAAAGTGTCTTACATTATGAAGTAGGATATAATATTTTGCATATATAAATACACTCAATGATGTTTTGCACAGCAAATTATGATAAATAATAACTAGATCATAAAATCCTATTCCATTCAAACGACCATAAACTTTCACATGTCCAAATAACATCAACTATTATAGAGAATCTGAATTGAAACGACAACAGTTCAATTCATTAAATTTCCTTAGTATTTTAAGGATGTTGGTATAAGGTTGACATTGAAATTCTAGGAAAAAGGACGATATGCAATAGGTTTTTGGGGTTAAGAAGAAGGTACAAGAAGGACATCAAACAACATACACATCATCTAATTCATTTATAGCATTCTGCTGACAGTTGAACTAGGAGATTCAAAAGGATTACCACAAAATTAGTCTTCACATAATTTTCAAATATCTTCAATTAGCATTCACTCTGGCTAAAGCTCGAAACAGAACGGACCAACATATCCGACCTTGTTTGCAGTTTCAGCAATTAAAATCCATTTTTAATATGCCTACTTCGATAAATCTTCTTCCTGAAAAGTGTTTGATAACAGGAGAATGGTATCAAGCAGTGACTTCATCCGGGGTCTTTGAGAGCTGAAAGAAAATGCTGATGGCATCAATGAAGTAGGATTAATTTTTAATTGGATATCAGCCGCCCATAAATCATTAACATGACCAAGTTGACACCTATATATAAACTTGCAAGATATCCTGATTAAAAAGTTTTGCAATCATTACTATACAACCTTGTCAAACTTCTAACAAGTTTTTGATATTTCTATTCTCACCATTTATGAGCACGACATAGCCTAGAAGTTTCGGTGATTGCCAGATGTCATTCATCAGAATCCTTTCTAATTATCTTACTCGTATTAGCGCGAATTAATGCTTTCATTTAAATATATTCCTTAAAAGTGCCTAACAATAAAGAATAGTTGTTATTCATCAGGTTATTATTAAAGTGCTACGTTCATAGAAAGTGTTGTAAATTACTGAGCACGTGCTGCAAGATGAGATAATATGTGACCTGATGGCAGCAACTTTCCAGTTTCTGTAAAAAGAAGAATATGGTTCTAGAAGAATATTATTATGAAAACTATAATGCTCACGATGAGGGATGAATATTTTTTAGAAAATCTGCGAGTCTTAATTAAATTATTAATTTAATAATTAATGAGAATTTTAATTAAATGTCTTGTACTTTTCCACTTTACACGATTCGATTTATTATATGATTCATTTCGGATGAAATTTATATATTTAATTATATCCATTTGAATTTTAAACTTATTTCTAAATTTCCATCGTTGCAGCACAATTGTTTAAAATATAATATAGAAAATTGCAATTTGTTTTTAAACATAATTTCTATATTTAAAATCTATAATTTTATTATTTATTAAGATTTATTTAAACTAAAATTTTATAACCTCATTTTCCGCTTTTCATTGTTGAAAAAGAAGCGTTTCATTTACGTTAAGTACCATAAGTAAGTAGAGTAGCGATATCCAGACATCCCCAAGACCCTGAATACATATTCCCCAATAAATATTTGATTAGGAGGTAATACCGAAATTGATTGATGAGATCATTTTTTGATTATTCCAGTAAATCGATAACGGTGTTTTCAATTCGTCTTTAATTTTTCGTTGCCCATGATGGTGAAAAAGAATCAACTTTTGGGCTTTTAGGGGAATTTTCGTTTCTCTTGTAGAAGTTGCACTTGGAGTGGAAGAACAGTTACATACGCAATGCACATGTTATGACCTAAAACTAGGTCCTAAATGAACACAAGTGGGCACTCATTGAGTTGGTTCATCCAAAATAAGTAGTCAATCCAGCGTGTCTGGATAAATTTGGTCGTAAGATACTGGATTCCTCAAGGGAACAATGATTTAGGTGAGGTCAACTAAAATTTTCTTCCAAAAGCCATCAATTTTGAGTCGATTCCTACCGTATTAAACGATATGTTTCCCATCACACCAAAATTTCGTCTAAGGGTTGTCTTCTGGGGAAGAAGATTGAGGATGTGGTACTGCTTTGACGTGTCGAATCGTTGGTTCATCGATATGTTGTGAGTACTTGGGCCCGTATAATCCTGTTGAAGGGTGCAAACGCATTTTCTCGGGATCTGAGGTACCATCGCTTTTCAAGAGAAAGAACATACCAAAATTCAGCTGAGGAATGTCATACAGCACAGCCAAGAAGAGCATCATGAAGGTCAAGCCGATCAATAAATAACCTAATAAATAAAAATAAAAAAACAGGAAAAACAGGAAATAACCTAATAAATAGGAATCAGAAAAAATATTAAAATTTATATAAATAAATATACAAACGTTAACGTTAATTCCCTTTTGAAATCATACAGCAGTTTCAATTATTAGATTTTATCTAGTTCTTTACTTATGCCAGTTTACGCTATTTTTGATTTTCAGTTTTTCTAATTCTTGGGTTTATATAGCTCAATGATTATATTTTGTTTATTTATTTGCAACGACAAAACCTTAACGTATTAAAATGCATTATTTAACCGCAATAATTTCATTCATCATTCTAAAGTAATTAAGGAAGCTTTCCTCGAAAGCCTTCCTGTAACGGTGGCATTAATATTTTATAAAACTATTACCTACAGCGAGTAGAAAAATGCGTTGTTATGAATATTTCAATTACAATGTGAAAGTTAGAACAGAAACAAGAAAAATCAAAGCTTTATGGGAAAAGTTCAATTTTGCAAAAATGATGCGCTGGAAAACTTGCATTTAACTGTTATATTGCGCTTTTAAGATTACTATTAAACAATTACGGCCTAAATTAAGAAATAATATATATGAATAATTCATAATACTCAAATATTTCATTTAAAATATTATTAAACATTTCATTTCTATAAATTGTAAGAACAAATTTGAGTTTAGCATTTTAAAAACCTCATATGTCTTCTTTTCAGTTTTAAAACGCAATAAATTAAATTTAACATAAAATAAAATTCTGAACGGGAAATTGCAGAATCATGTTTTTCTATTAAATAAACGTAACTTATATAATTATAAAATAACTAAACTTATATAATTACATCAACATCATTTATATTAATGTTATTCATTAGTAATTTTTATTCATTGCAATAAAAGCACTTGTCTTCCCACTGATATTTGTTTCTAAAACTACCAGTTATGAATATTATTATTCTGGTTTGAAAACCTTTCTGTCAATTCTTTATTACGTGCTTAGTGCGGAAAAATTCGGCTGCAATTAATACTGTAAAGCTGACTCAGAAACTCTATACGTATTTGACTCATGAAAAACTTGTTTCTGGGACATTATTTCTTTCATTTTCTGTCTTTAATTGATGAATGTAGAATCGCTTTTCAAGTATAATAATACACAAAAGAGAGATTACCTGTTGTGCACACTTTATAAAGTGGCCTGTATGGTTGATTGGGACTATCTCCAGGAATCAAATCTCCAAGACCAGTCGTTGTCAAAGAAATAAAGCAGTAATAAATAGCGTCCAAATAGTTCCAGTCAGGTTCTAAATCAGTAAAGATTCCGGCCGGAATGAGGAAGAAGAAAATGAAAACGATGAGCTGTAAAGAAAAAAAAATCCATTCAAGGATTTATTCCAAGGTGAAAGCTTAAAATTATATGTTTAAATTACAATTATTGCCATCGTTGGAAAACTAAATAAAACTTTAATAAATTTTTAATTCTAGATTATCATAAATTTCTATCTTTCAGAATTCCTTCAAGGTGATTCAAAATTGTAGAAGCAAACTCAGACATTTCGCGTGAATATATCATTTATGTAACTTGTCTTGTTTCATTTTCGTAAAAATAGAATTTTGTGATCGATATTTTACTCGCTTCCTGATATAGTAGAAATTTAAAATTTGCATATTAGTGTGTTGACAATGTCAACACGATTTTAAATATTTTCAAATTCAATTAAAATAAAAAAAAATTAAATTTTCAAAGATTAAAATAAAAAATATTATATTTTTAGAAACGAAATAAAAGTGAATTTTTAAGAACTAATTTTATTAAGTTTATTTGTTTATTTTCCTTTTGAATTAATATCAGAAAATTTGCATCATTTATCACTATCAGATGCATTTCAGCTGTTTCTCGTGAAGAATTAAAAATCTACATTTCCACTTATATAATTTTTCAATCAAATGTTCAAGTAAAACTTATTTAAAGAGAATTTCTGTTAAGTTTGTATTTCAGATTTATGAAAGATGAAAATTTGATTTCAACCGATCCATTTCTGCTTACATTTTCCGTCATATTCTATAATAGGACTATTCCTTTGAAGATGTAATGTTCCAATGCATTCATAAAAAAAATGAATTAAAAAAAAACTATTTTCTTATTTGAGTTCGATAGAATAATCATGTTAATGTTATATCTTGGTTTTTTTAAAAAATCTGTAACAAAAGTTTTTGCAACAGCTGTGAGGAACAGAAACCCCAAGATGATCGTGAACAGTGGAAACAAAATAAATTTATGTCGTCTGTTTGCGGAAAAACGTTACAAACGTTGTGTGAAATGCATAATGCAACTTAAAGAGCTTTTCAACTGGCACTTTCCCAAAAAAAATCGGCCAAAACATTGAAGAAAATGATGAAAAAAGAATTCAAAATAGTTTTTAGAGAAAAGAATGACAACTACACTGAACAATACCTGTTGAGGTTCGATAGATTTGACATCTATTTTTAGAGGCGAAAAATCTTTTCATAATACATTTTCTAAAATATTTTTCTTAGTCAAATGCTTCGTTTAGTTTATTCAAATGCTTGCATTTTATACCAAACTAGCAATATTGATTTGTGAAGTTATTTTCCTCTGATTAAACCGTAATGGTAGTGATTAATTTTTACCTTTTGCGTTTGTTCAGAAAATGCCCTATGTTTTTATGTACAAATTGTACTATGCTTTTCAAATACAAAAAATGCTATGCAACCTAATTCTCATTAAAGGAAAATTTGGATATCCATAATTAAATATAAACACAAGTGCAGCAAATGATCGATTATTATGGATTAATTCCTAAATGTTGTTTTAAAAAACTTCAATGCCTAGTAAAAGCAAGGTTTATTAACACACTAAACATTTCTTATTACAGGAAACTAATAAGTCCAGAAATCTAGTGTTAGAAATATTCCCTTTTGTAAGTAAAGCATTTCGTGGGGATTTCCGCCATTTTTTTACCAATTTGCAGATTGTCCTCTGTAGGTAAAATTTACCTCGAAACTTACTAACAAACATTAACCCTTTAAACGATAAAACCCTTTAAACTTCTTAACTTCGTTTTAAATGCATTTTAATGTATTGCTTGAATTCTTAACTTTACAAGCTGTGAATATTTGTGAATAAATGCATCAATGTTCATAAAAAATCGTACGATCACGTAAGGTAATACGCTTCAACAAATAAATTTCTCCACCTGTCGGTCCAATAATATTCAGCTTTGTTTTTCTATGAAGTCACATTTATATCTTATTCATCTTCGTTTGAATCAAACCTGTCATCAATTTATTGTGATTCCGAATCAGTGTTTCCAGCTGGATTTTGAGAGACGAAATCAAATTTGGAGGAGAGTTAATAACTAAATAAAATTTTTAATAATTTTTGATACAAGAAGGGAACATTTACAGCATTTATTAAGCTCAAATTTTCTTCTTTTATTTTTAACTTTCTTTTTTCTTCCTTAACTTTTATTTTTCTTATATTTTAGCTCATTTAACCACTTTCATTTATAATTAACTTTCTATATATGAAAGCAATGGTAAAATGGATAGTCATTCTTGAGGACATTAAATAACCTTTTTATTATTAATTTAAGCTTTGAAAGATTACGCTGGGATTCGGCAGAGGTCTTTAGAACTATTAATAAAATTCCTAAACTTATATTTAATTAGTATGCTATTTCTCCCTGAAGAAGAAAATTCAAGATATTAATATATGGCCATATTAATGTATTTTTGCTTTAAAATATTATTGAGGAGTCTTAAGCGAAGATTGCTATCAGTTTTCGAGACCAAAGTTTTTTTAAAAAATAGCACTATAATTTTTTTTTTTTTTTTTTTGCTTTCATTACAAAGAATTAAAGGAGTCTAATTTTTATTATCTCATTGATATTCAACGGAATTCAACAAACCTCCTGTTCAGATGAGACTTAAGAAAAAAAATGAAAGATAAAATCTGAAAAATGTCATTTTTGCTCAATTTTATTTCATCGAATCAGGCCGAAAGTTGATACCGATTTATATACATACAGAGCTGGTTATTTTTAGTAAAAGATTATCAATAAATAAAATAAATTTAGTAAAAAAACTTTTTAATACATTTTTATTAACGTACTAAAAAGTAATACTTTTTTTATTTTAACAAATTTCTACAACTTTTATTGAATTGCAATTTTCATTTTGAATATGATTCTCGGCACTGGTCTAATGACAGGAATAGTTAGAAATAACAATAAATAAGTACTCGCTCCAGGTAAACTTAATGAAACAAAATGATTTTTAACAATTAATAGATCAGTATGTTTTCTAGTCGGTATTTTTTTAATTTCATGTTAAGAATTACGTTAAAGATTGGGGAAAAAATTAAGAGTGTCTTTTTCCCTTTCTGTTTTTAGGGTTGAGTAATACTGTATTAATCTGATACTTTGTATCGGATACTCAAATGTATCAGATACACAAACCATACATATTAAGAGTATCAGGTGCTCGGAATCAGTCTGTATCGAGTTACGATTAATACCGATTAGAAATATCCTCGATTTCATTTGTTTTCGATCGGGTGATACTATATCAATTTGATACTAAGTATCAGGTCGATATAACCTAGTTCGATAGCCTGCCTCGGTGACGCTATTAGCTCGCGTGATGCTTTTTTCAACTTTATATATTTCATCCCCAGCTATTACAGCTCTTTGCCCCACATAAAGTGCATACGCTATTGAAGAATTTCCTTTTCCTTCGTATTAACTATTTTAACAAAGCCTTTCTTTTTCTCTTCTCACTGATTTGCTAATCACGGTCAAAACCAAGGGCTCCAGCACATCGTCATCAATACCTTTTCCGAAGAAGCGAAATCCCAATTTGAAATCATATTCGTATTAGTATCAATTATTAGTCTGGGTGCAAATGCGAGAATAGATAATTACTGAGCTCTCGAATTCATTCCAAGGGGGAAAGAATCAGTTACCGGCTGTATTAGGTAAAAGAGAGTTCAATAAAAGTATCAGGCATAATCGTATCAACTTGAATCTGATGCAGCAAAACCGGGTATCAAGCCAACTCTACTATAGAGCAGGGCAATAGCAGTGTTCACATGCTTATGTAATAAATTACAATATTTTTGGTAGCGCAACCTATAGCTACGCGACTGGTAAAGATACTAAACATAGTGTTTCGATCCCTAAAACATGTTCATAATAACGAAATTTATTCTTATGAAATAATATGTTTTGAGCTGTTTCAATAGATTTCCGTTTTCCTCTCTTATAAAACTGGTACATTGTAAATGGCTAAAATATATTAATAAAATAAGAAGAATTATTCACATGTCTTTAATGAAGCATTGACTTATTGAAAATAAGTCCTTCACCAAGTAAATATCATTTTCCTTATTTTATCTTTTCAAAACATTTAATATAAATTAATTCAACTAAAATTTAAGAACAATATTAATTAATTAAATGCAAATAACAGGAAAGTAGTCATTAGCTTCTTTTCTATTTCGATATTAATTTAAGAAGATTCTGTTTAGTAATTTATTTTAGAGTGAATAAAATAACTCGGCGTTGTACAGAATAAATGCTAGCTAATAAAAGAGATAGAAGTTATATAAAAGAGATAGAAGTTATATCATGCATTCAAAACGTACCCCGACGAAGGTGAGATGAGCAATCCGAATGTGGAAAGGCTGGTAGAGATGTCCAAGTCTGGAGTTCATAAATTGCAAGAAAAGAGTGCTAGGAATGAGCAGTCGCTCGACATATGCAGTCAGAAGAATTAGTGTCAGAGGGATGCCGATCAAAGCGTACACAATGCAGAAAATCTTACCTCCTTCAGACAAAGGAGCCACATGTCCATAACCTGCAAAAAATAATCATGCCTTACATGCTGCATTATTCACGATAGATTCTTGGATTTGAACCAAACACGGAAGAAATCCAGAAACTAGAGACTAATACCTAATAAATCGTCGCCGGGAAAAAAATGCTTTTACTGGTTGGAAATCTTTAAGCGTTCATTTTTGGCAACGAGTCATTCACTCTTTTTTTTTTTTTCGAAAATAAAAAAGGTTATTTCCAAGAAAGGCTTAGTTACTTGGCAACCTTTACTCAGAGCTTGATAAAAGTCGCGTGTACTCTAGCTGAAAAAGTATAACAGCATATATTTAAAGTTGTAAAAAGTGACGGCTTAAGTTTAAGAATATTTCACTTAAAAGTCTTGAAATAGAATATTTTTAATTACATACCTTATTGCATTCTTAGCTAATACTTTTTAAAATCTCTTTTTGGATCTTGTAAGTTATGCTTAGAATGATTCATAAAAAGGATATGAACATACCGAATTGGACACAGATATACAATCAGTAATTCAGTACCATATTGTAAATTTCTGGTTCATTATTGAAAACTGCACCGAAAGATGCAATTCTCTATGCTCCAAGAATAAATTCTAATTTGTTATCAATATAAAGCGATAATATATTTTAGAAAAATGAAGCATTAGAAATTTCTTTTCAATGCTTTGCAAAAACTATTTTATCTCGAAATATATATTTTGGAGTTGATTCTCAGTAATGTGATTACAGCCGATAACAGGTTTTGACTATCAGCTCAAATCTATATTTCAGAGATAAATTATCACGAATAACAATTTAATATTCTACAGACGAGTCAAAAGAAATTGCAGAGTGCAATGTTTTTGAGAAAGATTAATTTTTCCCGACTTATAGCTACGATACTTTATTCATCTGAAATGCAACCAGGATAATGCGATTTCAATGAAAACATCAAATCGGACTTAATGGTAGTTTTCCTCGTAGATACAGAAATATTATAAGCAAATCCAAAGAAATAAACACTTTAGGATAAATTTATTATTGTCTGAAATAAGAATGGTGTGACTTTGTTTTCTTGTGTACAGCCGACCACCCCGCCACAACTGAAAGTAGCAGTATCGACAGAATTTGTTGTGACCGACTGCTATCTTTAGCATTGTCCGTCCATAACACTGACCGCTTTACCAAGCTGACATCCTCTTTGAGGCAGTTGGCCCCTATCCATAAAATGGTCAATCACTGACCTTTCTCCTCATCTTTCCGTTCATCTAACTTCCTATTAAACAAGGAAAAGGCCATAACTTAAAGAAAACCTCCTCCAAATTCTCAGTATTCCTCCAAATTCTCGTTTCACAGCAACAGAAATCCAAACAGTTGATAAAAACATAAAAACATACTGTACGTAAGTAGTCATCATTTTCAACTTCCAGATTTTTTCTTAATTCCGAGACTTTTATGCATTCCTTTAAATAATGGTGAATAGCACCGATTCCTCCACAGATGCATTTATTTTTCTGCATTCTTCCAAATCTTCGGAAACATGCGGGAAATCTCCATGTCCTGATATAATTTGGATTACCAGTGGATGGTATCTTCTTATTTTTATTTATGGGTTAGGAATAAAGTTATTCTTCTTTTTTTAGACATATACTATCTGTCGAACCATTGAAGCTTTATTTCTTCGCTTAATTCCCATTTTAAGACATATTTGATTTGGGGACAGTTACGAGTATATCAACACTTTCTTTCTGCGCCGCCAACTTTGCATATTGATCCGCTTTTTCATTACTATATATCCCAATATGTACCTTAATCCAATTCATCTCTATCAACTTGTTAATTTTTACATTTTTTATCGTTTCTTTTATCTTCCATATTTCCATATTACAATTGTGGGATGATTGTATGGCTTGTAGGGCTGACAGAGAATCTGAAAAAGAGCATTTTTGTCCATCCTCCACCTTTTCACAATATTGAATGGCCACCTTTAGAGCTTGCTTGCACTTCCACCTGGAAACTTGTGGCATGGTTCGATAATTTCACAAGACTTTTATCTATCTCTTTCTCATAGTAGTATACTACTATTGCAGCTTCTACTTTATGATAATCTTTCGAATCATCTGTAAAAATTTCTATTCCATTCATATCTGGGATTTTAACTTGAAAACCATGAATAAGCCATTCTGTAGGGTGTTGCTCGAACATGTCAAAATACATCTCATAATCTTTACTGCTGAAGCATTTGTTTCCTATTCTAACTTTATTACTAGTAGTGCTTATTTGAAATTTAGTGAACATTTCCGTTGCCCTGAGAACCATTGACAAAATTCCCGATATCACTTGAAGGATTTCGGTAGAAATGGTTTTATATGCCCCAGACATAATGATGAGAGGACGCCGTTGAGTTGCATTTAAAGCTTCTCAGATTTTCTTCAGATTTAGCCTATGTTCCCATGCACCGTATCCGAAAAGAACAAATGGCTCGATGGTCTTAGTGTAGATTCTTCTTAGATGGTGTTTCCTTTTTCTATAAAATTTATCTCTAACTCTCATTAGTTTGTATGCTAATACATCCACTTTTTTCTTGACCTTACTAAAATGCGACGTAAATGTCTTGTTCCCTCTGGTTTTGTTTGATATCCGTCTTGTTTTTGTCTGATTCCATTTTTTTTTATTTATTCCAAAAGTCAAAATTTCTAGTGCAACAGAAAATAAAACTTTAACAAAATAATTGCAAAGCTTTTCCAATTTTAAATTTGAATTATTATAAATACATTAAAAAAACTGTCTAAATAAAATTTCAATAAACTTTTTTTAACATAAATCTATCTAAAGTATGACAGAAATTTCTTCTAATTAGATGTACCTATGAGAACTAAAAATTTTCAAACAATTTTGTTGTCCACTCATACTTAACACATTCATGCATACTTTCCATAAATTCGAATTTAAAATTCGCAAAAAAGGAATCTGCACAATAATGAAATCTTTGGATCCAGTAGGACAATATCCGAGTCCTGCAAATAGTTCATGCCCTAAACGCAGATATCGATAGCAGATTTTCAGATGATAAACACACAACAAAATGGTTTCCCAAACAAGTGGGTGTTTCTACTTCAACTATACTTCAGAAAGTCAAAAATTTCTAAGATACTAAAGAATTTTGAAATAAAATTCAAAAACCTGTTACTCCAGTGTTTCAGCTACTCTTGAGCACCACATTCAAAAGAAATTATCCATCAAGTTTCATTTAATAGCCATATTTTCAAGATCTCAAGAAAATATCAGCTACACCGATCACAACGGATCCGAGTCTAGAATGGCGTGACTATTTTATTTATCAACGAATACTAGTTACTTTCTCGTATATGTAGTATAGAGAAAGTATAGTAATCATCAAAAAATTCGAACTCGAAACTTTGGCGAATCTTCATGTTTTAGACCTTCATGTTAGAAAAGCGAATTTTTAGAAAATGACTGTCTGTCTATGACAAAGATAACTCAAAAACGCTTTGAGCTAGACGTTTGAAATTTAGTATACAGTCTTTACATCAAATTTGAAGAATTCTGCCAAATTTTGAATAAAATATGTTCAGAGGAAGTTCGTCTGTCCGGCTGTTATAATATAAATTAACACGGTAATTTAAAAACGAAGAGAGCTAGATGGATAAAATTCGATGCACAAATTTAACCTCTTTAATGTAAACACCAATCAAATTATGAGATAAATACAACTATAGGTTGACTGTCCGTTGGTCTGTACTTTCAGAAACATCTAAACGTTGTAATTCAAAAATGCAAGGACTTAAATGTATCAAATTTGGTATGTTTGGTATGGGATTTTGTGACTACAAGTGCAGTTTTATGTCAAATTTTTATTTGTCGGTTGAGAAAAACGTGTCTAGAGCATCAATTCGATTTTTGGATACTATTAACACATGATAGGGATTAATCACCAAACAACTCACCAAACATGACATAATAGCTTCAGTAAAAATGTCAAATTCACGCTGAATGTGAATATTTCTTAACTATTGTGCGCTTGGGCCATGTAAGGCGTTCTCTCACCTGCCAAGTCTATTAGAATGCATGCGAGAAAGTTTGTTGGAGACCACTACCACTGACTTTTATATATCATATATCATTTGTTGTTACAAATTATCTGATTCATTAAGATTCACATTTATACCAGATCTTGAGATTGGCCAATGCCTAAATTGGTCTGACCCAAACATGGAGGAGCATTTAGAGTAGTTTATGTAATAATAAGAGAGTTTATCTTTTAATAGCGGAAACTTATTTTATGGTAACACTTAAAGTTTTAATCAAATTTCAGATAAAATACAGAAGAGCTCTTAAATCCACGACATTATACCCCCAAAATCTAGTAAATATAGTTTCTGAAAGCATTTGCACAGAACTGAAGTTTCCTGAATGTTCTCTTGACAGTTCATTAAGGCTTAAAACATCTTATGAAATTAAAATGAATCAAAAGAAGTACCAATCATTGTAAATTCAAATTAAACATGGAATTTTACTTTCCGAAATTCATAAATAACCATCATTCTACTAAGATAAGAATCATTCCACTTCCACCATGAATTATCATATAAGTACAAATATTGAGAAAAGAAGAAAAGAATCGAGATGAAAAATACAGACTGGAGCTTTTTTACATTTGATAAAAATCTCAATTCCAGCCATTTATTAAAATGATTTCTGGAAAAAGGCTGCTTAAAATGCTCCTTCCATGGCTCCACTTTTTTATTATTCTCTTAGTACATTTATTAACACTTGAAGTGTGAAATTAGAAAATAAAAGAAAATCTTAAGTGTACGAAATTAGTAAATAAAAGTTGGTTGTGAAGTTTACAGCCTGACAACCCGAGGAATTTTCCTCGACATAAACAGGCTGTCGTCTGTTGCCGTAGAAACTGATTTTATTAATTTTTTGTAGATTATATTCTAAAGAAGTGCATTGAAAACTAGCCCATGAAAGATAGTGCCATGAATTAATGAAGATAAAACTTCCGCCATATTTCTCCCTAAGTGAAAAGGAAGGATAAGTGTCGCCATGACGACCGTCATTCTGCAGACTTTATGACTTGGATATTTTCTGCAAAAGTACGCTAAAAATGTTATTTGATAAATTTAAATAAGGTATTTTAAACTCAGAGCTGGACATATGATTTTCATCATTATTTTTGATTCTTAAAGAAACTGACAGACACATTTGCTTTCGGATACTTCTGTTTGGTCACAAAAACATGTTTACTTATAACATGTACTTACAGCATTACCATACTTACTTTATACAATGCAAAATAATATTTTATGTTTTAGAATCGGCTTCGTGGTACTTCAGTCAATATACATTTATTTCAGGTTGTTACTTTTTTTTCGTTCAAAGTCATCAAATTTTCTTTAATCTCAATGCCCAAATATTTTTCGGTTGTTTAGTGAGTTTAAGGTCTCAAGAGCAAGATTTGGCCATGCAGCAACATATATAAAAAAGTTTTTTGATAATTGACAATTGAGAAAGATTTTTGAAAAATTTTCAGGAGTAAGAAAATCACTCATTTTTAAAGTGTGTAATAAAATTATGTATTAGCAGTTAAATAATCTAAAGGAAAAGATGCTTGAATACATTGATTACAAAAAAAATTGATTGAGAGACTATATTTTCCAAGCTTAAATTCAACTTAATCAATATAAAAAAGCTTTAATTCGTTGTATCTATTGTTTGATTACTAAAATTCTGAGGAGTAAGAGATTCATTTTTAAGTTTTTTATTAGTGCAAGTAGAGGTTTTAAATGCTTTGTAAAGTATAAAGATCGATACTTGATATTTTCTCAAAAAAATAAAAATTGCTCTTTATTAAAAAAAATAACTCCTGCTTTCAAACAAAGAAAGGTTTGTTGCTTATAATAAATTAAAATCAATTTTCCCATAATTTGCAATTACAGTTTCGCAGTTTTTGACTTTGTCAGTCGTTTTATTATCCCCTATTGAAGAAGAAAACAAATTTTGGTTTAGGATAAAGTTCGATTTTCCAACATTCGTTTGTGGATCAGAAATGTTCTATATCCCAAAAAATGCACTTCTGAAGAACTTTGATACTTTTTCTGGGAAAGCAATAAAATAAGGCTTCATTTCGTCCAATAGAATTACGGTAACATAATTGCCTTTCTCCAGTCAGCTTTATAAGAAGAAAACGAGGAACATTTCCAACGCTTCTGTTTTATTCCGCTATGTAATCGGATGTCTGCTTTTTTCATAAACGAAAGTTATTGGAAAATGAAACCAGACTGAGCATCGTTATATAGAGATTCGATACTGGAAAAGAAAGCTTTAATTCTGAAAGTTGTAAAACAAAATTAAGTAATATTAAAAGAAATGGCTTTCCAAAAAAGTCTTTTTCTTCAACTTAAATTGACGCACCAGCGGCTCGTTGATTTCAACATGAAAGAAAAGTTTCAAAATTCGGTTATACCTTTCTATTAACTGCATTTGAAGTAAACAGATCGTGAGTTGTGAGTAACTTCCTCAACATCAGAGGCTGTTTCTTGAAATTCGTTCGATTGGATGATGGATATATCAGATATCTTTTTCTATAAGATCGGAAATAGTTAATTACAAAATCTTTCGATAAGTGCATTTATGATTTTTCTATATTTCATACATTGTATAATTTATATTTCTACTGAAAATAAAATGTTTAAATGTGTTTATAGGCACAAAGGACTCTCTAATCCATTTCTTTTCAATTTATGAATTACTTTTAAATCATAAAAATATCTACTAAATACTTTATGATTGATTACCAAGAAAAATGTTATAAACTTAATAACAAAACAGTCAGACTCTTGAGCAAAATTTTTTAATCTACACTTTCGTAATTGTATATTTAATTTCATATCTAATTCCGGTAGTTTAGTGCTCTTTCGACTGTAGAATTACTCCAGAGATTTACAAAAATATAAGAAATTAAGTTCAAAAATATCTAAGAAGGCCTTAAAATTATAAAACGCTATTTATAAATACATTGTTGATCTTTCTTTTGATGCAAATATACCATCGCTAAACAAGTTAGATCTTAATTTTCCCAAGTTTTACAAAGGCTGAATATTTTACAATCAGTAGTGAATTTCTTCCGATTTTTTTCACGTTTCATATGAATATGAGATTGTATGTTCAAACCAGATATGAAAAAGCTCCCAGAAATATTGGTTATAGTTTCCAAAAATTCAGACATTTCTTCTTGTTGTAGAATTTGAAAAATTGAGATAGATGGTGTTGCTTGTTAAGCGACGATATGTAGTATTTGGAGAAGGCTTCAGCTTTGCAAATAAGTTTTGATACCATTGATTGATTTGATGAACTTTTGAGATATTTTAAATTGTGACTGACATCATAATAATTTATTTTGAATAAATATTTTTATTAAGTAAAAGATTAACATTGCATTTAAAGGTTCTAGGAATATTTGTGCATTCCGTTTTACTGTTGCAAAACTAATAATTAGAAGGACATTCAAAAGCCAGGTTTAATTAGAAGATAGCGACTGAGAAGCATCTTTCTATTTTTTCTCTATATCAGAAATTCTCGACTTGTGACAAGCATACGATAGCGGTTACACTATGGTATTGTTGTTAATGATGGAAAACACGATACGTAATAGGTTAAAATGAAAAAAGTGTATACAGATTTTAGTATTTCCAAGTTTGTCTAAAAAGTGGAAATTATGCAAGTCCACAAACCTACTGATAAACGGTGAAAAATTATCAGTTAATAAATATCTATAAATATTTTGTAACTTTCACATAGAGTACTTCATAAAACAAGGTATCAAGAACTCTAAGTTAAAGCTACAAAATATTTAATGGTTTCATGAACACAGAATTTGTGGAGAGGATACAATCCTCTAATGCATTCCTTAATAACAAATATAGCAGTAAAAACAGGTGATTATATATTTTATGTGATTTTTTCGTGCATTGTTTGGTGATTTTCTAAAACGCATTCTTCTGTTTGTATTAAATTAAATATTCGATTATTTGTTGAAATAAACATATCATATCTTAATTTTTCTTTATTCTAGCAATGCACAGAAATTGAAATAAATAGAATGTTTCTATATTCATTTTAATCGCAGAAAATACTTTAAACTTTTTATCATACTTTCTATAGTAACAAAATATTTTTAAAATTTTTTTATGATAACGTCTTCTTCAATTGTAATGCGAACTTCTAGGTGTCAGACAATGTCATTGTAAACTGAGGTTTTGAGTACATGAAAGAAATTTAAACAACAGCTTCTTTGTCTACTTCTATTAGAATCTAAGCCTCTCCACTCAAAATTCTTGTCTTAATAAATAAAACATTTATTGAAAAAATTATGTAAAAGTACTTCATATATAAATTTTTTTTATTTCATTCACTTAGATTAGATTAGTTAATTAAAATTATTTATTCATTCGTTTGCTTATCATGTTACCATCTCAGAATATGTATGTGCAAGTGATAACATCGGTTGATTATTAAAAGCAGATTACTCCGATGATAGCCACACTGTACCTAAAAGAATTAAGTAAGCAGTCAATGGTGTTGATGCAAATTGGAATAAGCGAGGATAGAACCTGGGACCTTGTAGTTCGCAGCCCAGTAGCATGACCACAATACAAAAGCAATTGCCCGTGTATCGTAACTGTCAACCGGCTTATAAGCTTTCACTACAGACACTCCTTCCAGTGAGTCGAAGGTGGGACGAACGATACGTCTAGTGAGTGGTGATGTTTTAGCTGTTGATTCTAATGTCCTGTACCCATTTGAGCAGCGCCAAGCGTTATGGCGAGCGTGTGCGAGTGGTTGCTGT
Source organism: Argiope bruennichi (assembly GCF_947563725.1). Lineage (NCBI taxonomy): Eukaryota > Metazoa > Arthropoda > Arachnida > Araneae > Araneidae > Argiope > Argiope bruennichi. The sequence continues at coordinate 125,128,916 of NC_079163.1, forward strand.
TGCTATGTCAAGTGACTCTGACAACTTCGGGTTGCTGCGACCTTTTTGTGTTGCTGCGTCTAGTGAGTCTGATGACTTTGGTTTGCTGTGGTTAGATCGCGCCACAACAGCTGCACGAAGGTTGAAGGTTCGGTTTCCGAGGTCACCAATGCAGCGGATTGGTATGGGCGAGGATAGAACATGGGACCACGTGGTCCGTAGCTCAGTAGCATGACCACAATACGAAAGCCATTGCGCGTGTAGCGTCGTCGCTGTTAATTGGCTTATAAGCTTTCACTACAGTGTTGTATTGCAAATCTATATAACAATGCACTATTTTAAGACCAAATAAAGAACAATATCTTGAAGAGAACGTAGATGCACTATTTGTCGAAATGTCCTAATTATAACAATATTTGGATTTGGGAAGTCCACTCTCACTTTGAATTAAATATAGAAATGACTCACCTATAGTGGTTATAACTGTACTAGAGAAAAATATGGACTGGCCGAAGCTCCAGTTTAACTCGTTGCTAACATTGCCTGTCGCTGATACTCCTCTGTTGTTGGCATTGATAATTTTCACTATAAAATTTTCGAGTTCCTCATCTGTAAAGAAAGAAAACTCAGAATGTAAATGGGTCTGAAAAATAAAAGTTTAGATAACATAGACTTCCATTTTGAAACTACACTAGACGCCACCCTCATCTATCCAAACGAGTATAAGGGCTAAGAATAGGTCAGTGGACTACACGAGAGTGATTTTAGGGTTAATTCCATAATTTTAAGATGATAAAGACGGCATTTGTGCCTGAACCCACTCTTCAATCTGCCACGTCACACCAAAAGAACTATTTGACTTACAAACGTTATGTTTCACATTCGTCAGCAGAATGCACATAAGGTCATTGGTGGTATCATGTCCCCAACCTAAACTCTCCAGGCCATACAGCCAGGTCATTGCATGAATAGAATTCAAGTTAGTAGTGAAAGGAAGAATTGCCACTATTTTAGGTAGATTCCTATAGGAAGACTACCTATTGCAATGGGCTCATGTGACAAGACTTCAGGAATATATATATATATATATATATATATATATATATATATATATATATATATATATATATATATATATATATATATATATATATATATATATATATATATATATATATATATATATATATACATACATACAAGGAGGCCAAAATTAAAACACCCCTACTCTGAGCTCTCTATACAGCGAACTACTCAGTGTAAAGGCTCCTGAATTGTCGAACATATTATTCAAAATATGGGGAGATGGATTACGCGACAAAAAATTAGTTCCTAAAACCCTGATAGATGGTGCTGTACAACAATAATATGCTGAAAAGACTCAAAATACAAATTTGTAACAGATTTTTTTCGAATGTATTAAACATTCAATCACAAGTCTTTTTATCATGTTTTTCTGTTGTACAGCGCCATCTACTGGTGTTTCTGGACCTTTTTTTCGCGTTATCCGTCTCCCCATGTCTTGAGTAGTATGTTGAACAATTTTGGAGCCTTTACACTGAGTAGTTCGCTGTATAGAGAGCTCAGAGTAGGGGCGTTTTAATTTTGGCCACCTTGTACACACACACGCATATATATATATATATATATATATATATATATATATATATATATATATATATATATATATATATATATATATATATATATATATACTAGAGTAACTTTGTTTGGATTTTAACTAGCTTGGAATATGTTAGAAATGTAAAAATCTGTGACAAGTTCGTACATGGCCCATCTAGCTGAAAAGGGTGGAAATTTTCTTAATATTGAAAATAGAAAATTAAATCCAACTAGCCAAATTAGAGCCTCATTAAGACAGACATTTTTTTTTTTTTTGTATTTAAAGTTTTTCGATAACTACAATATCTTAGAAGTTAGGGGCTGAAAAGTAATTTTCAAGCCCTAATTTTGACTCTTTCTAACATCAACAATTTATGTTGCCAGCTTCCCAGCTCGCCGAGAGGATTTTTTTAGATTCTAATATAATCCTAATTTTTGAAGCTTGGTTTAATTTTTGTATTTCCAGACATTTTCTGGTTTGATTCTGCATAAGCAGTATTAATATAGGGCAAATGAAGTCAATCCATGCTCACTGACCATTATAAAGTGTGCAGAGATGATTTAATGCTGAAATCGGTTATATATTTTGAAAGTGAATAGAAATGTAATGACGCAGCTCCAGGTAAAACAATGTGAAATTAGATGTTAGTTTTAACTTAATTTATTTATATTAACATCAATTTTAGAATAACACGAGTTATTTTGTAAAGGAACATAATAATTCTGAGTGGTGAAGACGTCTGAGCCAGCACTTCCCTTTCCAAACTTTCTTACCACACCAGCTTAATTGAATGTTAAATGACATGCTCAAGAATTATTTTTTTGTGAACGTGACTTCAAATAAATAGAATTATTTTAATTTTCTAATTTTTATAAACTCTCTACGATAAAATTCTATTAATATTTAAAATGATTACTATCGATTCGTAGGAATATGATTTGCATTGATGGTAAACTATTACATAAAAAAGTAGTAAAGTCACACTTAAAAATAATTGCTATGATGTTTTAATATATTGACATACATGTGAAAGATGATTCTTCTTCATAAAAATGTATAGCATAATTTTATATAATTAGATGTAATTTACGATGAGGATAAATAAATTGCTCATGTAAGAATAGTCTAATTAAGATTGTAACTAATTCGTCATACAATGAAGCTAGAAATAATGCATTCATCAATCGACCGTTTGTTATCGACAGAAAAGAATTATTTGCGTTCTTTAATGAAAAGAGGCTGTAATGAATATATTCAATACTTTCACATTTAGTAAATTTCATTACGTGAGTAAGTTTTCAGTTTCAATTTTTATACACTGAAATGAAATATTTAATTTCAAAGAGGTGCTTTGACATTTCATGCAGTGCGATTCAAAGAAAAATATTTAAAAAAATCAAAAGCTAAACCTGTGATTACTGATAACTTTGCATAAAAGATTTATGCAAATACGAAATCACCGTCTATACTTGAATGAAATGAAATTTAATACAGCATTTTGATGAAAAGAGGTATATTCTTAATTTATATTAGCTGAGAGAGAAATAGCGGGTTTTTGTCTTTTTATTTGTTTCTTTCTACAGGAAATATTTTATAAGTTTCGGAAAACTTTCATTTCCATTTAATATGTTTATGTAGAAGTGCATTTTCGCAATCATCCGTGAATATACATAAAAAATTCTTTAAGATTCTTGAAGAATATACAAGTATATCAAATGTAATTTATGAAATATATTAAAAATTTGCCGCTCTTGAGCTATACAAATTTTTATTGGATGATTGCAAATGAATGCAACTATCTAAGAAACATTAGAAAACGTAGCAAAACATGTAAATTATAAACAGATGTAAAAATGTCTTAGAACAATAAATGCATTATATATTTTTTATTCTTTATTTCAATTTCGATGGAAGTTGAAAAGAAACCAAATAATACATAAAGCATACATTATTTATTTATTTCTCTCTTTCACCACTCTTTATTTTTTCCATTTATTAGGTTAAATTTGGTTGTAAAATAGTCTATTTATTACAAAATATTTCTTCTATAGAATTTAACTGTTATAGTCGTCTCTGTGAATATATGGCGACCTCAGAAATCATTCAGAGTAAATCAATAAATGTCACAACTAAGTTAAAAGGATGCTAATAGTGGTAAAAAAGTACTCATTTTTATAATGATATAACAAATGATTTTTATTAACAAGGAATTATACAAAGAACATTTGTGAAGCCAAAATAAAACTAAATAAAAACTTTAGCTAAGTTTTTCAAAATAGTTTCAAATGAATAGAAAACATGTCTTAAGTTAATTCTCCCTTAGAATTTTTGAGCAGGTCAATCTGCGCATTTTTCGAATCAACGCCTTCATTCCCATTCTCTTTATTTGAAGTTAGCAATGACCACGGCTGTTTTGTGCACATGAGTATCTCTATTAGACTCTTTTGATGAATCTCAATCGCTGCTTCAACTACAGTAGACAGACACATCAGAAAAGTAGATGCCCCTGTTTTCTCTTTAACACAGGAAAGCTCCTTTAAAATGAAAGACAATGTAGTGCAATAGTAGATCAAAATGTGCTTCTTTTTTTCTTTTATGAGTCTCGAAAGGACAGGAAAATAATTTTACAAAGGTTCCTTAGAGAAGATGGAATCCATCTTGACTCAGCTTAGCCATTTTATGCCCAGTCATTTAACCTCCTCCCTACCAGTATTTGTCTTTGTATTGTATATACAGCCTTCCGATGTCGACTGAAACTCTCTATAGATTTGTTGTTGTTGTTTATAATGGCACTTGCCATGGACAAGCTCGTTGACGAAGTCAGCGATTTTAAACCAAGGGAGCGTCTTAGCTACTCACGCATCACATTCGCTTGCACAACCCCTTTTTACAGGGGGGCACATTCACACATCTCATAGATAGAACAGATGAAGAACAAACATGCCCGAACCGGGACTCGAACCCAGGACGCCCAGATCACGGGGAAGACGCGCTACCCCTATGCCAGGACGCCGGCCTCTACAGATTTATTTTTGTTAAGTGAAATAGATTTATTTTTGTTAAGTAAAATAGATTTATTTTTTAGCCGTTGAAGCTAAACTGATCCAATTTTTAAGGCGTTAAATAAATTCTTTTTGTTTGCCTTTGATTCAATAAAATTGAAGCCGGCGTCATTTGGCAAGCAATTATGTTCAGACAGAACAAGAAATTTGTGATTAGTGAAAGTAGTGGACATTCATGGATTTTCAATTAGTCTTTGCAAATTTAAGCTTAATTTAACGATTCTCTTTTGACCTGCCCAAATCCAAATGCATAAAAAAAGTCTATGACTGGAAGCATAAGCTCTTTAAGACGTTTTATAAAACATGTCATGATTTTTGAGATCCACGAGAGCCATCTATTTCATCCTACATGAATATGTATCATATTATTATTATAGCTATGGATTCCCAAATTGTAAATGTAAATGTTTTGTTCATAGTAAGCTTATAAGTTGGCTTACATGATTTGACGTCTGTTTTTTTTTCTTTGCTTTTATTCCGTCGCCAGGGTAAGAGACACTATCAACTGTTGCAATATAAGGATAACGATGTGAATCCATTATCATTTGAAAATTTTAACAATTAAGAGACATTTACATTACATAATTATTAGAAAAGGACCACTTAAACTGCTTATTTTCTGACATCTGATGAGCATGTGTGATCATGATTATCATAACAAGCAAGTAGATATATTAAACTTTTAATACAAGAAAAACAGAAAAAAGAATCTTTCCCATTAAATCCTAAGACAGGCATAATTTTAATAGCCTTTATTAAGAGCAAAAATGTTAAATGGTGGATTTTATCAAATTAACCATGGACTTGCCATGCATATTTTATCAGCATTTACCAAACCAGTCTTATATTTCAATATCATCAAGGTAATTATGAGTAGGGATTGCAATACCGGACCAAAATTTCAATACCAGTATTCGGTATTTTTTAAATCTTAATACCGGGATAAATTTTAGAAAAAGAAAGAAAACACAGGTGTTTCTTTGTTTTATTTGCCAGTTTTGTTAGAGAGTGTAAATATCACAAAAAATAATTTGTAACTTATTAATTATAACAGTATATAATCACAAAAAAGTAAAGGAACATCTTATTTATTTAAATCACAAAAAAAGTGTAAATATCACTATTCAGTCTGTGGTACTATTATAAATTTTTGAAGTGTGATCTTAAAAAAAAAACATAATGCATCAATTCTACAGTCATTAAGCCTAAAAAGTAATTTTGTGCAAAAATTACCAGCTGTCGAAAACGCTCTTTCGGCATCTACGATAGCTGGTGATACTGTTAGCAATGCGCGATATTTTTTTTTCAAGTATTTACCTCTAAATCCCTCATCTTCAAATAAATCGATTTCTCGTCGGATGGTTTCGGATATAGCTGATTTCTGTATTGTATTTTGGTTCGTTGAAATTTTTTTATTTATCGCTAATTCTAATTTTTGTTCAAGAGACAATTCCTTTTCACTATCGACATGAGTGCCATCATAATCTTCGACAACTGAACCGAATTCTTCTGAATGTGAATAGGTTTGTGGGTAAAAAAATGTTAAGAAATTTTACTACAAATTTAATCAAATTTGAATTGGTTATTTTCTGTTCTTCTTTTTCATCTTCATTTTTAAAATTCTTTTAATTATGTAAATACCGTAAGACCTTTTCTATTTCGGTATGCCTTTCTTCTGTGCGATTTTTCAATGTAATATATAATTCTTTAGATAGTGATGTGTGCTGTTCTTTCAGGGACTGCAACATGAAATTTATTGTTGCATTAGCTGTTATTAGAATCTCTTCGACATAATACCTCAATAGTCAGTTTTATTGGAAGTAGAGCTGATATAGTTCTGATATAGCTGATATAGTTTTGAATTCTAAGTCGAATTCTAGTTCTGAGTTCACTATCTGAAAAACAGGTTTACAGGTGTAAGTCGATTATTGCTTTTTGGATTGGATTTCTCAGTTTCAAAAATCGTTCCATCATTAGGAGTAAACTGTTCCAACGTGTTTTAGAATCTAATATTAACATATATTCTGTTTTATTTTCAGTTAGTATATATTTTAGTAATAAATCCTTTTTTATAGGGGAACGTTTAAATATCTTAACAATTTTTCGAACTTTATAAATTATAGGAAGCAATTCTTGATAGATTAATATTTCATCGTCATTAGCAATATCTTCTTCAACAATTACATTGTCATTATCTTCATTATCAATACACTTTCACTCTTACACTCTTCAAAGTTGGAATCCGAAGTTTCTATATCCACAGTATTTGAATTCTTCTGTTCTTTATTTTTTTTTTTGGTATAATACATCTATTACTCTTAATTGAATTCCATGTGCATAGCACAACTGCTGATTTGCACCAATCAACTTTCCAACTTTTTTCATAATTGTTGCTCCATCAGTCGTTATGGATACAATATTTTCTTTCAGGGATAATCTATGTTTCGCTAATTTAGATTTAAGCAATTAATTAAGCCATTAATTAGTTAATTAATTTCGCCCGTTAGGGGGACATAAAAACAAAAATGTATACTATTTTGTTTTCTCGATCCCTGAACATATAGTGGAGACAATTTTAAAAATTTCTAGTAAATACCGAAAACCCGGTATTTAAACTTGTGAATACCGGTATTACAAAATTGTACAAATGGCTCAAAATACCGGTATTGCAATCCCTAATTATGAGCTTTGCTACCTTTTCCATGACTAGATGTTCTCCGATTCACGAGAAGGCCACTGAGAAATAAACATCATTTGGTGTCAGATAGTCCTATTTTGATGACAGGAAGAAGATAGATGTCAATGCAATCGTATTCCCCTTGTGTTGAGCTTTCCACTTCGCACCTCCCCCCCACCCCGCCTGAGTAAATACATTAGCCTGTCTGTGGTTTAAAATAATCTGCCAACTCGAGAGAACCGAGAAATATCTTCACAGACATTAAATGTTTGATTATGAGGGAGAGGGAATTTTTCGTTTCCCGAGTCAAGTGGAATCATGAATAATGATAAATTGATCTTTGAAATGAAATCTTTTAATTTTGTGAGTGAAAGTAAAATCTCTTAATTTTCTAGTCTAAAGAAATAAAAAAATATGATTTTTTATATTTTATTAATTTTAACGTTGGTTTTTCTCTTAAATAAACAAAGTCATCTCAACATAAAAGCGAAATACTTCGTTTTTCGGTAGACTTACGTTTGTTTTAAGTCACACTCAAGCAGAGTTGACCATTTGAAAATGCTTTTCAAAAGATCGATTTTCGTTGTAAAACTGCTATAGAAATGAGATCCGTACAGAATTGTAATCACAGATAGTATCTATTTTCGGAATTTATACAATCTAAATGACACTTTCCTGAAGTCACACCATTCGTATGGAAACTACGTGATTCCTGTAATGGCGATTTTACCCACAGCAATTCTAACATTAGAAAGAAAAAAAAAATACAGAACTAAATGTCTTTTCTCAATGCCCCATTTTCTGCAAGATTTTTCGATTGGCTTTTCTATTACTAAGGAGAACTCTCTTCATCAGAATATGATAAAAACTTTTTGGCCCATAACTGGAGAAAACTCTAGGTCTATTTCATTACCTGCAACGGGATATGATATTTAAGTAACATATACAATTTACACATTTGGCTAGACTGTCTTAATACTAGTTTTACGTAGTGAGTCAATTTGATATCCATTCAAGATTTTATTTCTATGTAATTAAAAAAATTACAATCTATTTTTATAAATATGTATTGGTTTTGAATGTATATGATATGAATATTGTATATTTCATTATAATCATATTAATACAAATCCATCCCTTCAACCACTCTTTATTTTCCTATTCCTCAATGTGGTACACTAATTTTTGATGTTAGGTATCAAAATGACTCAACTGTTTCGAGCCTATGTATAAATGTGATATGAAATTGTTTCAAATCTATCTCGAAGGAAAGGTTAAAGAATTCTGTAGTTAGTACAAGAAATAAAATACAAGAAATTTGTACACTATATTTAAAAAAAATCTGGTGAAAATCCCCAAAACAACTGATATGTAAGCTTTCATGATCAATCTTATAAATTTATTTAATTAGTTGCCCACAAATCATTTCGATTATTTACTAAATTTTGCTAAAATTTATTATAAGGCGTAAGAGCATTAATATATATATACTAAATTTATTTTGACTTCTGCTTCAAACTGACTCATTGCAGCAAAAAATAGATAGATGCTTAAGAGTGTCTTGTGTTAAATACCCTTCTAAAATATACAGGAAAAGAAAATAACGTAAGTCGCTGAAGTCTTCTTTAAAGCAGAAGCATAACGCTGCGTCGTGTTATGACTAACATAAACGTAAATCACCACAGATTTTTAAAATTCTGCAAAGCTCTGAATTTTACTAAGCCTAGCATGTCAGAAAAACATCCGTTTGCTGAGAATAGGACTTCTTTTAACTTTTACCGCTAGCAACAAGCTTTCAAATGGAAAGATTTTGTCGCGATTCGAAAAGCGGAATATAAACACAAAAACTAAGCAATCATTAATAATAATAGAAAAGAAATTTAAATTCAAACAGTTATTCAGCGAAAGTTATTTGAGTTTCTGTGAAATGCTTGAAGTAAAGTGACTATATTTTCTCTATTTTTATTGGAATAACTTACAAATCTGAAACAATTTGGTGATCTTTTTTGTCCCCAATCCACATGACCCTACTCTGGATAGCAGCCGAAAATTTGGGAAGTTCTGATTTAACATATTCATCGTAACTGACGAGTATTCGCTTTGTCAGCAATATTCGCTGAACTCTAATGACATGTTATCTCTGCAGTAGGTTAATTTAAACTAACTTTATGATCTTTAGTACTTTAGATAGTTATAGGCATGTTTCATCAGAAATCAATGCCAAGACAGCTGTTCTCAGATAGATCAGACGAGTTTTAATGATTCGTTAGACGAGATGAATAAGATGGATTATTAAGATTAAAGAAACCATGACATGCAGTTGTTATATTCGTCCAATTTGTGTTCATTTTTAAGCCTCGCCCACGGACAGTGTTAAAATGGTTGTTATCATACTGAGTTATAGCAGTTCGTCACGAAATATATATAAAAAAAAAAGGCAAAAGTTATTAAGAGTATATGTTGATAGTAGCGACTACAACAAAGAAGTAAGGGAAATTTCATTGGATTTTGTTGTTATATTCGTCCAGTTTGTGTTTATGTTTGCACCTCGGCCATTATCAATGATAAAATAATATCTTAATAATATCTTCATATAATTTAATATTAAAATTAAGTTTTTTGAAGTTTATCATAAGAGATGACTAAAACAGAAATTATTAAAAGTAAATTCTGAAATAGGAGACTACAACAAACAAACTCGTAAAGGAGAATTCGTAGCATTTATTTGTTATATTCGTCCAATTTGTTTTTATTTTTGAGTCTCACCCATAAGCAATGTTAAGAGTGTTTTTCTAACTAGATTGATGATAGGTGTTTCTGGAATTCACCATGAGAAATAAATGAGACAATAATTAACAAAATCGTTTATGGGCATAAGAGACTACAACAAACGCGTAAGAGAGAAACTAGAACATTAAATTGTTAGATTTGTCCCATTTGTGTCTGTTTTTCTAATTAATAGTATTTCAGAAATTGAAGAAATAATTGCTTATATTAATATTATTTTACAAGGGTGTTCAAATGAAAAGGTACGAAACGACACTGTGGGTATAAATGAAGACTTTATTCAAAGTATACACCATAGGCCTGAGCAGAACGATCCCATTGACTAACGAGGCGAAGGATTCCTTGTTCCCAGAATTCCTGTGGCCGCAACGAGACCCAGTCCTTCACAGCGTCTTTGCGTTCACCGTCCGAGTTGAATTGCTTCCCTTTCAGATGTTTTTCAGGGGACCAAACACATGAAAATCATAGAGTGATATGTCCGGGTGTAGGGCGGATGGTCGAGCTGTTTCCACTTGAATTTGGCCAGTCACGTGTGTGTGACCCTGGAGACGTATGAACGCGCGTTATCATGGAGCAGAATCACGCCCTCCATGAGTAGCCCCGGTCTTTTGTTCTTGATGGGCCTGCGTAGTTTTCGGAGTGTCTCACAGTACACATCGGAATTGATGGTTCTTCTGTGCGCGAGGAATCCTATCTTCACATTCACTGCCACGTCAATTGGATGGCGCTCTTTAATAGAGCCTCTGCTCTCTCCTGCACATGCAGAAGCCCGCGCATGCTCCGATCTACGCCGGAGACTCCAATCGCATCCCTAGATATCTCGCTATGTTCTCCTATAGCTGCATAGGCAAATATGTTAACGGTTACGTTATTACGACGTTTCGTACCTTTTTATTTGAACACCCCGTGTAGTTTACTTATTTCAATGATTGCAAATATATTTCAAACTTGCAAAGAATGCGTCGATTGCTTTTGTATTTTCAGGTATTAAGATATGAACACAAAGTTTTGAGCATTGCTGCTTTTAAAAACAATATCCCAGATCACTATAAGGGAAGGGTATAATAATTATAATTTTTGCAATGCCCTTTCCCCCATCAAAGCATTCTAAAACGAATGTTCCATCTGACTACAGCTCATATTTTAGAAATCGATTTAAGACTATCAGTCAGTGTCAATTTTTTACTGGTCACAAATAATAATTAAATACAGCTTATACTTGTGAATATTTCTATACATATGACAATATTTCTATTTAAATTTTATTATCAATATTTTAACACTTCAATAAAATTAAATACTTAAAATAGAATTTTACAATCCGTATGTTTTTTCCTTCTTTTTAATGTTTTTCTACCAGTTTATATAATTTTCATTTAAATCTTCTACGCTAAAAATGACTTTATCTTGAAAAAATTTTTTGGACTAAAATAGTTTAAATTCTTTTAATTCATTAGGAAAGCAATTTTGTAACAAATGTTTTGTTATTAGAACTTCTGAAGTTAAAAATACAAATGACTATAATAAAAACTGTATTCTGTGCATCTTTTCGAACAATATTTGGTATTAAAAGCTTAGATACTATTACTGTAATTCTTTCTTTCAAAAAAGGATGAGATAGGATGAAAGGATCTGATAGGATTTCTGTAAAGCTTCTCAAGAGTTACTTATTAATCAGTGCAAAGTTTTACAAAAAACACGATGTTTCAGATAAGGATTACAAGTATCTATCATGAGTCGAAACGGAAAAACAATATTTTAACTGAAAATTTTCTAACAAAACGACCGTTTTATTAAAGTTTTATAGCAATTAAGTTAAAAAAAATTCTATATAATTGGTGAACACTTGTTGTTAAAGAATTTTTTTTATTTTGAACTTATCAAATTCTTTTCTGAAACTAAAGTATCTTCTCCAAAAATTGCTTAGTAGATCTTTTTCAAACTAAATTGAAGAAAAATTGTGTCCTGGCATCTTTATGTTTCCAGAAAAGTTCATGATTTCTGGAAATGTAAGTTCCGTCTTTTTTTCCTGGATTGACGGATGATTTGGAAGTAACAATCGAACTTCATGGATTCACACATTGAAGACATTAGAACCCATCCTAAATGTTACATTGATCGAATCAGTTACAATTTACATAATTTTAGAATAAATATATTCGCAGCTGAATTCTTTTCTTCTCTTAATCATTTTAACAATCAGAAAATACCACAAACTTCTCTTCTGATGGAAAGAACAAGCCATCCTTGTTTAAAAGATCTAAGAGAGATTGCACTTATCATAATGGAAAGTACTTCATTTCGATAAGAGGGATTAGAGTTTTTTTTCACGTGAAACTAATTTGTTTAGAAATGCAACTTGGCCCAACGTCTCTCTGGAAAGCGGATCTTCAGGCAAAGTACAACGTATGTTTAGTCAGCGGCAAAGGGCAACAACAACTGAGATGATTTCAATTATCAATGATGGTAATAGGATTTTAATTCGAGATACATAAAATGTTGTTATTGAGTGTTTTATTTTAGAATTTTTAATTAGAATACATACAATTTGCGTATTATCGTAATTAGTCTGCTTAAAATCATAGTCTGAAACATTGGCGATTGAAAAAAATACCGAATAATTTTTTACAATGAATGAGAAAAGACTTGATAATAAAATAAGAATAGTTGCATCAAGAAATTCTAATACTTAGATTTGCTGAGCGCAAACAAATGTCAGAACAGTACTTGTTCTAATTTTGATAAGGCAATCTTTGACCTTTGATACGGCATTCAATCCAAATGACATCTTTGCTTTTGTCAAACTATTAAGTAAATTGCATTTCCGTAATTAATTTGATGTTAAATCCAACAACTTTTGATGTTTATTATTAACGCAATAATCTCACGTGGCGTACTGCCTTGTCAATGTTGCAGGCCATAATTGTAACGAGTACAAATTCTATTACGATTTGTTTAAACTGCACAAAAATAAATCATCACTTTTCCGATACACTTGCGTATTTCTACTAAGATTATAAATCTGACAAATGAATATAAGCCAAGAGAAAAAGATTTGCTTAGGAATTATTTTGCAATTATATTTATTATCAATTGAATGTGTTTCGAAGGAAATGAAGAAATAGGCATATATGTCACAAGACAGTCAGATACAAAATTAAACAAGCGGCAGTGTTTAGTTCTTTTCCCTTATATTTTCTCCATGTGATACATTAAATATCCAGCTTCGTAGTGAAGTAAATAGAATTGAGTTATCACTTAAGCTCTTTTTTTTTTTTTTTTTTTTGCCAGTTGAGTCTACAACTCATACATGTTTATCATTTCGATAACAAAGCAACACATCAAATTTCATTCATCTAGAAAACTGCATGTTTGAATTATGACATAAATATACCCCCAATTAAGCAGACCGATAAAAATCAATCCCTTGGAGATTCTGTTCAAAATTTGACATGCGTCTATAATTCTAGTGACAAAATCATATAACGAAATTCATTTTGGTAAGTCAATGCGTTTCTCAGTTACTGTTCGTTACATTACGGCCGAACGGATAATATTCTGATACCCTTCCCATTTCCTCTCGATTTTATTTGCATGCTAATACAAGATAGCGCGTTTTGTGCTTCATAATACAATGAAAAAACAGAATATGTATTTAGGATGTTTTCTTTCTTTTTTTCGATTGAAATAAAAATTTGATATAGTTCTGCCATGATAGTGACAAAACCAAGGAATAAATTTCATTTATCTAGCTTTTTACGTTTCTCAATTATGGTGTTTACATCTCGAAAAATAAACATACAGTCAACCCTTCCATAGATTTCATACTAAATTTGAAACATAATTACAATTTTTGTAAAGAGACCACTCATCAAATTTAATTTGTCTGGTACATTCCATTTTTGGATCCTGATACTCACATACAAACATAAAATATATTTTTTGGATGCTGAAAGATTTCCAACAGGGTATTCATCAAAATCTCGTTTTTTAAAAAATTAATTTGCTTTTTCTTTGTACATTTCATATACCAAATAATAAAAAACCCAACCTTTTAATATCCATTAGATTTGCTTAGTTAATAGCTAATACTCAAACATATCTAAATATCTAATATTTAAATTTTGTTTTTGATATCTCAAATCCTGGTAAAAACAATTAAAAACATATTTTCTTGAAGTTTGGAAGAGGTTTTATTCTTACTTTGTCAAATAATGTTAAGAGTTCGGAAAATATTAAATATTTCAAATTTCGTTGAAAGATGTACTTTAAAGTTCGTAAAAATCTTTTTTTTAAGTTCGATTGTAAAATAAAAGGAAAAAAGGCTTTTTCGAGTATTGGCTTTTCAATCCATACTTTAAATTTCATGAACAGTTTTAAAAATGCTTTTTCTAGACAGCTAAAAATATAATTAAATAAATAAATAAAGAGTCATATAAAAATGATAGATTCTTGCTCTTTTTATGATTGTGTTTATCAAGCTTTTATGATGAATTTATTTTATTTTCATGAATAAAAAATAAATGTTTCCTTAAAATGAAGAAGAATTATAATTCATTCAATTATTTCAAGTTGGCGTTTTTCCATTCTGAAAAAGCCAGAATTGTTATTATAAACTGGTAAAAAAAAAAAAAAAAAAAAAAACCTGAAATAGAGGTTATTTTCGTCTAACAGGTTGAAATAAAAATAGCCCAGTTGTCTTGAAACATTTAAATATAGCTTTCTCGACACCTGTTTCATTGTAGAAAGATTTCATAATAATGCACAAATCCAGTTTTTCAAGGTTATAAAGAATTAATAGTGACTATAAATAATTGAAAGTTAAATTCATTTTGACCTTCACTATTTTTAACAACGAAGCAACATTTTTTCGTTTTATTTCTATCAGTAAAGCCTATTTTTAACTCGTTCGAGATGCTTAATGGTATAAAATTTGTAATTAAATGATATGCAGTCCACGGGGAGGAATCGAAGTTCGCTTCAAAAAGAAGATTTCATCTCATGAATCTAAATTGGTCCCATTATTGTGCGTTGGGACGTATTTATTGACCATTAAAGCATTTCTGCTCTCAAATGGTTCGGTAAAACTCATTAAACATAAATGAAAGAGAAAATTCATTGAATTCTTTTGCTGTCTTCAGCAAGATGTATTGTAGAAAATCAAAATTACCTAGGTGTGTTGTCTATAAATTTTCTCCGGTGAAGTAGTAATAGAAAATCTAAATGTTCCCGGAGTAGTTTAGGTTCAATGATAAAACAGAAAAGAATATTCAGGAAAATTAACTTGTCGGTGAAAATAGGTTAGTAGGGGAATAAAGTCAATTGAAGCCCACCAATTGAAAAGGGTTACTGCAGGTTATAATTAAGTAAGGTCATGACCTTATCCTGATTGTTCTTTTAGCTAACATTATCAAAAATGGATCGACAAAATTGCAGTTTAGCATCGAATGTATTTACTCTCTGTAATCAAGCTGCTGCTGGAGGTTTTCCTGTTTTTTTTTCAAAGCCAAGAAATGTGAGCCCAATTTTCCTAAAATTATTTATAAAGGCAACCTAATCCCATATACTGGATATAAAGTCAGGCTTCTACCTCAGATGATACCTGTATATTTCAAAGGTCACTTTGACCATCATACACTTCCCCTTTATTAAGTATCCTTGCTTAGATACGCAGAGCTAGAATGATGAGATTAGTCAATACATCATGTGACAAACGTAATTGTGCCTATAATTTCAAATTTAATTGTACGTTATCTCATGCTTTTTGTGACATTATATGATTTTTCCTCGTTGCAAATAAGTTATATGTTCCAAAATTAAGCTGACGCGGTGCATTTAGCATGTAGGCTGTGGGCAGGAATTGGCTTCATTGAGACTTTTTAAATGTCTTGCTGTGCGCCATGCAGATGAGTTATTTTATCTACAACTCTAAATTGTTTTCAGAAAACAGGTAAAGACTGTACAATCGTTTCTCGTTCTTCCTTAAAACTCAAGCCGTAGCCATTCTTAGTCAGAAACGCGAAGTTTCCAAGAATTTAAAAGTCATATCTACCTAAATAGTAACTTAAATGTTAGCAAATACCACAGATTGTGCTACGGTTATTTGTCACATAGCAAACTAAAAAAATCCTTACTACTACATACTTACAAATTCACATGATTACCAAGCTTAACAAAGCCAAGTATAAACGAATTTGACTCGAAAATTAGGCCCTTGTTTTTAATTAACAGAAATTCTTTAAATTGCTTTAAAAATTATTAATGTTATTCCTTAACCTTCTTTTTAATTAAAAAATTAATTAACATGCTTAATTGTATATCATTGTCATAGTCAAATACACACAGCAATTAAAAATTTATTATAAGATGAGAAGTTCGACATACAAACAATGCTTTCGTTGATAGATAAGATTAAAATTATTGTGGCACCCCTAGGCGGATCACATAGGTACACCTAAGGGTAGAATCGACCTTGTAAAATGCATGGGTTCTTTGTTGTCGTTTTATGAACTTTTCTTCCTACAAAAAGGAATTCCTAAATTCTAATTAAAATGAACTATTAATTATAACAAATCCAACCACATTCGCCTACAAACAGCTGTATAAAATTTTAGCACATTCATGGATAGAAAAATGCAACAGTTGATCAAAAGGATCACTACCACTGAACAAAAACATTTCTGGTCTGGGCTGGATACATTTACGTCAGTTCGTAGAATTTCTTTATATTCCAAACTGTTCCAATCGGTCAAAGAATTTTGTATTTTCCTTAATCCAGGAAAATCTTAGTAAAGCTAATGACTCTTTTTTTTTCAAATGTGCATTAATACATTTTGTTGTTGTAATCACTTTATCACTTTAGTCCTTGATAAGTACCATCTCCAATGTAAAAAATAGGTTTTTTCCTGTCAAATGGATCAATGACTTGTTCCTCTCTGAAATGAATTTCTTTCCCAATTCATAGACTGCATATGATTTAAGCACAAATTTTATATAGTGATAGCATCATCATTATTGAGAAAATTAAAACTTCGTTCTTTTTAACACATTGACGGACAATACGGTTATAACAGTTAAATATTTATTCCATCCACAAATACAAATGACAGCTATGACCTTCAATAAAAAAAATACAAAAATGTCACATCACTAGGATATTGCTCGATAAATAGTTCGAAAGAAAAATCCCTTTAATCCAGAAGAGAAAAATCTGACATCAATAATTCTACCTAATATTTCATATTGTACGCGAATGTGTTGATGAAGAAATAATAATACATTTTTTAAAATTCATACATAAATATGGATTGATTGCATTAAACTGATTCAGTTTTGAGAATTTGGTTGCTGATCTTCAGTATATGATATTAATAATAAACTTCTTAACTTAAAATTTTGTAAATAAGCAATATAAGATATAAATGAGGTGTAAATTAAGAAAGTTCCTATATTAAAGCAAAAATTAATACATTATTTGATTTAGATTAAATAACTAAATTGAGCAAATTAACTGCATTGTTTTTGGTTCTAAGTAATAATGTAGTTTTGATTTCATTCTTACTGACTGCTCTGATTTATTAAGTCTATTAAAAGTTATGCACGCTCATATACACATACCTTTTACTCATTTATTACATTAACGCAGTTAATTAGGCTAGAACGTCCAATTTAAAAAATAATATCACTTGGAGCAAAAAAAAAGCAGTTATTTCTCTATACCAGAAATGAAGCCACTAAATTCCACTCAAAAGTTATTTCAAACAACAAGCACAATTAACCTCAAGAAATTATTCTTGTTTCAGCATTCCCAAGGCCCCTTGCAGTGGTTTCAATTTTTAGAAACTGCAATAATGAGATTTTCTTTTTAGGGGTGAAATTATGGAGACAATAAAACACAAAACGGAATAAACTTAATCAAGATTCAAAACTTGTATGAAGAAATGAAAGAAATAAAATTTTCTTAACTATAGTTTAATTGTTAAAAAAATATTCATATACAAAACAATTTACATGTTTTCCCAACGATCCAAATTCTTTCGATGCTTGAAATGTTTGAATAAATTTTCTCTCCCATTTAGTGATAAAGTAATGGAATTTTCATTGACTCTTCTCCCAGATAATACATACCAATACGGCATATAATCGCTCAAAAATTTCTAATAATGTTTATCTTATTGTTTCAACTATCTCAGGCAATTATAGTCGATTTCCGCTTAACGAGTACCTTGCAAAACAAAATGTTAAAAAGTGATTCGCTTAACGAGCAATGTTCGCTTAACGAGACATGCTGGATTGGCTTACCAAATTTCATTGTCTAACATAAGTCACTGCGTTTTCGAGTTACCTTGTTCATATAGTTTGAAATGTGCAGACCTAGGCATGGTTAACTCTTTGACTATAAGCTCCAAAATTTATTGTGGATCTACATGACTGGTGACGAATCTATACTCTTAATTTCCTTATGCTAGTTATTAATGTTTTTATCTTTAAAGAGACGTGGATGGTTGAATAGGCAAATATCATCCAAAACTTCGAAAAGCTTCAAATTTGGGAAAAGATCGTAAATCCAATTTCATACTTATAATTCGCTGCGCTTATGAGTTATTGCGTTCACAGACCGATAGACAGACAAAATGTGCTTTTCGGATTCAAGGAATTCTGAACGAGCAGATAAATCAAAATCTCGAGTTGAATTTTTTGACTATTATAACACTTTCCTTTTGCACGCTTCATCTGCGAAAAAGTAAAAATGATAATATGTTTGAAAGAAGTTGTTCTCGAACGAAGGATTAAAAAAAATAAGAATAAACAATCTCGGTGACATAAAAGAAATTTTGGAACATATTTATAATTTTTAAACTTTTTAAGATTATGTTATGTACACTCATAATTTCTGTATACGTGATATAAAACAAAACTTTGTTTTATTTACGCGTTTTATAAAGCAAAAATTTAAAATGCGCAAATGTAGCGACATATTCTAATTGTGTTAAACTGCATCCTTCTCAATTAAGGGGCGTAATCCTTGAATGGTGAAATCAGTCAAGTCAAAATATTTTTGCTTTTTCTGTCTAATTATCTGGCAATTCATATATTGAAGCAGATAACTTACTCCTAAACTTTTTCATGATAACGCAGAAGTCCGCGAAATTAAGCTCCAAAATGATGCTAATTGCCATATTAAGCAGGATTCTAGGAAAGATGAATTCAGCCAAGAACAGAGGTTCAGTCTTACTTTCTAGGTCGCAAAACGTATGGAACATTATCAGATAGGTATATTTTCCTTAGAAATTCATAGAAATCAGTCCAAAACTCTGAAAGCCATAAAATATTTTGAATAAATACTCAGCCTAATGGTGAAAGATAAAAAGTAGGAAATGTCTTTCGGGCAAATGCACCTATACCCATTACATTATTTTTATTTTTTAATCAAATAATGATGATCTGAAAAGCATGCATTTTTTACATTTCATAACTAAATTATATTTATCCTTTAAAAATTCTAAATCTAAATTTTTAATAATAAGTTCCAGAAAACCCCAGTATATTAATTATTTTCAGATTTTTAAGCTTTGCTTATAGAAGAGATATACTTTTCTGACATAAATGACTCAAATTCAAACATCAAAATTAAAGTAAAGTGAAAAAATGCTGATATTATCTGGCCCTTGCCTAAATTTTTTATATCAAGGTATATTTCAGTTACATTCCATTATTTAACTGTCACACTTTAGTTTCTCGCTAATCCTACAATATAATTGGCCAAAGAATTTCAAAGGCCGATAGAAGAAAATCAAAGACTTACGTCAATATTCTGCGGGCTAAAGGATTAATTTTAATCCTACTTAATTAACAATGTAAAGAAGCTAATCGCTTGGCATTTCAATATTTATGACTTTGCCGAAGTCGTTAACGTTAATTGGGAATAGGTGTCCCCGCTTGTGTTAATTTATAACTATTTGCAAAATTTAAATTTACTAAAATATAAATTTAACTTACACTCAGAATTTTAGTTTACTGATATCATATTTCAACTTATTCATAGAGTCAAATTCTGCATTATTACCATACTAGAAATCAAAGAGAAAATAAAGACAATGATTTCAGACGAAGAAGAAATACTTTATGCATAATTTTTTTAAGAACTGTCGTATCTAGATAGTCAAATTAAAACTTTTAATGAGATTTCATTATATTTTCAAATGATTATCGGTGCATTTCAAACAAAACTCAACTGTTTTAACTTTCAGTTTGAAATGAAATGCGCGAAATCATGTATTCTTCATAAACAGTATATTCTTTGATGTTGAAACGATTCTTTGAAAGCAATAACATATCTACTTCAGAAATTTATTTTGCTATAGATTTAAAAAAAAGATGACAGAATGATGTGTGTTTAGCAACGAATTATTCGCTTTTATTGCCCCGATGCTTGAAATTGTCTCAGTTTTCTTTCCGCTTAGACACAAATTTAATCCAATTAACTGTTAATGCCCTTCAGGAATTTCACTCAATATATAATGGAGCTAAATTAAACTTCTGCATCAAATGATACCGATTTGCCCCCAAGTCGGTTTGACTTCCCCTTTCTAATGAGTTGAAGATAAAGGGAAAGCTATACTTGGAAGGCGGATTTTTGTGTGTGGAATTGGCTAAATGCGATACCCCGAATTTGATTAAAAACTACAGCAGCCATAAATATCTTCCCTTCACCGTGGACAATGCAGCAATAAATCAGTTTATCAATAACTAAAAATTATCACGATTATTTAAAGGAATTTCTTGATTCACATTTTATAATTAATTTTTTATGAATTAAGAAAGTGAAGAATTTAACATCTCTCATCTCTCGTTTCAGTGATATTAATGTTTTTTCGTAGTTGAATCATTGATTCCTATTCACTGTGCATCGACTGTTAATACATTATACAACCTGGTGAAAAAATCGTTCAAGTATACCTTTTTTTCATATTTAAGTAGTTGGTTTCCACTACTAAAAAAAATTATATCTTTTGAAAGCAGAACATATTTCTTAGAGAATGGCATAAATATCTTAGTGAAGAGATTGATTTTGATTTCCTTAGCACTTCAATTTAAAGAAAACAAAAATAGTATGCTGGAAACTAAGAAATAATAAAAAATAATAAGTCGACACAGTGCCTTAAATACCAGCGAATAATCTAAATATGTATGCAAAAGAAATACAATAGTGCTTCAAGCAGTAAAAAATAGCAATAGTTTACGAATAGCGGACGAAATTAAAACTTTTTCCTTTTAAGTTCCAATTGCTGTGCAGCGACGGTGTGTTGTAACCAGTTAGTATATAAAAAAAAAATCGCTTAAGAGATATTTTTTATACTTAAGAGGCTACTTTCTGCCACTTAAAAAAGTATGAGCATTTTTGAAGTCAGAACACGTATCTTTTTATTTTAGAGAAAAGATTAGATTTAGATGTTGAAAGAAAATGGAATCCAACAGGAGAAAAAGGTTGGTATGAATTGTCCAACGATAAATTCATACATCTTAACGACGCGGTGAATAGTCTTCTATGCGTATGCAAAGAAATACAATTGTTTGCCGTTGGCGGAAATCGATCTTTCCTGGTAGCCACACGACACTTGGCGTTTTGCCCAGTTACTTAAGTTTTTCGCGCCTCCATTCATGTGGTTCCGGTTTAGATGGACGAAAAATCGGTTTTACTTCACTTCTGTATTTATAGCCTATTTTGATGGATGCTGAGTACTAACAGTATTTATCATACAGCCAAAATAACAACAAAAAAAAACTTTTCCAACTTTCTTATTAAGAGAATATTTACGAGCCATTAATCAAGCTTTTCCAAAAGATAAAAAGTTAGTGAAATCGTTCCATGTAAATATAAACCGGCTTTATTTTGGCTCTGTTTTATAACTTCAAGAAATAGTTCACTAGCATTTGCTTAAATATTCATGAAGTCCCATCATCTTAAGCTCAAGACTCAGAATCAGTCTGCTTTGCATAACGCGGCTTGATTAACTGCCATTGCAATCTCGCATTGAGAAACAGGTCTGGATCTCATTTTCGTATCATCCCGTTCTCTTCCATTCATCCTCTTCCGCCCCATGCAAATTCCCACTTCTCATTACTTTGGTCGTCGATTGTTTGGTGGAATTTACAATCGCTTGGGGAAAACAAAAAGAATGTTTCTCAGGGACTGTATAGACTAGCAATTATGACAACGCACTGAAAGTGAGAAAACTCCGTTTGACGTTTTGCCCTTAATTTGACAACAGATGAAAACGTTCATTTCTGACATATTGTTCGGTATTTTACATAAGAGACAAAAGCAATATTTTCAGGCCATGAAGATCCAATTGAACATAGTTTTTGACTGCATCCACAAGCACAATTTTCATCGTAATAAATCTGTAGATAACATTAAAGGACAGTCGTATTTGCTCTTGAATAAAAATACAAATTTTGAAATTCTGGCAATTTTTGAAATCAGTGATTCTTTATATAAACAATTATCCGAGTTGATTGACGTACGTAGTATTTTTATTGAAATGATTTTGCTTGTGTGAATATTTTTGTGTGGATCTTTTGTTACGCACTCTTGCTCAACGTTATTAATTATTTTTTGTTATTTATATGTATATGTTATTGTCATACATGATATTTATTATTTATGTTTATTTTCCTTTCAAGATGGAAGTAAATGTTTATTTCAGTTTTTCTTTCTCTTCCCGTGTTAATCTTTTTATTTTTATGATAAGCAAGGTTTGCATAGAAAAAAAAGTTTTTCGAAAGATAGCATCAATGAAGGTTGAAAGAGCACATATTAAAGAACCTATAAATTGTCTTCATTTATTCTGTTGTCAAGAAAGAGGCAAGATACAAATATATTTACGTAATACTTAACCCTACCTTGTTGGGAATTTAATATACATATATATTAATTTTTAAGAAAAATTTGAATTTTACCCCTTTGCTTATGATGTTGATTTTAAAAAGTAACCAAATTCTTTTTTTAGTCCTCGAGATATTAAGAGATACGAAACAGCTCTAGTCCTAAAACGCGGTAATTTAAAAACACACAACAACAAAACTGACGAAACTCGCAATCAGGTTATTATCCTGAGATAATATTGTACATAAGATTTACCGTTTTAATTCTGAATAGTTTGGCAGTATTTTAGAGCTTATCAGTTTTATATCAATTTCTGTTAGTAGTTAATTATAAGATGTAAACTTCCAGGACATGTATTAGCACAACGTTTTTACTTTTTAAACACTATTTTTACTTTTTAATATTTGAGTCGGTGATAGGCAGATAACTATTTTAAAAAAGCAACTGCAGAACTTTGTATTTTTCAAACGTTTTTTCTGCGTTTCAAATTGCGCTAGCATTTATATTTTGCACATTTACATTTCTCTGTATACCTCAAAAGAAAAGAAGTCGTCTTAAATTTTTTTAAACCTAAGTAAGGGAAAATAAAATTCAAAGAATTCTGTGTTGAAATCGAAGTATGTATTAATAGCTTAAAAACTCAGAATTAATGAGGATACCATCAGAAATTATTATACTCTTTTAATTAACTTTTTTTCAGGTCTTTAGAGATGGAATCAAACTTGCATTCACTTACTGATGTGAAGTAGTTTTTGAAATTTTTTTGCACTTCCATGTCCATTATTTTAATATTTAATATTCTATAATAATATACAGTATTAATATTTTAAGGAGAAAATTATTAATTAATGGATTAATTTAATTACCTTTTACTTCTTTGGCAATAAGCAATTTGATAAAAAAACTATTTCAAGATTCTATAATATTTGCAAAAATGAATTAAAGATAATTGACTGGGATAAAGAAAAGTAATTAAAAAATTATACTTTATAAAAATAAAAGCATGCTTTCAAAAAAGTATTTTATTAAATTTATTGAAATCTAGAATGTTATTTCTACATAAATTAAAGAAGTACCTTACTTGAGAATTCTAATTAACGGAATTAGTGAAGTCTAGCACTAATAAAGTAACTTTACTTCACAAGTTAAAGTTGTTCCATATTACTTGAGAATTCTAATCAAAGGAAGGCTGAATTTATTCCCAAGAAGGTGCGGGCGGAGAAATATTCTTTTTTCCCCTTTATTTATTTTCTGCATTTTAGTTTTCAATTTAAAATTATTTGAAAGTTATTTTTATTAGTGTGATAAAAAGTTAATATTTTTTTCCTTTATTTATTTATTGTTTTTTAGTCTTCAATTTATAATTTTTTATTACATAATGGAAACTTGATATGTTTTTTCACAAATTCCTATCAGATGGCATCACTTTTATGAATCCGAAATTAAATTAATATTACCTTAATGAATAATTCTATTCAGAAAATATTCAAATAGTATTGTCATTTAGAACGTACAGCTTTGAAAAATCTCAGAATTCTAGTACATGAATCAGAGAGTGAAAAATCAGTTGCAAACGTTACAACTTTACAACAATCAAAGAAATCATATTTAACAAAGTGATTAAAAAAATTCACTGAATGTTTGAAAAATAAATTTTAAATCCCATTTCAAAATTATTTGAATACATATTTATTTATAAGCCTAATTACTAACATTTTTCTGTAAATTAACTCAACAGAAATTCTGTACTGAATTATGTTTATTTACGCACTTTAGTAGATATGCTTGATAATTTTTTGAAAACATCAATAAATAATATATCAAAATTTATTTAGACTTACATTTTATAAGACCTAATATTAACTACCTTAATTATTACATAGGTTTAAATTATGCTGAAAAATATTCATTGTATATATCTATAATAGAGTAAATTTGAATTTACCTCAAAAACATTATTTTCATTTTATTCCAATATCCACCTATCATTCATTACATTGCGTACCGATTCTTTTCATATTTTACCTGCAATTCTGATATATTATGTGCTTATCAAAAAAGAAAACTATTTTCATAATGAGGAAAAACTTTGAGGGAAAAACTTTTTTCTGTCAGGAAATTTACAATCAAGTTACAACGCAGCAAAGAAAAACATCATAGTTAATAATTGTTACTTAATGTGAAAAGTTCGGAAGATAAAAAGAAAAATCTTCAAGACATATTTTTCGCAACTTGGGGGATAATAGGCTCACTTATATGGCAGTTTGGCATTGTGAAACTTATCCCGCATGAGAGTGCTTTTAATGAATTTCATGACTGAAACCAACTTTCATGAAGCATTTAATGACCAAAACGCACGATATTCTTATTGTAATAAATACGGTGTGGGTCACTGTCATTTAAGCAAAGAAGCAACGGCGGTATTTCGCGAATATTGACACTTTCTCAGAAAGGGAAGGTATTGAATTCTATCTTCTCTCTAGAATGAAACTTTATTATCTGTCTGACAGTGAGATAGTAATAGGTTTATGTTGTTTGAAGTGATCTTAAAACTGACTCCAAACAGTTCTGGATATTGTGATAGTTCAAATGCGCCCGATTTTATTGCCATGAAAGAAAATAAGCAATAACGCCTATGAAAGAAAGAAAATAAGAAATTAATGGGATGGTATCTAAAGCTCTATCGAATATTTCAGTTTCTAACGCAGAAGTTTGATAAAAGAATAATTTATTACGATATATACAATTAAAGATAAAAGGTGTTGCGCTGTAGAGTATTGAAGAAATTGCAGTTATGATGTATAGCCATAACTCAGTTTAATTTAAACTTTAAGTTTATAGTATTGAAGATGAATTTAAATGTACTCTTCAAATATTATTGTTTACGAATCCGAACTATGATCATCCATGAGAGAGATGCAACAAGAAATCACCATTAAGAATTTCAAAGCAAGCAGCGTGTGAAAAAGGAAGTTGGCGATATTTTAACAACTCCGGAAATGAATTTCACGTCTCGAATTCGAAACTAGAGCTGAAACTAACAGCTTGAGCAGCCGTTAAGACAATTAAAGTTACAGTTATTAGAACCATAAAATTCTGTTTTTGTTGTGTATAATGGCATTTGCCATGGACAAGTTCGCTGACGAAGTCAGCGATTTTAAGCCAAGGGAGCGTCTCTTGTTTTAGTAGCGCTAACTAGGGCCAAGAATACGTCTTAGCTACTCACGCATCACATTCGCTTGCACAACCGCTTTTTACAGGGGGGCACATTCACACATCTCACAGATTGAACAGATGAAGAGCAACCATGCCCGAACCGGGACTCGAACCGGCATAAAATTCTGTAAACGCGCAAAATTCGGAAGTTTGAATATTTTTTAATGTCGAAATTAAGTGGATAGAAAATAATTATTTTTTAAAAAGATAGAAAAATTTAATTTATTGCATATATATAAAAGCACATCGTTATACATCCTGTTGCAAAAAGTCTATTTTAAGATTGTTCATTCGTTTGTTGAATTTTGTTCTAATTTATTTCTTATTAACAATTACAATAAATGAAAGCAAGGAAAATATTTTTATGTCATATTTGACACCATTTTAATAAATTTTGATAGTCAAAAAGTCCGAATACAACAGGTTCCTAGGCCGATCAAAAACATTTCAGTTAAAAAATGAGAGAAAATCTGGAAAGTATTGATGCAAATCTAATCCCAGATGCTAGTATGGTTAATATCAGATTTTCAACTATTAAAATAAAACTTAAACACTAATAAAATAGCAATTAATATGGATTACTTTAATTAAATTATAAGTGGAACTAGTTAAACATGCATATTTTTTTAAAAAAATAATTTTTATTTAATTACAATTTCATATATTCGATACTTTAATTTCAAAGTACTTCTACACTATAATGAATTGATTTCATTTGTTAAACGATTTCTAGTTCATGGAATGTTAGTCATTTCTAAAAACAGCAAGATATTAATTATTACATGTATTATTTTTACTATTTGCCTTTTTATAAATATATCGTAAAACGCTCTATGACAAGCCACTTTCACAAAAATATTAATACAGAGTTCAATTCCCAGAACGCCAAACATCCATAGGCTCCCTCAGATAATCATGTAAATCCAATTATTTGTCTAATTTTCGATAAGGAGAATGGTTCCTTACTCTTTTCGATTATTATGTCTGACAGTTAAATTTTTTATCTTCTTATCTTTCCTTCATACAACGCCCTTTCATTCGTGTACCTGTTGCATCTACCGAATTGTGGAATAGAAGACAAGCAAGCATACATTAATTTATATGTGTATATTTCCTGGTAATTTTATTTCTTGACTTAATTCCAAAATATCAACTAATCTTATAATAGATAGATTTCGAAAACTAAACTTGCGTACATTTTACTTTTATTTGTTTCTCCGCTTGCGATAGTATAAAAGATTGATCCTAAATATTGGCAAAGGACTCTTCACAAAGGCTTCTGTGTGTCTGGTGTCAAAACGCGTTTTATACAAGCAAATCCCATTGAAGTCTCTCATTGAAACTTTGGTCCATGCATTCATAATGTGTTGCAGACGGACTTTTCTCACGAGATCCTTTGAGACCATCACTAAAGAAAAGAATCTATTCTATGGGAGTACCGAAAATGCATTTATCTGCATTACCGGATCAATAATGATATGCGGTAGTAATGCTTCGAATTCGGAGTGTATAGGAGTAATTATTTTGCGTCTTGCCTAAGCACGCTTTGATTTGAACGTCGGGCACTGAGAGAGATTTTTAAAGGTGAATGTTTCACCATTTCATCAAATAAAAACTTTAATATCTTTTCTCATCAAAAGGAATCGACCACTTACTGAACGGTTTATCACCATTTAAAAAAATAAATATGACAAAGAAATGTATTAAAACTTTCTACATTTTGATTTTCAACCGTATTTATGCTGCACCTCTCAAGACACTTGTTGCACTAACTATTTGTTCACTGAAGAAATATAAAAATAAATGTATAAAAAATATATATGAATCAAAATATCCCTAAATATAAATAATAAATAAAGAATTAATAATAAAAATAAATGAATAAATACACTTTTTTGAAAAGAACACTATTTTAGCAATCCATGGGCAATTGTCAACTAACCACAATAGTTCTAAGTTTTTAATTGCAGGAGTGTTAAATATTTATGGCTTGATAGCTTATTTATCCTCATTTTGATGTTAGATTGCCAGTGTTAAGTAAGGAAAAAATGTCGGGAAAATAAGAAAGGAAAAAAGGAACATTTTTTACGCAAACAATCCTGTATCATGCATTAAATTAATTTGTGCAGGTTTATGATAAAAAAAAAGTTTTATGAGAAAGAAATGAATCATCTGGGTCTGTTAATAAAAAAATCAAACTAACGATACATTGAATCTATGAAGACAAAGAAGATTTTTAAGTTTGAATTGAAGGTTTTTTTTTCTTGCTGAATCGATGTTTTCTAGTTTTAAGCTTGCTGTTCATCTTCATTGCCAGTTGACGGTTCAAAACTATAAAATTATTGATAATTGTCTTCATGTATTTTAAAGTCGAACATTAATCTATCACATGAAATCAAGCCGATGAAAAAAGAGCAAATATACTACAATTGGTACCTTCTTGCTTCTACAAATAAATGTATCAATTATGTTATAAGATATGGGCATTTTATCATTACATTAAACTCTATTCATTTCATCAAAGAGCGAAATCTGAACTATAAAATAATATACAAGTCATTTTTAAAATAAAGTTTCATTTTTTATTTATATTTTCCTAATTATAAAAACTATAAGCAGTAACACTAACCAACTCTTTTACTTGTGAATACAAACATTTCCCATTATATATGTGAAATTTGCAAATTCTTTTGGGAAAAAGTGTGTCGCCAATGAGCCTGTGTGATCATATTCATCTCAATAAATGCAATTAAAATCCTTGACGGAAAGAGCTCTCTACAATAGGAACTCAACGTTTATAGTACATACAAATAAAGCGACAAGATACCTTATGTCTGGTGACCAACATCTTACTTGTTTTATTGCGCATTACGAATATGGAAAAAATTCTTTGAGTTAAGTACCTTCTGTTCAAAATATAGTGTTTTACTAAACAGAATATCCATTATTGTGTTTAAACCTAACTTCTGTTCAAATATTACAGTTATTTTTATTTAAATAAAAATCATTTTGGCCGTATTGATACAACAGATAACTTTCTCAATATCGCCAACTAAATATGATGCTGATTATAGACTGCATTGGTTCAAAACAGAACGGACAACAATGAATGGAAAGCAATGAATTAATTCAAAGCAGAATGAAAAATAATGAGTATATCTAGGAACTTTAATGTTAATACGTTGACTGCCGTCTACGAGATAATTCATCGTTAACAATCTTGTCCAGGTCGCTGCTTACGTAAGTTATATCATAGAAACTTTATTGATTTTACTTATTTTCGTGAATCTACGACGAGATTCATATAAAATGATGACTATTTAGAACAAGTTTCTTCTAGGAGCAGAAATAAAGATCAAGACTGCCTCCCGGAAGCACAAAATGTATGTCAATTAAAAAGAAATATAAGTTTAAGCATATAAAATGATTCATGATTTTTAATTTATTTGTAATATATTTAAGAATAATATAATATGATTAAATAAAATATTATATTAAAAATAATATAATTTAATAAGAATTATATTTAAAGCAATATTGTATGATTGAATCAAATTGGCAGGAGATATCGGTTATATATAATTTCAATTTAATTGTTTCAATAAGACTTCATGTCCATCATTCCGTCATACTGTCCGACATTAAAGCCATGTTATTTTATTAGTCTTATATATGCTTTGTTTATTGTGTACACGAATTTTTCTAATGGAGACGAATTCTATGACATCATAGCGCTATTATGTTCGGCTCATCTATGTTCTAAATTTAGCAGTATTGTGATTTCACTTATTTATTCGTTCTGTAAACTACATAGATATTAAACAGAATATTTCTTTAGTTTTCAACAATGGAAGAAAATTGAGCGATCAAATATTTAATGAAACAATGAAAACTATTTTTGTCTCATTCAAAAAAATGAAAATATTTTTGTAAAATATACTTAAAAAAATGTTTAAAAGTTAATTAAATATAAATTAAAGAACTTTACAACAACTAAATAGGCATCATTGAAAAGATAATTTTTTGGGCCTTAAAAACGGTGTATAAATCCTTTTTCTACAAGAATATTTTCGGAAATTTTCACAAAAAAAACACCAAAATCTAGTTTATTTCTTAATTAATTAAATACCAAATAAAATTTCAAAAAAATCACTCGGAGGGGCACGTTGCTCATTTTAAAAAGTATATCTAGGCCAAATTTAGTAGCTCTAAATCAAACGGTCTGGCCGTGTGCTAAAGCCCACACACACACATTCATCTTAAGTAAAACTGAAGATATTGTGAAATCAGGCTTTTAAAAAGTCAAAATAAGCAATTTAACTATTGTCAGAATAACCATTCAGATTCATATACTAATAAAAAAGACATATGTATATTTTATATTTTTCTACTATCAATTTTTTATTGTTAAAAATCAAACATTAAAGTTCCATTAAGATTTTTTAAAATCATATTCTGGCATTACGTTTCATTTGCATAGCAAATAATAACAAGGTACAATCAGTTTATCATAAGGAAATTATGTTTGAAAGCATTTATATAAATAATTTCTTTTTCTTTATATAGTTTCACTTTTACTTATAAATATTTGAGAAATATATAGATTTTTCGTGAATAAAAACAAAAACAGAAGCTGGATGGAAGAATATGAAATTATTCACAAAGTAGGTAGAATTAAATGATGGGGCAAAAACAAATGAAATGCAGCCTATGAATTCCTTTACTTCCATATAACCAATTTATGTTTTCATTTTCATTGCAACTCATCTTCTTTCCAGCAGCTCAGTTTAATAAAGATTTCTGAAATATTTAGGAGCGGTAACTTAGAAAACTAAGGTTTAAATTTATGCAATACCTTATTAACAGGAAATTACAACTACATCCGAGTCTGACATTCTGACATCTCTTCCGGGTTCAGATTTGCTGAATCATAACCGGACACGGAGACTTTCATTTTCTTCAATTTCAATTGTTTGACGTTGTAGTTATGTTATAATATGTTACCACATAGATCTGAGACGACACATATTTCAAACAACAATATGAAGGTGTAAAGGGAAAGAACATCTTTGTTCTAAGATTCTTTAAAGGAAGTTGGTCCATATTTGTGTCGCATATAAAGAAATCATTAAAGAGGCTGGGTCAACTTTTGCAGTAGAATGAATATTAAGAAAAGACAGAAACAGTTCAGTAATTATAAAATCAGCAACCAATACCTCTTTTCTCCACGCATCTCACTATTCTAGGTCACTACAATTGTTTGGAGATTATTAAATGAATAAATTATGGTTTATTTGTGGCAACGGTGGCCAGGAAATGTTGTACTCTGGAAGCTGAACTTTTTATTTGTTTTGATGCACTAGCATTTTATATTTAATCTTATTTCATTACTCTTACACGTAAATCAGATGCAGGAAATTTCAGAAATCAAAACCTATGCAGAGATGTAGAAGAACTAATAACCAATTGATTTATGACAATTATTTAGAAAAGTAATAGAAAATGCGTCATCTTCGAAATTATTTTCAAGAAAGAAATAAGCTTTCTTTTTAAATAAATTTTCGATTTATTCAGTTTTTGATTTATTTGATGAAAATTTTTAATGATTAATTATTCTTTTAAGCCTTATCTGTAAGACAATCTAAACACTAGAGAAGTAAGGGAAAAAAACTGACCCAACAGAGCTAACAGACCCAATCCAATAGATCCAAATCGACGCGCTACATTCAGTCAGTTCATCCATCACCGAGATATACGACATATTACTAGACAAGAGACTATTCATTAACTCCTCCGTCATACCATAAATACCATCAAGATGTCTAGAACTCGATTATATTTACAGCAGCATCTCATCTTCTGTTCGAGGCCCTTCCACCCCCGCCTCCAACGCCAGATAATCAAGTTCTTCAATCCATGATAAATTCAAATATTTGAAGCAAACATATATTTTTAGGGTATTCTTTATTCAAATATTCATTATCAGCAACAAATGGTTCAAAGCTATGAAGTGAACAACCACATTGAGACCTTTCCATGGTGAAAGAAAGCTTGTAAAAAATGATATTGAAAAAGGACTTTTCAAATCCTCTTCTGGATGAAATAAATCCGTCTCATGAAATCATCTTATTGATATCTCCATCTCTTGATAAGATTAGTCTCCGGCAGATGTTAAGTGAAAACATGTTTCATCCGATACTAATCCCTTTAATTCTAAAGAAGTACCTAAGAAACACTTTTCATCTTCTTGCAGTTAAGATCAACTACTTCATGAATCTTACAAGTGCTTGCTTTGATTCTTACTTTTGATTTGTCATCAGCGATCGATGCATATCAAATCACATTTTGTTTAAAGAATATTTTTACTTTATATTTGACGATTTTGTAGCTAAGACGAAATTTTAATCTCTCTTTTTTTTTAATGCTTAAAAAAATTATTTTCGAAACATTTATTAATTTTTTAACTACGATGAAATTTGAGTTTCACGGCTAAAAAATTCATATCTAAAAATCATCACTTTCAAAATTATCATCATTAAAAGCGAATCTAGAATTTTAGATTTCTGATAGCATTTCTTTACATGGATTTTTATACGAAAAAGTATGAATAAAAATTTTGCGAACTTATTACTCTGAAAGTTGCATAACTAAATTTCACTCTAGTAATAAAATGTAAAGAACTATGTCATAAACGTTTTTTAAAAGATAAATCGCATATATTTAGTTTCTTATACATACCACTCTTCGAGAGAGAGTGCTATGTCTCGTTAGAGTCGAGATCTCTAACTTAGCTGTAAAAAATTCAACGTTGAATACTATACAGTTATTCTATTTCAATGTCGAATACTATGTAGTTATTCTACTTGAATACCGAATACTAAACACTTATCTTTTGAAGTGTTCATATATTTTACATAGTTCATTTTCTTAATAGCAATTATGCAAACATTGAACATTTTTATCAAAGATATTATTGATGATTAAAAATATAGCATTTTTAAAGTCAAAACTTTAAAAAGTTTTGCGGAAGAGCGGAAAAGAAAGAAAAACATTCTTCTTCTGTTCTACTTCTATAAATATTTTCATTCTCTTATAATTCAAACCTTTATTTTAAAAAGCACACATAATTTGTTTGCAAGCGCTACAAATAAAAGGAATTATATTATTATTTCCGTATCTTAACTTTATATTTTCTAGTATAAAAAAATAAAGGAATATAACTATTAAAGAGACATGCTCTGAACAATAAGCTAGATGAACTTTCTTAAAATTATCCTTTTGTGCACAACGCTAATACTGCATCGAAAGAATATAGCAACTGTGAAAAAACAGTCTAAAGTTGAATACTTCTATTAAATCACTTAACAGCTGCGCTGGTATCGCTTGAATTCATAGCAAACTTGGAGACTCCTCTTCAACAACATCAAGTAAAGAGACAACATGTCACTCTTCACTACTGCTTTTCAGACTATGCGACATTTCAAAAACTGTTTCTATCACGAACAAACAATTTAGACAGAAACACTGCCAAAACTATTTTGCTGTTTCCGAATGCACGAATCCATCCGTTTCATCTTTCTTTTCCGCTTTCATCCATTTCATTCTTTGAGATAAAAACGTTTTAACATAAAAAAGAAGCATTGTTTCAAGATTAAATTACTTCCTATCCGCATAGAAATCAGCGAAATTGTTATAATA
The DNA here is from genome assembly GCF_947563725.1 of Argiope bruennichi. Taxonomy (NCBI): domain Eukaryota; kingdom Metazoa; phylum Arthropoda; class Arachnida; order Araneae; family Araneidae; genus Argiope; species Argiope bruennichi. Next base: position 125,162,848 of record NC_079163.1, read on the forward strand.
TACAAAAGAAAAACATATCAGAAGGTAAACAATCTTTAAAATATAAAAAGTGACGGTCCTTTCATTTTTGTTCTGTTTTAGCAAGAGGTCATTATTCTTTTTTGAATCGAAACAGCGATAAAGCACTTAGAAAATGCTGGTATGTTGAGTATCTGTTAAAGGATCAAAGTATGCTAATTAAGTTTAGAAAGATATTGAAATGATAGCGAAAGAGGTGACGACCTCTTTGACTCATCTACCTTACTCTTTCCCTCAGATGCGGGTAAATAAGCAGTTGTTTCTTTTCCCATTTAATAGAAACGACTAATCAATTCAGTCTTCGAAAAGTTAAAGAAAATCCCTCCAATTGGTTAAAATTAAAAGTTCAAAAATCGAAAGCGTTTTCTTTTTTTTCCTCACTTAAAATAATTAAGGAATTAAAAGCTAATTTCTATATGTCAACGAAAATGAAGAGATTTTATGAAGATTTGCATCCTACAGTTTGCTTTTTATTTAATTATAATATATTTATATTTGTATAGACTTATTACTCTTTTCATCTATTTTATCCATTTACATATTGAGACAGACGAATAATAAAGATAACTTTAATAAAATTTTTGACTGCTGCATTTACTCTATTCCTTATATCTATCTACCTATACCTATTTTTATATGTTGGATTTGTTTCATGAATATTTAAATATTTGAAAAAGCTTCTTCTTTATGCCCAATCTCCTGTCACTATCTTCACATTTATAATTCTTATCCGTATATTTTGTTTAATTTTTCATTCGATAATTGCAATGATTATAAAGTATGGTATAAAAGTAATACACATGTAATAAATGTTATGTCTCACACCCGTCTATCTGATAGAAGCCCATGGGGAATTTGGTGGGGGGCGAAAGATTGTATGAGGGAAGCATATGTTACTGACCTGTAAGACAGGCGTGGTCTTTGAGGAAAGCTGCCCTCGTGCTGCGAAGGTCACGGATGATGCTAATTTCTAGAGGAGCTTCGATGGCTGAGAAGATAGAGGCCCCGATTACCAGAAAAAGCAAGTAGAAGGCGGACAGCAGGATCAAACGCAGATTGCTCTTGCTCACGGCCATCGCTCCTCTGACCATCCGTGCCTCGAGACGCAGCCTACGTTCTCGTGGCGCCCTCTCGCATGCGCAACCCTCGGCTCTCAGACGATGAAAGCGGGAGAATTTCGAATAAAATCGAGAATCCTTTGAAAACGAGAAGATTTAACATTGAAGATCTTTCGAGATTAATTTTTTTTCGTAGTTTGTTGTTGGATAAGTTTTAAAAATTATTACCCAGATATTGACTTGTAAAGCTTTTTTTTTTTTTTAAATAAAATCAGTTTCACCGGTTTAGGGATCACTTTATGAGAATAATTTTACTAAAGATTAAAATTTTTTTGAGGCATAGTCTATATATATATATATATCTGGTTGCTGTGATAGCTGTTAAAAGTCTTCATATTTTGAACATTCTTATTTAGTGATATTCCTTAATATTGCCTTTATATATAGACATGGTGTTTCATATTTTTCTCCGCTTTGAGATCTTCTTCATGCATCAAAGAATCAAAATATTTAGATTTGAAAGAATAAACAGATAATTGGATTTCTCACCAATTAGTTACCACCGCAATTAACTCAAGCCCGTTTGTACTTTCAAAATGTTAAAATGGAAATAATTTTACAGTAATGAGATGATTAAACGATAATAAATGTTTCATTTATGCATTAGAGCTGTAAACTAGGTTTTATTCCAAGAATATTATTATGGGTAAACTATATATATATATATATTATGATATCCTAGGTTTTATTCAAAAAATATCATTTATTCTGATCGGTTATTATGGGTAATCGATAGCAATAGTATTTAAATATTCTAAAAAAAAAAAACCTCTTTAACTACTTGAAAAATTTAATTTCAACATTAAAAAATATCACTTCATACATCATCCATGCAGGAAATCATGACTCGTATTTAACGGTGTGCACCGCAAAAAATAAATAAATTGTGTAATAAAAATTTTAAAGAAAAGATCAGAACGCATATATTTAAAACTGTTAATTCTAGATAACAGAGTGATTCATACTTTCCTCATTACCAATTTCCATTTTTTATTTAGTTATAAATAAAAAAAAAGTTTATATTTTTATTAAATTTAATAATTGACTAAAGAATTTACTAATTTATTACATTTTTAACTTCAAGAAGCAAAAGTTTTTAATTAACAAGTAGAAAAAAACGAGAAGAAATTTTAATTAACAAGTGATTATTACAACCATTGATTAGAGATCAATTAATAAAGATCAATTAAGTTATATATATATATATACACATATATATATATATATATATATATATATATATATATATATATATATATGACAACCAAAACAAATTGAAATATACTACAGTAAAATGTTATAACGTCCTTTTAAAATCTTGAAAATCACAAAGAAAAGTATTCTCTTTCTTTACTAGAATAAAATCTAGAAGTTTTATTCAGAATGATATATTCTCGTATGGACGTAAAATAGAAATAAAAAAGTTTATGTTAGAATTCCCTAAGGTTATAGTATTTCTGAATAAAAGAGTTCGTTTCTTTTATCCGTTTCTTCAAGTCAAAATCATCTGCTTTTGACTCTGAATTTCGGCATAAAGATATTTTAAAGATTTCATTTTTTTATATTGCATTATGTACTTAAAACACTAAATATGTCATTCTCTGAACAATTTTCTTTCGTTTGTTTTTTAACGAATGTCGTATAAATTTTCATGACAAAGATGTAACGTTAAGATGTAGAGAGAATTATTTAATTAAAGGCAATAAATTTAGAAGCATTAATTACTTAAATAACATTTCTTTGCCAAAATTCACCTTTTTAAAGTAAAATATGTAGTAAGCAAATGCTTTTTTATGACATAAATTATTCCAATTATTCAAAACTGTGTATGAAAAATGCGACAAATAAATATAATTTTATTGGTTAATTACTAAATTTTTCAAAAATTATTCATAAAATGTAAAATTGTTAGACTCGGCTGTGAACTTAGTAACAGAATTATTTGAAGAAGAATATTTACGTGGTACTTGGTAGCAAAATAAGAATCTAAAATTACCAGAACACGTCATTTATAAGCTTCAAAATTTCAAATAAACTTCGGTTTTGGGGTTTTCATCTGAACCAAATGTCCTGAAATGCTATTTGTACAAATTTTCAAAGTGACAATTTCTAACTAAAAACTTTCGAACGGGATATCATGCATAAGAAACAAGCATAAAAATTCATTTTTTGTTTTAATTATTTACTAATTATTCTTCAGTGATCATTATATTTCGCAAATTCTTAAGTTAATTTATCCATCTTGAAATAATTATCGTCGTAAAATATCATAACAAAATTTCGAGAAAAAACAAATTTTGAATATTATTTAGAGAAATTTGTATTACTCTATCATGAATTTCATCTCCTTATAGACATGATTTAAGGAAATAGAATAAAAGAGAAGATTTCAATTTGGTATCAAAATGTATTTAATCTATGTAAAATATAATAATAATAATATGGTATGGCTAATAAATATGGCATCGATAAACAGTTTCTAACTACTTAGATAAAAGAAATGTACATTAATATCTTTTCAATAAATAATTTGCATGCATGATTTAATTAATAAGAATATAAAGAGAAAATTTGATTTTGTGTGATCAGAATAAATTTAAGATAACAAAATCAAATTATATATTTATTTTCAACGAAATTTGATTAGGCAACGTATGAATAAAGGAATCGGCAATCAATCATTCCCAATAAACTAACCCCCATAACTTCGCTTATATTAAAACCCTTAAAATGATTGCTTTGCTGAAAACAGTTGTTCTTGGGAAATAATATATTTACAAAGGAATCTTATCTTTTTAAACGAATTACTAATTCCATTTTAAAGAAACTGGCAAACTTTGAAGGCAATCGAATTTAATAAATGTTATCTTTCACTACCTTTTTTTTTTTTTTTTGCGATGTTGATATAGCTTGCTGATATTTCTTCAATAATCTATGGATATCCTTTTGATTCGAATCTAATGCAAAATTATTCAATTTTATTTTATCAGAAATGCTTTAAAAATGTTTGCAATGGAAAATAAAAGCAACGGGTAATATAAGCAGTCGATTCAAAAGAATAAAATATTTAACAGTTTCAAATAATTCAAAAATGTCTGACAACAGTGACCTTTTCATTAAAACCTTTAGGCGCTCTTTTTCTCTCCGAATTTTAAAAATTAAACTATACTACTCCTAGTCATTTTAATCAAATAATCTGATTCACATTTTCAGTTCAATTTTGGTACATGTGATATTTTCAGATCTTTTCGTATCATGATCAAATCAGACAGTAACACAAATAATTTTTATTGCCTAAAAGCCATATGTGATTTGAAACTATAATGAATCTGAAATAGATACAAACATTTAAGGAGTTTTCTCACTTTTTTATTTCGTTCATTTCAATTCAATACTTAGAAAAGCCAATTGAAGAAGAACATTGGCGTTTCAAGAAATTGTATTAATCCTTGTTCCCCGAACACAGAATGCGAATTAAAATTTCAGTTTTATGCAACATAATTTAAGATAGTGTGACTTGTAAAGTAAAAACAGAAAACTCAAATTTATTTTTCATACTTACAAACTAAGACACCTTTTTTTCTTAGAAATATCAAATACATATTAGTATTATTATTCATTTAGGTGCTTGACTTTTTGTTTCTTATCAAATATGGAACATTTTTTGAAACAGATTTATAAGCAATTTTCAGTCTAATTCTAACCGAAATTGTCGACAATAACAAATCAAAATGTTCAAAAAAATACCATTCATAAAAATTCCGTTTTTAACTTCAAACATGAAACGGCGTTTATAATTTCACGCAAAAGCGTTTAACATTGATAAAAGTAATAAAATGGAGTCATGATTCTAATTAAAAAGGATACTTTAAAAAAACCTTCCTGCACGATTGTTATTTTGTAACCATCTTATCCTTCTGAAGTTAAAAAGAAAGAATAAGTCAAAGGTGAAATGAAATTAACAATAACTACTGGAGATGGACTTCCCTGAGTGCCCACACGCAAAACAGACTTTCGTCATAAAACCATCTGTCATCCAATAAACCATCTGTAAAAAAGTTTTTGACAAAGAATATACAAACATATGTTTGTTTGAACAGTTCTTCGCGTTAGCATTCTTAATTTTACTTGGTATCTCATTTCCTTCCGTAATATATGACTGCAAGTTTATAGATATTCTATGCAGGGATTTGATTTCATATCTTTATCTGAAATGCATATCATATTTATATATTAACTCCTACTGTAAATTTGTAAGACTCGTCCTTTATTTTCTTTTACAATTTTGAATTGACTTAGAATAACAGAATAAAATGAAACACTAATGGAAATTGTCGGAAAATTGGATTTCTAATGATGGAATAAATCTTACAGATCCAGGACTTACTTTACACTAAGTGTGAATTTTTCCCCCAAATTATCAAAATCCATACATCTTCCTCGTTTCAAGTTTTAAACGGTAAATCATTTACAGAATAAAATTTAGAAAATCTACTATTCTTTCACAGGCTTTCGAGTTTCCTTAAAATGATATAAAAAGAACCATTTTCCAGCTTCAAGTGTAAAAACTGAGAAATACATTTAGAAAGCTAAAGAGTCATAGATTTCTGCTCCCAAATGAAATTAACAAAGAATTTAACTTCCCACTCATTATTTTTCATGTAAAAAATTAAAAACATAGTTCTTGCATTAACAAACTTCTAAAAATTATGTTTCTAAACTAGAATTTTTACCAATATTGGTTATGAGCAATATTCTAAGCATATCCTCGAAAACAGAATGACTCATCTATTAACTTAAACTTGTTTTTCAGGAACAGTTTTCCCATAATGGTACACAAGCATCCTATTCTGTATAAGAAAACTTTAAAAACATATTATCTATACGAATTTTTTTACTTTTTCATAATCCTTTGTCACTTCAGAATCTCCGGGGTTAAGAGAGAATGCAACTGCGTAGCGAAGAGAAAGCCAGAGAAATATTGCTGGCCTTGTGGATCTCTAGGGCTGGGAGCGCCGTGAAGATAAAATATTTTTGAGATTTAAGAGACAAATATAACGAAAGGATGAAAAATTATTTTATACTTTTGGCGCTACTTTCTGGCTGCGTTACATGCTTTAACTTTTACGCGTGAAACTTTTGATCGTGTTTTGAAGAAGATAAAATAAACATCCTATAACAAAATACATGAAATGCTTTAAAAATTCACTATATTCATTAGAGAAATGATTATTTCATTTATCATTTCTCTTTAAAATTAAACAAGTTGGCTTTTTTGTATTTTTTTAGTAAAAACAAAAATAGTTGAGAATTGTTTTTATTTTTCCAATAAATTCTCCTTCTAAAATATCCATCAGTCAACACAGAGTTAGATTAGAAGTACATTTAAAAACTAATTTGCAATTTAATTGCAAATCATTGTATGGTTGTTTTACATGGAAATGTGCGGAAACGTGACAGAAAAGTTGACATTTACAAATAAAGATCGGTATAAAGCAACCTAAAAAATAATTGTTTTTTGATTTCTTGATTTATTGCCATCTAAGTAAAACATAAGCGGCTGTGAATTTACATTTATTTTTTGATACAATTGTCCAAGGGTCTGTTTTTATAGGGGGAGGGAAGAGTTTAGTTTCTTTTCACCCTATTTTACGGTTAACTTCCATTTCTAGATTTTTGTTTTAAATATGATATAAAGGAAAATTTCATTTTTGAAAGAACAAAATAATGTTTCCCTCTATCTTATCTTTCATACTATGGAACTATGTACCGCTTAAATTATTCTTCCTATATTCAGAAAGAATTCTAGAGGTGAATACATTAATTACTTTCAATTCGAAATTTTTCAATTCCTTCGATTTCTTTCAACAGATTAGTAGATTCCTTGAGAAAAAAAGCTCATAAAAATGTTTGCCAGCTTAATGTATTTATAAGAAAAGAGATGATTTTTCTTTCTGCAGTGAATTCAAATTCCAGAGTTCGTTAAAATAATGTTTTGATAAGAGTAAAAAGATAACATTTTGAAATAGGTGAACTATTTCTTGAACATGGGGACGTTTATAAGAAATGTACATTATTTTAATGTCACCTAAATTTAATTAAGCCTGCACCATTTTACAAAAAAATGTAAACCACAAACAAGTGTAAAACTATATAGATATTTTTTTTATAATGGATTGCAATATTGATTAAAATCCAAAATCATAAATTAGGAAATCGATGGTTAACTCATGCTTTGCTATTATTCAAAGAGATAGATAAATTAAACAAAATAAGTGAGTATAATCAAATATTCCAATCATATCATCCATTATATAACGCAGAATTCACGTAAAATTCTTTATTAAAGGAAAATATTATATTTAAAAGAACAACTTATTTAAAACATCTGTAAAATTTTTATTCTATAATAATGGCAGCAATAAAGATAATATAATCCTCTCTGCATATGAAAACATTGTTTTTATTAATAAGAAGTTCACTGATTAGGTAATTATCACATAATATTCACTAAACATTCCTTATGTTTAATAGTATTTGTGAGAAAAATTTGAAGAAAATCTATCTAGTAGTTTATATTCTGTAGCACACAAACTTTTTATAAATTTTCACTTTTATTTATATAGTTTGCTCAGGAAATTCGTGAGCATCCTGTAAAGAAAATGGAATGACCTGTCTTACATTTAAAAACCAATTGCGTTAAAATGCCACCAGAGTATCTGTATTTTGCCTTGACTTACTCAACTACCGATATCAATTTCAAGGAGAATATGTTACCCATTACCATGGCTAAAATGGCCATACAATCTCATAAGCTCAAAACAAACAAGGATTTATGGGATAAGTGCCTGAAGAATGAAACAAAATGTCACAAGCGGGATTTACTGCTTAATAGATACAGTGTCAGATAAAGTATATAAGGAAAAAGAGCAATCCTATTCGACACTTATCACGGAGAAAATAGCAAACGGGGTAGTTCAGTTCATTTGCGCCAGTATATAGGGAGTTAAAATTTTACATATCTGCTTTCAAATATAGTTATTTTCCCATTTTTATGAAATAGATCCGAGTTAAGTGAGAACACATTCCTTGTGCAAAATCTATTGAACAAATAAGAAATGTATAAGAACAAATAAGAAAATTCGAATATATTTCCTTCCCGTGAAAAAAAAAGCATGATCATTTATTTTATCTTAATCTTAAGGGCAATTTTAATTCTTTTTCAGTTATTATTTTTCTCCTGTATATAAAAAAATGACAGCACAAAATCATTAAGAATAAAAATTCTTGCATTATTTTTCCTTCCGTCATGATATTAAAATTTGATCAGAATTAGTGATTTCCGAACGATACAGAACTTCGAACATGGAACTAGTTCCTACGGCTTTTTCATAGATTTGATATCTTGAGGGCTCTTTTCAAATCTTTCGTAGATTAAGGGCAGTCTATTATTAATATCATCGAATAAATCAAGAAACAATTTCAAAAATATAATTAATATAAAGGTTACACATTTTAAGTCAAAATTAACTTGATGTTGAATGCATTCCTTGTCATCTAAACCAAGAATGCATTTCAACAATATATGTAAGCTATAAACCAGGTTTGTGTAAAATATTTTTTTATTTATGAAAAGAATTCCTGTTTTCGCCTGTTTATAGAGGTTAAAATTCCTGTCCTATTTTACAATCAACGAAACATTCAACTTTTATTTTTACTTCCTATTTTTCTGATGCTTTCGTTCAAGTGGATTTTCACGAAAATCACTTTAAACACACACACACACACACACACACACACACACAAAGTTCTTCGCTTCTGCGGCTAAAATTTTAATTTCGTTATTTCAAGACAATCAAAGACGCTTCGAGGAAATACGATGATTCTTCCCAAGACGAACATTGAAGTGATTGACAATAGTGATATTCATAGCTTCACAACTCGGTCAGTTTTAGCTGGAGAAGAGTGGTATTGTTTTTGTTTAAAATGTTATTGTGTCAAATATATTTTACAAAGTGTGCCTGACTGGATGGAGAAACCGTATAAAAGTTTAGATTTTGTTTTCAGTAGCACATTTTTCACGCTTACTGCATAAAATATGAATCTGTGGTGATCCTGCTTTCATCAAGATGACGTCGAAGTTTAAGCTGCGAGCTCGTGCAAGCGGATTAATCATGCACGAGCCAAATGCCTTTTTTTCCTTTTTTCGAAATTTATATATGTATTCCATTTTAACCAGTAAAATCTTCTTCTTAATGTTTCCTTTAAATAAAAATGTTATTTTTTTACACCAGTTATTAAATTGAATATTATGGATAACATCCATAAATCTTTGGGTGATTTAAAGTATTTTTACAGCTAATAATATATACCTACTTTTAACGGTTTAAAAATGTTGGACCACAATAAAATTGTACGTTTTACGCAATTACATTCAATTTGACTTGTTTCATATTTGCAAAAATTGAACTTTTTTTAAAAATCTATTTTTGACTTAATTTCTAATGCTCTAAACTGATGACTCTCCTGACTCTTTGTGAAATTTTGTACAGTTGTATATACTCAAATACATTACACAATTTTAATATTTTAAAACTTAATTATCAGTTAATTTAATTAAACTTCTATTAAATGTTGGTATTTCATTTGGCAATGAAGGTGAAACCAAATTCATATTCAGTAAAATTTTAAAAAGGAATTTTAACTTAAAAAGTAAAAACAGATTATAAGTGAAATAATTATTATTCTTCCTTTATAGTGTACTAATAAAAATGGGTTTATAAAAATTATTTTATGAAATTTATTCATTTATTGCTAGAATAATGACTTCACTTATGGAGCAAAATTTGTAGAAACATATAAAAAAATTATACAAATGTTTGTTGAAATAAGTAAATCATGTAAGGAATTTCAAAATTTTAGAGAATAGAGAATTTTAACATGTTATCTATCTATATCTATATCTATACTTATAATAAAGCTCAATGTGTGTGTGTGTGTGTGTTGGCGCTCTACAGGCCAGACCGTTTGACATACAGCTACCAAATTTGGTACATGTATACCTTGGAGGTTGGGAATGTGCACCTGGGGTTTCTTTTTTCGAATTTTTAATTAGAATTTTAATTATTAATTAAAAACTAACTTTCCCGCCAAAAAAATCTTCCATTTTCCCCACCGCCAACTTTTCAGCCAAAAAAATCTTCCATTATCCCCAGCGCCAAACGAGAAAGGCTTCAGTTTTATTTTCTCCCAACAGTAATGAGGCTAGGGTTAAAATTTTTCGGCGGATTATTTCAATCGATTCTGTTTATTTTCTTAATGTTTGATGCATTTAAAATTAAACATTGTTAATGAATCAATCTTTCAGATTCATTCTGAAGTACTTTTGAATTAAAATAAAACAGAATAAAGGAAATTAAAAATTTCTAATCTGCATAGCGTTACCCCAACTGACGTAGAAAAAATCACGCATTTGCGTTACGTAACCGGCGAAGAAAATTCACGCATGCGCATTCTGTTCTGATTGTTGCCATGACAACGTTATCAATGGATGATTTAAATTATTTTTGGGTTAGTTGCATGCTTTTGTAAGTAAATTATATTTATGTTAGTTATATATTTTTTGTATATGCTTATAGTTTTAAGTACATCGTTTTTTTAAGTAGTTTTTTTAAAACCTGTTTTCAACCGTTTATTTTAAACGATTCGTTTTATTTTGTTAGTGTTTGATGCATTTAAATTTAAACATTGTTAATTAATCGATCTGCTCATAATGAATCTAAGAACATTTTGTTGACCAACTCTTGAGATATTACATAAATTTAAAAAGATATTCTTTAGTGCCCATAAAGTTTAAACGCTGAGTGACTCTATTTTCAGTAATCAGATTATAAAAAAATGCTTTGTTTCAGTAAAAAATATTATTATATTAATTGAAGATAAATTCTTTCCACTTTAATTTAAAGCATAAATTCTACGGGTGCTAACAGAAAATGAGAGAGATACATATTACGTTATGACTGAAGGCCTTTATAATATTATGAATGAATTATATGATAATCAAAATTTGAAGTTTTAAAATATTTTGATGAAGAAGCTATTAAAGTAGAAATTGCATAAAATATTTAATTATTAAAATTTTAACGAACATTAAGATTGGTGAACCGGCTGGTCGCCAAAGGCGGCTAGTACTTATAATAAAGCTCAATGTGTGTGTGTGTGTGCGTGTGTGTGTGTGTTGGCGCTCTACAGGCCAGGTCATTTGACATACAGCTATCAAATTTGGTACGTGTATACCTTAGACGTCGGGAATGTGCACCTGGGGTCCCTTTTTTTGAAATTTTAATTAGAATTTTAATTATTAATTAAAAACTAACTTTCCCGCCAAAAAAATCTTCCATTTTCCCCACCGCCAACCTTTCCGCCAAAAAAAAACTTCCATTTCCCCCACCGCCAAATGAGTAAGGCTTCCGTTTCTTTTTTCTCCCAACAGTAATGAGGCTCGGGTTAATATTTTTCGGTGGATTGTTTTAAACGATTCTGTTTATTTTATTAATGTTTGATGCATTTAAAATTAAACATTGTTAATTAATCCATGTTTCAGATTCATTCTGAAGTACTTTTGAATTAAAATAACACAGAATAAAGGAAATTAAAAATGTATAATCTGCCTAGCGTTACCCCAACTGGCGTAGAAAAATTCACACATTTGCGTTACCTAACTGGCGAAGAAAATTCACGCATGCGCATTGTTCTGATTGTTGTCATAGCAACCACTTTCAACGGACGATTTAAATTATTTTTAGGTTAGTTGCATGCTTTTGTAAGTAAATTGTATTTATGTTAGTTATATATTTTTTGCATATGTTTATAGTTTTAAGTACATCGTTTTTTAAGTAGTTTTTTTTAACCTGTTTTCAATGATTTAAATTATTTTTAGGTTACTTGTGTAGTTTTGTAATTAAATTGTATTTATGTTAGTTATATATTTTTTTTTGTATATGCTTATAGTTTTAAGTACATCGTTTTTTAAGTAGTTTTTTTAAACCTGTTTTCGACCGATTATTTTAAACGATTCATTTTATTTTCTTAGTGTTTGATGCATTTAAAATGAAACATTGTTCATTAATCGATCTGTTCATGATGAATCTGAGAAACTTTGTTGACAAATTCTTGAGATATTACATAAATTAAGAAAGATATTCTTTAGTGCCCATAAAGTTTAAACGCTCAGTGACTCTATTATCAGTAATCATATTATTAAAAAAAATGCTTTGTTTCAGTAAAAAATATTATTATATTAATTGCAGATTAATCATTTACACTTTAATTTAAAGCATAAATTCTACGAGGGGCAACAGAAAATTAGAGAGATACATATCACGTTATGACTGAAGGCCTTTATAATATTATGAGTGAATTATATGACTATCAAAATTTGAAGTTTTAAAATATTTTGCTGAAGAATCTATTAAAGTTGGAATTGCATAAAATATTTAATTATTAAAATTTTAACGAACATTAAGATTGGCGAACCGACTGGTCGCCAAAGGCGGCTAGTATACAATATGTACACTCTAACCAATTTTTAAATAATTAGACAGGTGTATACTTTTAATTAGACAAAGCCTTTAATTAAAGTATTATATTTTAGTCTGTTTGATACAATAAATTGATTGTTGAAGAAATCACGACACCTAAATTTTTATGCAGTTCCTCGGTCCTATCAGTCATTTTAATCAAAATAGTCTTAACACACTAACATTTAAAACAAAAAGAATTCCTTACCTCTGCGATTAAAACTATTTAAATTATTAAGCTTTTAATTTCATTATTTAGATCAATCAGCTGCTATAGAATTGTAATGCGTTGATTGGCCTATTTACTTTGAAGCAGCCGTTGAGATATTAAATTATCTAAAATGTTGACATTCAAAGTTTCATAACTTTTAGTCTTAGAAGAGTCGAACTTTTTTTTTTTTTTTTTTGTTTTTGTTTAAAATGCTAATATGTCAAGATTATTTTCTAAATATAGCCATTAGAATTGGTGAACTGCTTGAAACATATCGCTTTTTTTTTTCAGAAATACATTTATTAAAGCAAGAAATATTAAACATATTCGTTACGTCATTGAGAGCATCTTTATAGTTGGAATTTACAACAGTTGTCTATTTACAACTGTTTAGAAATTTGCATTTTTGCCTCGATTAGAATAGATTAAATGCATTCGAAATTCCATCATAATTACTTCATTAGTAATTATTAATAATTCTATCATAATTATTTCATTAGTAATTATTAGTAATTCTATCATTCTATCCATTAGTAATTCTATCCCTTCCTATTAATAAATTCAAGGTGTGTTGAATATTGTTAATTGCTTTTCGTATCACCTTAATATTGGAGTATATGTTATATAGTTTGTATAAAAATCATTCTAATAGTAAAAAAATATTTTGTTCTAATTATTCTATAACTATTTCAGCTAAAAAATTTGCTAATTTGAATAGGGGCATGAATAAGTCAATATCCTTGTAATTGTGCAAATACGTTTTGAAAAAGACAAGCTTATTAAAATTTGTCGCACACCTGATAAAGAACAGTTATCATTTTTACTACTACCAAGTTCAAGAACATCTTTTTATAAAAAGAAATGAATATTAAGATTCTTAATGCTTTAAAAAAAAAAAAAAAAAAAAAAAAAAAAAAAAAACTTTTTTTCGTTAACGCGCACATTTCTAAAAAGTTTTATAAAATTTCAGAAAAAAGCAACACTTCAAAGATAAAATAGTTTATAATCCTACCATTTACTATAAATAACTATTATAATCATAAATGCGCTTATATAACAATCAGCTTATATATAAAACCATTTTCAGCCAATTAATGAATAAGTATGTACGCCTCCGTTTTCTAAGTCTTTTTCAAAGCTTAAAGCATTAAATACACTTTTACGACAGAAAAAAAAGTCCCGTCTTCATAATTAGAATAATCTTTTCTTCTTCTCAAACGCTGCTATTTCTCCTCAAGAAAAATCTTTATGGAAGTTGAGTGGATGGAGGAGAAGAGGAGGAAGGAAAGTTCGGATAAATCATTATCTACATTCTTTAATTGAAAAGAAAACTTTCGGGTACGAACTACAAGTAAAAAATAAATATATACTTCGACAGAAAATTTAAACGACTACAAACTTTTCATAAAATTAGAGAATAATGCTCTCTTATAACATGATAGATAAAAAATATGCAAAAAAAAAAAAAAAATTGTATGCATTACACAAAAGAGACACATGAAACTACTTCACTTCAATTCCGTCCTTTATGAAACTAAAAAAACAGAACTTTAAAAACAGATTTTTAAATTATTTTCTGCAATGAAAAGAGCAATCTGCTTTAGCAATTTGCAAAACGAATTTTTTATTGGTCGATTGCATGAATCTTTCCCATTCGTTTTAACTAAGCATGCATAGAATTATTAAGTAAGGCTGCTTTACAAAATGATGGACAAAAAAATCTATACAAATTTTTTTCGGAGGTGTTTTAAACAGAAAATTGTATAAAAAAGAAAACGGAAGCCATTACTCTCCTGTTTCATTCTCTAAAAATAACTAAAGTGAATGCATGTGTGTTAGAGGGCGTCGAGTATGTGCTTGCGTGAATAACTCTCAAACGGAATTTTTTATTGATTAATTGCATTAGTATTTTCTGTTTGTTTTTAACCTATAGGTACACTGCTCAAATGTGATAATACGATCACATTCTAAGCTTCCACGAAAGATTCATCTTTAAAAGCTTATTCAAAGAAAGATTCTAAAAAAGACAATCCATTTACCTCATTTGTATTTTCGAAATAATTTTATATCTTACATTAAGTTGGTATTACATTTTGATATTTTATGAAAATTCTAATAAGCCGCTCACATCAGTGATCATTAAAAAAAAATTTTTTTTTAAAGATACAAAAAGTTTTATACAGGACGTTTCCATATATTTAAAAAAAACAACGCTATTTAGCATAAATTAAGAAAAGATAATGAAATTAAGTATCGCTATATGTTGATTTTAATGAAATTAAATCAATATATGCAAGAAATTTATCAGGTCTTGTTTAGCCCATATAGCTTCAAAACGGCATGTTATTCTAGTAAATAAAACCAACATGAGGCGCTAACTATTAAATGAACATTTCTAATCAAAACTGAACATACAAAAATCGAACGCTAACTACCACTCTTAGCTAGTTATCCAATGATAAAACAATTGAAAAATTAAATTATATATAATTTATGCAGGTAAACTTTCAAAACTCTTAAATAAAAGCATCACACACTATCCTAACAAAAAAATTGCATATTTTCAGTATTCAACAATTTCTTAAAGCTTAAATTTAAGAAAAATTCTACTTCATAAAAAATAAATACTTTTATGTGAAATAGAAGAAAGTAGAATTTGTTATGTTGCATAATTTAATACTCAGAATAAATCAATTTTGAAGATTTATGTCCAAAGGTTTTCCAAAATAATACTTAAATTAATATGAGTGGTGGATTTCTAAATAGGCAGACTAGGCAGCTGCCTAGGACCAATTGCGTTGAGGAGGGTCACAGCAGATCTTTTAAAAATGTTATTAGCCTTATTGTCAAATAAACAAATTCGTAAGAAATACAAATTATTTGAATAATAATGTTACAAACGTTCCATTTGCTGTCCACCACGAATAGTGTCATCATAAGAAAGACTGATCCGTATTGGATGCTGCCGGATGTTTAGCGAGAGGTCCCAGAGTTTGGTGACAAACTTGATGACCATTTAGCGACTTGGCGACGAATTTGCTGACTTTGGCGACTAAAATGGGTAATGCTCGAAACTTCGAGAATTTTGTCGATCCGTCCATTAGGAACCGAGATACATCTGATTGGTCTAGAAGCTACTAGCCCTGCCTCTTGGGAACTATAAAAGGACGGCAGTCTCAAGTACCCCAACCCCTGCACACCTCCCTCACCAAGGGAAGATGCATCTCCGAAGAATAAAAAACCATCACATCCTAGAAACCTCACTCCTCCTCTGGAAGATCCACCCGGATTGGACCTGCCTGCTGCCAAAGACCCAAGACTACAAACACTCCAAAATCGTACCAAGTTTCCACTCAAGCCCCAGACTTCATTCCAGCGAATATACCAACCCAGAACTAACCATCTCTGATCATAGGTTACAGCGTTTCGCGCTGTGGATACCACAGAATCTTTCGTCTACGTTTAAGTGTACGTTGCCGGTAATTGTAGTCGGAGTCGAAGCATAGTAACTAGTGTTCCAGAGAATAGCAAAGCAACGACGAATTACCAGCGCTGTGTGGTACGAGTACTGAACTGCTGTGTGCCGAATCCTGTTGTTTACTGTGGAGGAAGCATCGTATATTGTGTGTAGTAGCCAGTTGTGAGAAGTAGTGAGTCGGCAGCTAAAGCGAGAAGAGACAGCAAGAAGTTCAGCCGTTGGAGAGACCGTAGAGCGAAGCTCCGAGGAATCCTCTCCTGCTGGATTCTGTCTGGCCGCT
The DNA here is from genome assembly GCF_947563725.1 of Argiope bruennichi. NCBI lineage: Eukaryota > Metazoa > Arthropoda > Arachnida > Araneae > Araneidae > Argiope > Argiope bruennichi. The sequence goes on from NC_079163.1 coordinate 125,179,532, forward strand.
TCGTGTGTTGTGGACGATTACTACTTGTGGGCTACTGTCTGCTGTAGTGTGCTACTGTGTGCTGTCCCGTGTTCGTCTCTGCTGTAAATATTTGTCGTCTGTGTACTCGTCGTCTTTGTATTAGTGTCTTCGTCTAAATAAACGCCGTTGTTGTTTTCTACTGAGGCCTGCTGATTGTGTTCTCACATCATATCACCACCATTATCCAAAAGAACCCGGAGGTGAGGTGATATCTGTAACAATAATGTATTAGAATTTCAATATTCGGCGAATTATTAAATTGTTTGTTGAAGTAAAATTTATCATTTGTAACATCAATCATTTACATATTTATAAGGAATATCAATCATTCATTAAATTCCATTACTACATTCCAATGGGCAAGCTCCCAAAATATTCATTTATATTTTATTTGTTTGAAATTTATTATTTCTTTATCATCTATGACAATAACTAAATTCTTATATTTATAAAGTTGAAATTATTAGGTAATAATTACAGTAAATTTTTATGAATTTCATTACTTGATCACTTTTTTCAATGATGTACATATTAAAAAAATAAATGAATAAAAAATATTTTTACATAGTTAGTTAAATAAAAAAATTCATCCCTTTTATATTATGCTAAAAAATATGTTGAAAAGAGAAGCGAAATTGAGCAGTAATTAAAAGAAGGAGCTCACAACACCTAAGTCTACAAGAGGCCAAAATCCGCCACTGATTATCACTCTTAAATTCTACTTTAATTTTAGAAGCTGACATTGAAATAAATAAGTATCGATTCTTTGGACCTGATTTTAAAAGCATAAAGAACAACAATTTGATGGATCATCAGCAGTTATACTTTAAGCAGTTTAAGTGATATGCAAACATTTAAACGACAGTGGAAGTTTTTTTTTTTTTTTTAGTTTCTTTGCTTTTGCTTTTTTGGATTCCGAATCGATCAAATCAAATTCGTTATTGAAACCTGTTGTTCCGTCTTAGAGACGCCTTTCCCCTATTCCAGCTGTAGTCCTCAGGAAACCGGCGCATGCGCAGTTTCTTTCTGTTGAACTTTGATACGCTTCTTTTTTATTACTTTATGATTCAGAATTTTGTAATGCCTAATGAGAGATGTAACGGATGTGTTTCCTGTTGCTGTGTGTGCGCGTGCTTTTGTGATGTTATGTTAATGTGCTTTAGATGTCTTCGTCAGTAGCTGCTTTATGTATAATAAATGGAAAAAAGACAGATCAGGTCCCTTTTATTTGATTACCCACGAACATTTTGGCGCCCAACGCGGGCCTGATCTAATGGAAAAGCAGCTATGAAGATCGAAAGGAATCAGTAACCAGAAAGGTGAGCGAATATTTTCCTTTATTTAAGAGAAACTCGGACATTTAAAGTAATTTAATTTCATGGATTGGAATGTCCGAAGTTGAAAGGAATGAATGTAACAATATAGTGAAATTTGATTTTTATATTTGAAGTTGAATTTTTGTTACATATTGATACTATATTCGCTTTAAAGATATTGGTTACTGATAGAATACTATTGAAATATTGATTGATAATGCATGAATAAATCTAAAATTGATATTGAAATTTGATGTATTAGAAATACAATTTTAATTTGGAGTTTTTGAATATTAAATATAAGAACGATGGATGAACTTTCTAAATTGAGAAAAACCAGAGGTTTGCATAGATCTTCAGTTACAAAGTACATTAACAAGATTAATAGCGATTTGGAAGAGAAAATAGATTCTCTTACCACCAAAGATTTGCAAGAGGCCTTAAATTATTTGAATATATCGTCTACACAGTTAAAAGACTATGATAAACTTATACAAAATCTAATCAAAGATGATAAGGAATTCGAAACCGAAATTGAGTCGGCTTTCGAATACAATGAAAAAATCATAGTTTGTTTGTCCAAGTTATCAGCGCAATTAAAATGTTTACAAGACGAATCAGAGCGCCAATCAATATCATCAAATGTTTCTTTATTACGCGCTACAGGAAATCCTAATTTAGATGCAATAAACAACACTCAGGAAAGTTCAGCCATCGTACCTATAAACGAATATAATTTTAAGACCATAAAATTGCCTAAACTTACAATTGAAAAATATTATGGAGACCCCTGTTGCTGGTTAGAATTTTGGAATCAATTTCAAAATTCTATTGATAATAACAAATATCTGTCAAAAATAGATAAATTCTCATATTTAAAGTCACTATTAGGGGGTGCGGCCGCGATTGCGGTTAATGGCTTTGCGCTCTCAGACGAGAATTATGATCAGGCTTTAAAATTGTTGAAACAAAGATTTGGCAGAGAAGAACTGGTTATTAACGCACACATGTCAAAATTACTAAATCTTGTACCAGTAACTGATTCAAATAATATTTATGGTCTTAGGAAGTTGTATGATACCGTAGAGATAAACTTAAGAAGTTTAGAATCATTAAAAGTTACTTCAGAGATGTATGGGCATTTACTCTATCCCATTTAACTCGGTGTTTTAAAACAAGATGGCAGATGTTTTTTATGCTTGAAGCCAAAACATCGAGTTAATGAATGCCGCCAGAGAAGATATTTGACATGTGAAATATGCGGGAAGAAGCATAATAAATCTATTTGCTCTCAAGCAGAATCTAACATGTCCGATTTAAATAAAGATAATAAGAACGTAATTACCGCAATTTCACATTACGATAAAAACAAAACAAGCTTCTTTCGCGGTAATATATTTCTTCAAACATGTGCAGCCCTAGTACGCAATGATGAAACAAATGAATTTGAAACAGTACGACTAATGTTAGATAATGGAAGTATGAGAACATTTATAACACGTGAAGTTTCAGAAAAATTAAAGTTGAAAGTAATAAGAAAAGAATCTTTATCGGTATACTCTTTTGGCGCTAAACAAGCAAAGGAACATTCTTACAGTATAGTGAGAGTAGAATTAAAAAACCGTGAGGATCCCTCTTTACGTATTGAAGTAGAAGCTTTGGTTACAGAAAACATTTCAACCACTACTCTTCCTGTACCTAACAACAATATTACTAAAATTTACAATAAATTAAAGAATTTACAGCTAGCTGATAATATTGATAATAGAGGCAAGAATATCTCAATATTAATTGGTGTAGATTATTATTATGAAATCGTTTCAGGCAGAATAAAAAGATTAAATAACAAACTGGTAGCGACTGAAACAATTTTTGGTTGGTGCTTGCAAGGTCACGTAGGTTTATCAAATGATTTAATGACCATGAAGATTGTAGTAGATGAAAAGGATATTTCGGACCAACTTAAACAATTTTGGGATCTTGAGAATTTAGGGGTAGAAGGGGTTGAAGAGGATGATTTCGAAAAACATACTGTAGATAAAGAAATTATGAAACAATTTGAAGAAAATATTGTTTATCAAAATAAAAGATATACTGTAAAGTTTCCTTGGAAAACAAATATGAAAGAATATTTAGCTAATAACTTTGAAGTGTCTAAAAGGAGGTTTTCGCATTTAAAATCAAAATTTATTAAAGATAATTCGTTGTTTTTAGATTATAAAGCTGTTATTGAAGATCATTTAAAAGAAGGTATCATTAAGAAAGTTATAACATGTGAAGAAGAAAAACCTTCATTTTATTTGCCTCACAGGGCGGTAATAAGGGAAGATAAAACTACCACTCGTTTGAGAGTGGTATTTGACGCGAGTTCTCATGCGAAAGGACAGTTGTCGTTAAATGATTGTTTACATACTGGTATCAATCTCATTCCAGATCTTTTTGAGATTTTAATAGGTTTTAGAGAACAGGCTGTTGCCATAACTGCCGACATAAAGAAGGCCTTTCTGCAAATACAGATTGCCGAAGAAGATCAGAATTATACTAGTTTCTTCTGGACGGAAGATCCGGAAAAGGAAGAAGAGGAAATTTTCAAGATGACTCGAGTTCTTTTCGGTGTCAAATCAAGCCCCTTCCTCCTTGCAGCTACAATCCAATACCATCTAAAGAGGTATGTAGAACAATTTTCTAATACTTGTCAAATGCTAGAAAAATCATTGTATGTCGACGATTTAATCTGTAGCCAAAGAGACTTTGATTCAGCTTTTAAAATAAGCCTAGAATGTTATAACATCTTTAAAGAAGCGAGCATGGAATTAAGGAAATGGAAAACTAACTCAGTTGAGCTTCGTGATAAATGGAGAGAGGCAGGTTTAGAAATAGACGAAGAAAAATATTCAATTAATGATAACTCTGCTTTAACTCCTTGTAAAGTGCTAGGATTGGCCTGGGATTCCGATTTAGATATATTCCAGTTTGACACTCGAAGCTTAGAGAAATTCCTGTCTAAAAAGATAAATTCCAAACGATATGTTCTTCAAGTAGCTGGACGCATTTTTGATCCAGTGGGGTTTGTAGGACCTTTTACCATCAAGATAAAATGTCTAATACAGGATATTTGGTGCTTGGGATTAGACTGGGATGACCCTCTCCCGAAAACACTGACCACTAAAATAAATGAATGGTGCGAAGAAATAAAAAATTTGCATCTTATTAGAATACCTAGATATTTTTTCGCCGAAGCGAAAACCAATGAAATAGTTGAAGCTCAACTACATTGTTTCTCCGACGCCTCTAAGAGGGCATATGGAACTGTAGCGTACATTAGAGTCTTACTGAAAAACGGGGAAATCAAATCAAATTTGGTCGCTTCAAAAAGTAGAGTAGCCCCTCTAAAGACACTTTCGATCCCAAGATTAGAACTAATGGGTGCTCTTTTAGCAGCAAGACTAGGCTGTAAAATAGTTAAGTGCATTAACTTTCCTGTTACACGATTCTTCTGGACTGACTCTTCAATTGTTTACTATTGGATGAAGGGTGACCCTGAAAGATTTAAAGTGTTCGTAAAAAACAGAATTAAAGAAATCCAAAATATAACCAATCCCACTGAATGGAATCACACTCCTGGAACTGATAATCCGGCTGATCTAATATCAAGAGGGTTAACGGTACATGAACTGAGAAACTCTAACTTCTGGTGGCATGGGCCAAATTGGTTGTTAAAAAATGAATGTAAATGGCCTAAATTAGCTAAAATAAATAATGAGACAAATATCAAAGAAGACGCAGACAATTTAGAATTGAAAAAGAATGTTCTAATAAGTTCTACAATAGCAAAAGTAAATCCATTAAATGATGATTTGATTAAAAGATATTCTTCTTTCAGCAAATTAATAAGAGTAACTGCATGGTGTTTAAGATTCTTACATAATTGTAAATCAGCTCTGCAAAACAGAAAGAAAGATCATTTAAATGTAAAAGAATTACAAAATGCTACAAAATCTTTAATAAAAATTATACAAATGAGAGAGTTTGAATTTGAAATAAATTGTCTAAAAAGGAATAAAGTTCTTCCAAAGAATAATCCCCTTCTGAACTTAAATGTATTCTTAGATAATGATGAACTTTTAAGAGTAGGCGGAAGATTAAAATTTTCTGATCTTCCAGATTCACAAAAATTTCCTCTACTCTTACCAAAGAAACACCATTTCACAGATACACTTATAGAATACTTTCATAAAAAAGCACTCCACTCCGGTGTTCAAACTACTCTGTATTTAATTAGACAGCAATACTGGATACCAGCTGGTCAAGCCAAAGTAAAAAGTGTAATCAAAAGATGCTTAACCTGTTTTAGAGTAAAAAATAAAACTATTCAACAGATGATGGACGATTTACCAAGAGATCGAGTTATCCCATCTCGACCATTTGAAAAGGTGGGACTCGATTTCGCTGGTCCCATAATTACTAAACCTAATCTAAAAAGGTCTAGGGTGACTTTAAAATCATACATTGCAATTTTCATATGTTTTAGTACAAGAGCTACTCATTTTGAAGTAGTGTCTGATTTGACTACTGAGAGTTTTTTAGCTTGTCTTAGGAGATTCATAGCTAGGCGGTCAAAACCCTCAATCATATGGAGTGATAATGCCACTAATTTTAAGGGCGCAAAAAATATTTTGGATTCTCTGCTAAAAGCATGCAAATCGGATTCCGTGCAAAGATTTTGTGCCAAGGAAGGTATAGTGTGGAACTTCATACCTCCAGCATCTCCTCACTTCGGTGGATTATGGGAGGCAAATATTGGAGCTATGAAACGGATCTTGTTGAAGGTGACTAAATCAACAGTGTTGACTTTTGAAGAGCTTACTACGCTGGTGACACAGATTGAAGCAGTTTTGAATTCAAGACCACTGTGTCCTCTTTCTGCCGATCCAGCTAATATTCAACCTTTGACACCTGGCCATTTTTTGGTGGGAGCACCACTGTTGTCAATACCAGAACCCAGTGATTCCTTGACTAACATTTCTTTATCTTCTAGATGGTCTCTCATCCAGTCTCTTAGAACCAAATTTTGGAAAAGATGGAGTCAAGAATATCTCAACTCCTTGCAGTCTCGAGCTAAATGGAAACTACCTGAACTGAACATCAAACCCGGACAGCTGGTACTCCTGAAAGATAATAGCAAGAGCCCCATGGAATGGAACTTGGCCCGAATTGAAAGGACATATCCTGGAACAGATGGACTAGTCCGTGTCGCAGACATCAGAACCCCTAAAGGAATTTTTCGGCGAAGTATCAACAGACTCTGCCCACTCCCTTTCGAAGAAGGTGTTGGACAACTGTCCAACGGGGGCCGGGATGTTCCGTCTTAGAGACGCCTTTCCCCTATTCCAGCTGTAGTCATCAGGAAATCGGCGCATGCGCAGTTTCTGTTGAACTTTGATACGCTTCTTTTTTATTACTTTATGATTCAGAATTTTGTAATGCCTAATGAGAGATGTAACGGATGTGTTTCCTGTTGCTGTGTGTGCGCGTGCTTTTGTGATGTTATGTTAATGTGCTTTAGATGTCTTCGTCAGTAGCTGCTTTATGTATAATAAATGGAAAAAAGACAGATCAGGTCCCTTTTATTTGATTACCCACGAACACCTGTTAAAGTTTTTGGTTTATCAATCAAAATCTGAAAAGTTACAGAATGAAACAGCTAAACTGTATCTTAAAAGTGATATATCAACATTACTGTGCTTAGTCATAGCGCATCAGATGTACTGTACTTTAGACACAAGTTATTGAAAAAAAAATTTGGAAACAGTCAGAATATTTTTAAAAATTAAAACCACTAAAAATATACACCTTCTTAAGATTTTTTTCATTTTATAAAAAAAATTATATTTTCGAGATATATATATTCAAACATTCCACGTAAACGGCACACAGCAATCCAAGCCAAGTACTTGTAAAGTATTTTCCTTTGTATTAAATAGCATTTTTAATTTATCGTATATGAAGTATATAAAATATTTATATGAAATATGTAAAGAGAAAGTATTGTAATTGTCAAAAAATTCGGACTCTAGACTTGGACGATTCTCCACGTTTCGGACCTCCCTGGTCCGAAAAACATGTAATTGGAATTTTGAATGTCTGTGAACACAAAAACTCACAAATGCTTTGATCTATATGCATGAAATATGATAATATTGGTATATAATCGCTGTTAAAATGTACAGATCTTTTCCAAATTTTAAACGATATCCATTCAGTGAAAGACTGTCTGTCCGGTTCTCCGAATATAGTTTAGTTTTTGCTTAGTTTAGTTACATCAACGTCCCTTTTTCTAAGCAATACTAGGGCTATTTTGGGACGGACCTCGTAATTTCGAACCCCGGTCGTATGACGAGGATGATACCTGAGCTGGTAACCCACTCAGCAAGCTTCCGCAGCACACTAGCGGAAGGACATTCAGCCCTGACTGATTTAACGAGCACCAGAGCCGCTTACATGATGGTTCTCTGGTGAAATCGAGTCCCGAACATGAAGTCCTCGGATTCCGAAGCCAAGACCTTACAACCAGATCGCTGTGGCAGCCCCGAATAGAAGTTAACGCAACTGCAAAACTAAGAGAGCTAAATAGATAAAATTAGGAGCACATATTTAACATTTAAAGTGTAGATATGCACCAAGTTTGAAGTCAAATCTATCAGAGATATGATCATCTGTCAGCCTTCATTTTCATAAGCATGTAAATATGATGATTTAAAAACGCAATGACTTAAATGCATGAAATATTTCGCATTTGATTTTGTGATTGTAATTGGAGTTTGTCAAATTTTGGTTTTAATCAGTCGGGAAACAGGGATCCAAAATGTGCGTTCTGTTTTCTGATACTTGTGTATTACCATTCCCGGCGAATAATCATCAAAGATATGCGAGGAAATTTCGAGAGGACTACTCCCTTTGGTTTTCCTTTTTAAATTTAGCGAGATAAAAAAAGTCGTCATTTTTTTTTATCTTTTGAATGCTGTATCTATCAATTTAGAGTATCTCTTAACATTTTTGATATATTATTTAAAATCTTTGCAGTAACAAAATGGAATAGTCATCGGCTTTGCCTAAGAAGAGTTATTAAATAAAAAAATAAAGATTCATAAAAATGTCACAAGAAATTAGAAACACCAGATAGCTAATACTTTATTGAGCTCTTACTGATTAATTAAAAAAAGAGATCTTTTGTTTTTTATATCACATAATGCAATGGTATAAAACAACCATAAAGCAGATACGTATCCCAAAATGCAAATCACACACACAAAACATTAATACAATCGTATCACAAATGCAATTAAGCATACTTCATTAACTTTATTTCATATAGCCAAAACATTGATTCATGAAATTGAACTTTTACAATTTAAATATGTTTTTAAAGATCAAACGTTTAATAAATATCAAATAGTTTAAACAAGCTTTAGTTTTATTTTTCGTTCATATTGTATGCATTCAGTTATAGTCTATTCTAGTTTCATTCTCAAATTTAAAAACATACCGCATTATTCCATTTATAGATTTCAAAATATAATAATAAAATATCATCAAAATGCTTTTTAAAAAAATAAGATATAAGAATTTTTCTTTTGCCAAAACTTATATACATAAATCAGAGAAATGATACTGCTTTTGTCCTTTTTTTTCATCGACATTTCCAGAAAATACATTTAAAGATTCTCAGAATCGAACAAAAATTCATTTAAGCACATTATCAATATTTTTGAACAAAATTTGCATTTAATGCATTTTTCAATATTACCTTCAAAAAAATGAACTATGAATATTTGCACAAATCTATTAATTTTAAAAATGAATCATTCGAGAGTTGCAGTAATTATTCAGATCATATTCAGTATTGTACAAAAGTGACTCAATCTTTTGTTCTATCTAATTTTTTAATGAATTGGAACACCGAAAATTAGAGTTTCCCTTGGTTGGCAATTATGGCAATCACAACCAGCCAAACTCCGAAGATCGAAAGTCCAACTGCTAAAGTGATAGATTTGTATCTTGCCCAAGGTTCCAAAAGCACCTTCCTTTTCGGTTTACCACATTCACAGCTCTGACCCATGGAGCAAGAGCAAAGTTTGCTGGATTTTTCATTACCAGATGACTTATTTGCTTTGCATTCCAGAGACATGCTCTTGCTGTCTTCGTGGGCAGGATTTACCTAAAATCAAGATAGGTACTGTATGAGTAAATGATATGGGAAAACACAAATATAAATGATTTTTGATTTTAAGAAAGATAATACATTACATCCATTTATATCAGCAACTAAAAAGTAAGGCAATATTTATGCTTTTGTGAATAAAGTTTAACAATAAAAAGTATTGCAAGCTTCAGAAAATACGACCATGAGATATCGCTGAAATTCATTATTAAAACCTGTTTATCATTTGAATTCTCCTCCCTGTTGGTTTATACATAAACACATTTATGGAAAAACTCAGCGCATTAAGCATGTGAAAATTAGTATATGGATCTTCATACCAAAACTTAGATTTCCACCAAATTTTAAATCAAATCTATCAATTGGAAATCTCTCTTCAGCCCATCCATGCGCTTGTGAAAAATAACAATAGTAAACAATAAAATAATAACTTAAAAATGAAAAGATCTGGTTCGAGGATTTTTAAATTATGATCTTTGCGCCAGAATTGTAAATATATGCCTAATTTTGGACTAAATACATCAAAGGCAAAAAAACTGTCTGTTTATTTATCTGATCGTGTATATGTAAACTCTGTAACTCACAAAGAAGAGAGAAGTAAATGAAATTTTGCATGCAATCTTGAAACCATAATATATATCATATATTTCACATAGCACAAAATGTATCATATTTTGTAAATATATGAGATATTCGAGGTGAGAACATTCCACTGATTGTAAGAATCAATTCTAAAAACTGGAATTTTCTCAGCCAATATGTAATAACTGCGTACTTAAATTATAAGGGGAAATCTGATCGACCAATCCATTGATACGTAACTTATCTAATTACGAACAAATTAGCATAATCGACGCTGATTTTTCCTATTAGTAACTTTCTTATTAGTTCAATGAAATCCAGTCTAGTATTAAGTATTATAATGAAAGTTTTTTGACCGGCGACCTGGCATAGGGATAGCGCGTCTTCCCCGTGATCTGGGCGTCACGGGGTCGAGTTCCGGTTCGGACATGGTTGTTTTCCATCTGTACTTTATCTGTGAGGTATGTGAATGCGCCTCCCTGTAAAAAGGGGTTGTGCAAGCGAATATGACGCATGAGTAGCTAAGACGTATTCTTGGGCCTAGCTGGCGCTACTGAAAAACAAGGGACGCTCTCTCGACTTAAAATCGCTGACATTGTCAGCAGGCTTGTCTATGATAAGTGCCACAAGAAACAACAACATAAGGAAAGTTTCACTAACTTCAATAAGATGTGTTTTTTCACTTATACATTCTTTCTGGCATATTTTTTCAATGCCAGAAAGACGATTTAAGAATGAAAATCATGAATTTAATTACGTTTTATCTGAGTATTGCATATTTCGATTCCTGACTTTGGGGAGAGACTTGCAATATCGGTAACTGACTTTCATGCACTTTAGTTGAATACTATTAGATTAAAAATAAAAAAACAGAGCCACTAATGACAACTAGAGTGGTTCATCAATTATAGCTAAGTGGTTCTAAAACGTTTAAGTTCTTTATGGAAATTTTTAGTAAGCAGAATAATTTTGACATAGTCTTTCCACTTAATTTTAATAGATATGTAATATATCTGTTATTCATGCTTTTTAAATATGAGTTTAAAGGATCCAGTATACTTATTTCTACAAAATATCTCTTTATAAATAAATTTGAATTGTTTTCTCAGCATTAACAACATAGCCATGCATTTCGTTTTATATTTTAGAAATGACAGATTTGTCTAGCATTTTTTTTCTAATCGGAAGTTTGGAAAAAATTAGAAAAGAATGTAAGAAAAGGTAGGAGATTAAAAATACAGTCCACCCCTTTTATTTATATTTAGAAAATTTGTAATTTTCTAAAGTATTTTAGATTTTCTGGAATATTTTTCATCAATTGTTGAGTCACATTAATAAGCTTTTTTTTTATCTTACAAATTTGAATCTTCTAGTTTTGTCGATACCAAGAAGTCGTGATGGTCTAGAGATAAGGTCTCAAATTTACTGCTGGTAGGTTCGAAATCACATTTCCCATCCCGTCCCAAGACCCGTCGTGTCTTTGGATCTGGTACCTTCTAAATATGAAGTCGCGCGTTAAATGATACCACGTTAGCATGGTGCGAAAACTTAGAGAATGGTTATGAGCGCAAACGCAATCGCAAGCGCTATCTCTGAATGAATTTGAGCAGAAAAAATTGAATACAAGGTTCCCTCACATTTCGAAGAATGGATTATAAACCAGAATAAAAAGTAGAAAATAAAAACATGCTTTTGCTCATGTAGTGAAAATTAAAAAATTACTTTTCTTGAAAATATGAGGTCGAAACAGAATAGTGAAAACAAGTTTCATTAAAAACAATACTATGAGGAAATTAAACCTCAATCGGTAGCTTAAAAAAAGAAAATTTACAAACATTTGTTAAAGTTTAGGAATATATTGTAAATATAATATTTAAATTTGTGTGTCATGTCTATGAGATTTTATATTGACCTTTATATTTTTGATTTAAAAAATTTCCAATTTTAAATACATTAATAAAAACATTTCTTTTTTTCAATTTTGAATACATTAACAAAAACATTTTTTTTTTAAATCCTTTACTTTTTTTTTTTTTTTTTTTTTTTTTTGCGGAAATTGTTTGCATTGCTTTCATTCCGTAATCCAAAAAGAGAAATTATAAAGAAAAGAGTTTTAACTATCAAACCATTCTTTTGCTTGAAAACCCTATGAAAATTCTTTAAAAAGTATACTTAAAAGTATTCTTAAAAGTTCTCCTGTTGAGCGCTCTTTCAAGCCATGCATATCTTCAACTTAGATTCCTTTTCCCTCACCACAATCACGGACGGATTGTTGCAATGCAGTGCCCTCTATTGTAGTTTTATAGAAGTAAAAAATATCAAACTGCCTGAGTACTTTATTTTTAAAGTAAATTTTTACGTATAAGTTTAAAAATTGTTGGAACTTTCCTATCTAGAAGAAACCAGAAAAATGCAGTTAGACATTAGATCAACAGATTTCTCCTAATTATGATAATGCTTATTGAATTTTTCAGCTACATTTTTTGTCTTTGGCGCTTTACATTTACGATTCGACTCTATCAGAAACATTGATAGGCATCTCAGTTTAGAAGGGGGGGGGGTAAGAAAAGGCAGTAAAAATGCTGATTCTAATGATGAACTTTGCCGAATTAAAAAAACTGATTCTTTTTTATTGTTTAATATAAATGCATCCGTATTGGGACATATAACGGCACTTTCGACTGTCCATGTTTTTAATTAAAAATTAGAAGATTGTATTGAGTGCAAGATTTATTATTGTAAATCACATGCGATAAAAAAAAAAAAACGAGACGACAAAGCAAAAAGAAAACTTTCAGAAAAATTATAAAAGCAAGAATAAAACAAAATTCATGCGTGAAGATAAATATTAAGCATTCGATCTAGATATTTTTTTTATAATATCATAATAGATCTTATGGAGTTTTTCTTTTAAAAAAATGTTGATATATAACTTTATGAAACTTTAATTGAGGCCATCTACTTATAATATCAAAAATGTCAAATCCTTCACTGTGTTTTATAAATAAAAGAGCAGCATAAATCTACACAAACGTTTGTATATAATAAATGCGGGTACAGCACCACTGAAAGTAGTAACAGCATCAGTCCTTTGGTGACCCCCCCATAACCTCTTTCATTCCATCCCCCCCCCCCAGATTCAAGGTAGTTCTTTTAGGAAAACAAAAAGTTATAAAAAAGGATTGAGAAATAAGATGGATTGACAAAATGGATTAGATGAATTGGATGGCAATGACAAAAGGGGGAAGAAATGGCAAAATATGTGTCCCCTGGCTACAAGAAGTGACAAAATTTATTCTAATTCAGCAGCAAGAATTGGCAAAATTTATTCAAGATGGCAACGAGAAGAATTACATGTAAAATTATTAAAACTTGGAGTAGAATGGCAACAGGTTGATTCGTTTTCGTGGAGTGGCAATTGGTGAATACTGCTGAATATATTGCAATTCTGTCAATTCAATCGATATTGACGTATTAGTTTTGAGCCTTTGCTGCTCTTGTAAAAGACCATACTCAAATAAAATTTAAAAAAAAACAAGTGCTGCTGTAACCCAGAATTGTTCGGGAAGTGAAGGACTCAGCTGCTCTGAAAAGCCTTTTAGTCTTGGAAATTTCAAGTATTACATTGTGTCTGATTTTGCTAGCGTCATTTGTATGCATATTCAAAAGCACAAACTGTATGAATTAAGCCGTATCTTTGTAATAAAACATGGAATCATTCTCAGTTCATTCCTGTGGCAATAGTTTTCAAATAAAATGGATTTTTCTTTTTAAATGCCAAACAATAGTGGATATATTGGTATTAACGAGAACAACCCCATGATTTCTATGACATGAACCAAGGAAGAAACTTTTGGGATTTGAAAATAATATTTTTGTTAAAAAAAAAAAAAAAACTTTTTTACTTTTTTTCCCCCATCGGAATGCTTTTTGAATGAAGAGCAAAGGGAACGACTCTGCGAAATTCAAAACGAACAGACTTCAGATGCTATTCATCCTTTATTCGGCAAGATATTTCTGAATCTTCTATGAAAAGAAATAAGTAGCAAAGCTCAGAAAACCTCATTCATAGAGGAATGTAGTGATACTGAGCATTAGTAGAATTCCTTAGGGATTATCTCGAACAAAATATCCAAGAAGCTCAAGACAGCTGCAGAAACTAAAAGAAATCAAACAGCTCATGAATGTATGGTATATAATTACGAACAAGAATTTAACCGATGAATCTGTGACGTATAATTACAAACAGCTATTTTGACAATTTTCATTCAGTTCGCATATATTAACATTCCATTTTAAAGCAACATTAGGGATATTTTGGGACGGATCTCGTAATTTTGAATCGTAGTCAGATAACGAGAACGACATCTAAGCTGGCACCCTCCTCTCTTAACTTCCGCATCACACCAGTGGGAGGACATTTGGCCCCGACGGATTTAACGCGCACCAGATCCGCTTACACAACGATTGTTTGGTGGAATTGGGTCTCGAACCGATTCCGAAGCCGAGACCTTACTACCAGGCCACCGAGGCATTCGCAAATTTCAATTTGAATTTTAGATAATTTGCAAGAGATTTTGTACAAAAAAATTTGCATGAAATCAATTCTCTAAATGATATATTTATCTCAAGATTAAGTATGTTGAATCTTATTGTAAAGGCAAAGTAAATGTATATATATGCTGATCCTATACCTTAAGATTGTCTTAAATAAAAAAAAAAATAGTAATATCAGTATACTTTTTTCTGTTTTTGCCACTCCCAAAAGCATTCATTTGTAGCAATTAAAATACACTTTAATGATTTCGAATCTGTTCCTTTGTAAAAATTCTTTCAAGGTACTATTTGAAAATAGATTATTTAAAATATATGCATTAAATCTTATCTGGAATAAATATGATTTTAAAATTAGGCTATTTTTTTCAAGTAATATTAATTCTATGCAAAAAATAGTTTTTTTTTTTTTTTTTTACAGTAGTATGCAATAATTTTTTTCAGTAAAATTCGCAAAGCAATATTTTTTCTACATCAATTTAAAAAAGGATTCTGGTCTTTCCTCTAATTGTGAATACAGAATTTAGAAGCTTCTTTAATGATTCGAAAAAGATTGTCTCGAAAGTTTTCCAAGTATCAATTCTCAACTCATGCTCTGAAAAAAAAAGATTATAATTTTTATTTACCCAAAAGAGAAAGTAAATACATAATGAGCAATGCAATAAAAAATTATTTGCGTGAGCCTTTCTAACACATTCTCTAAAGAACGCTATCCCATCAATCAAGTATAATTTATTAACTATGAATAGCTAAAATTTTTGCCAAATCGGAAAAAAAAGAGTCTTAAAAAACACCTATCTTGAAAATTTCGCATGCATTGATTAATAGTACTATGCTTTATTCAAAATAAAGAGTGGCTGTAATTTTCTGTCAATAAAATGAGAAAAGAAGTGAGCAGTGGCCAAGCAATAAAGCTTCAGCTGAGTTATTGTATAACGTCTTTTGAATCTGATGGGTATTGATGTTCATCGGAATAGATGCGTGGTCAACAGTCATTTGGCGAATCGTCCAGCTGTTTCAATGATGCCGCCCCCAATAGTGGGACTCACAAGGTTTGATTATCTTATCTTTTATTCCCGTCAAAAATAAATAGAGGCAGTATAATGAAGGAGAACCTGAACTTGCTCTTATGTGAGTGGTTACTTTCGTATCTAAGGTGTACGTATATTAATGTGCAGAGACAAAATAGGTGCATTCAACTTACCAATAAGAGACGAGAGAAGGCCTTACTTCTGAAAATGTCATAAATAATCTTTAACAAAAGATTTACCGATATTTCCACCTGCCGAAAAATCTAGAACGGGGCTCTGCAATCTACACAAATGAAGAGAGAGTTTTTGTTTTCATTCATATTCCAACTCGTCTAGTGAAATGGCAGATGTCGAAATACAGCTTGGTGAAGTCGAGATACCACTAACTGAGGAGTCTTTTGCTCTGTCTCCGGAAAATCCTTCACATTCAAAGAAGCGAAGTTACAATTGTAAATCATGCAGCAAATCCTATTCTCATAGATCAAGCTTGTGGAACCATACACACTCAGTTCACTCTTCAGAGAAGTTTGAATGCTCCTTGTGTCATAGAAATTATTGCAGGAAGGATTATCTAAAAAAGCATATAAGAATTAACAAGTTGCACCGCACACTTTCTGCCATCAAGGCTGAAAAAGTTCCAGTCAAGGCAAGGTCAGAAAAGAGAAAGGATGCTTTTCTATATGCACAAAGAACAAAACATGCTGCAACAAGTCCCTTAGTTGATCAAACAGGACTTTCATCCTTGAAAACAAATTTGCAAAAACCATTTGCAATCGGTCAAGATTTGTCTTCTAAAGAGGACACTGTTGCCTCAGGAGTAGCGGGACAGTTTCACGTCAAAGAACAGAACAATCAAATCCTTTCAGCAGCTACGGAAAGCCAGTTGCCAAGACCAAGCGATTCCACAGTGCAAGAATGACTTAAGTCATTAAGATTAAACACATTTGTAATTGGACACTGGCGTAGCGGTAGTAAGAGCCTAGAGTATAATATGGTTTTTTCGCTTCTAATCACCATCAGTAGCTTTGCAACTGTAAACTGTGCCCAGAACATGAAATTATTGTCCCTCCTTTCATAATAAAGATCATTTAAAAGTGACGTATACACATTAACGTTTTGTTCCCATGCGGTCCCCTAACACTGATATCTGGACCATTTTGAACCCCTTACAAGTGAACTCATCTATCCCAAAGAAGGAATGAAAAAAAACACTTTACCATATTTTTTTACCTGTGTCAGAGAGTATATTTTTCAAATACTTATAAACTATATGAAACAAGAAAAGATATTAAGTTCTACATAAATATTGGGGCTCATTCAGTAAATTAACGAAGATGAAGAAAAAAGCTGTCATTTTAATCTAATCTAACCACAACTAACCATAATTTTAATCTAACCACAATTTTAATCTAATATATGTACCTTACTCTAAGAAGAATCAATCAACATGTATGGTTGCATTGATAAGGTACAGTAGTTTTCCTCTTTATGATTTTATATATTCAACTTTTGAAGCGGAACAATTTTTTAATGTTTGTTTGAATAATTTTACAAAATGCATAATTTATATTTTGCACTCGAGTTTTAAGCATGTATAGCTTTATTCTATAACATTTAATTTTTTTTATTTAAGAATTTTTTATCCTTAGGCAATAGGTTTTTTCCTCGCATTTGTTACTAATGGATCAGGTTTGATTTGAAATTCCTTATTTAGAAATTTAAAAACCAAAATATCAACCTTTAAATGTTTCGTCCGAAATCTTTTACCAGAAGCTGTAGCAAAAAAGAAACTGTAATTAATGTAAAAAATCATGGTAATAGATGTTTCACGCAGTGTGTGTTAGTAGGTCTGCATGAAGTATGTCATACCAATAAACTTTCATGCTATTTACTTTATGTTTATAAATGTTAACTTAATTACTATCTTTTTTTTCCTATTCCTCAATCTGATATTGATAAGTTTGGAAAACCAAATAATATTTCAGCGAATTTTATGAACATGAAACATTTCCACTTAACAAAATAATAAATAAAATTCCCAACAACAAAAACTGCTTACAAACTTCATGTAAATTTACTGCTAATTTCTCAAAGTGAAAAAAAGACATTATTGCTTCGTTCAAAATATTATCAGACTTCTGTTGAATTTAACAAACTGGAAACAATAGTCATTTTATTATAATTATTGTTTGCATAAAAATTTTCGGAAAACGCATTTTTGGAGAAGCATATAACAGATTGCACAAATCATTCCTTTCAAAAAATGCCGGCCTTCTGGCATAGGGGTAGCGCATCTTCTCCGTGATTTGGACGTCCCGGTTTGGGCATGGTTGTTCTTCCTGTTCTATCTGTGAGATGTGTGAATGTGCCTTCCTGTAAAAAGAGGTTGTGCAAGCGAATGAGTGATGCGTGAGTAGTCAAGTCGTACTCTTGGCCCAAGTTGGCTCTACGATAAAAAACAAGAGGCGCTCCCTCTTAGGCTTAAATCGGCTGTCTTTGAACAGCGATCTTGTCCGTGGCGAGTGCCATAAGAAACAACAACACAAAAATCTAAATGTCAACTCTTAAAAATAAATGATTTGTTTGAAAATTCCATAACACGTCACCTGCTTCTATTGCTATTTACAGGAATTTTGAATGTATTCTTTTTAATATTGATGCAGGCATATAGAAATTCTGATGACGACTTATGTACCACCTATAGTGTACTGCGAAAAAAATGTTTTGGAAAATGTTTTTATCAAATTTCTTAAATAAAGCCAAGATTCTAAGGCATCTAGATTCACAAATTTTAGATGCCTTATAGCCTATCACTTGTACTCCAAAGGACGAGAACGAATTTAAAAAGGCTTTAAAGCAATTGGGAAATTATTGATATAAAATTTGCATTTCATGCTTAATTATGCAAAGAATATTGCCTGCCATTATTCATGATTAAAAAAGAACGATTCTAATTTCATCATACAGAGCTTAGAAAAATAAAATACTAATGCATACTCAATGACAGTGAGTAGCTTGTATCCTTTCCCATAGGTCGTCTACGATTTTTAAATTCTTATCTATTTTTAAGTACTTCTCTTGAAAAGTTAATGTGAAATTTGAACGAAAACCAACTAATGTTCACAAAAAAAAATGCTTTGGCAAATGTAATGAACTTATGGTTCGCAAAGAGTGCTATCCGTATAAACATTGCTGTTCATGTAAGTAGGCAGTATTGAGAAATTTGATGAAGAAAAGTTACTTCCTTGTTCATCTTTTTTTAGTCATGTAAAATAACATGTCTGTTCAAGACGAGGGCGTGGCAAACCTCGTGTAAAGAAAGTATGGAAAAAGTTTAATATAAAAAATTTCGGTGAATATCATGATTTATGTTTTGAGGGACATTATTTTATAAGCAGGTGTGTTCGAAAACTTTCGACGACTTTCATTAGTCTTTATCGGCTAGACCCTTACCATTTATATCCTACCCTGGTTTAGTATGACAGGTAAGTTTGCACATGTCCAGAATTTAATTAGAATTACTTTAATCTGATACGCATTTATTTATAGAGCATGGAGGGAGAGAGGGCATTGCGATGATCTCTCATCGCAATGAGGTGAGCAATATAAATTTGCGACATTATGACGAAGTAAGGCCTTCAGAATACATTTTATATTTGGATGTCAATCATTTATACAGACACGCTCTGTCTGAATTATTAATTACTCATGTTTTTCAATATGTTCACATACTGCCTCGCCAGGGAAGAGGAGGGTTTAGGAGAGAGTAGCGCTGTCGCCAAAGGATTGGTGGTGGTGGTGGTACAATACCCGCATACTAATGTTTATGAATCTTTTTAGTTTAAATATTGTTGAAAACCAACTTTAGTGTATTAAATTGCCTTCTCCAGAGATTTTGGAAGTTTAAGTGATACTAGAATGATACGACAAATTTTGAAACTTTATGGCAGAACTAAGGTTTGTAATTTAAATGCTGATTTTTAAATATCTACAAACTTTAAGCCTTTTTACTAAATTTAGAAGCTTTTATAATTAAGCATGTAAATATTCTTATTCTTCTATAAAATTTGCAATTGAGATTCTCATCGATTTTACTGAATGAGTCGAATAATTATTCCTCTCTATTGGAAAGGGCAAAAATTTCTTTAAATGTGTTAAAACACTGAAGATCTAGAAGAAGCATGTAGAAATCATTATAAGTATTCACTTTTAGATGTTACATTTATGTACGCATTTTAAATTATTGCATTCAGTGTATAGTGGTAAAAAAAATTTTACTTGAGTATCATTATGCATAATGAATAAAAGTGCTAAGCAATTTTCAGAAATTTCAGAAAACAAATTTCATAGACAGAGGCAGATTTTGATTATATATGAGAAAACAAGCATAAAATTATTTTTAGTTTTCTTCCACTAAACATTGTCAAAGATTTGCTGTCATTATAATCATTGTTAGAAAATACTTTACATTTGATCAAGTAAGGCTAAAATAAAGCGTATTATTGTTTTCCTGTGATTTTCTATTCCTAGACAAACATCGTACAAGCATGAAAAAATGACACATACATAATAATACTAATAAAAATCATAAATCTAATTAATAAGAATTATTACATATTATACATACAAGTATGAAGAATGTAATAATATTATTTCTAATCTTCTAGTGGCTGCGTTGCAGTTGCTAATACAATCTTTAGGAATAATTTAGCAGTCTTCAGTATTTTGGTGTCCTTTTTGAGATTCCTTTTAGCTGATTAGCACATTAAATGCCATTTATATCCAAATTAATAAAGTGTATGCTATCATAATTAACCATATGTATTAGTTTGGATAGGGTGGCCTATGAATCCTGTTAAATCCCAAGCCCCTTTCTCTAAAGATAACAGATTTTTTTATACATATACAGTAGCGCTCAATGCTTTAAAAACCCCAATTTTAACGGCTGATTCGTTAAAAACAACAGAACCGATTTCAGGCCGATTTGAAAAAGAACATTGTAGTCTCTTTGCATGTTCTAAACTAACATTTTTATGACTCAAATATCCTCAAAAGTTCTCTAAGAGCTATTAGGGATGTTTGTGAAGATGCATGCGAAAAACATAGAATACCGCTAAAATATAGTAATACTCATTCAAAAGTTCGTTTCAGCATTATGTGACTAACTTTAAAAAATGAATATGTTCTTAAAATTAGAAAACACAAGTTTCTGTTGAATGTAGTAGTCGTTATTTGTACTGTCTCCAATGCTATATTTAGTAATGTTAAGCTCTATGCCCAAAATCTATCATTTCACTTGGAGTGGTACGTTAATGCCAACATTAAGGAGTTAGCAACAATTTTTGCAAAATTTGCTTGTAAAATATGAAACTGCACGATATATTTAACCGAACTATATTAAAGATATTATCTATCCTGTTTTAGTAAAAAGATTCTTCGGAAACTTATTTGGGCGATATATTCTTCACTGAAAGTATCCCTTCGACATGTTTTGTTTGCTTTTTGTTTCCTTTTTCTAAAGAGATATGTTATTACATTGAATCAGAAGATCAGACAGAAAATGATGACGGAAGACTACGGATCGAAGAAACAGGTTCATATGTTATTGATGATGATCGGTCGGTGAAACGACATTTCCTTCGGAACTCTTGTCAAACTGGAAGATAAATATTGGAATTCTTCTACAATAAAACAAAATCGAAGCCATATTTGTTACCTTCGATCAGAATTATTCCGAGCTTATGACAAAAAATTATTACACGCCGTCTCCCAGCAAGAAGCATCACTTATCTCAATTTTTCAGAAGAAAGGAAAACTGATTTTTTTTTTTTTTTTTTTTTTGCAATCAATAACAAATATGACAGAATTTTTCCCGTATCTGAGATAGATGTAAGGTGTCATATTCTTATAACAGTTTTAATATGCTATATTCGTTATTCATTGCAAAAAATTAACTTTTTCTTCCTCTTGAAAAATTTAGAAAATTGAGTTATATGGCAATAGCTGTTAATCGACGATACACATTACTTGTCAGGAAGAAATAAAACATATGTAAATATTTTATGATGGATCATGCAAAATGGAAAAATTATTATGAACTCATTTTTATTGATTATTCTTAATTTTTTTATTGATTGAAAGATTTACCATTTACTATTTTATCCATAATAATCAATTGAGTAAAAATTAAATTTTTAGAAATTAATAAATTTTGCATCTTTAATTATTTATTTAAATTTCTACTGGTACCCTCTCAGTTTTTAAAAATCTTTTTCGCGGAAATATATGAAGTAGTTATTGATCGATATCCCTTGGTAAATGAAGTAGTAATTTCGAAATCTAGGTTCTGTTTCATGTGCTTTGAAATTTAGTATATAAAGCTTTTTTATCTTTCTTAAGATCTAATTCTATCTAATATCTAATCAAAATATGGAAATATAATCACTCATTGCTCTTAAATTGCAAAAAAAACAACAAATTAAATATAATTTTCTTAAAGCATTTCTAAAATAATAAATAAGCATCACATATTCTTTAAATATCACTTATATCATCTGAAAAAAATTATGAATGCCTTTAATAAAAATCAATTAAATTTCAAAATTCAAACATTTTTCTAAGACAAAAACTGGCTATGCTCAAAAATAGTTGAAAGATTTTCTTGAAAATGTCACCAATAAAAACAAATATTCACTTCTGCGCCATTTATATTTTTGGTCTCTAGTCCGTAAAATATCAACTGTTTACTTTTACTTGAAAGACTTATACAAAATATAAAATAAAGTAAAGACAACTCGTCGCAAATATTTTAGCAAAAGTATATTACGACAATTATGTAAATTTAGTACAATCATTTGTCAATAAATGTGATTAGAAGCAACTAATTTTCAACTTCTTTGTTAATTAGTTACATTCTCTGATAAACACAATGCAGACAAAAGGAGAGAATAAGAAATAAAAGCTATGTTCATTCAAGTAATTAAGCTTAAGGGACATAAATGAAATGTATGGTTGTATTCTTGACAGCTAAGAACACGTACTCAGTTTAACAAAGCAAATAAATGAATTTCATAATTTTGGAAGTCTTAGAACGGAAGGCTTTTGAAGTGCTTAATTCAAATTTGTCTCAAAGAGTTATTTTAATTATCAACTTGTTGAGAGTTTTCCATGAAGATAGAGATCTAAATGATATCTCTTTTGTAAGGAATTTTAATTTATCATCTCAAATAATTTGTCACGACGGGAAGACTGCCAGCGAATTTTAGAATAATAAATTTCTTGCTTCGAGACTGTTGTAAAATTAATTAAATACATTTTCATAATTCGTTTACTTTAAAAATGTAACAATTGATGATCCCATAAGCATTCTTTATAAGCTACATAAGCATTTGTTATAAGCTGAATAATAATTATCGGGACATCGACGCGAGAACTTAAGGTGGAGCTATTAGAGCCAATACTGGTCATGGCCGCACTTCTCTCATAAGAGATATATGCCGTCATAGAAGTGGTAGAAATCCCGCATCATTATCATATTTCCAGGAGAAACAAGAATCCACTTACTAATTTGGCGACTTCTCACCCACGAATTACGTACTGTCTCTCATTCTATGGAAAGACTAATCAAACGTAAAAAAAATCTTAAAATCAAAAAGTAAACTAATAAGAAGCAGGAATATGTTCCCTATATATAAATGTTCTGCTGTCAGTATGGAGCGTTTTAAGTTTCACAGTGCTATGAAGCGGATAAAGTACATAATTTAACTATCTTTCCACTGACAGATTGATCCAAAATTTGAAATATGGTTTCAATTTTTGATTCAACATGTATCAAATACAATATATCCCGAGTATTCGGACTAATGTGGCGGAAGAGTAGGCAGGATAGCAAAAAGCCTGACATGCCAGAGTTCTATGAACGTATTTCTTTGCCCACCAATACCAGAAGACAAAGTTTTTATACCAAAACTCACTGTTATAATACGTATTTTCTCACTTTTTATTGAGTACTAAGACCTCCATATATCTCAAGCCAAATAGAATGTTAATGCGGCTCGGTGAATCATAGAAGCAGTTGCCGGTTTTTGCTGTTACACCAGAGTCTAGTCGCTGAATAGCGCGTAATTTCTTCTTCATAATCACTACAACTTTTTTTTTTTCGGTTATCATCCATTTTGAAATCTTCACTGTGGTATACTTAAGAAAAAACACTAAGCATATCCCTAGAACAATTTACGAATACTCTAAGTACTGTGCAGTTATAATCAGGAACAGCGGCAATAAACTGTTTCGTTACACACTGACAAAACTATGAACAGCGAGCAGAACGCTGCTCTTTTCCTGTCACAACTTGCATTTTGCACACGGCTCGTAGGAGGATTGAAACAGAAGTCTGCTTCCAATGCCTTAGCAATGTTGCCAATGCAACGCCTTGTCTTCCTCATTTAATTACGACAAAAAAAACTAAGCCAGATAGTACGAAAGCCGGATAATCCCGAACCGGATACTCGGGAGTGTACTGTATCATTTATCTGGCTTGTCGCGTTTTTGACTTATAGCATTCATACATAACCACTCATAAACAGTTGATCAACGAGTTCATGCAAATAGTCTGATACAAATCTATAATTCTGGCGATAAACCATGTAAAAAATTTCATTCTTAGTTTAATTGTACTCAAGGTATGCCATCTGGGGGGTGCGGTGGATGCTACGCACCAGAACCTAACCCCAATATGATCAAGAACTAAAATAATATTTTGAACAAAAATCGTGGAATAAAAATATGAAAGGAATAAATTTAACTTAAACAATAGAAGAGTTCGGAAATATACGAAGTTTACAGATATATTACAGTCTAGTGCAAGTGTGCAACATATTATAAACCTACGGTAAGTAGATTTACAGTCATTTAACTCACTTCTAGGTTAGATTGCAGAGAGTATTTTGAAAATTCAGGCTATTTAATATTGTTAGATCTAATCATGTTCATGTCAGGAAATATCCCTCTGGGTGTCAGAAAGAGAAATTAGCAAGAAAAAAAAAAAGAAGAAGAAGAAGAGCTAAATTTCAAGAAATCACAAGTAAATCTGTTTTCCTGTCTGCGAAGTAATTATGGCAATGAAATTGCTTCAACTTCAAAAGTTATAATTCAAGTTTCAACTGGATAAGAAAGTTCCGCACAAACTATACAATCTTGTCATGGAAATGTAGAAACTGTTTGAAACTGTGAATTTCGTTGATGAACCGTATGTTAATACAAATACGATAGAATCAAAAAATAACTACGAAAATAACAATAACAGATATGATCAAGTCAATATAAGTGATCCAGATTTATTGCCAAGTATTATAATTGATAAGTTTAGAATGTTTTGTGTTAATACCGGATTGTACGGAAACCCAAAGGAGATTTCGCAAATAATGCAAAGGCAGACAGATAATAGTACTACTTTAAGAAAAATGTCAAATGGTAAAACTCAGCTTCGCAATTGGTTAATGTATTCAAAAATGCAAGATTCCGTTTTTGTTACATTTTTTTTTCAAAAAAAGAGGAATGAATTATTTACACGATTTCTAGGTGGCAATAATAAACGGAGATAGCAAAATCAAATGTAATTCAAGATCATGAGCGCTCTATTAGTCACTTTAATTCGTTTATTACTTGGAAAAAATTATTAAAACGATTAAATTTATGCTAGAAAACAAATCAAATTACTATAAATAAATAAACAGGACGACTTAAATTACTATTTTAAAGAATTTAAAATGAGATTATATTTTTAGTCTGTAATAATCTTCCACTTATAGGAAACCATGAAATAATAGGTACCCCTAATAATGGATATTTTTAAGGTTTAATCGAGTTATAAAGTAAATACGACGTTGTGCTAATGGATCAACGAAAAATGGAATTGTGCATCATTTAATACATGGAACAAGAACAAATTATTTATACTTTAGGAAATGAAGTATTGAACAAAATTGAAGACGATACAAAAGCATCCACGTACTATAGTATCTAAATGGATTGTAAGCCTGATATTTCCCATAAAAAAGTAACTTCAGTCCTTATTAGGTATGCAAATTTTGAAGAAAAAGATTAACTATAAATGAGTCATTTATAGGGTTTTTGAAGTGACTGGAGAAGAACTAGCAAAAACTCTATTGGAAAGATTAAGTGAGATGATTTGAATTATAGAGAACAGACATAAGACAGCAATAGGAAATCGAAATATAAAGTATACAATCTAGAATAATTGCTTTAAACCCTCATGTAATTTATTTCTCTTGCCTATCACATCATTTTAATTTATTAATTTGGGATGCCGCTTACAGCAATATATATTGTATTTTTTTTTTATTGTAACGCTTATATTACTTATTTTCTGCATCTAAAAAAAGATGAGAAATTCTACAAATACATTTAAACATTACTCTTAAACTATTATACGACACTCGTAGGGAAGTCAAAACAGATTCGGTTAAAGCAGTCTAGATAAAGTTTGAACAAACTTTAATACCTTAGAAGAATTCATTAATGAAAATACCGACAAAACAGTGGTATCCGAAGCTAAAAGTCTGTAGAATTCAATACAAGAAATGCTATTTATTTTTTGTTTAATAGTATGGTTTGCAATAGTGTCCAAAATTAGCACTATAATAAACTATTTCAAGCAAAAACAATTGTTTTTGACTATTTTAAATTAATTTAGTCAATAAAATTAAAACTTAAATTTTAAATTTAAGAACAAAATTTATCACATTTTTAGACGAAGCGAAAGTAATAACACGTCATTTGAATATTTCAGAATATTTGTCCTAAAAAGAATTCAAAAAATAAAAAGATTATATTCCGAAATAGCATAAGATGAAATTTAGGAAACACGGTAGAAGAATTTAGATGTCATTGTTTAATTCTATAATTGGTGCTGTTCTTGCACAGATAGAAGATAGATTTAAAAGTATTTCAAATTAAATCCTGTTTTTTTTTAATTAATTCTTTCATTCATTCATTTAGAAAAACATAAATAAGAAAAAATGTTCCAAAAACTTTGTAAAATGTTGTAACAAAAATGTAAATGAAAACTTAATACAGAAAATTAGTTTTATACTGATTTTATTTCAAATAAAAGGGATGCAGATACTGAACAAGGCATATTGCAATACATACTAAATAATAATTATAATGAATTATTTCTAAATGCATGAACTGTGTTAAAACTTTTCTTCACTTTGTCAGTTACTACAGAGAATGCTGAGCGCTCTTTCAACAAAATACATAAGCAATTGTCTTAGGTAAAGCATGGGCGCAGAACGCTTAAATGCATTTGCTGTATTAATCGAAAAATTATAATTAATTATAAATAATATAAAATATTGTAATAATAATTGTAAATAGTACCAAAAACAAAATCACGCATTAAATAAATATAAAATAGTAATATATGTTCGTGTTTGTACCTTTTTTTTTTTTTTTTTTTTTTTTTACTTTACAAAAAATTTAAGACCCCAAATAGTTTCTTTCACCCAGGCTTCTTTATAGAGAAGACCGGCTCTGATTGCACCTTTTTACATTTTTGAACTAACGCTTTCACGTACATAAAGATAAACAGAGAAATTTCTCTTTGGTAGATTTTATCTGAAACTCAATATATATTTACAATTTTGGCAAAAAGACAATATATCAGATTTCATTGTCTATCTAGTTCCATTGTTAAGTAATCGGATTCACAGAAATATAGACATAAATTTTTGGAACTCAAGGACGTTTATAATTTGAACATGAACCTAAATTTTGAAGTCAATTATTTTACGATTACAATTCTTTTTATTTTGCGTACGAAAAAGTAAGAATCGATGCCAACAAGAAAATATAGTTAAAAATAAATTAAAAAATGAATGACAAGTATGAATTTTTAAACGAACATATAACTCACTTCATTGAAGAGAAAAGAGGATCTATACTTTTTAAGCAAGACTGGAAATAACTGAAGGAAATATAATTTTTACACTTAGCTCTTTTGCAAAATATCGTAATGTTCAGTTTCAGATTCCATTATTCGAAACCCATTTCCGTGCCAGGACCCGTCAAGCGAGAAGTGAATATATGTTTTTTTTAAGCAATACTGAAGATAACTAAAGGAAAAAATAATTATTACATGTAGCTCTTTTGCAAAAAATTGTAATGCTTGGTTTCAAGTCGTAAAATTTTACATGATCGGAGGACTTTCATCTAATTTTAGCTGGTTGGTTGCAATAGCTTGATGACAAAGTTATGGTTTCGTGACTTCAGTGCGATTAATCGAAATTCATTTCCGGGTCTTGGCCCATCAGGATCGATTAGCTTCCCTCTGATGTGGTATGGAAATTTGGAAAGGGAGTCATCTCGGGTGTCTTTCTCATCATCCGATCACGATTCAAAGCTAGTTCCAATAAAGATCTGGTGCAGATTCAAAATTCTATGTCAATCAAATTAGGCAAAGTCAAACTATTCAGCTGATTTTAATCCATTGACTGACAAATTAATTTTTCATTTCGTTCATATTTTGTTATATGCAGTTAATATATTAATCTATTTAATGAATTTTTCCTTCAAACTGTTGCAAAATCAGTTAAATGCTTTCTCAAAAAATTATTAAACTAATCCCTTTAAAAGTTGTTAAAAAATCATAAAACTAGTAATATTAATAATTAAAATCAATCCAATCAGAATAATTTAAATATATATATATAGTACGAATTGACTATAAAATGTTGTTGTTTTTTTCAATTTTACCCGACTTTTTAAAGAACAATCTTGTGAAGTGATATCTGAGATGTGATAGGAAGACCTTGAGAGGTAGGTATCTCAAGAACATCAGATAAAAAGATGAAAACACTACAAAAATCCAAATAGAAAGAATCAAGCATGTGAAAAACGACAGATATTGTATATCTTTTGAATGCCGTGGTTTTAAAACAAAATTGCAGGGACTGAGAGCCAGTTATTTACTTCCTGGTTGCAATCAGAAAGAGCCGACTCCTCGACACTTTTTCTCATATTGTGTAATAATGGTGCTATCCCCCCCCCCCAGCATAAAATTCTGGTGCCTGGAAAAGCTGTGAAATCCAAGAGCGCTCAGATGTTTATTTTTAGAGTCTCGAACATGAGGATTTCAAAATGCATACAAGAAAATGTTATATGCATTTTGGAAGTCCTTTTTAGCAAAGATTTGACTTGGAACTAAAGTTATAGTTTCAAGATCATGTACAAAATTTCATTTAAGTCATTGTGTTTTCATTTAAAACAAAATTTTATTTAAGTTTTAAAATTTCTATTTACGTCATTGTGTTTTCATTTAAATTTTAAAATTTCTATTTAAGTCATTGTGTTTTTGAGTTACCGTGTTTACATGCATGTTAAAATATCGAACCGACAGATGGTCAATTTTTGTCAGACTTGCTTTAAAATTTGATAAAGATCTACACTTTAGATGCTAAAAATGAGTGTCAAATTTTGTTTATCTAGTTCCTCTGTTTTATAATTGTCGCGTTTACTTGTACTCGGACAGCCAGATAGACAGATTTCCTGCACAAGAATGATGTTTGAAATTTGATAAGGATCTTCAAATTTGATGTAAAAACCAAATACTTTCTTTTTACATATTTTATCTATGATAAAAAAAAAGTTGTATGATTTTTGGCCTGAGTGATTTTGATATTCATCACGATTTCACTTCATTATATCATTGTATCAAATTAAGTATACGTAATTAAAATTGATTCCCAACATTTATTATTTTCAAAAGTATGTGGTTATTTGTGATGCAATCTGTATTTCTCAGGAATGCATAATAGTTCAAATGATTTAGTTTGTTAAGCGCAATCATATAAATTGATCTGCACAGAATCAAAATTACTTTCGACATTCATTTTATTCGTTATTTTAACTAATAGATTATGATTTCGGATATTTTTAACATTTTGCTAGGATGATTAAACCATTAAATGATTTTTTTATCTAATACGTAATAGTGTCTAAAATTTTAAATGCACTCAGAATATTTTTTTCCTTTTTTACTTCATTCATTATTTTTAAAAGTGGTTGATTATTTAGATATCATCTATATTCCAATGGACTGCATAAGATATTATATAAGATACACGCTCTAATCATGATCTAAAAGTTAATTTCTAAATCATTAGATATAGGCATATACTTTCCAGCTGAAAAATTGCTCAAAATGAGGTAAATAATTATATTTGATGTTGCCGGATTCAACAAATTTACAGATAAAACATTATCAAATCCATACACTCTGCTGCTTTTATTATCCATATTTACTTTAAAATTCTTGATACTCTAAAATTTTGAATTAAAAAAAAGCTCCTCTTTTCTCCGAGGATAACTGACCGAGTTATGAAGCTTTTACTAATGAAGCTTATTGAACTCTGCTTAGAGGAAATGGAGTTCGTTTATTCGATAATCTTCCTGAAGATATCAGTTGAAATAGTCTAAAATCGACAAAAACAATGACATTCAAAAGTTCATAATTCGGGCAATTTAAGTCGTAGAAGAATGGAGTTTTATTTCTTTAATTGTTATCCTGTCAAAAATGTTTTAATAAATTTGACTATCAAGACCAAGGTATAGTGTAAAAATTTAGATATAATTTTTTTTAGTATTCAGTACATTCTTCTACTCAAACAACAAAAAATATAATTCTTTAAGACATTTACAGCATTTTTTCAAATCGAATGAAAATGCCCATCTTTAGCTATTGGATCACAATTAGAATTAATATTCTGTATAACAGAATAATGAGTATTAAGAACGAATCTAATAAATTATTCTAGTACATCTAATAAATTATTATGAAAATATACAATTCAAGGATAAATTTCAAATTTATGTGTTTTTCATATGCGATAGGGATAAAAATTTCCAATTCAAGATAGGAAGACAAGATTTTGAAGACAGGAAAGGCGAAGTAATAAATTGTTCATGTCTATAATAAATTTCTTAAGAATACTTGATTAATTTCTCAGAATAATTTAATAAAATAACAATATGCTTTATTTATCCGGCATCAGAAGCACATTTAATCAATCTTAGATTAATCATTTTTGTACATTATTTAGTGCTCGTTAATATAAAATTAGATACGAATAAGATGATAAAAATGCAAATGAGTTACTCCGGTGAGGTTTAATGTAGGAATCATAAAAGGAATTTGTAGGAATCATCATATCTAACTTGTCTGGCAACTTTAATATACTATCTATTTTTTTTTTTATTTTATTTATAGACAGTAAATAAAAACAGTTTGCCAGCGCCCTTTGACTGTCATCAAAATTATAAAATCTCCTATAAATATACAACAGAAAAAAATTATTTTTATGCATAAAAAGGAAATTCATGATTATAGATTTTTATTTTGGGGACTTTTGCTTTAGAGAGGTTTTAAACCTATTTTTATTCTTGCATCCCTTCATTAATCTTTTTATTTTTGAGTACCCTCGACTGCTGCATCCGCCTTCTCTCCTTCCCTATTATCCTTTCACTGAAAAAAGTTTTTACTAATAACAGCAACGGCTTAGGTTGACGTCGAAGTCAAGCGAATGGAGTTGATGTAATAGTATTTGAAAGATGTATTTTTTATTATAATTTTTATCCTATCTTTCTAATAGAATTAGTTCAACATAAAAATAAAATAAAACAGTGTTAAAATAATTTCTCGTTAATTTTGGATGAGAGCAAATTATTATTCATCGTAATAATCAGTTAACCATGTTTCCTTTAATCTCGTTTTAAATAAAAATGTCGAAATGAAAGCTTTGAGGGGAACCGGGATTTTTCTGTACAACTCTAGAAAAAAGAAAGAAAAAGAACAGAGAGAAAAGTGGTCCCTAATAAAGCAACAACTTTTGCGTAAAGATGGATGGCTCGTGCATAATCTTGCAACATGATTGGTGGTGAGTGGAAATGATGGCAACAATCATTATTCAATTCTTGCATCTTAGTCTATCTTATCTTCTTCTCTTTTTTCGTCAGCTCTCCCCCTCCCCCTTAAACTGACTTTCAGTGTTCCACTGAATTTTCACATTCACTTTTCACAAATAATTAGGGAAACAAAATGTTAGAATCTCCTAATGTTTCTCTTTCAGCCTCTTACCTAGATCATTTTCGAGTAGTCTTAATAGTTCGCCACGTATACTGCGAGGGTTACGCATACCATAGGCTAGATTCATCTGTTTTAAGCTGCAGCTTTAGCATATTAGCATTAATTATTTAATTAAAAAGTCTTTATAGACGCATTTTATTTTTTGTAGAATCAGATAAAGTTAATGGGAAAGAATTTTGTAGAATATTTCCTTTTCTTCCATTCGAAATAATCGTATGAAAAGGAAAAGAAAAGTAGATTAAGTGAGTGCATAACCATGCTCTATGGGATTCAAAAAAAGTTGCCTTTGTTTCAATATTATTAATTAATCAGTCTCAGTTACAGCGATGCTCATTATTATTCCGATAAATTCTCAATTACTCAGAGAATAAGGGATAATTGCGAAAACACGTGATATGCCTTCAGGTCAGAGTAATGAACTGACCCGAATAGAATATATTTGAAATGATTAGAACTGAATATTTCCTTATAAAATTTATTTTTCTGCTTATTTCTAATTACTTTAAAATACTGGGGGTTTTTTTCTTCCTATTTTTCACTAAACATATAATCTATTTCTTGGAATATCGCATATGAAGTATCTTATCTATTCAATTCCTTTAGTTTGAGGGCATTTATATTCATTCGACCTCTAATTTAGACGGGGAAAATCAAGAAATGAGCCTTTATAAAAACAAAAAGTACTTTGACACACGAAAAGGAAACATCTCAGATTTAAAGATTGATACACAAGTAAGAAATATCTAATATTTTAGTATTTTTTTAAACGTGTGAGAATTGATAGTTCAATTTAGTTGTAGAAAGTAGAACATTCAGTCTCCTATTCAACACGTTTCACTTTGAAATTTTCACAACCTTAAAAAATATTTAAACTACATCAAAATCTACTTCAGCGTAGGACCTAGAAATATATCTTTTATCTGACTATTAGAAATAGCAAAACAATTATCAACAAAAAAAATCCAAATATATAGTAGTTCGAATTGGTTCTCTTCAAACCTTTCCAATCGGCCACAGTCAAATCCATCAAACCTGCAGACAGACATTCATTCTGACATTTTCAATGTAATCGACCAATATATCTATGTATTGAAAAATCTATCATGGATAATTCAAGATAAGCCACTTTCTCCACAACTCCCGTTTCTTGTTGAAAAGACTTAAAATCATTATCAACAATTTTTTTTTTCCCCATCTTGTTTCTTCTTCCTAGAAAACAGTTTTCCACCCTCCATACTTGACTTCAAACATTTTCAAATCACCATTAATAATTTCCAAAGTAAGAAGAAATATAATTGTATATCACATAGTTGATTCTTAAAAATGGTCAGTTTTTGGTTTGACATAAAATAATAAACATCATTGATGGGACAGAACAATTATTCTTTCTTAGACTCAATATCACTTCCTGCCATATAATAAGTCATTTCAAACATAAGTTTTTACTACATTAAATGCCTGTTCCAAATACTCTATGATGGGAAGTCATGGGTATATGTCAGGCTAACATGTTCCTCAGGAAAAGAACCAAATACAAAAACTGAATATTGCTCATAACCTTTATATCCTGCAGAGACATAGAAAACGAATAATGAAACTTTGGAAAGTTTTGATTTCAGTTTTTCTGAGCACGATTGCAACTAAAGTAAACAAATCTCTATCTCTGAAAAAAAAGGGGGAAAGTTTTTTTTCATCTTACCCAAGATTTTCTGTAATAAGGCACATGCTTCTCCGTTTCACAGGTAAATACTATAGTAAAAATAGTCCTATTTACACTTTCTGACACAATAAAAAAACATTTAATTTAATTAATTTTTATTTTTCAATCTTGAGATGTATTGTTTATCAAAACTACCAGATGATGCTACTGGAATTTAATTTAATATTAATTGATAATTAAATTCCTAAAATGCTAAATAGTGTAATTGCCATCAATAATACTCAAATGTATAACATTTCAGTCTTCTAGCCTATTGGGAAGTGATTCATCATCAAAATTGATCATCACTTAAAATTAAATTATACAATTTCATATTAACAAACATGAAACACTTAATTTTAAATAAAAATGTTTAATAATAGATAATGTGCATTTTTTTTGGGTTTTTTTTGTTGTTGTTGTTTTTGCTATATAAACATCATTTTATCACTTTCAATGTCTTTAAAATATTTTTTTCCATGAAAATTGGATTTTATAAAATTATTTATCATTTTCAAACTGAATTTCATGATAATGAAAACATTAATATTTATATGAACATTTTGAAAAACACTTTTATAAAGTCAACTCATTCTCGTGTAATTTATGCGGCAATTCAGATTGGGGATGCACTGCGAACAGAACAATTGCTGATCAAAAATTCAGAACAATTCATTTCATATTTGAGATTAATTATTAATTTTTAACCTAATAATTTCTTTAGTGATCCTCACCTTTAAACATATTCTAGTATGTGTTAGGTTTTGATAAATTCTTAATTTTTTAAAATTTATTTAATATCATTTTCTATTTACATTAGAATAATTCTTTTTATTGGTATTATTAGAATATATCTCTGCTCCCAAATGTATTGAATGTGTAATATATATAGTTGGAACTATTTCATCTTTATTGGATTATTTTTTTCATTTATTTGTTAGTAATTAAATATATATATTAACGTACTGCAAAAATCTTTTGATCTAGTGGAAGATAGGGCTATACAGTAAGATGTATGTTTAAAAGTGTCCCATCCCCAAATCGGTCCCACGCTCTAAATAATTTAGAAATGTGAAGTGGAAGCGTCATCTTTTTCTATTGCATTATGACAGATGCATTAGAAAAGTTTAACAATAATACATTTTTTTTTCATTCTAAAAGTTTGCGCAAATTGTTAAATAATATAAATACAACTTCGGCTCCCAAACGATTTTGTAGTTTAGATAAATATTTGTTTCATTCATTTAAGATGATAAATTAAATTAATCAGATAAAATTAGTTTCAACAGTCAAATTACCATGTTTAAAAAATAAGTAATTCATTCAAAATGCCTTTTCAAAGTTAGAAACCTTGAAAAAATACATTTAAAATAAAGCTTCTAGAATGCAAAATCATCGTGGAAAAAATGTTTAGACTCACTAATTAAATTTGAAGGCGGTTCAAATAATTATTAATTTCATTCTCTAAATCAAATGAAATTTACAATCTTCTATTTAATACTAACTGCTAATTAGCTTAAAATCCTTGTTATAGTTTCTGCTCCGCTTATTTAATAATTAGATTGGCATAAGAATATAATAAAAGAAATGTAAATGAAATGCAGGAATAGAAGATTTCCTAATCTAGTTAAGTCAAATTAATTAAGGAAAGTCAGTTCTGGTTATTTATTATAAATTCTTTGTCCTTAAATATCAGACTTCATAATATTATGTTTTGTGAATTACATGTTCATTCAATTTCGCCTCAACAATTCAGGGCTGATTAAAATCCTTAAAACGAGGTAAATGAGGTGAAGAGAAAAATTAAATGAATTCTTTAGTTCGAATTTGTAACAATATCACCTAACAAATGCTGAAAGTTTTATTTTTTAATAATGATTTTTTTTTCCATTTTGATATAATTAAATTTGAAGTTTGAAATAAAATGAGCGCAAATGTATTGGATTAAATCTGAATATATTAGATTTAACAAGCTTAATAGAAATTCAAAGAAAAGAAATCTTTAAGAGACTTTTCACTTACCAAAACTTTCAATTTTTAAGTACATTACATGCAAAATGACAGTATCTTTTTTATAACCGATAATGTTTTGAAGTTTCCTATTAGTTAAAAATATCAAGAATGGCGCATTTTACGCGATATCACGATTTTTATTTATATTTTTGTAAAGAAATGTGAGTTGATAAATGTAATTATATCTCAATTCTTTAAAGCCTTATTAGGAATATTCATTTAAAAAAAAAGAATTTATTTTAAAGAATGAGAAACTCGTGAAATATGAAAGAAATTATCATAAAAAATTATCTTTTATGAAGTTGTTGTCGGCTAAATTAGCATTGAGGCATAAAATGAATTACTTTAAAAGTCAAACTAAGTATATATCTAAATATAAAAAAGATAACGCTTGGCAGATTAAGTTTTTAAAATGCATAAATAATATTCATAGGATTTTTTTACATAAATTAAGAACGAAATATTATAACTTTTCTTATTCTTTCCACAATCATAAAAAAAAGAGGAAAGTGTATCATTCATCATTGTTACAACATCAAAAAAAAGTTTTCAAATCAGATAAATCTACTTCCAATAGTTTTGAATAGGAAAATTTTTTAATTAAATTTTAATAGAAAAAAAGTTTAATTGAAATTTGATTTCAGATTTTGTAATTTTGTTTTAAGACGTAATATATATTTGCAAGAAAGGCGGAAAATGTATTTAATCTCAAAAATACATTCGCAAAAGAATAAATATTTCAAAAAATATTTTGATATGTTACTTATTTTAATACGGAATGACGATGCATGCTTTGAAATTTTTGCAATCGCATTTTAATGACATGATTTAATTTCGTTGTGATCCCAAAGACTGGCATAAAATATAGCGGTTATCTTAATAATACTTTCAAAAATTTCTATTCAAAACGAGAATAGTAAAACTAATCTTGCTGTTTTTCGGATTTCAGGAAATGGCAACTGAAATA
Source organism: Argiope bruennichi (assembly GCF_947563725.1). Lineage (NCBI taxonomy): Eukaryota > Metazoa > Arthropoda > Arachnida > Araneae > Araneidae > Argiope > Argiope bruennichi. The sequence continues at coordinate 125,216,101 of NC_079163.1, forward strand.
TAAGCATTGTGTGATGTCAGATGAGACCATTTTGATAAGTTAAGAGACATCAACACAGTCATATTTGTTGCAGTACTGTTATTTCTCTGCCATTTGCTCACTGTTTCGCGCTTTTGTCCTCTCAGCAAATGCACTCGTCTATTTAAGGTCCAATGCCAACTGCTTTCTTTTGAGGGCTAGGATCAGACATTTTTTCATGTGTTTATTTCTGTAAAATTGAAAACCGTATTTTCTAGAAACAGCAAATGATCCGAACTCCTCCCTCTTTAGGTATAATGCAAAAATTTCTTGAAAATCCTCCTCGTCAATTGTTGAATATATGTATTATATGTGAAAAGCTCTAAATATTGCATGAAATGATATATTTATTTGTGCATGAAAAGCTTAAGCCGAAAAGTCCTGCAATTAAGCAGCAAGTCAAAATAAAAAATAATCTATAAGCAGAAAATAGCTAACGATTTGAACCAATACTTTCAAATGTCCAAAGCAAATATCATTTTCTAAATGGTTTCAACCATTTTCTCTTTCAGCAAGGAGAAAGGAAAATTATTTATCTCTTCATAAATGACCTTTCCTTTTTAGAAATGGTAAGAAGTTGAATTTTTTAATACAAGAAAAACTGGAGTTATCAGTTGCAGAATCACTTCTTTCAGTTATCTCCTAGCAAATAATAGCATAGTTAAAAGAATCGCTACCTGATTTAACTTTGCATTGAAAATTCACTATATCTACTCAATCAGAGATATCAAATAATAATTAACAATATATGAAAGGAGTGACAAAAGTCTGAAAATTCAATAACTTTTCTATGTGTTATCATTTGATATAACTTATTGTTTTCAAATAGCATTAGATCAAATACAAATTTCAACATGGAATCATTTAAATATGATAATTAAAAGCAATTATTTAAACATCGGAATCCTTGGAAGGAATAAGCAACAATACATCATTATAAAGTTTTATTAAAAGTTGCAAGAACTTAAGTGAAACGATGCGGAGTAAGAATAAAAATTATTTTAAACAGCAATTCATTTAAATTTTAAAACTGCATTTTAAAACCAGAAATTTGAAAGCCCAATCCATACCTTAAAATTCAAAATAAGAGTTCAGTATCATAAAATTCAAAGTGGTGGTTCCTTCTGCATCCCTAGTATAAAAGTGCTTTAATTTTCACTGATGAAAAATTGTTTTTGTATGGAGAAAATAGACAATTATCTCTCACTTATTTCCAGAACAAAACTCTTCAATTAAGAAGAATATAAATTATTTACAGTGAACCAAAATCTCTAAGGTGGTATCGAAACCTCGGATTCTTCAATAATATTTAACATGAAATGTTTTTAAAAAAACGTGAACAAGTTATGAAAGAAACTCAAGTGACAGGACCATTAAAATGCCATTTACCCTCGTTAAACTACTGTATAAGGGATGATTTTAGGGAGATTGATTTCATCTTTGATAAAACGCCTTCATATTCCACGTCTTGGTGACTTAAAAAATCTTTAATAAAAGTTTCAATTATGCGAGATTCAATTTTTACATACAAATTCATTTTCTACATGACAATTGCATCTTTCAGCTTTTCAGCTTTGAGAAAAGACTGAACAAATAGATCCGAGAATCGTAATACTTAAACATGATGGGCCACTGAAATTTCAGAATTGTATCAACAAAAGAGATGCATTAATTATATCAATTATCAACACAGAGATGTTTAGAGCAGTATAATCAATAGTTAATTCACTAAACCTAGGCTTAACACATGCGTTACTCGCTAATAGTTATCCGTAAAAATTATTTCAAATTAGGGAAAGTAAATTCAACTCATACTTAACTGAAAAAGAAAAAGAGGTTTGATTAATTTCTGTTCTCGACTGTCTAGGGAAACATTACACACACAAAAGTTTTTTTTAGCTGTAAGGTAATCAAGAGATAAAAGGAAATGAATTTTCCTCCTATAGTCATAAACTATTCTTCTCATTATAATGATTGATGAAATACGATTTAGAAAATTGTTTCCTCTGAGACACATTTAAAAGACCAGAGAGAACTTATTAAGGTAAAAAATTGGTGCTTACGGTGTTTGCGATTCTGATTGTGATTACTGCCTCTCGTGGCATTTTATTTTCTAAAAATTCAATTATATGACTCGTCAGTTCTATTTCATGCAGCTTAAAATTTCGATAAGCATTTCATGTATTTTTATTTGTTTATTTATTTATGCATCAGAGTACCTCAGCTCTAACAGAAAAAGTGTATCTCGAAATTGTTATTTATCCTCATTCAGCTTCCTGAGAAGCGTAACAAGGAAATGAGTAAAAGAAAACATTTGATGAATAAGAACTCCGTTAAATGAATCATAATAAAACTTTTAGATTCCACCAAATGAAATCAAATTTCATTTTTCTTGAAATGATATGTGATAAGTCCTATGACGTTGTTTTATAATAAAGAAAAATTAAAAATAATATTAGATAGAAGCGTTTCCAATCCCAGTTTTTTCCTTATGCTACTTAAGGAAGATTTTAGTCAGTTTTACTCTCAAATTTTTAATTGTTTACAATTTAACCTACTCATTTTTATTAATGTCTTTGAAGAGGAAATGGCTAAGAAGTTAAACCTTACGTCAGACTCATAGATAGACTTGTCTATCTATAAATTAAGAGGTGTAGACAAAGTTTCGTTTATTACAGCCTTGTTACTCCTCTGCGATTTGCTTTCCGTTTCTTACTTTTCCTCCTTAGCAAATACACTCCTCTGACTGAAGACGAAGCTCAATCGCTAACTCATCCAAGTTGGCGAAAGGAGTATGAAAATATTTGGCTACGATTTTGTCTGACTCTGAAGCTGATTTTGTATACATATGTATTTGCTTATACTCAATCAGTGTATGATTATGAAGAATTTTATAGCATAAACAGCAAACAAGCAACTAAATAAGTTACATTAATTAAGCGCTATTAAACTAGTGCCTGTTTATTGGAAATTTTTTTCACTTTTCTAATTTCTAATATACATTTATAGCAAAAAGAGGGTAGAAAAGCAAACTTTAAAGGAGAAATAATTGGAAATAAAAAATATATATATTTACTCTTACATAATAAATTAAAATAAAAAAAACTGCAAGATCTGAGTTTTGGGAAAATGATTTAAATTCTGGAGAATTAATTTATTTATGAAATCCTTTTCATAAAGTAAATCAGTGGAATCACTGCAGTTTTAACAATTATTAGTTTATTAAAAATATAAAGCGTCCAACTGATAATAAGTTCTCCTCTAGGTTTTTTACTAATTTAATCAGCCAAAAAAAATTTGGAAATTTCCCAAATAACCTGAATATTTAGCATAATAAATTCAAAAAAAAAGGAAGTAACAATATAATGATGTACATGAGAAATTACTTATAGATAAATATCTTACTAATTGTTATTTTAATATCTTCTCGTGCTTTCTAGAATTAGCTTAATATTTCCCCAATTGAACTAACATCGATTGTGAGAGTAGCATCCGCAGAAAAAAAGAAAATTATTGTGTGCATCAAAAAATGCAAATACCTCATCCAGTCTTTTGTGTCTTTAAAATTTCTAAATTTTTATAGAATAAAATAACAATTTTAGCACACTAAACATAATGCTTGTATAGAGTTAATTAACTACGCCTTTTTTATTCAGCTCACGCGGTGTATAATGGGCGGCGTAATCCAAATAGGATTGTAACTTAATCCTGAGCAAACAATGAAGTGCCCGACGCGTGCATTAAATTACAGGATACTTAATTTTAAATTTGTAATTAAATTAAAACAGTAATTAATTTAAACTGCAAAAATCACCTGAAAACAATTAAGTCCGAGAGTCAGTTTTTTTTTTTTTTTTTAATCTCTGATGAATCATAAAAAAAGACTAGTGAACAAAATTAATTTATTATCAAAAGCCATGCACAAATATAGTTACTTTTCGACTAATCCAGGCAATTTTCATATCAATGGATCAGATTTTTGATTCCTTCTTCGAAGAACGTTGCCGCCAATGATGTGAGATAGGTCTTAACCTTAAAGTTCCTCATTAGTCTGGAAGGAAGGGAAGATTAAGGAGTAGGAATGTTTAAACATTCACCCTCCAAAGTTGCAATTTTATCATGATGGTCGACCAGCTGATAGTCTGGGATTCTAGCATCTTCCGGGGTTATTTTTTCCGAACCATTTCATACTCATAAACTCGTTAAATAAGATCTGTTGTTGCGACAGTCTTGCGCTCTTATCCCCCTTCATAGAGAATGCACCTCAGAACCGAGCGAAGTTCTCTTCCCTAAATTGAAGAACTGGCTAGGAAGCCAAAACAATAATTCCAGACTTATGAGGAGTTTCAAAGGAACGTTAAAGACCATCTCAACGTTTTTTTTGAAGAAGACACAGGAAACCTGATGAAACGAAATGACAAATATCGAAAATTTCGCAGAGATTAAGTCCGAAAAGTAACTAACTTATATTAATAATACAAGGTAATTCAAAATGAATATAGAGATTATAATGGGCTATAACTATTTAATGAAAAAGAATTTATTGATAAGATTAACATATAATGTAGACGGAACTTCAATATTTTGTATGCATACGTCATAGATGTTCTATGTGACTTCCCTTGGACACACGGACAATATCTAGATGGTAGTCCATTTCACGCCATACATTCTGAAGCATGTCTGCTGTCACCGACGCAAACGCATTACAAATGCGTACTTTGAGTTCTTCAATTGTTTATGGGCATGGGAAATTTTGAAGTTCCGTCTGCATTCTGTGTTAATCATCGATAAATTCTTTTTCATTAAATAGTTATAGCCGTTTGTTATCGTTATATTCATTATGAATTACCCTGTTTCTCCTTCTGATATTAAATTAAGTTTGTTCTTTATTCTTGTCTTTATTTATGGTTCATCAGAGTTTGAAAAATCATAGCCCTCGTACCTCAGATGTCCTTTATTCTCTAATATAGATGGAAATAACAGTAAATTTCCCAAATGCGATGCGTTATATAATTAGGTCAAATTAAATCCGTGGGTCAAAACGTCAAGAGGCCAATTCCCTCTCGTTATGACCTTTAAAATGTTAAAATACATTTGCTAAGGATGTGAAAAAATTGTATCAGCCTCATTTTTAGAGTAAAAAAAATCACAAAAAGCTTTTAAACGTTCATTACATTAGTCGTATACTTCTGTAAAAGTACCGCCATGAGAAATTAAATTAAGCCAGCGAGGGTGACTCTCTGAAATCTTTCTCGTGTACCCTCTAATAAATATACTTGTGTATCATTAACGCATGCCATTGGCGAAAAATAATTACAAAAGAATCTGTTAGCGTTCAATCTTTGAGGATTAATCGCTGGGATGCGGTTAATACACAAGCAACATATACACAGAAATATATATTTAATATGCCTTTTTTTTTCGACTGATTGGATCCAAATTTGACACAGAACTATTATAGTCATAAGATCACATACTAAATATTCCATATTTAAGTCATTGCGTTGTTGAGTTACAGTTTTAAATGCTTGTGAAAGTACAGACCGACAAATGGTCAACCCTTTGACTAATTTGGTTCCAAATTTTATACATATCTGCGCTTTAGATGTTAAATCTGTTTGCCATGTTTTATTCATCTAGCTCTCGGGCAACCGGACAGAAAAACTTCCTCTGGATGGATTTTGTTCAAACTTTGACAGAAATCTGCAATCTATCTTTAGTGTAAAGACGCTATATTAAATTTCATCTATCTAGCTCAAACCGTTTTTTGAGTTATCAGGTTCAAAGGCATATAAGCATAATTCCAAAAGCGTATTTTTTGGAGTCAGGGAACCCTGAAACGTGTAGATTTGTTAAAATATTGAATTCCAATCTTTTTGATAATTGCAATATTTCCTTTCTGTATGCTTCGTATACGAGAAAATAAAAATAAGTTCATTTGCTGTTCCAAGGGTGTAGATATTTTCTTTCTCTGTTATTTGTAACAGTTCTTGACGGTTGTATGCATCGTAGTTAAGGATTTCCGTGCCAAAAACAATGACTGCAGCATGTGAAATTATTCTTTGTTTCACTTTTCTGTACATTAATACGGGAAGAAATATGTCTGTCATCCATATCTTAGGTGTAATATTTACTTTCGCACTTGTTTTGGAACTTCTAAAAAAAGTTACACAGTAGAACTTAGTTAATATATAAATATATAAAGAGAGAGATCAACAGCACACTGAAAATTTTCATACTTTTTTTGCAAATTTCCTCTTTTGGCATGTAGCAAATGACACATAGCTTGAGTTACGTTTCGATTATTAATTACTCTTCCCCCTCCACTAAATCTTGACTAATTCGAAGTTATATCACTTTTCTCAAAATTAAATTCTTTTCATGTCTTGAAATTAAAGCAGTGTTTTTTCGGTATTCTAAGTGCAGGTTCTCTGCGACTGACTGAAATTAGAAATACCTGCATCTAAATAAAATTTATTTTATACAAAAAAACAGATATTCACACAATTTACTCAAATAGCTATTATCTTACACAGAAACTCCGAAGAGCAATTTGTAAAAATTAAATCACATTTGATCACTCATGATATGATATAAGGATACTTTTTTTTTTACTTAAGTGACAAGAATAGGCTTATTACACTGCATTAAACTTATGTGAAAATATTTTTACTTATATAAACATGCTATTAAAGAAACTCCCACTCCACCCATATAAATGAAAAAGACATATTCACTTCATTTCCTTATTATTTACGATTTTTGTTTTTTGTTGTTACTTTATTTAAAGTTCCTTGTATACCAGTCCTCCCTTGCCATAATAACAGAACTTAAAGAAGATTCCATTCGTCACGCAGAGAGAATCCACTTAGGTGTCACAAGTGCTGTAATTCACCAGATTTATGCCATTTTATATGGTAGACGTCATATTGAACAATAATTGCTTAAATAAATCTATGTCATGCAAAGATGAATTGTTTGTATTTTTAGAGGCCTTATTTGGCTTCTTAATCATCTTTTTCTTATAAAAGAAATCCGATTAATCCCTGAACACATTTGTGCAAATCACAGTTATTTAACAGCATTTGTTCCTTTTTAATACATTTTTAAAATTTTTGTTTTATGACCTCGAAATGAGTCATAGAGCAAGAATTTTAAAATTATTTTCTCTCAGTTATTGTCTCTAATCTGCTCTCTCATTCAATTCAGATTTCAATAAAATATCTTAGTAGATCCAATCCAAACACATTGTCCTCAAATACGATACTCTCAGGATTTTCCAAAATTCTACAGAAAAACAAGTGTTTCTCCTCCTGGAATTCGTCCCTTGAAGGAGATGAGACATTAGAAAGTAATCAGTTCTCGAAATTTCATGTAGAGGAAACTGGCGAAAGGGCTAGAGACTTAGAAATAGCTTGAATCAGATATTTATATTTATTAAAAATTCAGTTGTTCAGAAGTTAATTCTAGTTTCTCACATAATTCCATTCGTAAGATAAAAGAAACTCAAAGAAAATTTCCGCGTATAAGTCCACAATTAGAAAAATATCGCATGTTGCTCTTTCCTTTTATACTTGAGCTGTTTGATGAATCATTGATAGTAGTCTCCTGGCAAACCGCTTTTGTGTACACATCTAATGCCACAGATGGCCAATCTACGCGTCTTCAAGGATTTCGCAAGGACTGTATGGGATTTTCAGTTTTTATATTTTATTGCGTTTCTCATAAGCACGTTAACTACCAAGCCACGGACCTTGGAGAGTAGCCTTTGACTTTTCTTTCACCTGCACGTATTCTTAAGAGCAGGTGTTATCGAAGCAGAATTATTCTTTAGTGGCCAAACCTTAATCAAAGAAAGGGCACTTAGTAACAGTATGCCATTTAAAGAGTATAGAAGAATAATTTAAAGATTCTAAGAGTATTTTAAGAACTTTAGTTGAATGATTATGGGGTTTTAAAAAATTTGAAGTCATCAAAGGTTTACTTGAGGCCAGTTTGAAAATGGACTTCTTTCTATTGCAAGGTTTCTAATGTGTGGCGACATTTTTTATATATTTTAACAGAATTAAATTTTACTGCTTATTTTTGTCCGTGAAGCATGTGTAACATTACATTTTAACAATTTCTTCACATTCGCTTTCATTTCAAATTTGAGGTTACAATATTCTTTGTTTGAGCTACGCAAACGGTATTTCCATTTACGAAAAGAACTATTTAAATCATTTCATATTACATCTGCAGCATACCACTTCTTTTCGTATTATATCAAAATGTAAGAAAAAAATGGTGAGTGCTTGGCTTTTTTATTTCGCATAACGTTTTTATAATTGTTATGGAGAAACATGTTTCCTGTTTTTATGAAAATGCGTTTCATTTCTCTCTAATGATATTCTCTTCATTTCACCAATGACATCAAGTGGAAACGAATATCAAAGATCTGAGTGACTTAAATATGAAATTGTATCAGAAGAACAAATTTCAATGGAAACTTACTAGTAGAGTCGAGAAAAGTCCTGCTACAGTGAAAAAAAAAGACATTGAAAAGTTTCATGAGCAGAGGAGTACCCAAAATATACCGTGAATATGGCGACAGTGCATTTTCATGCATAAAAACTAGACGAATTTCATAATTTAACCCGTCAAAATTTGGGAAATCATGTAATCCAGAGAAATTCATCGGCAGAATTTCGAATGAGAATAATTCGACCTTCAACACCAAAGAATTTGGAGGAAAGTAAATAAGTGCTGATCTCGAACCAATTATATTAGAGGAACACTTAAACAGGGGTGGTTTCGATTAGGATTTGGGAGTGCATAGCAGCTTCTGGAAAAAGTAATTTAGTTATAATCAAGGTGAAAATTAATCGATATAATTATTTAGATAATTTTACACGTAATATACGTCAAATAACCTTCTATTAGAACTTGATAGATCATGCATTTTTTAACAAAAGAATGATCTAAGAATACTCCTCGTATCGTATAATAATGGATGTTCTATAATGCATGGAAATGATTCAAACACTACCTCAATCACATGATATCACCCTCATTGGGTCATTTATCGAACTATCTAGACCATCAAGTTCGGAAATTAAGCATCAAAACTAAAACTGATCTCAACTGACCCGTTCCAAAGGAGTGGCAGAAAAATGAGATCTTGTTTTCACTCAAAATAAATGTAATGAAATCAAGAATGATTCTCAAGTAATTGGAGCCACAAGCTTTCCGAAACGTTACTAAATTTTAGTATTTGAAAAAAAAATTTTAAAACTTGCCATTTTTTTTTCTATTTACATAATTACTATTTTCCGATGTAAAATATAGGTTAATTTAAGTTAAACTCATTTTTAAAATTAAATGTTTACATTTCTGTTCTACTTTTCAATTTTGAAATAAAAAATAAAATTCTTAATTTAAAAATAAATTGTTATTATTTATACATATATCGGTACTGTTAGTCTGTTTCTTTTTCAAAAAACAGCGATAATACTGTCTTGTATATTTGCTTTCTTGACTAAATGTATATTAACACTCCGTTCTGCAGTTGCACTAGAAAAGCATGTGGAACAATAATCCTAGAATAGGAGAATGTGGTGAAAATTTTGTGTAATAGAAGATGCCAATTCAGGATGCTTGTAGAATTCCATTTCTAACAAGTTAAAATTACCTGGTTTAAATTAATCTGAAATGGCTTTGGTGTAAAACAGAAATATCCAAATACCATTTACCGTAATAAAATCATTCTTCTTTTTTTTTTTTAAATTGTCCAACTTTAGTAGATTTAATAGATTCTCCTTGCGCAAATCTATTGTGGTAGCCAAAGGAAGTGTCAATATACACTTAGTCCATTCCGCTTTTTAAAGCAGTTAGCTATTCGATTTTTGCAAAAATAAAAGATTGAAAATAAATACGTTATTCGCTTGTCTTTAAAATATTACAAGCTGATCAAATCTTAATTATTTCAGAATAATTAGTTAATTTACAATTTCTTTATCAAAACATTTTGTTAATAATTTCTTATTTATTCAAGTTCTATTTTTCTATATAAGTATTTGCTACATTTTAATTGATGTATGGCTCAACAAAATTGAGTCATTATTTCTTAGTGAAAAAAAACTTCAAAGCAATAAAAAAGAGTAACATTTCAAACTTCAGCATTAACCCAAAAGAGTTGTTTATTTTATGTTTAATTATTTCAAAGTAATAATAAGGATTGAAAATTTAAAAATATTACCAAGCACATAACACATATAAACAAGCACATTGAACTCATTGTAACATTTCTTGAAAAGTGAATAATCAAATTCTACAACCAGGTAACCACAAATGTGTTATTTTTAGAATGAATATGATTTCATGATTTTGAGAAAATGTGAAGAGCTGGATGAATTTTTAAGAAATGTCTACGTATCTACAATCTAGTGTAGCATGCACTGATGGCGCCTGTTTACCTCTTACCCATATTTCACCAATTGCGAAATCAGTCAGTTGCAGAAATCACAACACGATGTATAATCAAGTCGGAGAACTTAAAGCTAGTTCGTGGCTTTCAAGATACAAAGTCATTGACTCTACAAGATAAATCACATCACAAGCAGGTGCATCTTAAAACTCAGATGGAATCATCCATTTAAAAAGATGTTACAAAGGTGTAAAACCTCACGATTTTCATTCATTTCGATATCGAATGAAAGATTTTTTTTTTCTTTTCTTAAATAAGCGGAAAGTTTAACAGGCAAATCTTTTGAAAACATGTTTTACGTTAATAAAATTAGCAAAGAATACTGTAGTTGAAATATTGAAAGAACGCTTTTCTTAATAACTTTATATTGTTTTACACTGTGAAACTGGATTTACTCACCCTAAATGCAAAATCAAAATAAATGTACTTCTCACTTTTTCGGCAGTTAGTTACATTTCTTAGAGTATCAAAATTTAGTGTTACATTTTGAGTTTTCGAACACGAATGTATTTCATTAAAAATAACTACGTCTTTAAATATTTGCTGCATGTTTTGCCTCAAAAGTTTATGGCTTGCAAAAGTTCCACTGTCCAAAAATATAATAAAAGTTTTAATATTTTCAATTAAGGACATTTCTAAGCCGTAAAAAAAATGCTTCTTCCTTTACAAGAATATATGAAAAACAGAAGTTATTTTCACGTTTTCAAATTTCAAATTAGTGCCTACTTTTCGTCAATTGCACTTTTATTTTTTATGTATTGATAATCACGAGTACTAAAAAATAATTGTAACTGAAGTGTAAAGACGTTTACTGTGACAACGTTTCATGTCTCAGTGTAAGTCATCAAAGCTTGACGATAGGTCAAACCTCCATGAAATGTACCTGCTTTCCATAAAGATCCTTTAATTTCCAAAGCGCATGAAACGACTGACCTATTTCATATTCCCTCAAAGTTGTGCTGAAAATTATTTTAAATTTCTTAAACAATAAGAAGTATTATTTTGAATGTACTGATAGCTTCTTTGCTCGCAACTATTTATTAACTACACATAACTTTTTGCAACAGCATTTGTGTTAATTTCATTTTCCTTTTTCTATCTCAAAACCAATTTCAATTTTTTTTAAATTGTAGTCACAGTGAATCGTGCAGCAGACGAAAGGTTTTACACTTCAATGCGTTTATATTTTAAATAAATATTTATTAAAATAAAAATAGCAAGTGTAAATTCCCGGTACTACCTCACTATATTTAGGAATTTCTTTCATATACCATCGACAATGCTTCAGCCCTATCAGAATGACACAGTTTTCTACTACGAAAGAAAAACCATTGCTATTTATAGTACAGGTAATTTTTCATATACATTTTTGCCTTTAAACTTATTCATGCGAAATTGCAGCAACACAAAAACGCATTATCATTTTTTTTCTTACATTAATCCTTAGCAACTTTAAAATGGTGAAAATAGAATAATTTCTTGAAATTCGACCTATTCAGAAAGTTGAAATTTTTAATTTCCGCCGACGTTCGTGTTTTTTAGGATGCTTTCAAACTATTTAAATTAACTTTTGCTTTAATAGTCTAATATTTCAAAAAGCAAAAGATTTTACAGTCGAAGTATAAATAATAAATGCCAAACTTTCAAATGGGCATGGGATTGCTGTTCAAATTCTTTCTGTGGTCGAAGTACAGTTTGTTAAGGCTAATTTTAGTAACTTAGTGCAAAGCAAAAAATTCAAAATCATTTTGTTTATTCAGATAAATATACCAGAAAAGAATTCCAATATTTGTAATCTATTTTATCGGCTCTATTCAACTACTTTCACTTTAGGAATCATTTATGCTTTTGAATTTCGTTGATTAATACTGAGATTTACTAACAATTAGCAAATTGCAATGAGATTATAATTACAGAGTATAAAAAAGTTTTAATTTATAGAAGTACTACATATTTTATCAACATTAAATTTAAAATAAATCATTTCTTTCAAATGAATTAATTGATCTATAAAAAAAGAGAAAACACAAAAAATCAGTTTAGGAACATTGCCAAAAAAAAAAAATCGAAAGAGAGAGAGAGAGAGAGAGAGAAAGAAACATTTAAGGATCTCTAAGGTGACTTATGTGCTATAAAGCTCAAAATTGTGTTCTGGAAACAAATGATTTTATTCTAGTCACGACAAATCTGGAATTAAGACTAAATGACGAATGGTATTTTTTTCCAAAAGAAATAAATAAAAATACTTACATACGAGCCATTTTTATAAACCATATTTGTAGTTCGTTTGAACAGCAGAAACTTACTCAAAAATATATAACAAAATAGCAAATTTGTGAAACAGATTTCTTTTTTAAAAAATAATAAGAAGTGAAAAAAACCACGAAAGAGGCAGCTTATTATTTCTTATTGTAATGAATTGATTTTAAATATTACCTATGTTAATACTTATTTCAACTTTAGACGTTGTACCTGAGAAAACGCTCTATGAATAGAATTCAGTCTGATAAATTACTACAAGGATGCAAAGGTGATAAATTACAAGGTGAGATAAATTAAACAATTGCAGTTATGCAACTTAAGGTTTTTCTTTTAAAAAAGAATTCTTGGATTTCTTTTTCATTTACAGACAAAACACGACCAAAATTATCTTTCGTCGAAAGATTTCTTAATTCTAGTTTTTTTTTTTTTTTTTTTTTTTTTTGGTTGATTGTTTGTTTTTCTCCTTTAATGGAAAATAAAATTTAAAATAATTTTTGAATGCAATTACAAAAACATGACTACTTTAATTCAGTTATTTTATTTACTTTTTGTTCATTTAAAAAATTCAATTCTAGCAACAATTTTCATATGGACTCGAAATATATTTTCTACTATTCCCAACGTAAATTCAGGGACATAGCGACGGGAACCAGCAGGGGGAGAAGGGGAAAGAGGCAAAACGGCTGTGGATGCGACATGATTGCCAGATTTAGGAGAAGCCACGGAAGCAAACCATTAGTGCATTTTTGCCATTTTTGAAATCAAATACGATGGGAAGACGAAAAAAATAATATTATTTCTCTGGCGCGATTGATCCTTATCTGTCACAAACAATGACAGCCCACACAAAAATCATGTTATTCCCCGGTATTCTCTTACCCTTTTTAACGCTGCAACACTATATATTGGAATATATTATTTTATATTATTGCATTATTACATAAATGCATCAGTGCTTGTATTACCTTAGATTTATAGCAAAAATTTTCATTTCCAAATAATACGTGTATTAAATATTTCAATGTATGAATAATGCACAAATTTAATAATAAACGAATCGTATTACAATTACATAAATAAACGAATTAATTAGTTGTGGAAGTTTACGCAATAATGTGTGAGCCCTAGTTTTCATCTTCTTCAATCAGCTACAAATCAATATTATGAACACTCGGCACGCAATTTCAGTATTAGAGAACAATACAACAAAACAAACGAATGTAGCTAATGAAATTTGCAATTATGTTTTGAAAATGGTAATGTTTAAAAATCGATTATATCTCATTATATAAAAACTGAATTATATTCCTTGCATCAATATCTAGCTTTAATTTCAATTCTTAACTTAATTCATTGTTGTTAATCACTCGTTAATGAATTAATTGTGCAAAGAACAGAGCATAATTATGTATTAGAAGCAAATAAAAACAGCCTATTTATATTGTATCATCAAGTTTATTTTTCGTTATTGCAATTAATCGCTTTTAAACAATAAAAACAGGATCGCGATGACCAGATACCAAGGTCTCGGCTTCCGGAACGGGAAATTCCACTTTCAAAACCAAAATTCACCTAGTAAGAGTCCGCATGCTAAACCGTAGCGGAAAAATATCCTCCTCTTAGAGTGTCGCGGAGGTTTGGAGAGTGGATACCATCTCAGAAGTGGTAATCGTCATCTGAACACGATTCAAAATTACAAATCCGTCCCAAAATAACCCAAATGTTGCTTCGATACCGGGCGTAAATGTATCTAGACTAAACCATCAAAAACAGCATCTACTCATAATAAATCATCATCCATAAATATAATTCCTTACACTAAGCTGCGGTAGCTCGACGATGAATTATAGTTTCTGAATCGAAAAATTTTAAGTTCAAAACCAAATTCCTTCTGAGATCCACTGTGCATTTTTAGCTTAGTGAACGTTACGTTAAATCTGATGTCAAATTATCTCCCGTCGGTGTGGCGTGTAAGTAAACAAAGAGAGTGTAAACTCGGGTCCTATTCTTGTCGTCTAACTGCGATTCAAAATTACAAGGCCCTGGCACCCAAAGTAGAGTGTTGCTTCAAAATGGAATGTTACTATAATTTAATTAACCATTCATTTTAAATTTCTGGTGACAATTTAACTACAAAATAAAAAAAGATTATAGGCAATTGTCAAACATGATTTTACTAAATTTAAAATTTTTTCAGCACTTTATAAATCCCTGTAAAGAATATTAATGTTTTCAATTGTAAGTTTCTTTCACAAAAATTGGTTTTACAATAAAATTCAATGATTGATATCAACACATGATTCCATATTAATATTTAAATTTCTACACCGAGTTAATTTAAACTATTTTAAAGACTCTAATTAGTTTAAAAAGTACTTAAATAGTCTGTTGATATTGGATATTATCTTTTATTTTATTTAGGCTTCATATGCATTAAGAATGCATAGTTAAAATTGTTTTAAAAAATATTTTAACTAAAATTGTTGCTCTAAAAATATTTCCTTGCCCAGATAGTCAAATGAAGAATGAATGGAAATTCAATTAAGGTTAATAATTATCTCAAATGCTATAAAATACGACAAAGCTGACTCTTTTACAATCTATTTAGTGAAGGAATATTCTTGTACCAAAATAAATAATGCTTCATCATTACGCAAATTCGTGATCTGAATCATAAGTTAATTTTGTCCTTCTGGCAATGTCAAAAAAGTTTCAAGACATGAGTGAAAGACTTGAAATTCTTTGAATTTTATTTTAGTTATGTCACTTAAATAACTCTCATCTACCGCAGGCTTATTTTGTGCTTTTATGTTAGATTTATTCTTAAATGCTTCACTTACGTAATTTAGTTAGCGTTGCAAACTAAACGACGAAGATAATTGATATTCATTCGCTGGTACTTTACATAAAACTGATTGTCATGTCGCATAATTTTATTAGAATGAATTTGAAATTCTTAAAGAAAATGACACAATAATATATAACCAATTCCTTTTCAGAATATTATTTCATTAAATAATACTGAAAGTAAATCATACTGACGAAACATTCTAATAATTTTAGCCACACTGAATTAAAATATGTTACAGGCATCGATTAATTCTTAATGGTGCTCATAAACATTAAACTCCATTCTTGTTAATTGCATCAAAAAGTACCTAATCCCAATAAGAATTGACCCAAAGTTAAGTGTACCACTCTCTTATGTACAGTAAAATGCTATTGCGAAAAGAAATGAAGAATTGAACGATAATAATTATCCCAAAGACTTAAACTTTTTTAAACCTTTGATTAGCATTAGTTTAAGACTCAACTTGACTAAGAAATGAGCAGTGGTCAACGGCAAGCGGAAATAATGTCTGAATGAATCGATGGTGAGGAATCTTGGTCAAAATCAATCGGTTAGTCTCTTGTCCGGGGTTATCGTTCAATATGAATAAATCTGAAAAGATGTCTTCACGAACAAAATTTATACTCTCAATATTATATAGCCAAAGCATCGGTCCTTTATTTAGTTTTTCGTATAAGAGAATTGACCGAAAATCCGAAATCGAGATTCTGATGAATCTCCATATTTTAGACCTCCCAGAGTTCGAAAAACACATTTTTGAAATTATGTCTGTCAGTCTGTGAACGCTATAACTCAAAAATGCATTGATGCAGAACGATGAAATTCGTTAGTCTTAACACTGAATTTGTAGGTTTCTGTGAAATGTAGGCGAAATCTGTCTGTTTGTCTGCCAGTATGCATGTGAACGCGATTGCTTAAAAATGCAAAAATTCTATCTATCTTTAAAAATATATAAATTATTTTTCCAGATTTACATCAAAATTACAGATTTATCATCAGTATTTTAAATATGCGTTAAATTTTGAAAGAAATATATCAGTGGAAAGAATATGTATTAGTCTGTATATTTATGTGTACATGAAAACAATAATTGAAAAACCTCTCAGAGTGTGTGTGTGTGTGTGTGTGTGTGTGTGTGTGTATATATATATATATATATATATATGAATTTTGCCAAAATTGCATTTTTTTTTTTTTTGTCGACGCTTAGATCTAATTGGTGGGAGCAAAGGCCTTCAAAACACATACACGGTTTTCTGCATCATATTAAAAAGCACAAAATACGCGTCATACTGCGTCTTCTGTACGCGGAAATTTGAGGGAAGACAAGCAAGCTTGTAGATTTTCGTGACCTTCAAGAGCTTACCACCTCATTCCTTACATCGCATTACCGAAATGCAGAGAAGGATACAAGGGAAACCAAAGGAAAAAACTAATTTGTTTAAGAATACAAGAAAATCGAAGAGAGAACACTGCCCCTGACTTTTCAATTTTTCAAAGCATTTTTTTTATTTGTTAGCACTTTCGCATGGCTTACATATTAAAAGCTAACATATTACTTTCATTCTAAAAGAAAGATAAGTTAAACGTAGAAGAATATTTTCTTTTGAATTGATATATAAAAATAATAGGAAAGAATTGAAAAGATAATTACTTTTTGGACTTCAAGTGCTTACCACCCTCCACTTTAGTCAACCTACAAGCAGCCACATTTTAATTAATTTCTCTAATCTAGTTTTAAATAAATATCGCTGAAGAAAAGATATATATATATATATATATATATATATATATATATATATATATATATATATATATGACATATCACCATCCAAATTCAAGAGAAGGGGTGTTTTAACTCCATAATTAACATTAAAAATTGTCCCATTCATTTTATATTTAAAAATCCACTATCTAGCGACACACGAATATGGCGCATATAATCCGATCTAATGAAAAATGTTTTTATAAAAAAAAAAAGTTTAATTAACAGAACAGAACCATACAAGAAAAGGCTGTTTAGAAACTTACACGGAAATACGACATAATCCTTTACTCCCTCGATGGACGCGGCTAATGCAGTTTAATTTTCAAAATAAATTTGGTGAAGACAATGATGAAGGGAAAAAAATTCATTTTAATATGATATCAGCCGAATTAAACGTTACCGTAGATGATAAATTAATTGTTTTATTAGTAACAAATTGATGAATCCGGCGTTTCTCGGAATTAAAATTTTTTTATGTATAATATTTTTAACATAGAAATTACTTTTATACAGAATATTATGATATGCAAAACTCTGTGCAAGACATACGTATTGAAATAAAAGAGAATTTTTTTAAAAAAAATAGCGGTAGAGTAGCTCAAAGTTTTAATGTTGTCCAGTACAGGAATACATATAAATTCCTTATTTAAAAATTACATGCTTTAAATTTTCTAAAGTAGTATCAGTTAAAAGAAAAATTGCACAAAAATGAAACTGGTATCGTTGAAAAGACGAAAATTTTAATTTTAAGATGGTACAAATTTTTTTCAGAATAATTTCCTTCGAAGCTTCTACGAAAAAAAAGCTAAATATGTGTTAATTTCTCATAAACTGAAGCTGCTGCTGTCGTCGAACATCTGCTTCATTTGCTTATAAAAGATTTACTTTTCGAAAAAGCGATGTTATAAGCCACTACACTTGATGAATATACCTTTTTAACAACTCTGTAAGAACAGGTGAAATTATTATATCTATACTCTTTAACAATATATATATATATATATATATATACTCTTTTAACAGTTTGGGTATTAGTGTCCTTTTGGTATAGAACCTCTCTTCACTCTTAGAAACGAAAGGAAATCATATTTACAAGAAGATTTTAAGATGAATTTTTAAAAATTGATTATAATATTTAACAAAAAAAAATATTAGAACAATATCAAACGTGACAGTGGTATATAACAAATAGATCTTAGATCATATCAGAAATATTTTACAAACGATCCTTACCAGGCGATGAAAATTTGTTGTATATGCTTTGTCCTCAGATATCATCCGGTACTTTCCTTCCATTTTCGGTTATAGCAAATAAGCTGAATATGCAAAATCTAACTGAACTTTTAAAACCTTTATTATTTAATTTATTAATTAAAAAATATGACTACTCTGAAATTGATATCATTCTTAAGAAACATATTTACAAATTTTTTAATGAACGGAGAAAAAACTTCAACATGTTTAACAAAAAAAAAAATGTTAGATGAATAAAATTAATAATAAAAAAGGTATATCTTAGACCTTATGTCAGGAATAATTTATAAGTGATCCTTACCGTGCCATAAGAATTTGTTGAAAATGTCTTATCATCAGATGCCACCAAGTACTTTCCTTCCATTTTCGGTTCTAGCACCAAGCTGATTATGTAAAATCTAACTGATTTTTGAAGACCTTTGTTACTTAAATTATCAACTAAAAAATGTGGCTATTGTGAAAATTTATTGTTATCGGTTAATGCTTTGCTGATTTGCCGATTAAACAAATGCGCACGTTCCGAAAGCAATCAGACTGGGCGTTTTCTGACTCATTTACAGTTTATTAAATTGCGGATATCTCGCTTCATATTACGTTAAGTGAATCAATATATATTATAATGGAAATAATCTTGGTAAGATAGCTGAAATTTTTAGAGAACAGAAAAGAAATTCAGAAACAAATCAAACAAGTTCCAAAGTGGAAATATTTTAAAATTCAATAAATAGCAAACAAAACTAATTAAATACTTTAAGTGCAAAGATTTGGCAGACTCTTTTAATCTCTTAAATTATTAATGAACTTTTACTAACCAAAAGTCAAGGAAAAAGTTAAAAGGATTTTCAGTAATAGAGATTAATTCTTAAATACGTGATGTTTGAAGAAAGTGAATATTAGTCCTATATGCTTAAAATAAAGCATTTTAAATCGCTCCATGCCAAGAAATTTTCTCACGAACACGTAATATGAAGATGTATTTTATACTATCCTATAAGAAGTGTAGATGCTGCATGATGCTAATAAGTCAAGGTAAAAAAAAAATAAAAAAAAAAGCATAAGATAGTTTCTAACACACGTCTTCGAATCAATTTAGAATTCGATTTCTACTTATCTCATTTCTTTCGGACATTTAAGTGATAAATCCACGTTCCAGAGAGGTGCATATTTGAGATTTTACTTTACCGAGAGAAAGCGATAAAATATAATCAATGGAGGAATGAAAAAATTGATTAAAAAAAAGTAAACGAACATTTACATAGAACCTTAAATCAAAATGCACTCATATTAACTGTAAAATGGAACATTATTTGTGCATGTTGATCGTTTATTGCAGGAACAAAACAAACAGAAAAAATATTAACCATAATAATATTTGCATCACAGGTACACTTAATGAGCTCAAACAAACGTTCATGGATTGTATTTGCATCTTCAATGGTCCTTAGCTGAAATTCTTCCGTTCAGTCCACAAGCAGCGTTAGATGGGCATTCAAGCAAAAATGAAATCTGCCCTACCTAATGTGCTGACTGTGTCACAACCCCCCGATAGACATCGGGGGTGTCTATCGGGGATTGTGGCTCTGTGCCCAATAAGCTTTATGATATGGAAGAGGGAAAAAATTTTGATGGAAGGGGAGGGGGATAATTGGGTCAATACCGTTTCAGTTGATGACCTGATTTACATATTGTATTTGGAATACCATGAATGTATTGCGATACTAAAGAAAGAAGAGTTCGGCATTATCTAGGATAATTACTTTTTAAAAAATGGTACTTTTAACAAATTCAGTATCTCGATTTACCACCAAATGAATGTGTTAGTCTCTAGTGTTTATAAAAGCATTTATGAAAAATCAGTCCTATAACAATTGCGAATACTTAGCGAAAAAGATATATTTACAAATCGAATATCTAAAAAATACTGGAAAGAATAATAGAAAATACTTTCAGAGCTTATATACAGTGTTTTTGAAAATAAGAAGTAATGTATCAACTTATAATGGAGCAACTGAAAAGCATATGGTCTACAGTAGTTTATTTAGATTAGTGTAGTGTTTTGAAATTACATGCAAACATGATTGAAATTTATTCCTTACGTTTATCTTGAATATGAAAAAACTAATTATAATTAATCTAATAAATGTCATTTATTTTTTTAAATACATATTTCGATTATATGTATGCAATAGTAAATATAAATAACGAGAAATTTCAGTTGAATCAAATCTTTTATTCGTTCTTTTTAGCAATCGATCCAATTATTTCTTCTTAGAGACAGTTTTGAAAAGATACTATGGAATCATAACCGATAATTAAGGCAAAAAGAGACATTTACAGCCTAGGCTTTAAGGCATTTGGAAACTGAACTCATAAAAAAATATATTGAATTTGCAATTATATGAGCCTCGGGATACATTTCACACGGCTAGATCGATGGCAGACAGTCAAAGTTACAGTAATTATGTTTTGAGAGGTATCGGAAAACCAAACGCAAGAGCGAATCAGAAGTGTTTTTATATTTAAGTGGCATTGTTTTATTTCACTTTGCATCCAATAATGCTTACTTTTCTTATGCGCTATATAGCCATTTGTGATCTGTCCGTAGCAATTGTCCATCAGTATATTATTTATTAACCTCGATCACCATATTTTTCTAAGAGAGTTTCTAAAGAAAATCAGACAAAGCAATCTCCATACCTCCAAAATTATCAACTGTTAAGTGTTATTATTTTAATCACATTTTTTCAGAAATTTAAAATTGTATGCATAGGAGTCATTAATGTTGTACACATATGTATTTGTTGAATTCAAAGCAATAAAAGATAAATAAACACCTATAAAATATCCCAATTCCAAGAACACATGATAGAAACAAAACCTGAAACAGGCTTAAAAACAGTAATTGTAACTTTTCAAAAAAGCATATTAAATTTATATTGACATTATTCCAAATGAAGGCATATGTTACTGAATAACATGAAAAAAATCTCCCCAATTTTACTCTATCATAAGCTTCCGAAAGTCAGCTAAATTAGAATTAAGATAAAAATTTAATTATCTATAAATGAGTGAAAATTTTCATATAAGTAATTATAAAGACAAAATTTTAGTATCAAAAATTTTATTCTATTAAGATTTTTGCAACAACAATAATTATAAAATCTGACAGTCAAAGTTAGATAACTTTACTAAAATGAAATGTACATTTTATTTAGTACATTACATTTAGCATGACAACATTTCATTCAATAAGAATCCTTTGTCTGTTCAGCAGTAAAGGCACTCCAGGCTGAAAATAAATTCCTAAAACAAATAGGAATACAGCAGATCTACACAACTGACCTTCCATATAAGCAACTAACCCAAACACCAAATACAAATCAATTTGCAATAACAAATTTTACATAATAACAGGAACCACATTGCTAATATCCTAATTCTGTCAGTAGCATAACATAGATCTACTGTATTCAGAAAACAAGAATTTAACATGTAACGATATAGATAACCAACTTAAATAAAATAAAAAAATATCACTTCTATGAAAAGTAAAAATGCATATTATGCATACAACTTTCTCAATTAAACTAACAAATAAATTATACAACAATATGTAAGGAAGGATTTCAAAATACAGATTTTAATTCATTAGAAACTCATATAAAAAATAAAGTTAATTAAAATAAATATGTCATGATCAGATGAAACGACTAGATATAGTATAAATCCAATGGGAAAAAATATGATTTTCAAAGAATAAGCATTGAAGAATATTTCCTTGCATTTACACAAATGAATATTTTTATATTAACATAATTTCAGATAATAAATCATGGTGATTCCCAGTTTTAAAAAAATGAAACTTGAGAAAAACATTTTCAAGATTACTAACTATTCTGATAACAATAACAAAAAAAAAAAAAAAAAAAAAAAAAAAAACATTTAAGAATTATTTTATGTTTTCATTTCCTACCAATGCTATAATACAAGGGTCTCAAACTCAAGGCTGGCTTGCAGTCTGTGAAAATATACTGCAAGCAAATATACTCCAGCAAATGTAATACTTTACAAAATTTTAATTTCTAATTATCGAATTACTTTCATTTATAAAAGGATATAAGTCTCCTCCCAGTTCCAGAAATATTAACATTCACCTTGTATCAGTTTTGATATTAATTACTGCACACATGATATCCCCAGAAATAAGAAAGATGATAGCAGGGAGGAGATGCCAACTATCAAGACAAAAATATTAATTTAATCATCTTTTTAACTATGTTTTTAAAATAAACTTATGATCCTATAAAAATAAGGAGGGGGGGGGGTTGTAGGTCACATAAACTTAAGTCTTATTTATTTGCCCTGATTAGCATTTGAATTTGATATCCTTGTTATAGTAAAATGAAAACGTGAGAATCATAACTATGAGATACTGCTCTATATTTGTGCATTATTTAATGTTTGATTATATCCTTCAATAAAGATTAATAAAAAAAATGGGGAAACAATGAAAAAATTTTATAACTTATCAATTCTAAAACTAAACATTAAGTAGATAACAAACATAATAAAACTTTGAAAAAAATTAACAAGAAAGAATAACTGTAAGAAACACAGGTATGAAGCACATTCTTGAAAAATAACACAATGACTTATTAAAGTTTATATCAGAAAATAAACTAAACTATTGAAAATTAGTAAAAATAGGGAAAGCATAACTTTATTAAAATAAATTAAAAAGTCTTAAAGTAAAGACATTGCAAAATGATAAACACTGAAACAAAACAAACTAATTCTTCAGAATTCATCAGTCATAATTAAAATTTAGGGAAATTATAAATTTCTCTGGTAAAAAATTTAGAAAATAGATATATTTTATATTTAAAAGATACTATATTTAAATTCTTACTAACGGCAAAGTTAAAAATAAACCACAATAAAAAAAAGTAGCCTAATGCTAATGGAATCTAATCCCAACACAGTACTTTAATGTTAGAAGCTAATATAGTTCAATTTAAAGTTTAAATCTCAGAACTAGTCAAACTTATCTATTGAATTATGAAATATTTTTTACTCAGCTTCAAGATAATTTTAATTAATCTTTCTATTAATTCAAATGTGATTTTTTTTTTTTTTTACTCAATGGCATTGTATTTCTATTATACTCAAATATACAAAAAAAAAAAAAAAGGATAAAAGAGGGAGGGAGGAAACTCAGAAATTAGGAATAAGAATACAGAATCTGAAAAATCAAAATATTCTCAATGGTACAAAATGCTACAGTTGAAATCCAATTATCTAGATTAAATGGGACAACACTTGATACGGATAATCATGTTTTTTTTTGGGGGGGGGGGGATAATTGACTCTTGATTCTTTCTCATGAGAAAATGAAATTTGAAAACAATATATTATTTTAATAACTATAAAAACTACATAATGTAAACATAGCATTTGCTTACATACTATATTAAAATATAAATTGAATATATTCCTCAAATTTGGAAGTTTTGCTGTTTGTAAATAAGGAAATTTTGTCAGTGGCCTTATTTTTCTTGGTACAGTTCTAGAGACGGGTACCATTTGGCGATTTCCCGCCAAATTTTTCTTGTCAAGCCCCGCGAACGCTGTAATCTTCAGAATTGTATTTCTCAATATTATGACTATTTTCAAGAGATTTTTTTCTGAAGATTACAGCGTCTATGGGGCTATGGCAGGAGAAACATTTGGCATGAAGTATACAAAAAGAACAAAAATAAGAATTAGAAATAATTAAAAATAGCACAATTTGAACAATGTTAAATTTAAAAAAATGCACAAAAATAACAATACAATTTTTTTTTTAACTCGCCCGATTGAACGATGATAATTTCGTTAATTTACAATAATGCCCTTCTCTCCTACAAACCTTTCCTTTCTGTTAATACCATATCCTGCCCGCACTCACCGCACTTCCATCAGCAATTAAATCCATTTTAATGCACCATTCAACACACGCTTTCGCTCCCAAACGTTCTAAATCGAAAAAAATCCTCAATTTAAGGGATTCCTCATTTGTCACATTCATACCAGCCATTTTACACCACAAGAAAAATCGAAGAAAGAAAAAAAATACTTTACAAGACTTGGAGAGCAGAAGAAATCAGAATAAATCCAATCATCAATTAACTGAAGAGAAAATCTTGAAATTCCCCCCGAAAAGCTGCCACCATAAGAGAAATCGAAGAAAGTAAGAAAAAACTACGTTACAAGACTTGGGGAGCAGTAGAAATTAGAAATTCCCCGCGAAAAGGTGCCCTTATACCTAATTGGTTGATATTCAAAGTCAATTCATACCTGATTAGTTTATAATTACATCATCGACATCACCCCATTCTCTTCACAGGGTTGCCATACATTGCAGGCGTAGAGAGGTTGCCATATTGGCAACTTTAGCTTTAAAATTTGGCGCCAAACTTGGCGGTACCCGAAAAAAAATTGATGCAAAATTATTAAATAAATAAAGATCATTTTTACGATAACATTTTAAAAGCAAGTAGTTACAAGCTTTAATATAGTCAAGTAATTCCAATTTCAGCATTATAAATTGAGAACATAAATTTACAGTTATGGAATGTTCATATAATCAAAGCTCAAAATATTTAACATAAGTTTTCAACAGTATCCAAAACAATTTATATTAGCAGAATACATTTTCAAATAGACGTTTGACAAGATTCAAGACTTCATAATAATATTAATTTCATTCAGTTTTAAAGTTGAAAGTAATACTGAACACATAATTTTAAAAACTTCTGTACAGAAACTTCAATTATTAATACTCAATACGAACTTCAATATGGTTCTTAAGTACCTAACAATAGCAACCATAAAACATAGTTTTTTAATAATTTCATGTCACTAAAACCAAAGAATTCCAAAGTACTAATGGCCAAGCGTTTATAAAAATACAAGCACATCATTGTAGCAATTCAAAAGTCAAGCATCTTATTAAAATATTGGCTGAGCTTGACTTTTTAAAAGGAAAAAAAAAAAAAGGGACACTCACTCTAAACAAGAAATGGCACAGAAACAATTCATTGGGAGAAAGAAAGAAAGAAAGGAAAAAAAAAAAAAAACAGTCAACTATTGCATTCTGGTTAAGTCTATGGTCAAACTAAGCAACATTAACAAATAAATATTATAATAAGTAAACTCTTAACTTACTTCTTGCAAACAAAAATATATGAATACCATTGCTTATCCAGCATAAGGCTATTTAAAATTGTGAATGGATTCAGAATTCAAAGACAATTACATGATAAACTTTAGATAACAGAGGAATGTGTTTATGTTCTGTGAACATACGGTAAATATACATGCACAAGAGCCTAATCACTAAACCAATATTAAAAAAAAAAAAAAAAAAAAAAAAAGTTTTAAAACATTTTATAGAACTAAGATAACCAGAATGCAAATAAGCAATTTTATAATTATTAAAATATTGGTCATTTCAGTGTTTCAGCTAGCAAAAGAATAGCAAAAGATGTAAATAAAAATATACCACCAGGTAATGACTGTAAAATTGGATTCCTAATCATATTTGATTTCAAACTATCCTCATCCCAGTATAAAGAACGTTTAACTGCTTTTTTCCACATTGCATATCTCTTATCTCTCTCCGTCTGTGATATGCTAGGACTGAAAATATCAATCGTCACATCACTGGATTCAGTTGAAGCAATATCCCATACTTCAATCCCTTTGGCAGCTCCAGCTGCTATAGCCACTCCAAGGGCTGTAGTTTCTGGCATTGAAGGGAGAACAACTGGAAAACCTAACAAATCAGCCTGCATTTGCAGGAGCATCTTATTACTTGTCATCCCACCATCTACTTGAAGTTGTTCCATTGGGAATCCACTATCCAACTTCATGGCATCAACAATTTCACATGTTTGGTAACAAACAGCTTCTAATGCAGCACGGGCAAGATGTGCTCTGGTAGAATATTGTGTCAGTCCACAGATGGTACCTCTTGCACTGGGCTGCCAATAAGGAGCATATAGTCCAGAGAATGCTGGAACAAAATAAACACCATGTGTACCATCAACGGAGGCAGCTAATGTTTCAATATATGAGGAATCTGCAACAATTCCTAAATTATCTCGAAGCCATTGAATCAAAGCTCCAGCAATGGCTACAGAACCTTCAAGAGCATACATAGTAGGCGCATCAGGACCCAACTTAAAAGCAATAGTAGTCAACAATCCATGCTGGGACCAAACAGGTACTCTACCAGTATTACAAAGTAAAAAACATCCTGTTCCATAAGTGTTTTTTGCGGTACCTGGCTTCAAACAGAGCTGGCCTAGAAGTGCTGCACTCTGATCTCCCAAACATCCTGAAATAGGAACTCCAGATAATGAGCTACAAGATAAATATCCCAAGATTTCTGAGCTGCTACGAATGTTAGGCAAAATAGACATTGGAATACGGAAGAAACTGCATAACCAAGAATTCCATTTCAACATGCGAATGTCCATAAGCATTGTACGACTGGCATTTGTAACATCAGTTACATGAATACCATTATTAACACCGCCAGTTAAATTCCAAATGATCCATGAATCAACAGTACCAAATAAACATTGATCGTGTTTAATCGCTTCCTTTACTTCTGGAATGTTCTCAATTAACCATTTTAACTTCACAGCACTAAAATAACTAGTTATGGGTAAACCACATTTCTCCTTTATAGCTTTTGCTCCTCTTTGTTTAGATAACGTCTCGACCGTTTCAGCAGTTCTAGAATCAAGCCATATTATAGCATTATACAATGGTTTACCAGTGTATTTATTCCATACTATAGTTGTCTCTCTTTGATTTGTTACTCCTATTGCTTTGATACAGGATGGATCGATTTCAAATTCACGAAGCTTTTCAACCGTTCTATCAATGCAAGTCAAAACACTGGATAATATCTCCATTGGATCTTGTTCGACCCATCCAGCTTGTGGATATATTTGTTTAGTTTCTATTTGATGATATGTAACTATTTCTGCAGTATCCGGTGCAAAGACTAGAAATCGGGAGCTACCGGTTCCTTGATCAACTGCTCCTATTAAATTAACTTTATTTGAAATCTCCACATGTTCTGTCATGATTACTCAGTTTAACTGGTGAGGCAGCGAAATAAATTAAATATTTTCTTAACAACAAAGTCCACTACACACCTCACGACCAAAGTGCATGCACTACAGAATTAACTGAACAGACCACAAATCTTGCTTACTTTCGATACGAAACTACACATGTGACCTTGTATTCAAAAATACAGATACAGTTAAAAATATATTTAAAAGCCGCTTGTGTAATATAGGACAATGTAGGTGGTTTGAGTAATCATTTTTGAAATAAATATTCTTTCGCTTGATTTATATAAAACATTTTCAGCAAAAATTTGAAAGCAATATTATCAGAAAGATTAAAATTCTTCTCGACACTTTAAATTAACAGCTAACTATTCAATATAAATTTGTAATTTTATACTAGAGCTATATTCCTGTTCATTATTAAATGTCAATCTTAATGTGTAGGTTTACATTTTTGCTTGAATTAGCTATAAAACAATGTTGACAAGAAATATTCCTTTATTTGCTGAATCATCAAAGTGACAGGTTATCGAATATAGATCTATCGAGCAAGGTTGTTGACTTGGTATTAAAACTATGACTTTCACTTCCAGAGAAACATGCTTGCGGAAAAGGGTTACTGACTCTGATATGTTGTACTGAGTTTAAAGTTTCATTACTATATTTCTCATTTCAATGCGGTTTGAAAGCTGAAAATAATATGATCGGTGACGTTACTCTATTTGTATTTTCCCTGTTTGATATTGGAGCATTATTGTTCCTAACAGTGTTTGTTGTATCCTTTACTGAAGCATAATAATACATTAATTCTAGGAAGTTCATTTGTGTAAAAAAATATGTAAGATTATTGATAAAATCAAGTAAAAGAGAGTAAATAAAACCCTTAATAGACTTTTTTTCTCTTTATTTTAATATATATATTGTGCTGAATTTAATAATGTATGTGATAGTATTTTATTATAAATAGAAAATGAGATATTTTATATATTCCTTAGCAAAAAATTAGGTTATAACATTGTCTGATCTTGAATGTGATTATTTAAACGCTCAACAGTGTTGTTCAAAGTTGAATAAAGTAAGTAACATAAAATTTAGTAACCAAACAAACATTATACTATCAGGGTGTTACTTATATTTTCATGAGTAAATTTTATCTTACTGCTTAAATTATTCGTTATCTGTTTAATTTTATAATGCATCTGTAGTTTTTGTTTTGTCAAAATTTTTAGTATTGGAAATTATTTATTTATTTTATGTAAGCGATTAAACTTTATTGTGTTTAATGTAATTAAACTGTTTAAAAATATTGAATTTTTAAGACATTTTTAACACAAAAAACCCATGGTGAAAGAGGTTAAATGCATGTGCAATAAAAGTAATAGTTATTATAGTTTTATCATAAGATTTTAAAATATGAAGAAATATATAATTTGATTATTTAATAACTGAAAGTGTATTTCATAATAGAATTTTTCTCTTATCTATAGAATTTACTCATATCTTACTGTTTGCTAGTTAAATATGTATTCAGGCCAGCATTGCTAGCTGACTATAAGATCTTATATTCATTACTGAAGTCAGCTTCTAAACAGCATATCAAAGAAACCTTAATTGCATTTGGTAGGAGGGCACTGACAATTTGTTGAATAACGGAATAAAAGTATAATTTTCTTTTATATTGTCTTAGTTAAAAATAGTAATTTTCAAATAATCTGTACTCAATAATGCATTTCTAATCTATATTTCATTATTTAATTTATTCTATACTACTAACTATAGTTACATTTTTATATATTTATGTGTAATGGCTTAAATATCTCGTATTGCTATTGAGTGGCATTAAAAATGAACTTAATTTATTAACTATAAAACTTGTGAAAATATTGTTAAAAATTATGTAGGAGAAAACTATCCAACTGTTCACTAAAACAAGATCCCATGATGGTTTATAATAATGCAAGATTAATCTATCACTGCAAAATTAGATCTAAGTACGAAGTAAATTTGCTTCTAACCATCTTCTAATATATCTATAAAACATTGCATAGTAAAATTTTAATACATGAAATTCTTCTACCTTTTTTTAAAGTTTTTATTAAAAATAGTCTGAATCTACAGCATGTATGAAGTTATCAGAGGGAAGGAAAATATTCCTCTGCATTTTGCAATTTGTTGCTAAGTATTCCACATTGAAGCATTTCAGTATATAATTTTGAATATAATATTACAAAATATCCTTACACACTGCTAATTTTAATATATCTTTTTGTTAATATGTGTATCTGCTTTAAATTGGTTGGGTTTCTTTATCTTAGATACCTTTCTGTTACCGATTTTTACATCTTTGATGCTATCTTATCTAGTTTTTGCTCAATAAACATGAGTATTTACAAAACTATTGAATTTTCAATTGAATTTAAATAATCTACTGAATTTACTATCAAAATTTATGCTTTTCATTTGATTTGTAATAGCCTATATTTTAGCTTGGTTTCTTATAGAGTGCTCTTTTAATTTTAGATTATTTCTTATATATATAATTGATTTTAAATGTTAACATTTCAAAAAATCCTTACATGTGAAATATATTTATTAATAATACTGATATTTTTTCTGAAACTTTCATAATGTAGCTTTTGTTTTATCTTTCTTTTAAAATGGGGTTTCAAACTTTGTTTGATCTTATAGTAGGACAAAACATGTATATCCAGAATTTAACATGTGTCCTCTTACTTTGTGTTCATAATATTGTTGTGTCTGAACCAGTCCAAATAAATGATGTTTTATTGTCATTCAAGTCGGTGCATTTGTTTTGATCTGATTTGACATTAAATGTCATCACGTGCTCTCATTAAAGAATTTATACTTTTCTCTTGTCAATTTAAAATTTTTCTGCTGTTGGCTAAGAGAAAGTAAACAAGTCTAAATTTTTGCTTATTAAATTTCATTTAAAATTGTATAGCTTTTGCAAATTGTTAAAATAAACAATATTTTCTTATTTAACATGAAATATATTAAGGTGGATCCACTATTTCAAAACTTGGACTACCATTAGATTTTCTATTAATTTTTTAACTGATGTATAATTTTTCTCTATATTATTCATCAATAATATTCATAAAAAGCATTGGTTTTCTACTATAGTATCACAGACTTACTTATCAGTTCATTTTCAACTGTATAGTAATATACTCCAAAAATGATTTTATTCTTTAGCAAGTGTGACAATAAAAGGCTCTGTTTCATTTATTTAATTGGTATGGAATTCAAAATAGAATCATCAAAATTAAAGATGACTCGACTTCTGAAATTTTGTAGTAAAAGAAATCACATTTCAGCACTTGCTTCTAGCGAAATTGGAATAATCTCTTAAATTTAATATGTTTTAAACTAATTATCCTTCTTGGGATTTTTACCTACTTTCAATTGTATAATGATTATTATTAGATTATTGGCTTGATGAAGATTATTTTAACTAAGATATTACTCTTTGTTAATTCAGAATTTGGAATAAATTTTATCCATTATTTTTGCTTTATCTCTTGTTCTTGATCATTAGAATTTAAATAATTGTCACTGAATATCCAAAACATTAATGAAGCTTAAAGTTAAAATAATAATATTAGGCTTAAGATAATTTTATTTATTAATTATAAAAGCTACTTAGAAATGAGTCTATTCTTCTAGTTTTATTCCAAGTGAAAAGATAAATAATTTTTCACTTGAGATCTGTGTGGCTTTAAATCACATGAAGATGCATATGGACAAGCATTCATAATTCCAGTTTTTTGGGGGCGATGATGTGGAAATAGGTAACTCTTAACATGTGGATATACCATAAAATTTTGAAGTCGGATCTTTTGGCTATTACAGTATTTTGTATACTTTTACTTTGCATGATTTCATACTTTGTATAATTCAAGAGTGAGGGGGGGGGGTGATTAATTTAGAGTATTTTATGCCACTATGAGTATGTTGTGTCACTTTTCAGTATGAATACTTTTATTGAAATTCTGTAAGAATTTATATTTATTCAAACTTCCTACATTTTATTTTGAATGAATAATATTGTTAATGACAATAAAAAAAAAATCTGTTTGATATTTGTAATGGCAGTGTGTTCCTTGGTTCTGCTAATGTTTTTCAGAACTTCTTCATAATCTTAAATTAAAGAATCATACAGAATGACGATGGAGTTGCAGAAATCTTGAATGTGCCTCCTTTCAGGCTTTCTAATCTGTATTTTTAAAAACTGTCAAAACAGTTATTTTGAACAGAAAAATATTGTATTCAAATTTAGCTACAATAATCCATAATTAATATTTTACATACAATTAATTATTTTTCTTTATTAGTTTTCAAAATCATCTAATTTTGAAGCTCATCTTGAGAAAAAATGAAACAAAAATAAAAAAAAATAAAAATTGGGACAAAGGGAATTCTTAGCTCTTGGATTGGCAAAATTCTAAAATAGACTTGCTTTTTCCTTAGTTCTGCTTTAAACTTATCTTGATCCCCTCCCCATCCTGTATTTTATCTGCATCAAAAGAAATTTGTGTTAAACTGTTAGTAAATTTTGATACTGCACTGAAAACAAGATAGTCAAATGATTAAATTTTATCATTGAAAAAAGTTTGGGGAGTTGCAGTTCAGTAACCAGCCTTGTCCAGTACACATGGGTTGGCCTTTGAGGCAATGAGAATGTAGATTGAATGACTTGGCTTCACCTTTTCTTTCTGTGTATTTCTATTTCATTATGCCAGATTATCGACTGGTGAGAATATTTAATTCTTCTGTTGCAGCCAGCCATTATTCCAGTTTAGAAAGGATTTAATAAATTATTATTCAAAAAATATTGTTTCATTTCTTTTTAAAAGAAGTAAAAAAAGGGGGAGTTTTGCTTGAGATAGGGCAGAGAGTTTTTATTCAGATACTGAAGTTGCAACGGACAAATCAGATCCAAAAATCTGAAACAAATAGTTCTTTTCAAAAAATAAAATTGAAAATAAGGGACTGCTTTTGGAACGAAGAAAAGCAACAATAAGAAAATACTTGCTTCAAGCCAAAATTAATGGAAGATAATGAACAAAAATATTATAGTATTACAAAATACTCTGTCTCTACATTTTTGTAAACCTATATATGGTGTTATATTAACCAGATTAAGAATAGGTCAGTAAAATCTTGGATTTGGTACAAGAAGACCATGAATTTAAATTTAAATTCTTTCAGGGATTTGTTGTCTTCTTGGATGTAATGGACACCCATTCTTTTTATGAGTTGAATCTCCTCATATTGGTGAATGTGACTTTAGAGTCATCATCATTATCTGATTGTGGCTTGAAATTATGAAGTGTATTAATGTAATAGACTTATTCAGCTTCAATACAGGGCATTAACATAGCTATATACCAATCAGTAAAATATATTTTACATAGAAGTATATTGTTTCTGTAAGAAATTTATTTTCTAAACACGTAAATTTTTAAATTAAATCTTTATACTAATCACTATCAAGGGCACTAACTGAGTAGTGAATATTTTCAAATAGAAAATACTAACTTTTTGGTGACTATTAACTCACTACTTTACATAAATTACTGTTCTATATATCAAAAATTGTTGGAAATATATGATCAAATATCATTGGAAATATGAAAAAAATTAAGATTTTTTATTGTAGTACTTTCTAACTGGTTCCAAGTTAGAAAGCAATCATATAGTTTTTGTTATGTTTCCTTAGCATGCAGTATTATGCCTTGTAATTAAATCAGACATCAGTATAAAACTTTTTCTGTTATTAAGTGGAAATAAAACTTCTAAAAAAAGACATAATTTAAATAGTTTATCCTATAATTAGTCAATTTCTATGCTTGGTCTTTTCTTACATTAAATTTTGAATTGGACACCTGTGATAAAAGAGAAAAACACAATTTATTCCTATTCAATAGTTGGTAGAGCCTCCACCTGAGGCAATTACAGTCTTAACCCTCCGTGGCAGGTTTCCCACAAGTGTTTGGATGATGGACAGTAGTGGTATTTTCTTTTACTCCACTTGGATAAGATATGCAAGTTCTTTAACCGATTTTTGAGTGGATGCTGCTGTACCTCTTAATTCGACGATCCAACTTTTCTCAGATGTTTTCTATAAAATTCAAATCTGAACTCTTGGCAGGCCAGACCAGTAGGTTCACCCCATTGTCATCATAGCAATCCATGGTAAATCTCACAACATGACAAATTGCGTTGTCATCCTCAAAAGAACAATGATCTAACCTATAAAACTGCCACAGCATAAAAAGCACATTGTTATCTAGAATAGTGGAGTAGGAGTCAACGTTGAGCTTACCATGAACTGGGATCAAGGGTCCCATTCCATACCAGGAGAAACATCTCAGACCATAATTCCACGTCCGCGAAACTTTACTGTAGACATAATGCATTCTGGCAAAATGCATTCTCCATGCATATGTCAAACGCAGATTCTGCCATCTGACTGGTAGATTGAACCGTGATTCATCACTTCAGAGAATCTTTCTCCACTCATCTACTGTGCTATTTTGACATGCCTTGCGCCACCTCCACCGAGCAGCGCAGTTAGCTTTTGTAATCAAGGGCTTATGGGAAGCAGCACGACCATGGAAACCAAGCAAGTGTGCTTCCTAGAGTATGTGGGCTATTGGTTAGGTGCGATTTTTCTGAATTTCTTTGGACAGCACTTATTGGTCTCTATCTCTTAGTTTTATGGGTCTGCCGAGTCGAAGTACATTCCGACAATCACTACTCACCTCAATCAATCTCACTAGTCGCCATCGATTTTGGAAGGTTGAAGTCACTAAATATGCCTCTTAAGGATCTCTGCGATAGCTGACGATTGCACCTTTATCGAAGTCTGACAACTCTGAATTTTATGGCATCTTGTATGTGACTAAATCCAATGCTGTTCCCTACATGATATTTAAGTACAGAATGCCTGATGTAGATCAGGATTACAGATATTCTTATTTGCATGGGTGTTCAAATACTTATTGGTAGATAGCGCGCGCGTGTGTGTGTGTGTGTGTGTGTGTGTGTGTGTATTTATGACCACTAGTTTTTCCATCCAAAATAACTTTAGAATATCATATATGATCATCCAATGCAATAATTTCCATATTGGGATATGTTGTTCTAAAGGATATTAGGATATGTTGTCTTTGAGCATTAGCTTTTGGTTTTCATTAGAGAAATTGTTTGACAACGAATTCTAAAACCCTTCGCGCGTTTGCGCGAGCGTTAGGATCAGTTTAATTCGTCAAAATAGGGGTGAGAAGAAAGGTGAAAGGAGGGGATGTTTACATTTAACAAAATAAACTCGGATATTCGCAGACTGAATTAAAATAATGCGGTCAAAAACAACATGATATTCACATATACTTGAAAAAGAATTGAACAAAAAAAGTATCTAATAGGGCGAAACTCAAGATCAAAGAATATCGAAGAATTCCGAAAATTAATGAGATAGAATCGTAGAAAAGTGGTCGTCTCTGAATACTGAAACTAACAATATTTTCTAAAATCATTCAAAGGCAATTATTTTTTTCAAAATAAATTTTAAGCATGTAATATTAACAAAAACAAATAGTTTTAAATTATTATTCATCAAAGAGGAACATTTCCCTCTTTTTTAGTTTAATTTTGCTTTTTGTAATTTTTTTGCTTTTAATTTGTAACAACTTCTGTAATAGAACTTATTTACCCTGCTGTTCTGCTCGGGTCTATATGACCCGAAATAAAATTTATATCTTAGTAAAAATATATATTACAGGAATATTTTCATAAAACTTCTTGACATCTTCTGTAAATAATATAAATATGTATTCCTAGAGGGATTTATGTTTTTTTTTTTAATTATTATTATTATTTCGGAGGGATATTTTTCAAATTATACCTAATATATCGTTCGGGTCAATATGACCCAATGCAAAAAAAATCATTTATTTTTACTCATACTTGTTCACTTTTATTCGGGATAATTCAAAATAAAAGAATAACAATAGTTTCTGCAATTTATACGTTTTGGAAACTTGTTTCGTTGACGTTTTTGTTGGGTCAAAAAAAGTGGAAGAATATTGAAAGTAAAACTTTTCAAGTATATATTGGATTATTACTGTTAGCTGGCATTTATAAATCATATGGAGAATCAAGAAAAAGCTTCTGGGATAAAGAAACTGGCAGAAACATATTTCATGCGACAATGTCCCTCGAAACATTTTACACCATATCGAGAGTTATTCGTTTTGATAATAAATCCACTCTTCAAGAAAGAAGAAATTTGAATAAATTACCTGCAGTGAGAAATATCTGGGTAAAGTGGATAGAAATTCTACCAAAATTATATAATCCAAATAAACATATTACTGCAGATGAACAATTAGTAGAATTTCTTGGCCAATGTCCTTTCAAACAGTATATACCAAGTAAGCCATCTAAATATGGGATCAAAATATGGATTTTATGTGACAGTAAAACTTTATGTACTGAAAACACAAATTTACACTGGAAAAGAACAAGGGTCAAAGCCAGAGAAAAATCAGGG
This sequence comes from Argiope bruennichi, assembly GCF_947563725.1. NCBI lineage: Eukaryota > Metazoa > Arthropoda > Arachnida > Araneae > Araneidae > Argiope > Argiope bruennichi. The sequence continues at coordinate 125,252,431 of NC_079163.1, forward strand.
AATGTGAATAGCATGTGATCTTACTTATGAGTGTTCAGGACACAATATTACATGTGGTAATTTTTTCACATATTACAACTTCTTCTAAAACGTAAAATGACTTTGCTTGGCATCATTAGAAAAAATAAATCGGAACTTCGTAAACAAATTCCAAGCAAAGTTCCCAGCTCATTATTTTATTTTTCAGAAGACACAACAGTTTTAAACTACATACCTAAAAAAACAAGAATGTTATTCTCATGTGTACTTTGTATCATGACAAAGAAGTTAGCAACAGAACCTGACAAAAAAAAAAAAATTAATGATCTTAAATTGTAATTCATATAAATGTTCTGTTGATACTCTTGATCAACTTTTAAACACATATGCTTGTAAAAGAAAAACAAATCGCTGGCCCATGATAGTATTCTATAACATGCTTGATATATCTGTGTACAATGCATTTGTTCTATGGACTTCAATATATAGTGAATGGAATGAAAACAAATTGACTAATCGAAGGCTATTTTTGGAAGAGCTTGGAATATAACTTATTTTTCCACTCATTGAAACAAGGCCACACCTACCAAGAAGTGAGGACTCAATAAAAATAGTGAAACAAATACAGAGAAAAAGGGAAAACATACCATCGGGATCTCCTGAGAATACTTCAGTGTGTGTCAAACGTGCAGTGTGCAAGCTCTGTCTGTCATTAATGACAGCAAAACTAATATGTTATGCTGCAATTGTAAGAATAACATTCACAAATCTCAAGTAAAATATTATTGTTCAAATTGTAAATAAAAGTAAGTTTCAATTTTGAATATTTTTATTTTTTATAGGTGCTTTATATTATTGTGAGTTTCAATTTCAAATGTTTTTTTTTATTTTTTTATAACTGTTTTATATTATTAAATCTATAGAGTCGGGTCATATTGACCCAAATGCTACATATGTGAAGTAAATGCGAACAGAACAGCAAAGTTAAAGATGAATTCTTCCCGACTGAAGACATTTTCTATTTGCTGTTTATTCTATTTCTCATTTGTTGATTCCTTTCATCTATGATATAAATAAAATAGTTTTATGGGCTATACAATTGTTCAAGAAATAAAGAAAATATTTAAGTTTGAGTATTTAGCTTGAATAGTATTAAATATAACATTATGTAAGCTGCTTTTTTTTTTAAATTTTGTGAAATTGTTTTTTACATTTGTATAAGCGTTTCACTACTTGCCCAGCCCAACCAGCCATGCCTATATGAATCCTATTCGTCCGTTTCTATTTCAAAAAAAAGTGTGCAAATTAGGAAATGAGGACATGTGATAACTCATTTTGACCATTGCATTTTTGGCAACATGATTGTTTATATCAGACAGACTTCACTCTAAATAACATTATCTGGCTATCTATTTTTATTTTATGGTATTAGTAAGATAATTTTTGTTAAATATTCTTAGAATTGAATTCATGTATGATTTTGTTTCACATGCTTGTCTATTACAAAACAGGCATATATTTTCAGTTCAAAATGTTTTTTACCAGATCAGGAAGCAGAACATAAATTAATTTTTCAAGAATTTTCTTTGGGGTGAATAAAGTTGATTAATATTTGTTGAAGTTCATCCCTAATTCTTTTGAATAATTCATGTTCAATTTTATCTGATATTTGCAATGTTTTTTATGTGTATTCAAGTTCAGAGTATATAAAATTAAACTAAGAATTTTTTAGGGGGCGCTTAGGGTATTTATATAACTAATAAATGGGGCTAACAGTGAAAATAATTTTAGTTATATTGTTAGAATTATCGAATTTAGCAAAATCTGTGAGGATTTTGCAATGAATTAGTGGAAATTGTATCTTAAAAAATAACATTGACTTAGTAAGCTGGTTTTAATGAAATGTAAATCAATAATGTTTAATTAGTGTAATCTGCAGTCGATATCTTGACCCACAGTTCAAACTAAAAGATGTTAATGCAGACAAATTTTTTCTGTCAGTTAAAAGTTGATATGATTCAAGTGATTGATCTAAGATGTTGGTTTTATGCACTAGTGATTCAAGTAGATGCAGTGTAATAACTTTTGCTACAGAAACATATTCTGTAATAATTTTTCTAGGTGATATAAAATCCATTAAATGAAAAATTTGTTTACGATCTTTACAGTGGATTATCCCAGAAATGGTTGCTCAAGGAGTGGTTACTGTACTTCTCTTGATTGAGTGGCATTGGATATTGTTTCTTATTAATCTACCCATGACTTGCTGGCAAGTTTATAAGTAAGTTAATATTTAGAATATGATGGTATTGAAATACTTTAAAATTATGTTGCCAATGATGCTGCTATAGTGCTTAGAAAGTGCATATTGTACAAGGAGTAGTTTCAAAAAATTCTGATACTGTAAAAAATAAAAGATAGGAATTTTTAACAAAAAAAGTTGTTTGATAAAGTCAAAATTTTTAATTTTGTTTATTATTGACAGAATTTTCTTAGAGATGCTATGGTTAATTTAAACTTAAAGCATGGATTTTAGTTATTTTCTTTTAAATTATATTAAAAATACCAAGATTAAATTAACTGAAGTAAAATCTTTTAAAATATTTTTTAATAAAAATTTTCAAAAAATTTCATTTTTTAAAAAAATTGTGATATATGTTTTTAAAAAAAACTTAAATATAGTAATATATCGCAAAGTAAAGACCACTTCTGAATACCTTGCATTAATATGAATATAAATTGCAGCAAAAAAAAAAAAAAAATCAAATCAAGATGCTTTGACTTCAAAATCTGGCTAATGGGTGGTATATGGTTTTTGAAAATTGTATGGGAATAGATATTGACTTGTGAAACAAAACAAAAAAGAAACAATGGAATGTGTTTGTTTTAACCATGGAAGTGATTGAAGCTGTCCTATAAATAGGATTCTGTGCATTAATGGGTGAAACATCAAAACTGCAACATCTCTCTCTTGTACTAAAGTTCTGATTGAAAATAGAAATTAATTTGAACAAAAATTAAGCCTAACAATTACCAGTACTATATGATATCCATTATCTTAGAACAAGATATTTTTATTTAATTAGTTATATAGAAGGAAAGATTTGGAAGATATTCTGTACAACCAAATAATACTCACAGCTACAAAAATACTTTTATACCCTTCTAATCTGTCATTCCATAGGAAATGAATTTTGTTATTTTATCTTTAATTTATTGTAAGACCTAAATTGAATAGAAACATTTCTATTATGGGGCAATTTGTCATTCAGTTGCTTAAAAAAAGGCATGTAATATAAAAAAAATTAAGATAAATAATGTTAATTGCACGTGATTTGGCAGAATTGAATTATTTCTGTTAGTGAAACATGATTGTATTTAATTGAAGTGCTTTTCAGATAATGGCGATTTTAAACATTTCTTTAAAAAAATTTTGTTGGTTATGTAATTTTATGATTTTAACTTATATCACTGCTTGGAAAAATATGTTACATATAAATATCTTCATTCTCTCTTTTATAAATGCTATTAGTTGTCTTTTTTGCATTCTTTAAATTGCACCATTTTTTGATTGGAAACTAAATTTTTCATTTGTATCACAATTGTGAAGGATGTGTATTTCTTACAAGAAAATGATTTTAACTAATTGTGAACCTTTTCTGGAAGAAATGGAAAATTATAATATTTATAAATTTGCATTTAATATTGCTACAAATATTTTTGTGCAGTTAAACATATAATTTTAATTTATTATTTTTATGCATAATATTTTCCTTATTTCTGTAATTGTATTAAGCTTTACTCAATTGATTTTAAATCTTTTTTATACATACCAGGTATCTCACAGTTCCATCTGGAAATTTTGGTGTTTATGATCCCACAGAAATTCATAATCGTGGCAACTTAAAGCAGCATATGAGAGATTCCATGATCAGATTAGCTTTCTATTTAATTTTCTTTTTTGTTTACTTGTACTGGTGAGTATACTTTGTTACTAATATTCAAAAAGTGTGTGTTTGTGTAGTTGTGTAAAGTATGTGTTTGTAAGTAATATTTCCTGGTGTAATTTATTCAATTATTTTTAAAAATTCATCTAGTGTTTTTTACATGGTTATACCATAATTTGCATAATTCAGATGTTTGATTTATTTAGATATTGGCATATTTCTTGTTTGTTTTCATCTTAAATGTAGCTTCTTCAGATTTCTTCAAGTATTGCTAAACCGGCATATTATAGCCTAGTAGACAATTCATATATGATTCATTCTGATTCTTAATATTAATGAGCTTCCTGTATCTAAGAATGCATTGAATATTTATTTCATTTTCTATTTCATTCACAAGTTGTGAAGATCAATTCACATTAATATGCTTTCTCGATAAGTTGAGAATATTTTAATACAGCATTTTAATGAGCATATCATTTTTTCTATCCATAAGATCCATCATATCCTGGATCTATTCCCTACATAAGAATTTTAAAGAAATCATTTACTAACTAAAGCATACCAGAAAATTATTTGGTGAGGGGTTAAAAAAGGGGGGAGTAATAAAATTTAATATTTTTCCAGTCCCACATATGTCTTAAAAGTTTTAAATTGCAATTGTGTATAATTTATTTGTAAAGCTTTTAAACTTACCTCTGTAACAATATTTGTGAATTGTTTGACTCCTAAAGATTAATAATAAAAGAAAGTATAAGTCAGTGAATAGTTTCTGATTATTCATCAACTACAATTTTATGTGAAAAAAATAATTAAAAGTGAATCCATAAGAAAGTTTTAAGTAGTATTTTAATGTATACTCAATTGAGAAGAAATATTTCATATTTAAATTGTGTGTTTTCTGAAAAAGTGAATTATCTGTAGCTGCAGTTGTTGACCACTCAAAAATGTAAGAAGGATTTTTGAAAACTTACCAAAATTGGACAATGTTTGTCAACTATACATTCACTCCAGTGTTGGCAGAAAATATATGAAATTTTATATAAATGTTTTTAGAACCTTTTTATTTGGCCTTTTATTTTCATATATTGTTTTGGAAATAATACTCAGAAATAATCCATTTATAATTGATGGGCAAAAGTAATTAAATTCAGTTATTTGTGAAATTGTGTTAATATGTTTACATTTGTTTGATAATGTTTTATATTCTGTTGATATGTTCCCGGTCCCAAATTTCATGCTAGTAATATCATAGTGTATTAAACACTGAGTTAGAAGAATCCATTTACTGTTATTGTATAATTATGAATTATTTTAACTGCTATTAGTCCCTCCTCCTTTTTTTTTTAAATACTAACTAGTTACTAATATTCAAATTGAAATATTTATGTTTCCTTGTTTAACTATGGTATTTATTCTTATTATTTTCTTTTATATTTCAGCATGATAATATCCCTTTTGATGAAATCTCCAGATAATGGTCCATCTGATGAATTTTAATTCTGTCACTAAGTCATTGCTGCTTCATAATGTTCTTGATGTGCGAAGCTTCTTTGTTGCTAGAAAGATCATATGTGCCTAACATGCCTAAATATTTAAATGTGGTGTTCTGAAATGTTTGTTTTTGAAAAAAAGGTCATATGTTTTTTCGGATAGCTTTGTTTCATCTGTTTCATTATTGCTTTTCATCTAAAATCATTCTGAAGTATTTTTTGAAATATTTCTGGCAAAATTTTATTTTTTTATATTTATGATTCTAATTAACATTTTATAGCATATTTCAAAGTATAATCATGGTTGTTCATTTCTGAATGTATTTTATTGTATAGTGTGATTTATTTGTAATCTAAAACTTCAATGAATTTTGTAAAAGAAAATAAATGTTTTCTCATCTGCTATTGTTTAGTTTTTTCGAAAAGTTATACTATTTGTGTATGATTTTTTTTTTTTTACTAGGTAGTGTTTTTTTATTGAATTGCACAATTCCATAAACTTTGAATTGGTTTGAGAATTTTTATTAATTTCTTATGTTTATTCAGTAATCATCTCAAATACGTTTGTTCATAAATTTTGGCATAATTTTTTAATTGGGATGAATCTTTACAATTCCATTTACTGGATCTTGTACAGCAGGGAATATATGATAAAAATTTTAAATCTGTATCTGCTTTATTATTTAAAAAATGCATCTAAATACTTTTCTGTCTTGTCAATGTATTAGGAAATTGACGAATTTTACGAAGAAGAAAGTGATGGTTTAGATGCAATTCAGTTATCAAGACAGTTTTTGATACCTGTGTGGAAATTGAACCTCTGTAAAGAGTGTGTAAGAAGCTAAATAAATAGTCTGAAGCAGCAGCATTTGGTGAGTACTACGAGTTGAGTAACATATCTCAGCAAAACGATTCTAAAGTTTCTTTCTCTGATCTAGCTACATGTGGACGCAAATTGTCATCTTAGGTAACAAATTTGTCTTCTCTTTCACCATATCTTAGACATTTCTCTTTCAATTTTTCATTTAAATAGATCAACTGTTACTTGCGTTGTTCATCATTGATGGTTTAAGTAATGCTTCCAGATCTTCATCTTGGAATTTTTTTGGTAGTTTATCATGCTCTTTGTCATGTTAATTGAAATCATCATTTTTAAATAGCCGAAATCACTCTGCAAGTTGTATTCGATACAGAATGTTCGCCATAAATGTCCAACAGCAACTGGTGTATTTCTACTGCAATTTTCTTTGCAGTGCTGTAATGCCATATAACTTCCCAGTTTTGTGGTTCAAAACTGGGCATATTTTTCAAAGCTGTCATTTTTTAAAGTTTTAACCAGAAGCTACACACTAATTTTTAATGGTTGTCAAACCTCTCAAATACATCTTTCCCAGTTTGTTTGCAGGCAAGTAGTACTACTATCGCCATCTATTAAAAATGGTTGGAATCATATTAATACACCCAATTTCTAGTTCATATTCCCAACAACAAAAGTAAATATTCTTTAAAAAATATGACAGTTGGTTATGAGTAGTATTGCTTGCACCAATGCCAAAACTCACTTTCATAACAAAGAGTATTTATTAAAAATTATACAGATACTAGACAAATTCTCAACAAACGTTAAATAGATATTGATGTGACAAAAAAAATTCTACCATTTTATAGGAAATTATACTATAATGAAGGTTGTCATTTTCAACAAGAGCTCTGTATAACTCTTGCTTAAATGGTGCTGATGCTTACAAATTAGCACAATCGTTGGTGATAAAAGTCGCCATATTCTGCAATCTAACAGTGGGAATCCATATTCTAGCTAAAGGTGTACTTGCTGTTCATTGCAAATAGGTGGATCTGAAAACAGTCTTCCAAATTGCACAAATAAATCGTCAGGAGCATTAAAAATGGCTGCAATTTCGAGGAAAATTTTATCATATGGGTTACCTGCGTGCTCGACAATGTTCCTATTGATGCCCCATTTGGATGTAGTTGTCTTTTTAGAGTTTTTTGTGGTTGTTATGCATAAAATCATTGTTATGCGGTTTCTAACTGGCGCACCATTTGATGGTGATATTTAATACAAACCAAAAGAATGCATTGATAATAATTCATGACTTCTCTTATTAATCTCTAGCAAAAATGCTAATGATTTTGTTGTTTAGCTTTTCATTTTTAAAACAGTCGGTCCTTTACTTGACCCTATTTACAATTAGAAATATCCCTATAAATCAATTTTTCAGTGTGCTAGCATCCTTTTTAGAATTAATATGTTCGCTTTTTTTTTTCCTTCGAAAAAAGAATAGTAGATAGGGTCATATATTATTTTTGCAGTTGAATTGAGTCATGACGGTAAAATTTTAAGAGTACCTTTTTCTATGGGACTAAATTTTCTAACCATGAAGCTCAGTGATTCATACAAAATTAGCACATTAACTCTATAATTTCCGGTGCGTTTAAAAGGCCGGTGACTCCGAATTATAAACCAAGTATTAAGGCCAATTACAAAATAGTATCAAAAGACTATATACACCATCTCTTATTAATTCTTTCATAATGTAGCTCACACAGTATATTTAGGTTACTTCGATGCAGTTTTCCAGTATTATTGAGCAAATTATTATTATTATTTTCATGATGCTTCCGAAGGTCGAGAACTACATGCCTCAGTTTCAAAATCTTCTCTGTTTTGTTTTTTCTCCCCTTTTTGTGAACAAGGAAAGAAAATTATTTCATTTTCATGAATCTACCCATGCAATATTTTGAGATTATTTTGGAACATATCTATTTTTTTCCCCTCATGCTGTATTTTTATCCAGTTAACAGTATGAAGTAAAACAAAAGAATGAAAAAAAAATTTGTATTGTAATTTTCATATAATCGTATTTCTCTAAAACAAATGATTAAAAATGAGATTAGTTTTATAATAAATTTTACAATTATTAATTGAAATATGAATAGTAAAATATTACTTCTATAAAATCTAATACTCTTCGACAAGAATCTCGTGAAATTAATAAAAAGTAAATCAATAAAATTTATTTTCTTTACATTACGCGAAAAGAATAATGAAGCTCACACACTGACAAATATTTTCGATTACAAGATTTATATATATATGTGTGTGTGTGTAATGATATTTTAAAATCTTAATTTAATCTAAATTAATTTCCAAAGCTTTATCTTAATTTAGTCCATAGTAATTTAATTCCCTTATTTTCTGATCCAATTCCACTTTCTCTACTTAATTAGTTCAAGAGAAGCTTTATAAAATTGCTGAATTGGCTAAACGCTGACACTTTCACACGCTCTGCATGAAGGGACCAAATACCGCTGACTTTACAAATTCTTCTAAAAGATCACTGTGTGTTCCCTTGCTTTTTGATTGACATGCCATGAAAATCCCTATTAACGCATCACATTATATAAGACGGGTAATTTGTTTCTCCCGTTTTTTACGCCACTTCTTGACTAATCTGTTGCTGTGAGCGGACATGCCTTGTCCGCACATTCTTGTAAATAAATTATGTCTTCCAGAGAGAGAAAATAAAGCTTAACTTTAGCCTTATTATTAATAATAAACTTTAACCCTATGAACTCGAATGAGATCGCCCCGTCCAACAGGGGCCCGACTCAAGCGCTTTGAGGCGATCAGTTAAGACCTAAATTCAATTATTGGATTTTTTTAAACATTTTATTACGATTGCCATAAGTTTTTCATTTTTTATGCATAAGATATTAATTTTTTTAATATGTTTATCAATTAAAAAATCTATTTCCTTCCTCTTTACTTATTTTTATCGACAATCATTATTTAAATATTTTTTCGAAATCTGTTTCTTCGTGTTTTCTTTTCTGATACCTTATTTTAATTACAAATCAATTTTTCTAAATGCATTGCTTTACCAAAGAAACCTCCATTAGATATTAAATAAAAATTTCGACAATTTCTGTTCCTTTCCTCGCCTATTTACAATTAGTACATTTTAGAAAAATATGGTGAATGTTAATTAAAATCAATTGCTATGTAAAATTTAGAAATAAAGTAAAATTTGATGCAATCAGTTTTAATTTTGAAGGAACTTCTGTGAAAATAATTGAAAAATTATGAACCGGTTAATAAATGTCTACATGCTTGAGAAAAGTACAAATAATCTTAATATTTTTATTACCTTATTTGTGAAAAAGTTTTATACAAATACAAAAATCTTGCTATTTGGAATAAAATATATTATGTTTTAACTATGGAATTAAATAAAAAAAATATTAATTTTAATTCAGATACTAATTTGAATTGCTGTAAAAATTCTACAAGATTATGTAATAGATTTTTTATGAGAATAAATAAAATGATCATTTGAGGAAGCGGTAACATTATTTTTTTTTCTGTAAAATATCGCCAGAGTACCCACCTCCTCCTAATTATGTATTTTATCTACTAATATATATATATATATATTTGAAGAAGCAAAGATGGCAGAATTGTGTAAAGATACTCTTCGCGATCATCTTTACTGAATTAGTTTTTCAGGGAAATAAATATACAATGCAGAAAGAAAGAAATTTTTACAAACTGCATTCTATATTATTGCTAATATTTGGTAATTAAAATATTTTATATTGGCAAAATAATAAATTTTAACGATACATTTTTTAAAAATCTTTTCATTAGTTTCCTTTCAGTTTTTCGAGCCACCAACACCTTATTTAATATTGCAATACATCTAAAAAGTTTGTAAAAATATTTTGGATAAGTTAAAAAGCAAATAAAAGCATGCCCAATTTTACTTTAATAAAAATAAATTATTTTATTAATAATTATAAAATACAAACAAGCTTGAATTTTCAAGATTTTTGTTGCTAAAATAGTTTCCCATTCTTTGAAGATTTCATGATAATTTCATATGCTTTATATAAAGGTTTAAAAAACAATAAAAAAAACACTAATTCTAATACTTAAAATCCCAATTTTATTTTTATCATCATATGTTTTCATACTTCATAAGTAAGAAAATACACTTTTGAAAAAAAATATCCGAAGGAAATTCGAAGATAATAATATTTTTTTTAAATTAATTTATTCTTATTTTATTTTTTTAATTTACTCTTAATTCTAAAGCAATGATAAAATGCAAACAAAAAAAATGTACCAAAAATCGTCGAAACACCTGTGAGTGTAAATTCAGTAAAAACAAATTAAGCCAACCCTTCCTCGTTTTCGTTCACGAAAAACGGTCCAGGACTTTGAGGCACTGGAATTCTCACGCTGGTCAGGCTCATAGAGTTAAAACTTCAATGAGTCTTTCTGTCTTCGAAACTGCATTCTGCTTCACATAAAATAATGCTTATACAGTAGACTCCCGATTATCCGCGCCTGCCGCACTAAGTTTTTTTTTTTTTTTTTTTTTTTCTTCTTCTTCTTCTTTTTCTTCCAAGAAAAGAGAAAATGCTTCCAAAGCAAGAAGCAAACACAAATGACTGATTTCTTCAAAAAGGTGTAGTTTTACAGTTATGTTTTTGCAATTACATAATACATTACAGTATTAAAACAGTACATATGTATTAATATTTCTATGTATCCTTGACGCTTCTTGTAAGTACAAAGCACTTTTCTGTTTTCATTAACAAAATGCATTTTAGGTTAGTTTTGAGTGATATACTAAAATATTAAGCGTTAGTTAAACATTTCCTGCTGTTTATTTTACGTTTTATTGTACATAAAACGATTTTTCAAAGTTGGAATGACTGCTTTCTCTTTTGCTATACCCATTTTTAGCTTTTTTCGGATTATCCGCGGCGGCCGTGCCACCCAATTCCGCGGATAATCGGGAGTGTACTGTATATATATATATATATATATATATATATATATACTGCTTTGATTTTTAATTATAGATTCAAACACTTTTCCATCATTCAACCGATTTTTTTCCCCCCCTACCATGCAATTATTCTAGGAAAGATTTTTTTTTTAAATATCTGTTTTGCGATGGTTTTATGTTGCAAACTATAATATTCCAAACTTATCCTGCCAAACTTTCGTAATCATATAAATTCGCCGCAGCAGGGTATTAATATTAGAAAGGGTAAAAAAGAATTTTTCATTCAAAAGGGGTGGGGGACACGATTTATTCATCCACGTTAAATAGACAAGGAACATGTTATTTACTTAGGAAGTTGAACATTCTCACATGGAAAAATCAGGCGCCATTTCATAATATTCGTTAGGTGTAGTTTCCTCAATTATTAAAAAAATTACTCTAAAAACATTAGTAAAGCACAGATACTTGTTCATCATAGTTAAGAGCATACTCTACGGCAATTATCAACGCATCATTACCAACCATAGTTCCCTAATGCAAGATTTAAACCCTTTTGACAAGTTTAAATTTAAAAATCGTGTTTGTTAACATATGTGCCATGAATCTAGAGCAACTTCTGCTTAACAGAAATATATGTACTCAGAGCTGGCCATCTGGGGGTGGATGTTATGCACCGGGCTCCGCGATTAAGAGGGCCTCAGCATGATCAAGAATTGAAATAGAGTTCGGAACAATGAATAATCCACCTGAAAAATTCGAAAACTAAAATTCTGCATCATTAGCATATTGATCACAAAAACAAATTATTCCTGCTTTAGGAAATAATGTCGTTAACAAAATTTAAGACAATATAAAAGCCGCCACGTACTACAATATCCAAATGGATTGTACACCTGATATTTCATATAAGAAACAAATTTCAATCATTATTCGGAATGTTAATTTTCGAAGAGAAAAAATTAACCATGAATGTTCCATTTATATGGCTTGATGAAGTAACTGATTAAAGGATATAGACTAGCAAAATCTATTGTAAAGATTAAATGAGCTTGATTTAGATATTATGAATTGTTGAGGACAAACATACCACAAAGGTAAGCAACATTAAAGGGAAATATTAAAGCTTCCAATCTAGAATAATTGCTCTAAACCCTCATGCAATTTATATGCCTTGCCTATCATACTCTTTGAATTTATAAATTTGCGATGCCGCTTCCAGCAATATGTTTTTTTTTTTTTTTTTTTTTGATTTTGCATTTTTTTTATATTGTTTATTTTCTGCACCTACAAAAAGATGGGAAATTCTACAAAAGCGTTTAAACACCTCTCTCTCTCTCTCTATATATATATATATAACGCTTACGTAGACGCAAAATCAGGCCGAATTTGTTAATCGCCGTTTGGCAACACTTCGACCTCGCCCGGGAACATCAACACGCGGTTTAATAATTTAATAAGATTTCAAGCGAAAGCTAATCTCGCATCGGTTTGAAAAAATTATTTTTTAAAGAAAAAATTAATGGTCAAAAAACGGACAAAATTTTTTACGCTGAGTTTAAGTCGTGCCGTACCGATTTTAAAACGAAATCGTCGAAAAAGAGAAGACAGATCAAATGGAAATGCTTAAGAATTGTTCATAAGAAGATCCAGTCGTAGTGAACGAGATAGGGTTAAACGTTTTTGTGTATGGAGCGAAGTTTCCAAACTACAGGAGCATAGTTAACAATTTGTTAACTAATATAGTTAGACATGATGCAGGTGATTTTTGCGAGTGTACTTTTTGCTTTACATTTTTTATTTTTTTCATTGTTTTATCATATTTTGGAATATATTGAACCTGAATATATCTGTTGCTATACTAAAGTGGTTTAGTGGCAGAATCCCCTAGTTACACTTAAACCATTATGTGGCACTCAATGGGAAGACCAAATAGTTACGGTTAAAGCAGTGTATATATAGTTTGAACAAATTTGTAACACTCTAGACGAATTTATTGACACAAATAATTATAATGCAGAGGTATCTGAATCTAAAAGTCAATTGGATTTAATACAAGAAATGATATTTATTTTATGTTTAATAGTATGGTGTACAATATTGTCCAAAATTAGCACTATCAATAAACTATTTCAAGTAAAAACATTTGTTTTCGATTGGTCTTTGAATTTAGTCAATAAAATTAAAACTGAAATCCAAATTTAAGAACAAAATTTATCTCGTTTTTAGACAAAGGAAAAGTGATACCATGTAATTTGAATAGTTCGGAACGTTTTCCTAAATATCGAAAACGAAAAAGATTATATTCCGAAATAGAAGAGTTTGAAGTTACAGAAAACCCGGTAGAGGAATTTAAATATTATTTTTTGAACACTAACTAATATTGTTATTGCATAGATAGAAGATAGATTTAAAAATATTTCAAATTAATCACTGATATAAAAATTTTAGAAAAACATGAATTAGAGCAATGTTCCGAAACTTTGCAACGTTTTATAACAAAGATGTAGATGAAAACCTAATCCAGGAAATTTGTGCTATCTACGAGAAGTAAATAACGCACAAGATATATTAGAATATACACTAAACAATTTATTATTAATTAAAAGTCTAATTAACAATTCATTAAACAATTATTATTAATTCTAATACATTATTTCTAAATGTATTAACTGTGTTAAAACTTTTCTTTACGTTGCTAGTTACCATAACTAATGTTGAGCGCTCTTTGAGCAAATTAAAATTAATAAAGAATTATTTTCGGTCAAACTTGTGAGCAGACCGCTTAAATGCCCTTGCTATACTTAGCACCGAAAAAGAAACTGCAAATTTTTTAAATTTTTTCTGAAGCAATTAATTGCAAAACAAAATGACGCATTAAATAAACATGCAATAGTATTATGTGTTTGTATTTTTTTTTAACTTTAAAAAACGTTAGGGCCCCAAATGGTTTCTTGCACCCAGGCCTCTTTATAAAGAAGGCCGGCTCTGTATGTACTTATCTCAATCCTTCAAACAAAATGGTTACGGAACAGAAAGAAATTTTAGTACAGATATAGAGCTTATATTTCTTGAATATAGCTTACAAATTTTAAATTCTGCTCATTCTTTTGTTTCACTCAAATCTTCGTATTATTCTCACTAACAGAGTTCAGAATTGCACAGCTTTTTGAAAAAGGAGATCAAAATTTCTGCGAATTATAATTTGGTTGAATATCTTTTAAAACTAGATTTCTGATCAGAGAGCTCAACATTGTCTTGGAAATTTCCATTTGTTGAAAATAATATCTTTATTTATCTTTTATATATTAAGTTTAAGTTCTATCCAAGGGATCCTTTGAGTACAATTGATATGACTATGACAAGCTAATGGAACATTTAACTTCATAGTTCAAGAAAAAATGCTTTTAAACAGGCTTTAATGCTAAACTTTTAAATAGGTATGTTGTTAATTTTGTTTACCTAAAATCATAATCAATAGCTTACTGATTTTAAATATCTCCTCCTTCCCAGTCCAGACCCATCCCGATTTCACTCTCTTGTTTTATCCTACGACTCCTATTTCAGTCCTTTTATGCTTAATTGGGGTACAATCTCTCTCTCTCTCTCTCTGAAATGTTCATTTATTTTTTTGTTGATTTGAAATATTCTTTCATTTTGTTATTGCGCAATCAATTGCCTTTTATGAGTTCCACAGTGTATTTCTAAATATTTTCTTTTAAGAAATAGAGTTTTATAGAGGGCAATAAACTTCTAAAACTACATAATTTATTGCAGAAATAAGTAAAAAATAGCATTTTGAAAGTACAATGTGACGACACTTTCTGCCATATCTTCTTAGACTTAATTAAAAAAAATGTGAATTTATGTTCTAAGATGTTCTAATTTATGTTCTGTTGTGCACATAGTGTCGCATATATTCTTTAAAAAGATAGAAATATTAATTTAATGATTTGGGCTTTCAATACCAAAGCCTGCATTTCATGGTCCAAAGGAATTATAGCTCAATAATGATTTTTACATTATCCTAAATAGCATATAATTATTTTTCAGCTTTTTAATTTTAATAGTAATTTTGTATTTCACTTTCATTTTGAACAAATTCTTAAACATATTTCAAATAACATGCCGAATCTCCCTTTCAGCAAAACTGAATAGGAAACTTACTAAACCAACTGGCAGAGAAAAATAAAAAATTTAAATTGGAAACTTTTAAAATATCTTTCTTGACAGCAAATTTCTTAAAAATACTTTTGTTTAATTTGATTTTCTATATATATCTTGACTATCTTTCATGCTTGTAAAGATAGAATTTTGTAATCAATTCACTCATTTCCTCATGAACTAGAATTTACAATTTTGGACACTTGTGTATTATCGATAGCAACAATATCAGCGAGAGGCATTGTACAGCATCTCTACGATATTGTTCAATAATCTGGAGGCCATATAATATCGTGGCGATATTGCAACATAACTATTGCACATTTTGTGCTAATACGAAATACACTATATTAATGTTTTTTAACCTTATTATCGGTTAATTAATCAAAGTAAATTTTAATTCCATACGAGCAGTTTTTCTCGAGAGAATTTCAGAAAAAATTCTTTCAGGAAATGACATCTATTAAAAAAATTCTCTTATTATGACTTCAAAATTCAATCATATTTATAACAATGAAGTATGCTTTAAAGGCTCAAAAGCAGAAAATAATTAAATTTTGAAAAATCCACCTTTTAAAATACTATTAAAAAATATTTATTTAAAAGCTACATACTTTTCACTATATATATCATTTCTTTAAATATCTTATTCCTCTTATTTATGTTTGAATCATAAAGTATTACACTTTTTTTTTTTGTCTCAAATAACGGATTGTTTATTTCTATGATAATTTACTTTGAATCAGAATTCATTGTAAATTGTGTCCGTCTGCAATGTAATAAGAATTCCAAAGTAATATTTGAAAAGACGTTCCCTGCAGATAACTGCATTTGAGTGTTGTCCTGTGAATATTAAATGCATTTATCTGGTGGCCAATACATCTAATGATTGCTTTGACGTTTCAGTTTTTGTATAATACTTGAAGTTGAAAACGTTACAGATCTTTACTAATAAATGTTTAGGAATATTCTTTCTAATTTTCCCTTCTTATTTAAGTCTGACTAAAATTGATTTGGTATTCTCATTTAAGATCATTTGAAATTTTTAAAATCAATAAATTAATTTAAGTTCTCATTAGATACATTTGAAAGCAAAAAAATATTTTTCTGATTATATTACGATTTTCATGCTCCACAGTAATTATTGTGTTGGAATTCATTGATCACTTCCAATTCTTTTCACTAATTAATTCCTTTCTTAAATAGTAATCGGTTACTAGACATGCTCAAAATTGAAAAAAAGAATTATATTTCCATAAGAGCTTCGTTCTTCATCATGAATAGCGGGAGTAGCAACAACCGACTTTATATCCATATTTTCCATATACATCCATATATATATATATCCGCCTTCTAATAGATCCAGATCTATAAATTCTCTTCATTCAGCTATTACTTTGAAAAATATAAATTAAATCATGAATCTGCTTGAAAACTTTAGCTCCGATCACCCGAAGCAAAGACAGGGCAATAAAAAAATATGACACAATATTAAAGAAGGAAAATATATTTCGGGGCTGTATTGATTCATTCACTGCAACTGTCTTAAGCCCCGTTCCGACGACATGTGCCCGCCTTGAGTCTGGCACATTTTTCCTACTTTCCCCTCTCTTGTGGTTTCCCGGGGTTCTTTGATGTCTGTTCATTATATCGACAATTTGCTGGAAGTTCCAGATCGATGTCCACAAATGGGGGTGGTCATACAATGGGTCAGTTGGCAGATTTACGACCATATCCATAAGGTCACAGGTCGTCGGAACACGGCTTTAAATATACTTAAGGAAGGCCTTGGAAATTCTCCTCAATGTATTGCTGATACCAAGCAAAGGAAAGAGTTTGAAGAAGACCTCGTTTAAATTGAATTTTTACTGAAAAATAAAGGAACATGCCCAATTGGGAACTGTAAGTAGTACCCACATAATAAAGAATACCCTATATCTCAAAAACTAGCTTAATCAACTGTGAAAACATCACGGAAACCCCAGAAAAATCCCTCACAGCTCCTGAAAACTCTGCTGAGAGTTTATCATAAACCACCCCTGAACTGCTTTACTTTGACGTCTTCATTAACATTGATGAAGAATTTGCCAACCATAGACACTAAAAAAGGACATCAAAAAAAGACTTTCAAACAGTTCCTTCAAACCAGATCTTGATTTCCAAAACGAGTATAAGACTCCAATCAAGAAAAATCCCCTTTTCCAACTAATTCCAGAAAATTCCTGCAATAAATTTAAAGCTGACAAGTGACTACAATGTTAGTGAACAAGAAATTTGCATAATGTATCCTAACACTTATTCCTCAGCAATTGCATCCAGAGTATGTACTTTCTGAAGTATATGAAGGACGTCCCCTCAAAGTAATAGTCAAAGGCTCAAACGACATGAATAAAAAAGATATCGCAGAAAAACTGAAACAAAAATAAAAGTGCCAACTACTCAGAATCATCCAATTCAGATTTTCAGAGAATAATGGAACTAATTCTAATGGAACTGGAAAAAGACTGATAATTATTAAATTCATTCCATAATTTTAAATTTATACCTTTTTAAAAAATCCGAATGAAGCCTATCAAAGAGAAAACAGAGCTGCAATGTGGTTCAGTTGTGCAGATTTCTTTCACTGGGCAAGAAAGTGCAAATGTGTTGCCCCTGCATTAAATGCATTGGAAACCATTATATTTCAAACTGCTTCATCAAAGAAAAAATGAAGAATCTATCTGCATAAATTGTTACCAAATAGGACACCTCGCAATTTGGCGTGGTTACAAAGCTTTTCCTTAAGATCGAACTAATCCCATCTACAAGAAAATCATAAGCTGAAGCTGCTAGAAATGAATTCATTAATCATTAACTTTTCTATACCCCAAATCAAGCACCTGCTGCAAAACTACTATCGATTCACACTGCATCCCTCCAAAAAATGCTCGAAGATTTCCGAAAAATTAGATCATTACTCAACGAATTCTTACCGTATGCAGTTGTAAAGATTACAGCGCGAAATCGGAGGATGAAAAGAAATTAATTTTAATTAAAGCTCTTCTTGAATAATCTCTTACTTTTACCTTCCAAGTACACTGTGTGTTAGTATGCTTTACCAGCCACTGCCTTCTGATAAGTTCTGACAACTTTCCATAATACATCCTCTAATCGGCTCTAAATCGCTTTTTCGTTTCTTAAACACAAGTGTTTTTTGTCCCTAAGTGCACTTTACCTATTTGTTTTCATTTTTTCTTGAACATCAAGCTTTTATTTTTGTCATTTTTGTTTTTCACTTCATATTTCCCATAGTCACCAAAAAACGTTAACAACATGAATTGCAATAGAAGGCCTCCAGCCGGCGGCCAATGTACCGTAGTAACCCTTTACTCCGTGCGACATTTACGTCACAACTTCTGACTTGGAGTCTAACGCTGCTGTATAAACAAAGAGGGATATGAAATCCACTCTTATGTCTTTCGTAACCTTTAGTATGTCTATATGTGTATTTTTGTAAATAAATAGTTTCGTTACTTAACCAAGATATCCATTATGCTACCCTGCACATTGATTTGAGTTTTATCTTTCACCGTTTATAAAGAAAAGATTCAATAATAACAGTTTGAGATTATTTCGTTTGATATATTTATCACTTAAAACGAGTAAAGTTTAATACATATTAAAAACATCGAAATTTTAAATTTGATAGAATTGAACGATTTATTATTATTCTAGTCGATCACCATCAAAATCTAATTAAGAATTGAAATAGTTTTTCCAGCCATATTTCACATTCAGATAATGCTTTATTTTAAGTCAAAAATTATACATTTCTGCATTTCATAAATAAATACTCTTAATGGTAGTTACGAATTGCAGTCTAAAGAATAAGAAATGAAAATGATATTCATTCCTTAGGAGAGAGGGCCAATTAGTTAAGATGCAATATGTACCGAACTATTAGCTGATGAGAATTTTAGTACGAAAAAACAAAAACGAAAGAATAAATATAGATATCTTTCAGGCTTATACTTTCAGGCGTTAACTAAAACAAACTTGCTTGTCTATAAAACATAACCAGAAAGGTGCTGTCTTAAAATTCTGGGGCTCAGCCTCATTAAAAATGTATTTGTTATTAAAATTTGAACGCAGTTAAGTATATTTAGAAAATTAGAATGAGGTCTAAATTTAATTTGATAAAATTAACGTTGTGATTCTAATTACGGGAGACCTAATTGCGTTATTCAAAACTTTTCGAAGAAATTATTCCACAACTTTTTTCCATAACTATATTTTTTGAAACCAATAATTTTTCGACTAGAGTTTGAACACCACTACTTTTATATTATTCCGCGCAGCAAATGCAATAATTCGTTTTATTTCCTTAATTAATATCAAGCCTATTGTTATGAAATCTACTGACTCCATTGTTATATATATCACTCCTGGATTATACACATGAATAGATGTTTCGTTTTTGAAAAATTTAGTTAGGAGGTTTGTAGCTAATGCTAAGCTTAGTTACTCACATTTACTTAATTTGAATTGTTCATATTTATAAAAAATAATATTTTGTAATTTTTTTTTTCATTTGTTTGCATTTTGATATATTGTACATGTATTCTCGAAGACTTTATAGTATTTTAATATTTATAGAACATAATTATCATTTAATTGATTAATTAAATTAAATTTTAATTACATACGTATGATGCAACTTGGTAGCAAATGTGAAACTGAGTGAATTATCTCATCATCGAAATTCCGTTGTATTTAATGATTATGAATTATTAAATAAAACATGAAAAGCAAAAAAAAAAAATATTTGAAAATAATAATAACATTTTCTTTTTTAAATGCATTAATAAAAGAGTATTTTTAAAACCAGTTTTTATAAAATTTATTATTATATTAAACAGTGATGGACTATTAATACTGAATTTTCTACTGAATCCCCGCCCCCCCCCAAAAAAATATTATTTCATGATATCTTTAATAAGGATTTAGAAATTAAGAATTAAAGAGTGTAATATAATTTCTTAAATCCTTTTTTTGTACATCAATGAAGTCTATTTTTAAAAATTGTTCTTATTATTTAATTTAAATATTAAAAACTTTTTCATGGCTATTTTTAATTAATATCGACAAAACTGCCTTTACTACTCACGCTGACCAACCAGTTTAAGTGCTATTAAAAGATCTTTCTCTCTTATTAAAAGATCTTTCTCTCTTTAAGAAACTATTTTTCCTCTAAACATGAAAATATTTACATTGCTTAATGCATGCGTTTGCAACCGCTTGTCTGCTAGTGCAAAATTTCAATTCGTATTCCATGAGTGGAATTTGAATTGTTTAAATTCAATCTGAGTATCGTTTCATACCATTTTTTAATATCTAATTTATTATTTAATAAAATGAATTTACTCTAATTCTCATTCATTTCATTGAAGCAAGACTCTCAGATAATATAGAATTTTTCAATACGGTCAGAATATTTTCAGTTAAATAAATAAATCACAATGTATACAAACATGAAAATACATTTTTGTTCTCGATTCCGCTCCGGATTTTAAATAACACCTTTGATAAAATTAAAGAAAATAGTTTTTAGAACACACATTTATAATGGTATTTAAAAAAGAAATTTTTATTTTTTTAGTAAATTTCTAGTTTAAAATTGTTAATCTAAATTCATTGTTATAAATATTGTCATGAAATTCGTTTTTTCTCAAATTCTCTATTAAATGGTCTTGCAAAATTACAATTTAATTCAATCAATCGATTAACTGATATTTAAGTTCCGAGAATACCAAAATAATGCATTGTCACTACGGACACATTCGTACTAAATTTCACAGATCTGGCGCATCGATATATGAGTGAAAAATCAATTGCAAATTCAGCTTCTACAAACATGAAACAAATCAAATTAATAAAAATGCATAAAAAGAGTGGAAGCAGCTTCCGATGTAGCTAATAATTCACATCTATCAGCTGTCGAAACTTGAGTACTTGCATTATCCATTAACTAAAAATCTTAATGAAATGAAAACGACGGAAGCTTAATGGGCGAAATGAAACAGTAGATGGAACCCATAAGGATAAGAATAAGTGACCACTTATTTTGAAATTAAAATCTTTCGAAATAAGTTCTTGATTCCAAAATATTAATTATTTAAGCGTTCATCTCATTCGTGTGTTTAATGATATGGGTTTGAAATTGTGTCGTGTCATAATGAAGTAAATAGGAATAATAATTAATTGGGATAAAGTTACAATTTTGTTAAATGACAATCTCGATTTCAGACTTTTTGTACCAGTTTGCGTAAGCATCCTGGATTTATTCAAAAATTAAACAAACCTTTCCGACTTAATTTAATTTAACTCAGAGTCGTAATGATCACAGAAAGGAGTTTTAGACGAACAAGGCGAAGTGATTGCTAATTTGAAGCCTTGGTTAGATGATGAGAACGACACTTGAAAGGGGCAATTCCCTCTCCAAACCTCTTTGCCAATCCCGTGGGAGGACTTATAACTTTCGTCGTCAAATGTAACTGTCGCCAAGCTCACATGAATGAAGGGTCGTTGGTGAGATCGAGTTTCGAATATTTCACTCAGATCCTGACATCAACTTTAAACTATTTATCTTCGGATCACCTTCAAATCTCGCAGATTGTGCGTTTTTTCTAATCAGCAAATAGTTCGTAATTTTTTTTAAAAAAGTTTCACTACGTTTGATCTTTTAGAAAGTTGGCTGTGATGGAATTATGTCCAACTTTTAAGATCCATAGATTATCCTCAGCATAATATAACCGATGGAATGAAAAGCTATCGCAAAATGTGTTATAAATGCTTTTGTATATATTCTTGATTTTTTTCCGCTTTTAAATGCTTTTAATAATTGACTGTTTAATTTTAAGAAGCGCTATAGGAATTTTCAGAAAATTCGTGGCAGCCATTCACAGTTTAGAATACCTAATCCAAAGTTTAATGCATAGATCAATTTGTTTTACTATATTCCTTCATGGGACCAAGGGCTCCACCCATTGATGGACTAAAGTTGGGTCAAGGGCTGATTCATACCTTTAATATTTGAGAAAAGCCGGAACGGAGGGTAATAAAGGGTTTTGACGTCATCAAGCGGAGTTGTGAATGAATAAATGATCACAACAGAGCAGGGTGTCTAATTTCGGAAGAAATCCATGGTAGGTTTCATTTTAACTCATTTTCTTCGTAAATGGACTTGCAATTTTTTCAAAAATTTGATATTTTAATTTAGTACAAAGAAATTCACTCTTTTTTTTTTTTTTTTTTATTCCCAATCTGGTTGTTTTTGGAGTTAGGTGTCAAGGTCGAATTAAACAGAACTAGTGCACAAAAATGAACAGTTTTCTGGGTTTTTGAATTGCCACTATCCTTAAAGTAGCCCCATGATAATATATAGTTTATTATTTAATAAAAAAATTATTAATGAACTTACCTGTATTAACCAAAACGGAATAAGAATGATTATTGTTATTTATTTTTTCTTGAATCATTTACATTGTTAAGAAATGTTTACACATCTTTCTTTTCTTTGAATTTATCATTAACAGAAAGAATTATAAAATCGAGCTTAAATTTTCTAAGTTGTCGGTTTGTTTCAAAATAACCAATCGATTAAGATTTTTACTCCAAAGAAAAATGAATACTTTAATAAAAATTCTCAAAAAAAAAAAGTATAAAAAAACAAAGGGTTAAAATCCAGCAAATTATTCAAATTCATTGTTCTGTATATGTTCTGTGTATGATTCGCTTTATGATATGATAATTATCTGAAACATTATTTTACCATATTCATTGTGGCAAGTGTGCTGACACTGCGTTTCTCAAAATCGGAGGGCGTGCCGAAGCTCTCTCTGTCTTAGGGAAAGCGTCAAAGAGCATCCGGTATGATAAAATCAGCCATTTTTATTCATTTTTTTCTCTCTCTTCTTTTCCTGAATTCTCTCTTAGAACTTGAGGCAGAAGTTCTGCAATGTTTAAATCTGCATTTCTTAATTGGCTGTATTTTATCAAGTGATAGCAAATATACGCGTGGTGATTTGTTATCACTTTGAATTAATTATCACTTTTCATTAGAAAAATTAAGAAATACAGTAAACAATTTGATTTAAGTTTAATTATTTAGATCAAGCTTCTGTTTTGAAGGCACACGAGAATTATTTGGGAACAAACCTTGTAAACCGTGGTCATACATTGAGAGCGATACATGAGACAGTATTCTCTCTTCGAAATTTCACAGAATAACATTCAACCCCGCACTCATAATAAAATTGAACTACTAGCTTTTAATATTTTTAAAGTATATTCTCTGTTTTAAACATTTCCTTTTCCTACCATAAAATGGTATCATTTCTGATTTTATAGAGGCTTTTACAGACAAAACAATACAGAATGATTATAAATTACTACTAATTGAAAGATTTAAGTTT
The DNA here is from genome assembly GCF_947563725.1 of Argiope bruennichi. Lineage (NCBI taxonomy): Eukaryota > Metazoa > Arthropoda > Arachnida > Araneae > Araneidae > Argiope > Argiope bruennichi. The sequence continues at coordinate 125,276,280 of NC_079163.1, forward strand.
TTATGATAGTTTAAGTGCGATAATCCATGAAATAGAAGATATATTTTATTGAAATTCGGTTAAAAAAAAGCAGCACTTTAGGATATTCGGAAATAGACAATAAAATAAATTACAAATCAACATACCCCAATTTCTTATCATTTCAAATATATTTTCTTCAAATCAATTCGTTACTGTTATCAAAATTGAACTACAAGTTTCCCAGTACATGGTATCTGGATTACTCATCGTATCTGGTGTAACTGGAAAACATACCAGGATATTTGGGAGTGTTCCTGTAATTCAAGTTGATTAATTAATAAATTATTTTAGGTAGAAAGTATCCTTTGATGAACACAGAGCATGATTATTTAGTCACAACAAATGTAGACCTCTTCTTTATCACTTATAATAATAATGTTCTATAAAAATGACAATGTCTCTTGCTTCTGATTTCCCCAACCTACCCTGTATATATGTATTAAATAATATAAACAGTTTGAACAAATCAGAGACCAAACAATATTATAATGATACTTTGCAGTTTCAACTTTTGATAGGCACAAAGATCGCTTATTGATGATGAAAATATTGATTATCCTTCCTAAATTATAAGTTCTAAAAAATACACTGTATAAAATTTCGCCATCTAACATGGCTTCTTAAAAGGACCATAACCTGAAAGTGATTTTAGTAGTAAACGTTTTTCCTTGCAGTTGATTTATGTCTTCCTTACAATTTTGCTGAATGTTGCAATGAAATATCCATTTTTATCCCCGAGTTATTGGCTTAGTCCCAAATAGATCCACCTGACAAAGCAAAACACAAATTACGAAGCAATCGGGATCTTATGAAGCAGCTAAAATTTCTTTAAAATGTTTTCTTTGTGTTATTTATTTTCTAACTTTTTTGTAATGCAGAATCCATCTGTATAAATTATTGATGGTACTTTTTTATGCGGTGCAAACAGTTCATTAAAAAGTTGAAAAAAAGTACCAGTATATGTTCCCCGGAAGATAAAAGTGAAATGTTTATTTCAGGTTCAATGACATATTCAGTTTTTTTTTTTTTTTTTTTCCCTAAGAATTAAAAATATTTATCATTCGGTTCGATAAATCAACGATTTGATTTTATCTAACTAAAATAATATATTAAGTTCGAAATCGGCGATTTTAAATTTAATATCTTACTTATTCTTTTTCCATAATAATTGCTGCAACTATATGAAGCTGTGGTAAATTACCTGTCTTGGTTTTTAGAGCACAGGGCACGGTACCGAGACTCTATTGCATCAAAATTTAATCTATGTAAGCTCGTTTGATATTCATTCATTCGATTGGCATCGCATTTTCTTTCTGTAGTGTGGTGTGAAATTTTTCAAAGTTCCTCTAAGTCATCGCCCTCATCATATGACCACTCTCCAAGGTTATTACGTGGGAAGATAAAAGTGAAATAAATAACCATAGAGTATCTTCTAAATAATATTCAAGAGTCAATACTTCTGTAATTTTTACTTTTATGTGATACAATAATTCTGACAAATATGACAATTTTAAAATGATTTCTTTAGTATTATTAGCAGGAACATTGATAGTTCAATTAGTTTTCTTTTGATTAAATGCACAATATGATGAGGTTGTAAGCAGATAATTTAGATTAGAGATTTAAAGCTTGTGGTACAGGCATCCCTCGAGCAGGATTATTTGGGAATACCCGAAAGTAAAGACATAAAACAAAAGGTATTAAATTTTTTTAAAAAAAATGAAGAATTTTGTTCCTTTAAGTTCTAAGTTCAAAATATTTAATACCTTTCACGAACAAAAAAAAAAAAAAAAAAAAAAAAAAAAAAACTAATGGAGAGAGCACACACGCACGCCTAATGCATATAAGCTTCATGCATTTCTCTTCATTTGAATATAATTTTATAAAGCTCATCTCCATGAAACAAGTTCAATAGACTGCACTAATATTGCCTTCCAACGGAATAAATAGTTATAAATAATAACTCTTGTTACCTTTCATGATAAGTTAATGTGAAATTATTTCAAAGGTGTTTTCATTTGTTTTAGTGTTGTAATATAAATCAGAAAAAGTGGTCTATCAGAAACTTTATCACTTAATAAATGTGTTATTCTCATCACCACTTAGGAAAATTGTAGACTTTGAGCATGGCCGTGAACGCCACAAGTGATCAGAATTTCATTTTCAGAATTTTGCAATGAACGTTTAGTGCTTCTTAGTATAGTGCGGAAAGTCGAGTATGCACTTTCAGCAAATTTTTATAGACCGATTAGAATGAGTCTGACAAAGTAATAAAATTTTATTTCAAGCTCTCATACTATATTTTATTTATATAAGTTATTGCGTTTACGTGTATGCAGTTGTACTGACCAATAGTTAACAGACTGAAACCAAAAATTTGAAATGCATGTACACTTTAGATGTTAAATCTGTGTATAAAATTTCATTCTTTTAGTTCCCTAAGTTTTGTTGTTATCGCTCACATTTGCCTTTCAAAGGCAGACAAACAAATTTCTGTGAATAACTTTTATTCCAAATTCGACAGAAGTCGACAGCAAACATAATTCCAAAAATGTATTTTTCGGAATCAGTGAGGTCTGAAATGAGAAGATCCGTCAAAATCTTAAGTTCGAATTTTTTTTTACGGTTGTAATACTTTCTCTTCGCATTCTTCGTATAAGAGAAAATAAATAATGGAATAAAATGTAAAATCAAGAATATATGTTACAAATGTTATTAAGTCAATTCGAGTCGATTGGATTAAGCTAACTTAAACCTCAAAATCATTAATAAAAACTTATTTGCGCTTGGATTGGCGATATGGCAAAAAAAGCATTAAAAAATAAAACTAATCCAGTACTAGAAGAAGAGAAAACGATAAGGAACCGATGATTTATGTCACTAAATTAAGTTCTGCGTAATGAATATAAGTGATTCATTGCTTTACAATAATTAAAACTAAACAGGGTAAAAATTTTAATTCTAGAGATAGAAAAGGTCCATTTGAATATGAATGAAATACTCGATAATTTTAAGAAATTGTTAAATATCCTACACGAAAGTTGAATCCCCAAGCAAATAGCACTTCCATTAATAAAAGATGACATATTTTCTGAGACTAATATATTATATGCGGACCAAAGATTTTTCGAGTTCAAGGACACGTAATTCAACTTGGAGAGCGCAACCTATTAAAACCAAACCTGTTAACTCTGCGTTACAGATTGAAAAAGAGCAACCTTAAAAATCTAGCTCATGCTAATGCACTACTCTATTTCTTATGAACCTGAAAACCACAAATTGTGTGGAAGTTTGTTTCGAGTGTTTCTTGTAATACCCTCAAGTATTTTTTAACATCCGCAGAAGAAAGAAAAAATAGATAAATACATGGCATTTAGGCTTTTCAATTTCTACTTTATTTTTCAAGAAAAGTCAAAATATGATATCACCAATTAACCTCAATAATTTTTGGATGATATTGAATACTTGAATGTTTAGCAGAATTCCTAACTCAACATTTTCTGTCTGAAAAAATTAATTTCGGGTGGAAATATTTCCGCTATTTAAAAATTTTGAAAAAACTGAAGCATTGTTTAATGATAAAAATAAATCCAATACAAAAATAGTAAAATCAAGATGATTTTTTTTACTTAATTTATTTGTTACAGTAAATATCTTATTATACACAGTCTTATTCAGACTTCGGCTATTTTTGCTCTTTTTTCAATTAATTTTGAATAGTTTAGTTATTGATGAATGAAAATTTTTAGTGAATAAATTTTAAGCAAATATTTAATGGTTTTTGATTATTTAAAATTTATTAAAAATATTTTGTTAAACTTAGTTTTTCATTATTCTCTTTTGTATACATTCTCACAATTATTATTTTTTTTTTCCGAATTATTAAAACATCATGGAAAGTAGGATTAAAGCAGTGATTCAGAAAATTTAAACAAAATGTTTTAAATCAAGTTGATATTTTAAATCATTTTTAATTTTTCGTCTACAAAATATACTAAGAGAAAATATTTTAGTTATTAAATTTTGACTCGAGATTTTGACGAATCTCCACGATTCATGCCTCCCTAAGTTCGAAAATATTCTGGGCATGTGTATGGCTGTAATTACGATAACGCTAAAATGCTTTGAGCTAGACGGATGAAATTTGGTATGTTGTTTTCATATCAGATTTGCATGTATCTACCAAATTTTGGACGAAATCGAGTCAAAGAAAGTTTGCTCGTCCGTCCGAGTGCAAGAGAATGTGATAGTTGTAAAAGTAAAGAGCTAGATGGGTAAAATTTGGTACACATCTTCTTTAAATAATTTTACAGTGTAGATCTGTATAGAATTTGTATGAAATATGTCAAGGGATTGACCGTCTGTCGGTCATACATGTAAATGAGATTATTCATAAACGCAATGACTGAGATAAATCAAGGTTGATATGTGTTCTTTTTGCTAAAATTGTAGTTCTGTGCCAAATTTTGGTTGAAACGAGAAAACCAGTATTACTCTGCCTGCCCCCTCGTTTGGTCTTTATCCCATGCTTAAGAGATGCTGCCCAGAATTACGTTTGGTTTGAATAAGAACATAAATTGATCGAACACCAACATAGCTCTAATCTTTTTTTTTTATTTATCTTTAATAAACTTCCATTTTAACTTTTTTAATCCCAAGGAATGCTGGTATAATAAAAATCCCTCAGAGAAATAATTTACTTACCCAAAACCTTCAGCTAGCTATGAAAGGAAACAAATAAATGAATTCAATGTCAAATACGTTTCGCTCAAATGCTGTCGACAAGCTGCATTAGCTGATCTAATGTAGATTGAATGTTGTAGCTAAAAACACATTTGGGGAATGGCAAAAATAAACTAATTAACTGTTGTTTTATCGTAATGTCTATTGTTTGCTCACGGGAAATAATTTTCAGGTTTATTCTAATCCTTCATAACGAAAATATGTGGCATCGTCTATCTATATATAATATTCTGATATCGTCTTTATTTTAAGAGTATATACAGGTGGTTATCAAAATAATGGAAATACCTGTAAATGAAAGTGGCATTTTTGAATGCGTTTTATAACCATTAAAATACAATAATAGCTTCCGGTTTTTTTTATAAATAGCAGTGTCTATATTCTGGTAGTATGTGTTAGCTTTATTGAAGTTCTGTAATTCTTGGATTTATTTCAAAAACGTAAAATGTCGGACCTCTGAGATTTTCAAAAAGGCCAAATTGTAGGAGCCCATCTAGCTGGAGCAAGTGTGACCGAAACATCCCAAATTTTATTCGTTTCTAGAGGTTCAGTGTTTAAAGTCATGACAGCATATCCACAGCGCGGCAAGACAAGCTCGGCAAAGCAAAATAGAGGACGGAAAGAGAAGCTCAACGAACGAGACCGATGGGTATTGAAGCGGATTGCAATGTCTAAAAAGCGAACAACTGCATCAAAAGTGACCGCAGAGCTCAATACCGATCTGGATTCTCCAGTGTCAGTGATTATAGTTTAAAGACACCTTCATAAACAGAGCATTTATGGCAGAGCAGCAATTCCCACGCCACTTGTCACAGATGTTAATGGTAAACGTCGTCTACAGTGATATGACACTCACAAAACCTGGTCGATTGATAAGTGGAAGAAAGTAATATGATCTGACGAATCGTATTTCACACTTTTTTCTACAACAGAACGGGTGCACGTTTGGAGGACACCTGCACAAGCGTATGATCGTGATTGTCTCTTTCCAACTGTCAAGAATGGAGGTGGATCTGTCATGATAGGGGCAGTCATATCGTGGTTTTCTGCTGGACCAATCGTAACCTTGAAAGGAAGGATCACTGGGGAGAAGTATAGAAAAATTTTAGATGACCAGGTCCATCTTATGATACAAACTTCCTATGATGCAAACTCTATCCATGCAGCGAGACTTGTCCAATCATGATTATTTGATGAACTCGCGGATGAAGTTAAACTGCCTTGGCCTGCACAGTCACTCAACCTCAATATAATTGAACCGTTAAGGTCTATTTTAGAGTGTTCAATACGGAATTGATATCCTCCAGCAACATCTCTCCCAGAACTTTCACAATATCTCTAGGAAGAATGGTATAATATTCCTCTAAATACAATTCAACACTTGTATGAATCGATTCCCAGGCAAATTCAAGCTGTATTACATGCCAAAGACGGTCCTACATCATACTTTTAAAGGAGTCTTTATAAATCTAAGGTGTTTCCGTTATTTTGATAACCACCTGTATTTTACTGTTGAATTGCCTATATAACTGCAACGATTACTCTTTTTATTTATTCAGTTTATTAGTTATTTATATGTATTTATTTTTGTGGTTTTGATGTAAATTAAGAAGAAATGCGTCATAAGCCGGTTTATCTCATTTTTAAAGTTTCATAAACAAAGCCATTGAAACGTTAGCATTCATAATTGGAAGAAATGAACCATCTTAAAAAGGAATATTCATTGTAAATAATTATTTTAAATTGTGGTATCTTTTCAAGTGAATGTAAAGAAATTATTTATTTATGTTTTAACATTATACTAAATATGTAATACTCTATACTAAACTATTTTCAAGTTAATGAATATGACTGTTTAGATAAATAATAGATTCTTCTGAATCTATGCTGGTGCCCTTTAAATCCGTCGTAGTCAAACGTCCTCTCACTGGTGTGGTATGTTAGCCTAGAGAAGAGGAGAGGGTGGCAGCTCAGGTGTCATCCTCGTCATTTGATCGCAGTTCAAAATTACGAGATCCGTCCCAAAATAGCCCTAGTATTTCTTTAAAACGGGACAGGTAAAATAATTAAACTAAACTAATCTGCATCTATACTACTAATTTTTAGATTTCGGAAAATGATTTTCCTTAATTTTATTTTAATTTACTTCTTTATTTTTACTTCTTTATTACGAATTTATGCTGCATACACTAAAATAATTATTATGAATGATATATGAAAGGCGTAATCTTATGTACCCCCAAGTCTCAGTATTCAACACTCATAATAAAGATTATTAATAATAATATAAATAACATACATTATAAAACATTATATTACATAATAGCTTGAAGAATCATTCAAAATGGATCGCTGCTATCACTGAGTTGAAAATTTTCTCCCCTGAACTGAAAATAACTGAAATGTCACCATAGATGATAAAAATATTCTAGACAGAATATAACATTTTTATCTTTAAACTATTATTTGAAGCACATAATTATTTAAAATATGAATTGTTTTATTCCTTTTTAAAAACATATTTCTGCATTTTCTACTTTTTCTGACATAAGAATGAAAAATGTTTTCTTTTCTTTCATTTATTTGCGTATATTTATCTGAATAGGATGCAGTGATCTGCAGGTGACAAAAATTGTCCTCAATGTGGCAAATGAAAAATATAAGATAAATATTAATATATATATAAGAAATAAGATAAATATATAAGAAAAGGTATATTTGTTCTTGCTTCCATAAAATGACTAAAACTGTCAAAAAGATAATGGGAAAATGTGATTGAATTGAATTTTCAGATCGAGATGTTGAATGTACCAGTTTTTCACTTTTTAAATATTTATTTGGTGTGTGCTTTTAATCAACATCTCGAAGACATTATTTTTGACTTAAAGGCTTAAAAGAGAAAATTTTTCAGTATTTATTTTGTTTGTCTGTTTCGTCAACAACTGCTTCTAAAAGAGCACATAGGCTACTCAAAATAGTTTGATAAATTACTTACACATATCATTTTTAACATTTTTATTTTATTTATTATGTATAAAAGATAAAACCAAAAGATGAACATATATAGTATATTTATTAAAATATTCTCTCTAAAATACTGTAGTAAATATACAGATTTTTAAAAGAGAATGCTTTCTTATATAGCAAAAATGCATTTAAATAATGCTTAGGGAGTATAGTACGGAGTATCAGGAAAAACTTGTTTAAATTCAAAGTTTCAAGTCCACAAAGAATTGTCACTAGGTTCGTATATTTTACAAAAAATGTTTTAGTCAAATTGAAAAATATTTAGTTCTTCCCGAACGAGCCTAAAGTTTGAATTATTTTGATAAAACGCACAGATTTCCACCTTTTTTTTAAAAAAAAAGAACATAAATTGAAAGTAAATTTCTGCTTTCAAGTGCAAAAATGTAAAATTTAAAACATTAATTAACAGTAAAAAAATTATATCTATGTCTTGTAAAATTTAGATATCCCGAATTAGCATAAAGTTATTGTTTTTTCGGAAAATGAAAGTCTGTTGGGAATGATTCAATTTGACTTTTCTCTTTTACAATTTTCTACTTTTACTACTATACTCTTCTCTAAATTACTGTTTTTTATTAGCAAATTTTTTGTAACCAGTGGCGAACTGGATCTGAAAATAATAGTTAATAGGCAGCAACGGGGACACACACATACATACATATATATATATATATATATATATATATATATAAATATATATATATATAATTTAAATTGATTTCCAAAGTTATATCTTAATTTCACCCATATAGACTTCGTTCTAAAATATTCTCTTATTTCCTGAACTAATTCTACCTTTTATTTAATTAATGCTACACGAGCTATGTAAAATTACATAAATCCGCACTTTCACATGCTTCAAGTGGAGAGATAAAAATCTATCAAGCTAGGCGAATGCTTTTAAAAGATATCTGGATTATCCTTACCTCAATCGACACGTCTAAATAAATTCCTCTCAGAATCTCACAGTATATAATCACCGGGGATAAATATTTCGGCCTTTCTGCTCTTGTATCGCTTGTGAATGGACGCCAGTTTCGTCCTTGTACATATATTATGCCTCCCGGGATGGAATAAAAGCGAAGTTTTAAAATTCAAAGTATCTTCTCTCTCTTCAGCCAAGAAACTACTCAAAAATATATATGTTTACATTATATATATATATATATATATATATATATATATATATATAACGCACATCAAGGAAAATTAAATGAGGAAAAGCTAATGAAAATTTTATCCCTGTAAATATATACTGTGAGATTTTAATAGGGATTTCTTACACGCATCGACCACCGACAAGGAAATCATAGGGAACTTTTAGAAGAATTTGTTTAAATCAGCAATATTTTATCACTTCGCTCGGAGTGTGAGAATCGCTGACGAAAGCATTTTCACAGACCTTTTGTAGCATTAATTAACTAGAAAAAGTAGAATCGAATATTTTAGAATAAAGTTAATATGTGTTGAATTGAGCGAAAAATTAGGAAATTAATTTTTAAATTAGGTTTTAAAACATCATTACAATTCCCCCCCCCCCACCTGGAAGTTCCCAAACATGGAAGTGCGTCGGGGTCCTTCGACACACAGCCATACGTTACAGTGATGTTCAAGTAAGAAATTAAAATTTAAAGACATATTAAAAGAGATACCTAAGTTTCCCTTACCTTTACATTAATAGAGAAATCATTTTGAAGAAGATTATTTAAAATAGAAAAAAGATAAAGTGATATCTCTAAAAATATTAGATAACTTAAATATTTAACAATACCAAAATAATAATATTAAAATGTACAATATAAAAATTATTTTCTGGAGAAACTCAGCTGATTGTCTCCATTTGATGAGGAATGTCTCAACGGCAAGCTTGCGCACAATGGTGTCCTTTAATAGTAGAAGACTCACTAAAATTATCAAATTGGGTGTAACATAATGGGATAATAAATTGAACTTATATAATAATAAAATATCAACATAGTTCTGATTTTGTATGAAACACTTGAATATGAAAATAATAAATATGAGAGTTAAATTACTCTTATTATAAACATTAATGCTCAAACAAATAGTATAAAAATGTGTAATTTTAAAAGAAAATTTTTTTTAATCTACTAGTTAGCCAATTAGTGGTGACAATTTAAACCTTGTCCACTATTAGTGGGCGAAACTTAATGACCTAAAAATTAGGACATCAAGAAGGGGAATGTAATTCTTATTCTCTCTCCACTCTCATCCAGGAATATTTGTTTCCAAAGTTGAGAACAAAATATCCGGGATAAAATTAGAAAGAGATAGAAATTAATTGGGAGGTTGACCCTATACTCACATCTCAATAAGACTGCTGTATTTGAATTTATGTTGTGATGATAGTATAAAACACAAGTGATATCTTGGAAAACTGGATCAGTCAGCACAGACAAGGAGCTTCAATTTCTTGAAGCTATGACAAGGAGCACAAACACTAGGGTATTGAGCAGCACAGCAGGAATGTCGGATGAGGTCACAGGTAACGGGAGGCAGTGAAGGAAGGTAATTCAACGAAAACTGGACCCTTGAGTACGGATGGCAGAGGATATTGCTTCGGCTGACGTGGAACGGCGTGGCTGGATCCGAAGGCAGCAAAGAAGCTACGTCACGGGAGACAGCGCGGCCGAACCAGAACGGAACCATCTTAAGGGCAACGACGGTTTAAGTCCTCTCCTCCAGGGAATTTAATTTTAATTCTTTTAATTAATTTGACAATTTGGGCACAGAGAACTATCCTTGTCGACTCTTACAAGTAATGCATAATTTTTGAAGCAAAGTCGTGGCCAAAGACGGAAAAGACGCTTTGAATTTTTAACTTCGTTTTATTTCCATCTCGGGAGACATGATTTATGAACAAACAGAAGCGATGAACACAACACAGAACGACACAAAATGAAATGAGGAAAAGCTAAGGAAAATTTTATCCCTGCGAATATATATATATATACAGTGAGATTTTAATAGGGATTTCCTACAAGCGTCGACCACAGACAAGGGAATCATAAGCATCTTTTAGAAGAATTTGCTTGTCAGCAATATTTTATCTCTTCACTCGGAGTGTAGGAATCGCCGACGAAAGCATTTTCACAGAGCTTTTGTTGCATTAATTAAATAGAAAAAGTGGAATGGAATCAAGAAATAAGAGAATATTTTAGAATGAGTTAATATGTGAGGGAAAAATTAGGAAATTAATTTTTAAAATATCTTTACATATATATAATTAAAATCGATAAATTAACAGAATTTATTCCCAATTTAAAAGATATACAAGATGCAATATTAATTACTGTATATAAATATTATACATATTTAAGGAAGTAAGGAATATCAAAAATGAATGATAATTATTTCTGCATCCAAATCACCTAATAATTCCTTTTCAATTGAAAACAAACGCACTTAAAAGAGCACCGTTAATAGGTGCAGGGCTTTCGTTAATCTTTTGAATATTAATATTTTCTTTTAGATTAGAAATATGTTCATTATTTTATTAAAGATAAAAAAGTTGAAATACACAGCTTATCTATTATATAACTAACCAATAAAATCTGTAATGCCAGCCAGGGTTAAAAATATATCTTTTCGTCTGTATTATTATTGGATGCACAAATCCCAAACAACTCAGACAGGATTTCTTAATGTTTAAATTGACTGATTTGTCGATGTATGAATAAACCTAAATATGGATAAGAATTAGTTATGGGATCATAAACTTCACGTTTACAATTTTTATGCTGGTTTGTGGCAAAGGTCAATTAGCTAAGATTTCAAATTTTTATAATTTTAAACTTATTCTGATTTATTAGAAATTATTACTGATATTTTCCTTCTGCAGTATTTGTATTTTGTATTTGGCATTACATTTTATTCTGCTAGTGGATCTCTATTTGTTTCAATAAAGTTTCAATGATTAATTTTGATTTGAATATTATGAAAAGAGAAGATCCTACAACAAGAAAACAGAGCTTCTAATGTTATTATATACACTATCTACAAATAAGTATTTGAGCATCCATGCAAATGAGAATATCTGTGCTCCTGACCTACGTCACGCATTCTGTACTCAAATATCACGAAGGAAACAGCATTGGCATTCGTCGCATGCAAGATGCCACGAAATTCAGAGCCGTCTGACTTCGAGAAAGGTGTAATTGTCGGATAACATAGAAATGGCCGATACTTAAGGGACATATCTTGTAAGTTAAACATTTCAAAATCGACAGTGGCCTTTTGTAATTAAGAAGTGGAAGGTGTGTGGTGATTATTGGAATATGCTACGATCCAGTAGACCCACGAAATTAAGAGATAGAGATTGACGACTGCTATTCAAAGAAATGCGGAAAAACCGCATCAAACGGATGGCCCGCATATTCCAGGAGTTACAATAAGCCTCCAGGACTGTTTTTTCTATAAATACCATTCGAAAGGAAGAATATTTGCTTGAATCCATGGTCGTGTTGCTGGCCATAAGCCTTTGATTACAATATCTAACGGCGCTGCTTGGTTGAGGTGGTTCAAAGCACGTCGAAATTGGACCTTTAGATGAGAGGAAACAGGTTCTCTGCTGTGATGAATAAAGGTTCAATCTCTACCAGTCGGATGGCAGTCTATGTTTGGCGTATGCATGGATAACTCCTTTTACCAGAATGCATTGTGCCTACAGTAAAGTGTCGCCGAGATGGAATTATGATCTGGGGATGTTTCTATTGGTATGGACCGGGACCCTTAATCCCAATTCATGATAAGCTCGATGCGGTTCCTACTCCACTATTCTATACAACAACGTGCTTCCTATGCTGTGGCAATTTTACAGGGTGGATCATTGTTATTTCCAAGATAATGCCAGTTGTCATGTTGCGAAGTTCACCATGTGAAGTGGAGTGAACCGACTGGACTGACCTTCCCAGAGTGCAGACTTGAATTTTATAGAAAACCCCTGGGACAAGTTGGATCACCAAATTAAGGGTTGCAGCAACCGTCCAAAAACAATGAAAGAACTTTCATGTCTTTTCCAAGCCGAGTAGAAGATACCATTTCCATCATCCAGACACTTGTGGGGAAATTATGCCCCGGCTGTAGTTGCGTCCGGTGGAGACTGTACCAACTATTGATTACTAATAAACTGCGTTTATATCTTTGATCAGAGGTGTCCAATCACTTATTGGTGGATAGTGTATATCGATTACCGAGAAGAAATTTCTTCTGTGATTAACAAGGCTAATGATCATCTGTAATGTTTTCAGAACCTCTTTGTCTTGTTATTTACTATAAAAAAAATGGATTTGATGTACAAATTTATTTTCAATTATTTATAATTGATTTCATTCTCCTTTTATAGTTACAAAATGTGCTGAGTCAATTTTCATTGAACAAACATTTTTGGAAAATATAGGAGATTTTTCACATCATTTTGGCAACTTCGCTATAGATTTATATATGAATCCAATAAATTATAATCGGTAGTTTTATTTTCATAGTCTTTATTAGCTCCTTTTTTTTCAAGAGGACAATCTTTATTATTATGAAATAATATTTTAAGCAATAAATAAATAAATAATAAATTTATTTCAAAATGAAAAAAGCTGAGTAGAATGATTATTATTGGCTTATAAATATTGAATTTTTCGTTGGAAGTCACTTAATGCCATCCTTAATATTAGTGTAGCCCTTAATATTGCCCTTGAGACCATGCAGACGATTGATTAGAAATTCCAATCCTTTTTCCTTGCCCATTCCCGTATGATAACAAATAATTATTGTATTTATTAAAGACATTGGACTTATTTCTCTACAGTTTATTTTTTATTTATTAATGATGAACAATATTTGACATTGGAACTTTCGTGTCATATTTTCTCCAATAATCCAATAAACGAAGCCTTAATTCGCTAGAGCATGAAAAATGCGGAATGATCAGAGAACTAAAGGTTAAAATCTCAACATTTTCATTTTTATTAGAATTTTAGTTTATTATCGTAAAATAAAAGCATCTACCAAATATTTCTTTTTAATTTGCGACACACTTTTAATAATTCGAAATTTTATTTTTCGTTTTGTTGGTACTTTTTTTCTTTTTATCGCGCAGTGAGCCATTCGAAATTACTACTTCCTGAATGGCGTTTCCTCCAGCTAGTATCCCGTCATCCCCTGGTGACAAGCTGGTCGGAAAAGTTAATGGCGACCATGCAATGATGGAAGACGTCTCAGCAACGCAAAATCATAGTGTTCAGCTTCCTTCTGGAGGTTTTGGAATTAATAGTAAACAAAGTCAAGATGAACACAATCAGAGACCCCACTATTCTATTCCCGGAATCCTTCATTTTATTCAACATGAATGGGCTAGGTTCGAAATGGAAAGAGCTCAGTGGGAAGTTGAAAGGGCTGAACTTCAAGTAAGTGTATTTACAAGCGCAGTTAACGATTCGCATCTTTCATTGTTGTTCGGGTGGATGAATGAAAAGCTATGAATTCACGTCGATTTCTTTATATATGATTATTAGTCTGATCATAGAAAAAAAAAAGTGCCTGCCCGATATTTCATTTATATCAAGATGGCGTTTTAGTATTGAATTCCGCACCTCAAAAATAAAAATAGCCTAAATTTCTACGGAGTGATCATCGGAAACCTAAAAAAAAAAAAAACAATTACAAATTTTAGTAAGCGTGAAAAAGTAAATTAATGTTGGCTTGATTGCAAAATTTGAGCTTTTTTTTTCCCTTCTAAATTTATTGTATTAAAGGTTTGTGTTTACAGAACTTTTCATTACTGTTTATATTACTTATTAGGGTTATATTAAGAAGATTTAATAATATGCTTAGTTATTATTAATATTTATTATTTTTATAGAATAATATTTTGAGATATCGATAGTGTTTTTGTTAGAAGAACAAAAAAATTAGACTGATTTATTGCATGTCATTCAACTTTGTAAAATTTTGTTTTGATTTTAAATATGAGCTACTTTGGTGTTTTGTGTTTATTTCACTCTGTTTGTTCAATATAACCTAATTTTGGCTTATTTCTTTTTAGTATGCCCATATATCTATATATTTCATATTGGGAATCTGCTTTGGTTTAAAGCAAAAGTAGTTATTTTACTAAATTTTGAATGACTTTCAATTTCCCCCCTCCATCTGCCATGTTTAAGTTTATATGAGTTTACTTTTCCGTTTTATGTTTGCAATATTACTGGAAAAAATCTTGTATTTAAAATAAATGGCACTATTTCAAGTTTTTGCTCTAAGTACCTAATTAAAGGAATGAAGTGCTTGACTTGTATTTGCATATTTTGTGATCAGGTATTCCAATCTTTTAAAGATTGCATTCGTTAAGCTGTTTATAATATTTGTTGTGATTTAATTTAAAAGTTCACTGAAACCTAGAAAGGGATTTCTGAATTTTTGTATAAATTATTCATATTTAGGCGTGGTTTATAAATCTTTGTTGTTAATCGTGGTTAAAATGTTGTTCCTTTTTTTTTATAAACTAATTATATGGAATATAATAAATATTTTCCTATGCATCATAAGCAATTGTTGCTAAGTTCTTTTAACTGAAAATTTTCGAAGTATCGTATAATAATATTTAATAGAATATTGCTATGTATTATTTATGGAAATTGGTGGAAAAATCATACACTTTTGTAACAGTAAATGGTAAGTAAATTATACATATTATTAAGAGTACAGTCCTTTCATATCAATAGTAACAGATGTGTTATATTAATGATATGAGAAAATCTGATAATGAAAGAAATCAATTATTGGTAAACCTTCGATAACTGGTCTTATATTTCTTTAGATTTTCATGTTTGGAAAATAAATTCTTTTTCAAAGTAATTTTACTAGGAAGAAGGTAAATAATATTTCAAAGAATAAATCTATGAAAAATAAATGAAGATAAACTAGTTGAATATAAATATACTGAGCCCGAATATTATCTAAGTAATGATCGTTTGATGAATTCATTATTGTTATCTTAAATGGACTTAATATTATCATTATGTTTTATATACTGATTGAACAGTTTTTTTATTAGATGATGTTCCAAAATTTGACTATACTTAGCTGTTGAATCTAAATTCAGTTTCTGTAGCTTTCTTCTCTTTTTATTCTTTTTTTTCAAATTAAATTAATTTTTAACACAGTATTCCTTTACTTTGAAAATTTTCTGTTTTAGATAGTAAAATAATCACTTTTGGTTAAATGTTAAAAAATAAAACAATTTAAAAAAATATTATTTCTTACGTATATCAAAATTTTGTGAGATAATTAACAGTCTTTCAAGATGAAACTTTTATTAGAATGATAGTTTCTTTATTTGGTATATTCTATATCGAGCAAAGTATATTTATGTAATGTAATGTAATGAAATCTCTGATTGGCTTTCTTTTTTCATTTGTAGCATTATATATCAATTTCTATCTTAGCTTAAATGTTAAGAATTAGTTTTATATGTATTCATTTTGAATAATCTGCAAGCCTACAGTCATAAAGGAAGAGCTAATCATTCTAATATTAGATATTATTATTATAGTGCTTATAAGAAGTGCATTAGATGAAATTTCAAATGAACTATGGTAATTATACTAAAACTTTTTGGTACATTGTTGAGTCTCGAAAAAAACAAGCATTTGTAATGAATTCAAAAAACGTAATTAGAATTTTTTTCTATAAAATTGTTATAATGCATTTTGTGTTTGATGCTCTCGATGTCGTGTATAAAATGAAAGTTTATTAGAAACCTTACTAACCTCTTGCTCTTAGTATTTATTTAACATTCTAATCATGTGGTTGATTCTATTTGAGACATTTGTTATTATTTCAATTTGTATGATAACTGAAAGGACGCATGAAATATTTAAGATTATCAAAGGATTTGAGCAACTCGTGGTGTTACAAATACCACTGAAGTAATAGAATAGGATGAAAAATAAAAGCTGAAATGAAGTTAGAACAAGACTTATTAAAGGTATAAAGAGTGTTCGGATTGATGTAAAATAGAACTTTTTAAATATTTAATATTGTGCTTCATGTCTAAATTTTCCGACTTGATGCTTTTTTAAATTTAATTTTCCTTGCATATTTATTGTCATAGTAAAATCGCATTGATTTACCAAAGGGCGAGTTTATTTATTATATGTGTACTTTTATTTTTGCAACATCTCGAGGTCATGAAATATTGTACCAAGAATTGAAAGTTGAATGGTATTTATAGTTAAGATAATAGATAAGGCAGTCTCTATTAGTGTAAGGGAACATTAGATTTTTTATTGTAAACTTTTATATAGACTAACAATATTTACATGCAAATATTTTTATCTGATCAATGTATAAGTCTTTTAAGCAAAAATATTTAAATTCTGTTTGTATATTTATATTATCTTTAGGATCTGACAGCAAAGATCAAGTTTATACAAAAAAAAAAAAAAAAAAAAAAAAGATTTTAATACAAGAGGAATTTATACTTATTTCAGTTGTGGAAACATTTTAATTATATTTTAAAAATATAAATATTTTTATTTTTGAACCTAATTTCCTCATCATATAAACTTATTTTATTGAAATGTTATTTTTATTTTTTGCAGTAGCAAACATTCAGTATATATCTTTTTTTGGCATTTTTTTTATGTAGTTTGTTTTTAAGATTATTTTTTATTTTAAAAACCCGAGGTAGCTATTGAGAATTATAATAATGTTTTTTATTGCATAATTTCACTGCATATAAAAGCTGTAATTTTCAAAAATCATTAATAAGATTATAAATTTCATTTCACGTCCACTGTAAGTATAACTTTTATTCACATTTTATATATATTGCGCCTAGTATTGTTAGAAATAGTTAGCCCCACTCTCCATGAAGTATTTACTGAGTATACATTCAGGCATGTGGAGGTAGTTTAGTGGTGGGTATTTATTTTTCAATGTTTTTTCTTTCATGATAATTTTTACATTAGGGACTGGCTTTGGAGTATTTTATGTTTTCTACAATTCTTAAGTAAATAACTACACCTCCTCATTTTTTTAAAGATGTTATTGAAGCAGGGTTAAAATCAAATAAGTTACTGCAGAGTTCCATAAAAGGAATTGTGGTTCCAAGTGAGATTACATAAAAGACTGATTGTCTTTTCTTTTTCAGATTTTTCAAATTATATAGAGGTAAAAATACTTAAGAAAATTATCAAACTGAAAACCATTTTAATTGTAATTTATTTTCATTATTTATGTTTCCAGTTTTGGGGCCATTGTAACTTTTTTCTTTATACAAAGTTTTTCAAAAATGGTCAAAAGTTAAAAAAAAAAAAAAAAAAAAAAATCCTTGATATAATTTCAAGGTTTCCATATATAACCCACCATTGGGGAATTCAGTTTTATTAGATGCTGTGCATTTAATATCTGCTGAAGATTAACAAAATAACATGTTTTTATTTCCTTTAGAAAAAAAAATAGTATAAGCTAAAGAAAACTATATTATATATTACACAATATCATTTATAGTAGATATTTTACGTTATTCCTTTATACAGCTGATGATACATTAGATTCTTGTGTTTTTGTGTATGTGGGTATATTTTTGACTTGGCTTTTATTAATAATCATATGGCTTTATAAAACCATGAAATAATATTCAGCATGTAGTATTTTTAACTGTGACAAGAATTTTCTAAAATTGTTAAGTATAGATATTTTAGATAAGGAGAGAGTTGTAAAGGGGGGCACAGATTTCACAAAACAATTTTTAATTCACTATAGTGATTTAATTCACTAGTTTAGTGAATTAAAGAGTGCAGTTTATAAAAATCTAATAGTATGCTCTTTAATTTTTTTTTTAAATATAAGAACAGCAAAATACAAACAATTAGCTTTTATTTGCATAGTTCAAAATTGTAAAATTTTAGTCCCACACCTCCTATATGAGGGAGGTATGAAACACATATAAAGGAGGAATGGGACAGTGTTTGAGAAAATTAAAATTAATAAATATTATATTTTGATATCCTTTTCATTCAATGATTTGTGATTTTGGACATGCCAAATAAGAGCTGGTTTTGAAATCGTCATTGGTGTTGCCCACATCTTGAAAACCTTTCTTTTACAACTATTTCCACTGATTGCAATGTGTTATTATTTAATATATTTTTCTCTTGCTGGATGATTTTTCTTCCATTAGTGGCATTTTTATATAAAAAAATATAAAATTAGTAAATATTTTTAATTTAGAGTGAGAAAAGCTTTAATAAGTAACTTTCATAATTAAGCTTAATTTTTTTTCATTGCTTAATATTTATTATATTGCTTATTACTTTTTTATATTTACAGTAGAATTTCCCCTAACTAAAATTAAGTAGTAAGAGTGGAATTTTATTTTATGCTTTTTATTTTGGTTATTGGAAGCTCAGTTTTTTTTTTTTTTTTTTTTTTTGTACATTATTGGTGTATATATATATGTATAATATAAAACATAATAATGTGTACTAATTTATATATTTTGATAAATTTAAAATCATCAACTTACTATTGCATTGTAATAACCCAACAACTAATTTTAATAAACAACATTAAGAAAAATTAAAAACTTTAATTGTTGGAATATTTAGCTATTTAGAAAATGTACTGAAAGGTAACTGAGCATGTCCAATTCGTTCTTTTGCAGAATTTTCTTTTAAAATGCTTATCACATAAACCATGCTACATTGAAGCTTAATTTGACTATTAGTTTGTAAACTCAATATCTTATTATGCATTTAAAATATTTTTATTTTACAAATAATAAGACTGAAAAAAATCATGGAAAAAAATATGAGTTTTTATTTACTTGTAAGGCATAAAAATTTGGTTTTCTGTTTCAAACACAAATAATATTATAGTTGGTGTGACAGTTATGATCAAGCAAGGCTCATGCTCTATCTAATGGAGAAACTAGAAACAGATTCCAGTCTTTATTTAGATATAAATGGAGCTCTCTCATTCATCCCAACTCTCCCCTACTAAAATAATTTTTTTTTTTTTTTTTACCTATTTGAGAGGAACAAAACTTAATAGTTTTGTAAAAAGGTGTTTAGTAAACAACATTAAAATCATAATTTTCTTCTCTATCATAAAAAAGAACAATGAAAAAGTATCTTATATATTTTTTTACAGAATTTTCTTTTGAAAATTACTTTAATTACTATTCATTGCAGAATAATTTTTAAAGAATTATGTGTTATATAAATATTGCAACACTTTACCTGCATAAGATTAATGTAACAGCTCATTAATTAAAATTTTAAACTGGCAATAAAAAGTTATGGTGTAGAAATATATGCATTTCTGCAACTTTTAAATAATCAGTAAAGCAGAATTTAATATATATATATATATGGATGGATGAATTGAATGATGTTAAAATGTTAAAGTACTGATACTTTTATAAAATGTTTTTTTATTGGTTTTAGACATATGGAAGAAGATTCTAACCTTATGAAATATAGCCATTTTTTTCTAGTTGGATTTATAACAGTATTTTAACTATTATTTTTTTAAAACTTGTATTAAGTGCAGGCTAAAAAATGTAATTTAAAGGCTTTTTTTTCGGTATGTGATGTGGAAGTTATACATCTAGGTTTTACCTTAGTCATTTTTAAAACTTTTTCATAGCTTGTTATAATGATTTTTGAGTTATATATATATTATTTGTGTCCTTCAAGACATAAAAGTGAAAATTGATATTCTATCATGAGGTATTTACTGTATTTTGATTGTTAGATTTCTTCAGAATAGGTTTCACTCTCAATATGTTGATGAAATGAATATTTTCCTCTGTTATTTGCAGATTACTGTATTCAGATATTTAATTAATTCCTTACAACATTACAAATAAATACATTTGATATTTCTTTTAGGCTTTATAATATTTACCTTTCAGATCTCTTATTTTTATAATTTTTTTTAAACTGGTGCTTGAAAAAGGAAGTAAAATTAGTATAAACTACTTACTTGTGGAATTAAATGTTTTGAAAATATTCATTTACATATTGAAAATGATTTTTCAAAATTAGCTTTACTTTTTTTTAGATTTATTCTTGCATTTCATGGTAATTTAATATTCCAATGACTTTCTTAATAGAAACAAGAAAAAGAAGCACAAAGTATAATTCGAACTATCAGAGGAATTTTTGTTGTGATCAATAAATATACTTGTGAAGGTAATTATATATAACGAGTGAGCTGTTGCTGAAATGCCTTTATGTTAGAGTGATAAAAATTTAAAAAGTGAAATAGCAACTGAAATTATCGCTCTCATTACTTGATAAGGGATTTGGAACAGGGGAATAATTCATAGTTTTAGTTTTATAAAAGGTTTCCCTCTTCTTTCCTTTATGGAGAATATTCATTTGTTCCATTCATTGAGTTGTGATGGAACTTTTCACAGAATAAAATCGAAGCTCCTATTTTTAAGCAAAGATTCTTCATACAAATGATAATAAATAACATAAAGCTATCACTTTTAAGTTACTAAGTTTTAATTTTTAAGATTTCGGTTAATTTTCAGATTCCTGTATTTTATCAACAAGCTTCACTGGCAATTTCAAGAACCTTTTTCATCAACAATTTTTAAAAAAAATATTGCTGTCATTTACATGTTAATGAATTATTTAATACTTCATAGTTTCTCTTTGCAAAAACAAATAACTATGTTAAAAATAGCTAAATAAATTTGTTAATTTAGTAAATTTATTTTTACCACCTGTAAAATTATTATTTTAAGAGTTCCAGAAATGAATTACATATGCATAAAGTAGAGTTTATTCACTTAAATTTTTAGTTTGTGTATCTAACAACCATTGTTGCCAGTGAAATATATTTTCTGAGAAATACTGCTTAAAAAAAAAAGAATGTTTTCAATAAAATTCCTAGAATTTATTTTTTAGATTATTGATAAATGAATGCTTATTGGCTAAATAAGAATAATTAAAAAAAATGAAACAATTGCATGAAAATACTTTTATAAATTGGAATTTTTGTTGTAAAATTAAAAAAAAAAAAAAAAAATTCTTTCACATCTAATATATTTTTAAAAAATAGAGAGGGAATTAAAAGAAAAAAATTCCTTTTTTTCATCTCCTGTATTTACTTTTACTACTTTCCCCTATTCAGTATATTTATATCAGACATATAATTGAAAACTGCTTGTTGTAAATTGTGAGTAATGGCGTAACAACCTGAAGTAAGTAATATAATTAGTTAGTATGTAGTAAATAACTAAATTGCCTTAAAGCTATCAATAAAATGTTTTAATGTTTTCTTTTTTAAAAGGAAAAGGTTAAAAACTACAGATTTTATTAAAAATTAGTTTAATTATCCTTGATTAGTCAGATTTGATTAAACTGATAAGAAATAGGTGATAATTGAATCAAACTGGTTGTTAACCTTATGAGATTTTGAGTAAAATTTTTTAATTTATTGTAACTCTTTTGGTGCATTTGAATTTATTGTAATATTAATTGCCTTAAAATTGTCTCAGTATTATGTAGGAGTGTCTATCATAAATAATATGAAATAAGCGGAATCTTGCTTCATATGTACTATTTTCATATTTACAAACTTAATCTTTTACAAATGAAAAAATGCTTCAAATAAATGCATATCTGAAGGATTAATGGATTAAAGTAAAATTCTTTCTATTCTGTTACATATGATATTTAATAGAAATAGCAAAATAAATAAATGAAGCATTCTTATAGATGATGTTTATTGATTTTATATTTAATGGGTTACTAAAGTAGTTAGATATTCACAGTATACCATTAGACCAATATTGGTGCTAGAGTATTAAAATTTGTCTCTTCCATCATAATAACCAAAGTAATTAAAACATTTGAGTGTAGAAATTGTTCAACATGCTTTTAGAAAAGTATTAATAAATTGTCCTCCTTTCATTTTTTATACTTTTCTGTCAGAAAAAATGAATAATTATTTATAATTTGTCTGAATTCTTATCAAGTAGTATTGGAAATAATTTGGCAATAATAATTAATGTAATTGATTGATCTTTTTGAAAATATTAATAGAGAATTAATATGCATATAAACAAATGGGATGTGCATTTAACTATTTAAGATAATTTTAAAGACACAATCCAGGCATTATTTCTACTAAGATTTTTTTTTTTTTTTTTCTAAAAAGAAGGCCAATTAATTTAATGTGAATGATTGATAATATTTTTTTTAACTGTAAATTTCTCTGCATAGCAAATAAATTGCTCATTCAATTGAAAATTTAAGTTGCTCAAAAGCTAATTTTCAGATTTATATGTTTGAAATTCATCCTTAAAAAAAAGAATCCTAAAAGTCAATAAATCAAAGCAAAGATCAAAAACTAAGAGAAATAATAGATAAAAATTTAGGCAACTCAATAATTGTGGAGTTTCATTTTCTTGTAATAAATCAACATTTTTGTAGAAATAAGCTCATAGATTTCAAATGTTTCTTTTATAAATTAATCAGTTTTATCATCCACTCTTTTGGAAAACTCCTTATGACAGATGTTTTCTGCTATCCTTAACTTGATATGCACTCACATATTTGCATTTGTCCGGACACATGGCATTTTATCATTGTAAATCCTATTTTTATGGGGTAAATGCTGTATAATTTGAAATAAGAGCTACTTGAAGCACTTCTCCTCCCCCCCCCCCCCCCCCGATCGTCCAGGTCTTATTACTTGAACTATATGAATGATTTTTTCATATATATATATATATATATATATATATATAGTTGATGTAATAATAACTATATGTGTGAGGGTGGAAAAGAGTTAAATAATTTTACATTAATTTTAAAAACTTCATTTTGCCTTTTAATTTTAGATGTATAATTAGAAATATATAATCTTCCTTAGAGAAAATTGGGCTATTATAGATTCTTTATTCTAATGACTTTTAAAGTACATTTATTTGTATTGCTAAATTTAAAACTTGTTATCACTTGTCACCTAGGAATAATGTTTTGTAATAGTGGATCCTGATATTTCTGGCTTATTCTTTTGAATGTATATTGTTTGTCACATTCCTAAAAACATGTTGGGAATTACTAATTACTGTAAAACTTTTGCAATCCTTATATATAATGAAAAATAAAACGAAGAAATAAGAAGATTGTTTATTTTTGTGCAATGTGAAAGAATTAAATAATTTTAAGGTAAAATGTTTGAAATATAGGTAATAGATTTTATTTTCCCATCTGTGCACAGTTTTATCAATAATTGCAAAAAATTTTACATTAAATTTAATATTTATTTTTAAAAAAAGAAATTGTCTTCAGTCTGAATTTGTTTTTTCTGTTATTATAGAAACCAGTGTTGGTGTTTTTTGTTTATTTATTGAAAGAAATTCCATCTAGAGGGGGGAAGAAACCCTACTTATTAGCAAGATCAAAATGGTGTTTCTACCACTGCCCATCCTACTTATATATAGACTTTTTTCATTATATATGAGCATATTTGCCTTTATATTTGTTTCTATTCAGTTTCATCATATTTCAAATTAGAATATTAATTTTAGAACTCCTTTCTCTAGTGAAACTTAATTTCGAGGAATTGTTCTTTGTACAAACTTGTAATAATGTGCCTGAAATTTATGCCAAACATTACTTAAAAATCAAATCAATCTGCATATTATTTTGTTTATTTAGTGTTTATTGAATGTCTATAGAAGTTTAATTCATTTTGCCTCATTACAGCCCATAACAAGACTTATGATACCGCATAGTTTTGGACAATTGAAATAATTTTTTTAAAAACTTTCTGACTCTGTTATTGGAGAGGGAGCCCTTTTGAAAAAATTGAACTCATTATGTCTTGTATTTAGTTAACTAGGTGTGCTGTTATGAACAAACTTTGCTATCTCAAAATAATTAAGCAGAATGAATGGGACTTTTATAATACATCCTGTTTTCCATACTTCTGTAGAATATTATTTGACTTGATTAGAAATAATATGAATCATGCTGCCATTTATATAATGTGGATTTGGTTTGTGCATGAAATAGTACAGTCAAACAAACATCTTCATATTGGTATGATGAGAAAGTTTGTTTTGCCAGTTTGGAAGCTACCTTCTTCATTTGACTAAAACTGAAAATTATGTGCTCAATTACAAAATATTTCATTTCATTTCAAAGCAGGATATGAATTCAAAGTAATAATTACAGAATGCTAAACCAAAGGGGGGTGTTCTTTTTTCCCCTTCGTTTTTTAATTTGTATTGAAAAAATATGCTTGCATATAATATACTGTTTACTATTTTAAATCTTGTAGGCCATACTACAAACTAATACCAAATTTATAAAAAATGGTTATCAATATAAATTTTTTTATGAATGAAACAACTGGGGCTTCTGCTTTTAAAAGTGTAAGTCTCTAAGATTTTATTTGTGATTTTTGATTACATAAAAGAATCTCATTAAAAATGATTACAATTATTCAGGTTTTTAAAAAAATACTATTAATCATCTTCACAAATAAAATCGAAATTAAATATTAAGATTTTTCCTATTTATACTAAATTTTAATGATTATTTTAACATATGTGAAGATATTCTTTTATGAGGATTATGAGCTATAATGTTATTGTCTAAAAACTAGTTCTCCTACCTCAGCACCTAAGCTAAAGAATGCTGTTAATACTTTTTGTTCCAAATTAGCTTTCTGGATAGTCTCCCCATGGTACACTTTCTCAAATAAGAATTCTCTGTAAATAATGGTGATGGTCTTTTTATTTCTTCTTCTTGCATTAGCTGAAATGTTCTGATATTGTATTTATACAGTGCAAAGTGAAAATCAAATTTAATTTTTTTGCTTTTCAACAATGAATTAGTGAAAGAAAATGTTAAAATGTTTTTAGGTCCTTTGTAAATGCTGGCATAATTGTCCTTGATTCTTTTGAATATGAACAGTAACCTGAATTTAGCATTTTTCCCTCTTGAGTGAATTCATATCTATTTATTTTCTTTTGTTTTTCTTATTCTTGTTTTTTCAATACAGTTTTTTTTTTTTTTTTTAACTTGCACTGAGATTTTAATAGATTATTTATTTATTTGCATAAAGATATTCTTAAAGCATTGATCTCACTGTTTTGAACTCTATTATGAAACTGGGTGTTAATAATCTGATATGGGTTGTTAAAATATTTTTTATAAAGAAGTTGAAACTTATTAAATTTTCAACATTATAGTAACTTCTCTTCCTTGAATTTGGAGCTTTTATTTTTTTATGCCTTTGCCAGGTTGTGCTGCGAAAGTGTAAATGTAGCAGAGCAGATTTTCTTTGAATAAATAAAAATTCTTTTAATGTATATAAAAAAAAGTTTGAATTAAATGAAGCAGTTTTTAATTCATTTTTTTGATTTGTAAATATAAAAATCTGTTTCACTATATAATATATGAGCTTTGGAAATGAACTTGCAATTATTTTGAGCTATCGGATTATTAGTAAATATTTCCTTACTTGCATTTGATTTTTCAAGTTTTTATGCTAACATAAGGATACAAGATATACTAGAATAGATGTTAACTTGATTATGCTTGTGTCTGATTGTTGTAGGAATCAAAATTTATTTTGTTGCCCTCCATTTATAAATCTATCTCGATATGATGATTAACTATAGTTTACTTGGAGAACACTTCCCACCAAATGTTATGGTTATGCCAGGCGTCATAGAAACAGGTTTCGGTAGGGAAGGTCCATTTTGTATAGGAGGAATCGGACGGAAGTCTGGGGGTTATTTTTTTCATGGCCTGAGTTTACAGTGATAAAAAAAGCTGCTTATCATCCATCTTCGAGATAAATTTGTATCTGCAGTATCATTATTGCTTTTTTTGCAAAAAAAAAAGTTCAAAATCAGATGTTTGTTTCATTTACGTTCAGGGAATGGTGTTTTGTTTTTTACTTTGTCATGAATTTTTAATGATTTACATTAAAAATTCACAAAAATAATTATAAAAGCATATAAGCCACTAAATATAATTATAAAAATATAATTATTCTTATGATTTTC
The DNA here is from genome assembly GCF_947563725.1 of Argiope bruennichi. Taxonomy (NCBI): domain Eukaryota; kingdom Metazoa; phylum Arthropoda; class Arachnida; order Araneae; family Araneidae; genus Argiope; species Argiope bruennichi. The sequence goes on from NC_079163.1 coordinate 125,303,137, forward strand.
AACTGAAAATAAAGAACCATTCTTTTAAAAAACTTTATATCTTAATATACTATTATAGCTTTTTCTGAATAGAAAGCTTTTATTTAATGCTATAAACTGAAATTTAATGAAATATTTGTTGTAAATCAAAAGTTAACAGATTAAATAAGACCACTCTTTGAATTGACTGATATAGGGAACTGGAAAATACTGATTGATATATGGAAATCTGTTTCAAGATCATATTTTTAAAATAATAAACATTTGAAACTTTTTAAGCAAATTATACTCAGTTGTTTGCATTGGAAAAATTGATTTTAAATCCTGTCTTTGGAAATTGTATTGAAGATTTAAGTTAATGTAAGTTCTTGCAAGGAACTTTGAATTTAATTATTTTTAAAGGAAATGCATTTTACAGATTCAATACTCTGTTTTCATTGAAATTATTGAATTATTTCCTTTAATCTACAGGCGTAATTCATTTATCTGCTATCACAATCACTGTCAAGATAAGGGAAGGGGAAAAGAAAAAAAAAACCACTGAAGCTTTTGCTTTTACTGTTAAATAATAATTATAAGAAATTGAACTTATACATTTGAAATAAAGTATTAATTTTAAATTTAAAATACCGATTCCATTATACTATATGAAAGTATTCAGAGATTGGTGCGATTTTATTTCTTTTATGGAGTATATGCAATTGTGGGGAAGTAATTTTATTAAATATTTACTGCCAAATGTTATCCAACTCTATAATGTCATGAAGAAAATTACAGAAATTATATAGTCAAGAATATTACATGAATATCGGATATTTTCAAGATTCAAAGTATTCAAATGAGTTTGGACTTAGTGAATTATTTTTTGAATTTGTTTTTAAAAAATAAAAAGTAATAATACCAAATATTGCCAATTTGGCGCTAAATGTGGCAGTGTAAGAAACTTGGATGAACTTCTACCTACTAGAAACGAACTCGTCTTACAGTAAACTGTTTTTTTAGTGACCACCGTAAACATAGATATTTTACAGATAGTGTTCTCCTGGTGGACACAAAGTAATCAGTGTTATATGCTAAAAATATGAATTTTCATGTAAAAATTTAGTAAATATACTTGCAAGTTAAATTTAATTATAACTATTTATGTCAGAAATATGCTTATTGAAATTATGTCTTAGGGCTCAATAGTTATATTCGAAAATGCTGTTCAAATTTTTAACTTCTATAACAACTTCAATGTAATTGTAATATGCCTTCTCTCTTTCTTTTCAATATTGATTTTGTTTAATATGGAAATAAAATAATTCATGCAGTCATTTAAACATGTATGTTGATTATGAATCTTTAAGGTATTTTATTTTTTCTTCTAGGCTAGAATAGCTTTTCTTCAGGGTGAACGTAAAGGACAAGAAAACTTAAAGAATGACTTAATAAGAAGAATTAAAATGCTGGAATATGCTTTAAAACAAGAACGGTATGTCTCCCCTTCCTCTATTATTTAAACTTCACTGAAATGAATTGTGAAAAATTGTTTGATATAATTTAGAATTTTAAAATCTTATTTCTTTATAAAATATAGAGTTATCACAAAAGAATATTTGCTTTGTATATTATATTCAGTGATTACTCTTAATAAAGAGCTTATGTTGAATCTCCTCTTTGTTGTTTTTGCAAACAATGTTATGGTGTTTGGATTTATACTAGGTTACACCTCTGCTTATTTTACTCACCAATCTCCGAAAATTGCACTGTGATTCTTTCTGGATCACTATGCAATTCCAGCTTGTTTTGCTCACTTGCCCTATATTATGCATTTTTGCTAGTAATAAGAAACTATAAATTGCTATAAACTATAAATTGCTAAAAGTAAATTTGAATTATTTAATACTGCATGAACTGCTAACATTAATTTTTCATCAATTACTAAAAATTAATCCCCAATTTGTAAAATTAAAAGTTTTCTGGTTAGAGAGAGAGAGACAGAAAGCAATATATATATATATATATGTAACATATTTTGATTGAAGTAGAATGCAGGTTCGAAACAGTGAAGAGACTTGGTATTTTTAATTACGTTTTATTCTATTCCGAGTGGCAGGCATGATTATTTACGAGAAAACGCAGCGTGGCACACACAGAAGTAAGAAAAGGGAATAAAGGGCCAAACAGATGATCACTAGCCTTATATAACATTGGATTTCTGGCCAGGCACCAATTCAATACACGTGTGACCTTTGACACCTTTTGAAGGGTAAAAGTATCACTTTCATTTAATATGTAGTACTGATGGTGCATTATTTTTACGAAGGAATTAATTAAACTGAAAGTGGAATTGGATCACGAAACAAGAGAATATTTTAGAATGAAGTTACTATGGGCTAAATTAAGATAAAATCTTGGAAATTAATTAAATTGAAATTAGAATTAAAATATCATTACATATATATATATAATTCTAAGATGTATAAAAATCAAAATTGAATACTTCTTTCTCCTTGTTTTGATAAGTTGTTTTACATCAGAACTGGTCAATGTCATGTTAAAAATATTGAAATAATAACTGGAGAAGGCAAGTATTAATCGGATTAATTTAGTCATGCCAATCAACTTTACTTAATTACATTTTATAAAAAAAATGCTCCATACACAAAAACACCTTAAACCTCTATTTCATTCATTCCAAATGGACCTTATAACAGATGATTCTTAAGCATTTTCATTTTTTCTAATTTTTCGTTTCTCACAATTTCAGATTATAATTCAAACTGCTTGGCTTAAACTCATTTTATCATATTAACTTCAGGAAAAAAAAAAAAGTCTCAGATTTTTGAAGTAAACATTAAAACATCCTAATTTGTCAATTGTTGGCAGATGATATGTGAGAAATTTGGCTTGAGTTTGCATTTACATAAGCATGTATTTTATGTAGATCAATCATTTCTCAAAGACTGAGAACTGATTCACTTCATATTTTGGAGACACCTACCTTAGAAGCAAGAAAGGTACTAAACAAATAGAATAGCTGATATTATGAAAGCCTCCAATTTTTGTAACAAATGTATTAATTTTTAAGTGATTTATTGATCATTATAATGAATATAAATTTTCTCTCTTAAGTATGTAAATTTTTATATTAGCTTATCATCTTTCCTTACTTATTTAAAGAATTGATAAATTTTTTATGGTATATTTTTGAATATACATCAGGTAATGAATGTTTATGTGCTTTGAATGTTTTCTTATATACATGAATTTTTGCTTATTATCCATGAATTAATTGAATTTGTAAATTATTTTTAAAGGGTAAAATTCCATAAGCTAAAATATGGTACAGACCCCAATTTCACAGATTTAAAGGCTCCTATATTTGATGATATCGGTAAGTTTCTTTAATGAGTTATGTTTAATTTCTAAGTTCAGGAATTTTAATTTTGTTTTTTGTTTTTCTGGAAAAATGCTAAAAACTAAACTAAACAATTTTTTTTTTTTTTTTTTTTTTTTTGCAGAATTATTAGCAGATATTTAGGAAATAGGCATTCAGTTAATCATGCAAAATAGTAGTTTATATTAATTATTGGATAATTAAGTAGTGAATGTTTATTGTTCTGATTATTTCTATACAATTTAGGTAATTTATATTGCAGCGTTGTAACATTACATTGGTTATTTTACTGTAATTTTCATTGTATATTATGCACAAAATTTAATATAATTTGTTATTTTTAAATATTTATAGAGTTCTTCCTCCAGAATCTATTAAAAACATGTTTCCTTGCATAATTATGATTATTATATTTTGCATAGTGGTTGTAAATTGCTACATAAGTAACTTAAGGTATTATATGGTATTTGCAACACAAATGATGTACTGTAATGTAGAAGTTTAAGACAATGCCTTCCATTGTTTGGCCATAGACAGTATATTTTTATTACTATTATTGACTTAATATTTTTTGTGCATTTCAGAACCAGAAATGCCAACAAGCTATTTACCTCCTAATATAATACATTTAATTATTAATGTTCAGAAGTAATTTTTTTAGATGAATTCTTTTCTCCAATTTACACCATTAGAATAATTAATGCTAGATCTGTTTTTCAGATGAACCTGTGGATGGCGATCCATTGATTACTAGCAATAGCAATGTGTCATGGAGACAAGGACGGCAGTTACTTAGACAGTAATTTTGTTTTTCAAAATTTAATTAGATTTAGTAATACAAGTAATTTTTTTGAGTTTACTTATAATTTAATGCTTTATGGATTTCTGTTGGCTGATGGTGAATATTACTTTAATTTTAATTTAATATATACTGATTAAAATTTTTTAATCTTATATTTTAATTTTAAATGGTAGATATAAGATTTGGATGGTTTTGCTCTTTGTGTTGTTTTTCTAGGGAAGTGAATGAATAAAATTATTTAAGATTTTTATTTCAGTGTTACAGTTCTAGTTTTTCAGGTCTTTAAATTATATGTTCATAAGTAAAGAACCATAAAGTTCTTATCTCATAATTAATTGTTGACACAATTTTTGAAATATATATATTTAATTTCCTTATCCATGCTAAGTCAACACCTTTCTTGAAGATGAAGATTGTATGCTTTAGATGTCTTCCCCTACTTTATATGGTTATAATGAATTTTAAGGCATTATCTTGTAGCATACTCCTTAATTTTTTTTTTTTTAAAGGTATTTACAGGAGATAGGTTATACTGATACGATTATTGATGTACGATCTGCAAGAGTTCGAACTCTTCTTGGATTGGCTCCTTCTAATGCTGAAAACGAAGAAAAACAGCACTTATCATCTGTTCTTAATGGAGAGCAAAAGAAGAGGCCATATGAACCCCAGCAAAGAAGGTATATATTTCTTTTGTGCTAGAATAATTTTCAATGTGTGTATTTAGTATTGTATGAATAAGATTTTCTTTCCTTTTCTTAATCCTTTAGAATCGGAAAGATAACACATTCCGTCACAGAAAATGCCTTGATGGATGCCGAGCAATCAGTGTTAGATACTTTTGATTTCCTTTCATCAGAAAATGTTGATATGGATGATGATGATGAGAATTTAAGGTAATTTTCTCAATAAATTTTAAAGTTTAGTATTTAGATAAGAGAAATGCAGATTAAATTGTGATTGTTTTATATTGCAGTGATGAAATGGATGATGCCTGTGCTGTAGATGATGAAGACAATGAAATATTAGAAAAGAAAGCAAAATCAAAAACTAAAGTGAGTTATATTGTATGATTTTCTGTACCATTTAAATGTTAAATGAATTTTTATAACATTTAAAATCGTTTTAGAGCACAAATGAAATAACAAGAGATGATGGAATTAGTGAAACATCTACAGAAGAAGCACTTGCGGAATTTAATTTTCTTGGTAGCAGTGATGCGCCAGATCGACCTCAAGGTGAAAATACAGATTGGGGTAAGAATGAAATTATCAGTGGAATGGTGAATATTACATTATTAATTTCTTTCCCTCTACTTAAAAACTTAAATAATTTAATATTCCAAACACAATAATAAATATTTTTGTATTAATTTTCCATTATGTTAGCTTAATATGTACTTTCAGTGCTAACATTGTGATGCATTTTATTGCTTGTCTGAAGAATCAGTAATTTAAAGAACTGTTATCAAATGTTAGGTAATCATGGAATTCATGCCTTTTCTTTAATAATCATTTTTAGAAAATTTGACGTGAGGAGTCTAATGTGCATTAAATATCTCAAGACCTCTAACTGATTTGGAAAATAACTGGTTTGACCTGCAGAGACCTCAAAATTGAGGTCCATTGCCAAATAGCGTTTGTGTAACTTCAAAATCTGATGTTAATATAACTATTTTATGATATTGAATTTTGATTTCCAATTTCTTAAATGATATTTGTTGTAGCATTGGCATGATTTATAATGATTGTAAATAATTTTTGGTAATATGCAAATAAAAAAAGCAGTAAGCTTCTGGCATTTCTTTTTGTGCTTAAAACATATTCATATTTTTTAATATAAACTGTAATGATTGTTTTCAATTCCAACCATCAAGCAAATAATGTAAATTTTTTTAAGGTAATGAAGCACACTTGAACAAGTTTTAAATGATATTAAAACAATGTACTTTCATTTATTAAAGTGACAGTGTCATTATTTGCAATAAGTTTTTATTACCTTAAAAATTTCTTTAAGGTAAAATTTTTTCTGAACTAATTTGTGCATGAAAAAATTGTTTAACTATTTGAGTTACACAGTGTATCAATCACATAATTAAAGTCATGCTTAAATTTTTTTCATGGATTTATTTATTTTTAAAAATGTCTCATAGCAAATATGTACAAGAGTTTTCTCAGTAAAAATTATGTAAATTTTTAAATCATGGACTCATTTAAGAGTTCCCTGTTTTTTTTTTTTTTTTTTTTTATGTTGTAAATTTTTGCATTTGTGTTATGATTTTGTTCCATTTGAAAAAAAATCCTTATTTTAAATTATAAAGTGATGCAAGAAAGAATTTTATAGACTTATAAAATTAGATGTCTTGATATCTATCACTTAGTCGATGAGTTTGTAGCAAATTTTTCTTGGTGTCATTTAATCGGCTTATTGAAATTTTGGATTTGATGATGATATATTTGGAAATGCCCCAATGCATATTTTAAAAGTAATTGATGAATTCGAAGTTTACTTTTTTATTTATAACAGCTGTATCCCATTTTTTTCCTTTGTGGAAAATTTTTGAAAATGGATCCCCTTACCTCTTTTGTATTTTCTCATCAAACATTAAAAAAGTTGGCTTTTGATGCCTCAGAAGACTTTTAAATTACAGATATTTGAAAGTTTTCAAGCCATAGTTTTGTGACACTTTTCCATCGTATTAACAGTAACGTTTGCAGATTCTATTGAAATGTATTAAAAAATTTTATAGAAGAAAAAAAAAAATGTTTATTTTTTGGCATAAACTGTTTAATTTTTTATCAGCAAATTACCTGCATCTATGCATGCATATATTGTAAATCCTTTGGGTGTCTGTAACAGCTAAATAAGTGAATGACATCTAAACTTTCATCCCATAATTTAAAAGGTCAAATAAATTTTTAAAAATCACAGTTGATATATTCTGCTTAAGAGTTTTTTGAAATGTGTGGAAATGTTTAAGAATATTATATGAAACTCATAATTTCAAATGCTGTTATTTTAAATGACGATTAAAACCGAATCAAATAAACAGAAAAATAGACGTAAAACATTCATGATATAAACTTATATACTATGTTAAGAATGACAAAAAGAAGTTATTTAAAATATTTGCTGATATAGGTACTTAGTAATTAATCCACTTAATGATAAAGTCATTGACAGCAAGATATCTGGTTTCTGTTTCTGATGTTGTATTATCAATAGTTTATTCAAGCTGTTGCTGGTGGAGGGGATTTTACATATGAAATATTTGATTTATTAGATAAAAATCATGATTTCTTGCAATCTTGTGTTTTTGCTGTGACGAATGTGTTTTTTCCATTACATTGTGTACTTTCTTAAACAGAACATTACTTTAAGAGGATTTATTTATAAAATAAAGGTTATTAATAGTAAATAAACAGCAAATTAACTATGGCCGCAAATTTGTGAATTCATGAAAAAATAATAGCTTGAAAACCTAACAAATAAATTCATTGCAATCAAAACCCCAAAATGCATTTTTAGTTTTTAAGAAATCCTCTAAACACTTACCACATGCTGAATCATAATATATTGTAAATAAATTTTTTAAAAAAATATTTCCGTTGCAATGTCATCAAATTTTCATAATAACCTCAATCAACTTTAAATATTCAACAGTTTTGGAGCTCTTCAGGTTGTTCTGCATGCTCATTTTTGTATAAAATACATTCTCAAACATGCATGTTATTATTTACGTTAAAAGTTTTTATATATTGGCTTATGTCATGGTTCAGAATATTTATTTCCATAAATTGGGCAATAATTGTTTTTGCTTTAACAAATTTGACTTGATTTTTAACTAAAGGAGCAATGGTTATTAACTAATTACGTTTGTATAATTTAAAAAGGGCAACTGAATGATTCCTTTGCATTTCGTTTGTACAAAATACCGTATGTATGGCATTCATTACTTATGCATGTATCAGCAGCATTTTTAATATAAAGCTTTGTGAGTTTCTTATTGTTTTATTAACCACTTGTTTTACTAAACAACTTGAAATTTCTTTATACCATTTTTTTTCTTATGTTGATAAAAATGCACTTTTCTGTTTAGTTTTGGATGTTATAGATGTTTAGTGTCTCATATTTATTATCAAAACATCTTTATTGCCTGCTTTTTTTTTTTTTTCATTTTGCATGTTATTTAAAATGCTTTTTTTATTTTGTGTATTGTGCTTTTTCTTCATTTCTGCACCCTTTATTACATTGTGTTCAATCTTTTCTTCTCGTACTTGCATGTTTATGCCAGGACCAAAAAGGTCCACACTTCAAGCAATGCTTGTTCGTATAGCCAATGGATCCACAGATGGAGATCATGTTATCTCGGATGTAATGTCAGGAACATCTGTTGCAGCTGAGGTTATAGATTCAAAGACAGATGCCATCTGTGATGAAAATGTTATTGACAGTAAATCTATGAGGGAAGACCTTAGTTCCTTATCTAGTTTTGGACCAAGCTTGAATTCATTTTTGAATATTGGAGTTCCACACTGCAATACTCAAGTTGACTCTGATGAAAATGGTATGTTCTCATAACACTGCTTAAAACAGAACACTTTAAAATGAATTGTTTTATAGGACCAACTGAAATTCTAAGGATTCTTATAAACTCAACCCTTTTGATTAAATCTTTGCCTGGGATTGTAATGTTAATATCTTAATAGAAATGAAATTTTTAAAAATATTAGTTTTTCTCCCATTAATGATAGACTGGTACATATATTTTAGGAAATTGATATCAGTACTTAGGTCATTTATATTTAATTATGTTTTTCATTAAAAATAACTCATAAGGTTAAGTTACAAAAATTCGATTTAATCTGCTTTTTAAGTTATTTAAATCAAAAGCTTTCCGTGGGCTTAAGATAATGGCATTCAGTCTTGCATTCCCCCCTATTTTTTCTTCTAAAGTTTGTTAAATTATATCAGGAATTTTCTTCAGTAGCAAAAATAAAACAATTTCATAATATTACTGAAGGATTACTTCTTCAACTGATCGACAATGCTGTCTTGTTTGACTGTTGTGGTAGCATTCACATATTTTGACTGGGAGATTTATTATGCAATTTTTTTCATCTAATTTTTCTGAGGAAAATCTATTATTTATTGTAAAACATATTTCTAATCAATTTGCTAAATATGTTGCAAAAAATTATTTTCCTACACTTGCTCTCCAACTACTGATGTATTTCCATTATTGGTGCTTATTTTAAAAAGACATAGAAAGAAATTCTATAAATATTAACAAATTATTACAAAAGTATAAACCCATACATTTCAAAATTCTCCAATGTAAATATTTATTAGCTTAAGTTATTTATGAAAACAAAAGTGAATTGATATGGAACATCTCATATCGAAACTTTGTTTTATCATTGAATAATCCAAATCTGAATTTTTCTTTTCTTGGTTCACTAATCAAATTAGTCATGAAATATTAAATATTGTATTACTTTTAAAATCTTTAAAGTCATTTCCTTGTTGTATTGATGAATTAAAAGAGTAAAATTGAACTCTTGTATGTATTACCAAATTTATCTCTATGTATCATAGTTATTTTTAGATATTTTCAACGAATAAGTAAGAAAATAATTTAGTAAATGAAATTGGTTGATTTTTCGGTATGAGGCATTTTTTATTTCCTTCAGTTTAACTCTATAACTACCGTGAGCGATCAAGTGAGCGTTTTCCTTTAGCAGTTTCAGTGTATTGAAGAAGGGTCGATAGATTTAGTGTTAATTTGGTGAATAAACAATTGATAATCACTATCAGTTAAAGTAGATTACACAGGTCTGCAAAAAAAAAAAAAAAAAAAAAAAAGCTCAGAAACTTAGAGCTGATTCTAATAGTTTTTAAACACTAATTTTAGAAAAAAATGGATTTTAAAAAAAATCCATGACATTTCATTTTTTCATGAATTCAAAATTTTGATTTTCGTAGCCGTCAAACGATCGTGTTATAATCGGGGAAGTGGGTGAATATATTGTGTCATAAATCTTCATTACTCGCCAAAACTGGAGATTTTTCTGTCTCGTACAGAGAAGGAAATAATAATAATAATTTTTTAATTAATGTGTCATAGCAAAAGAGTGTATTAGTTCCTAGTATTTCTTTCTCATAGTTCAGAAAGAGAGAAATAAATTTTGTTCCATACTTTTTTCAATATAGTTGCTTGATTCACAATAGCATTGTCTGTGGATTCATAGTGAGTTTTAATATACAGTATGCTGTGAATGGGGGGAAGTCTATTAACTCCTCAAAAAGAAAGCTCAAAGCAGTGCTTCTGTATAATGGCAACAAGTATGCTTCAGTGTCATTAGGGCATTCTATTACTTAAAAGAATCTTACAAGATTTTAGCTTTTATTCTCGCCAGTTTGATATATAAAGAACATGGATGATATGTGGTGATCTAAAAGTTTTTTGCATGCTTCTTGATCAATAAGCAGGATATACCAAGTGCTCTGGCTTTTAATGTGAATGGGACAATCAGGATAAGATGAATCATTGGATCAAAAAGGAGCGGCTGCATAGTAAAGTATTAAAACCTGGAAACAAATATGTTGTGAGGAAAGTTTGGTAAAACCCAGTAAAGTTTTGTTGCATACCACTTTACATTAAGCTTGGCTTGATGAAACAATTTGTTTAAACTCTATTAAAAGAAGGAGAGTAGTTTAAGCACCTAAGTAACAAGTTTCTAGGATTGCTGGAAGCAAAAATAATGGAAGATGTTTTTGTAAGTCCAGATATTCAAAAACTTTTTGGAGACAGATTGTTTGAAAGAAAAATGCTTTTAAGTGAAAAAGAGGCCTAGAGAGCTTTCAAGGAAGCTGTCACAAAATTCCTTGAAAATTTTAAGGACACCAATTTTAAATCTACAGTGGAAAGATTGTTAATGAAATTCAAAGACAGATGGTTTCATGAGTTTAAAAATGCATTTAAAAAAAACAATCGCATTTGGACTGCTTTCTTCAAAATCTTAGTGTATTTACTGAAAAGCAGGGGAAAGATTTTACCAAGATATCAAAGGGATGGTGTGTGCATATTAAGGTAGGTGGAATGTCAACATGATGCCAACATGACTACTGTTGGATGCTGCACAGAAGAGTACTGACTTTGGAAAAAAGTGCCAAAAGTTGCTTCCAGTGGAAAAGGAAATGAAAGCATTAGGGATATATAAATCCATGATATATTAAACAATGGTAACTGTTCTGATTTATATAAAATTATTGTATATTTAGCAAATCATGCTCAGTTATTTGTTATATTTATTAATTTGCAAATAAAAATAGTTTTAAAGGACCTTCTTTTCCCCCAGAATATGTCCATTATGCTTTCTTGCCCATATTTTCAAACTCATTTTGTAAAAACTGCTTACGCAATTGAGAAAAATTAGTCATATTTGAAATCAGCATATCAAATAATATTAAAATCAGTCACTACTTTGCAAATACTTTCATGACTCAAATTTTGCAGGCTTGTGTTATATTATATTTCTAATGAAGAAATTAAATATGTTATCCTTTCATTAATGTTATCATTTCTTCATTTCATATTTTCTTAAGAGTAATGTATTAATTAAAATAGTAAACTTTTTTACAGGGCTTCTACTCTCCTTTTCTTTATAGGTTTTCTTTTTTATTTCTTAGGTGTTTGGTGCAGCATAGCCAAAAGTGACATTTGTGTCCTTAAACCAAACAAAATTTTATATATCTTAAAATTGTTTTCGCAATTACAAAAAGAAACTTTTATGCTTAGTTATATTTTCAGGTGTTCAAGGTGGAACTCCATTGTCATTTCCTCCAGGTTCTAGAAGGCCGCTTTTAGGTGGCCCAGGTAATGAAGATGATACTTTAGAAGCTGCTTTAGGACTTGGTGAATTAGCAAGTCTAACAGTCAACAATGAAGCAGACACTAGTTATGATGTAAGATATGAAAATGATATCTAATATATAATATTTCATTTTGGCATGAAGTTATAATTTTTTATTTTAATAATTTCTTATATATTTTTTTAAATATAAATAGATTAAATAGCTATAAAAGGAATGTAATTTGGAAATTTTCCATTTCAGTGCTCTTGAAATTGAAAAGTGGGTACAGTTAAAAAATAATGAATGAAAAATTATCTTTGAAAAGATCAATAATAAAAAATGGCATTTTATTGCTTGAAGAGTTTTTTTTGCAAGCATGTTGTATATTCTGCGAATATCCTTTCAAAAGTCATGCATTTAGACATTCCTAGTAAAAGCTATTACAATCTATGAAAAGCAGGGGGTTTGTTGCCAATATCTTTAAATATTTTATATACTTGAGCAGATCAAAGTTGTAATTTATTTCTGAATATCTTACTTTTTTCTGACGTGGTAATTAACAATTTGTCTCTTGGTAACTAGAGAATTCATAAAAGTTTCTGCTCTAATTATAAACATCAAATGCATTTTGATTTGTCAGTTTCATTGTTCCACCAACACATTAAAAAAAATACCCTAACTGAAAATGCACTTTTCAGAAATTATCTTAGGTTTAGAAAGCATAATTTATCATTCATCATATATTGATCAACTGACTTTAAGGAAATGAGGAGATTAATTTACTGAGGTCGAAAAGATTGAAAAAAATATTTCCCCGTCCCTTCCAAATCATTTCAGCTGCCATCCATTGAAAAATGTGCCCCTAGAAAAACATCTGAGTGAAGCCTTAGTTATGATTTATGGCACTAATAAATAGTTAAAATATGATTTTTTTTGTAGAAATAATTTTTTTATTAATTGAGAGAATAGGATTGAATTGCTCACCCTATAAATTTAAAATTCAAATTATGATTCTTCATAAGCATCGTGAAATTTGTAATGTTTGTTTTTCAGGGTTTATTGTAATGTTATTCCCTAGAATATTTAGATTCTTTGTTAAAAGTATTTATAATATATGTTGAATTTGCTTTGAATGTTTAATAAAATAGATGGTAAGAGTATTTAATTTGTGTTCACTATTAGATCCACACATAGAGGCTACAGTATTGCAACACTTGGTGATTAAATTTTGGCTTTATAGCAAGAAAATTGCAAATTGAGTTTTTGATACACTGCCATTATGTATTTAGATCATTGATGAACGTTCAAGTTGTAAATGACTTATCCTTATTTTGATGTTGCTTTAAGTTTCAAGAATTTGTTATTGATTCTTATTTCACATTGTCTGGTCAAATAGAAATTTTTCAATACCTTAAAGTATAATTTAAAAAATATTTTTGATTTATTGTACTTCAAATGGTAATTCTATCCACAATTATTCATGTGTTAACCCATTGTCTCAGTTATATTTTTTTTTGGGGGGGGGAGGCTGTAATTGTAAACTGTTTTATTCCTTGATGCAAATTTATTAATGTTTTTTCTGTTTTGCTTGGGCTAAGTATATTAAATAAAACTAGCAGTAATCTAGATATTAAGAAGGCAAATTAAGTATCTGTTTTAAATCAGAACACAATTTTTTTGCTGAAAAATTCAACTTAAAAATTATATCAACCAAGATTTGCAAGCATGTGTCGGAACTTGTGTATGTTATCCTCTTAAACTGTCAGCTAAGGATGTTATTTTACTTTCGTTCTCCTAAATTGATATTATGTTTGTTTCTTTGTTTTTACTGCCCTTTTTGGCCACTTTTAACTATTCTTGTTCATCCCTATAATTGTCTACTGGATCAATTTGCATACGATTGCAGCTAAAATTGGAATATGAATAATAATATAATATCTCGGAATACTTTAGCAAGTTCTAACAATGGCTTAGTTATTAATGCTTGGTCATTATAAGTAATTATGTCCAAAAAACAATAAAAGGCAAGCTCTCCATTTCTTAATAGATCAGCCTTAAAATTTTTATGTTCCTTTAAAAATGAAAATAGCGAAGGAAATTAAATTAATACCATACTAGCTACAATGTGATATTTTACTAGAATAAAATAATACATGATTTTAAAATTCCCCAATTTGTATAATATTCTGTATAAATAAATTTTTGTGGTAAATATATATTCTTATATCTGTAGCAGTTGTTAGACAATCTATAAAACCCGAAATTATTTGAGTTTTGAATTTTATTTAGGAAGCTGAAATGAGAATAATCAACTCCTTCATGTTTTAGTTGCATGGTCTGTATTTTCTCATACATGTAACTTTCCATGATCCAAATTTTTTTGAAAAGCAATTTGTGTTTCTGGTATGAATTTATGAAAATTTTCTTCTGTTGTTTGCTCATTGTTTATATTTAATTTTATTATTTTTTTATGTTAACTAGATATCTTCAGCAAAAGAAGCTTTTAGAAAGACATGGAATGCAAAATATACACTTCGAAGGTATGGTCTTTGTTTTAAGCAGTTATCCCTAATCTCCAGTATGTATTTTCATGAAGTATGCAGAAAATTTTGGAAAATATATACAAAGAGATTAAAAAACAAAATAAATGAAGTATTGTTTATAAGTCGCATTCTGATGCAAAAGTAGAATTCAAAATAGCGTTATAAAATTTCAGTCTGGTATCTTGGCTGGTATTTGATGCATAGTTTTCTATCTGATGTTAACATTTTATGAATGTTGTAAATTTATTTTTAAACCTCAAAACATTGCATTTCCAATTCTATTAACTTAATATTAGTAGACGATTCAACTTTTCTTAACAAATCTTGGTCTGTTATTCCTTTACAGATAATTTTTACTTATTGAAAATAAATGTCATTTTCGCCATCCATTTTTGACTTATTTAATCATTTTTATTGTAGTCATTTTGATGGAGTGAGAGCTCTGGCATTTCATCCGGTTGAACCAGTTTTAATTACTGCATCAGAAGATCATACCCTAAAATTATGGAACTTACAAAAAACTGTACCTGCAAAAAAGTAAGTTGTATTTCTCCCCCCCCCCCCTTTCAGTTCAGTTTTGATATAGCTCAGATTATTCTCATTGTCTATTATATTTGCCTTCTAGAGTTGGAGTATACTGCTTTCTTACATACATTTCATAATTGTAATGGTTATATTTTGTACTGAATTATAGAAGTTGTAACAATGTTTTCTTATAAATATTTTTAATTTCTTCCCTCTAGAACTGCTTCACTTGATGTAGAACCAGTGTATACATTTAGAGCCCATATGTAAGTTTCTTGTGTATTAAATAGGCTTTGTAGTGTTAAATTTATTCTGAATGTTATTAATTTAATAATAAACTTATAATGTTTAAATCTAATCACTTTTATTTCAGAGGTCCCGTGTTATGTTTGGCTCTAAGCACTACAGGAGACCAGTGTTTCAGTGGGGGAATGGATGGTACAATTAGGTGTTGGAATGTTCCTAGTTCACTCAGTGATCCATATGATTCCTTTGGTATGTTTAGTCTATGTATACTAGTAAGAACTAGTATACTAGTAGTCTATGTATACTAGTTTAGAAAATGTATACTAGTAAGAATTAACAAAATATGCTCAAATTATTAGATTCGGTGGTCATCAATTAATGATATTTTTTATGTATTAGCTGAAAAAATTATTATATTATATGAATTAATGAAGTTATATTCTAAATATGTTTGTTAACTCTAATTGTGGGTGTTGTTTAGAAATCATGTATATAAGTGCTAGTAGTTACGGGGTTAATGAAAACGAAAGGCTTTTACTTTGTTTCGAATATGAATTTTAAAAAAATTTTCACTTGTATGCTTAAACGTTTTGCTTTTGCAAGTGTCATTTAATAATCTGTTACATATGATGCATATTTAGGAAGTTTACATGATCATTCATTGCTAGCGTTAGTTGAAATCAAAAGCAGATTTGTCTTGGATGTTTAATTTTGCTATTATGAAAAAATGAATAGGTGTACAAAATGCAATCTAGTTAGTTTGTGGTGGGAAATATTCTCAACTGGGAAAATCTATTGTGTATACAAAGCTCTAAGGTATGTAATACACTTACTAAAATATTATACTTGTCATGTTTTTTTTAATGTATTTTTAAAAAGTTAAAACTTAATATTATAAATTATTAAATAGATACTGAAATTTTACTCTTTCTTCTAATTATTAAATATGTTGATTCATAAGTTTGTGAAATTGTAGAAACTAATACAAAGGCTATTATTTAAATGAAAAGTTCTTAGGAGGAATTTAAATGAATAATAATTAGTGTGCATTATAAAGGATATTTCAATAAATTAGCTACTGGAGAGTGTGTTGTACATTTGTTTTATTTTACACTAGCCGCCTTTGGCGACCAGCTGGTTCGCCAATCTTAATGTTCGTTTAAATTTTAATAATTAAATATTTTACGCAATTCCTACTTTAATAGATTCTTCATCATAATATTATAAAGGCCTTCAGTCATAATGTAATATGTATCTCTCTAATTTTCTGTTAGCTCCCATAGAATTTATGCTTTAAATTAAAGTGGAAAGAATTAATCTGCAATTAATATAATAATATTTTTTACTGAAACAAAGCATTTTTTATAATATTATTACTGCTAACAGAGTCACTGAGCGTTTAAACTTTATGGGCACTAAAGAATATCTTTCTTAATTTATGTAATATCTCAAGAATTTTTCAGCAAAATTTTCTCAGATTCATCATGAACAGATCGATTAATTAACAATGTTTAATTTTAAATGCATCAAACACTAAGAAAAGAAAATGAATCGTTTAAAATAATCGGTCGAAAACAGGTTTAAAAAAGCTATATACTTAAAACTATGAGCATATACAAAAAATATATAACTAACGTAAATACAATTTAATTACAAAAGCCTGCAACTAACCTAAAAATAATTTAAATCAAAAATCATCCGTTGATAATATTGTCAACAATCAGAACACAATGCGCATGCGTGAATTTTCAATGCCAGTTACGGTATCGCAAATGCGTGAATTTTTCTACGCCAGTTGGGGTAACGCTATGCAGATTAGACATTTTTAATTTCCTTTATTCTGTTTTATTTTAATTCGAAAGTACTTCAGAATGAATTTGAAAGATCGATTAATTAACAATGTTTAATTTTAAATGCATAAAAAACTAAGAAAATAAACAGAATCGTTTGAAATAATCGGCCGAAAAATGTTATCCTTAGCCTCATTACTGTTGGGGGGAAAAAACTGAAGCCTTACTCATTTGACGGTGGGGAAAATGGAAGATTTTTTGGTGGGAAAGTTAGTTTTTAATTAATAATTAAAATTCTTATTAAAAATTCAAAAAAAGGGACCCCAGGTGCACATTCCCGACCTCTAAGGTATACATGTACCAAATTTGGTAGCTGTAGGTCAAATGGCCTGGCCTGTAGAGCGCCAACACACACACACACATTGAGCTTTATATAAGTACAGATTATTTATTTAATTTTTTGCGTGTTTCTCAATTTGTGTGCTTGATACCTTCAATTTGTTTTCTTTTAGATCCTAGTGTGTTAACTAACACTTTGAAAGGACATACGGATGCAGTGTGGGGTCTTTCAATACACAGCTCAAAGTTACAATTACTTTCTTGTTCAGCTGATGGTACTGTTCGACTGTGGTCACCTCAGTCTAAAGTTCCACTGTTACACACTTATGGCTCTAATATTGGTAAAGACATTTTTCAAGTCAGTTCTTTAATGATAGCATGCATTATCCTTGGATTATTTCATTGATATTCTTTTTTTTTTTGGTGAAATAATTTTTTTTGAATATTTCATTCTTTTTTCCTTTTTTTTTATGAAGTATTTTTTATACTAACTAGTTTAATGTTTCTTAGTTACATTCATAAGTATGCAAGACTTTTTTACTGTTGAATATTATCATTTTAATAAATTATTTATTAGACAAATACGTAAAGCAAACACCACCTGAAATGCGATTTATTAGACATGGCAGAAACTTTATATTTTGAGTTTTATCCCAAAATAGTTTTCAGTTTTTCTGAGTTTCATTTTTTTTAAATTGAAGGCAGCAGTGAATTATGAATAAGCATAAAATCCCTTTTTTCATTGAATTTTCTGGAAAATTGTGTTCTTCACATGCTTCTCTCATTTTCATCTAGGGAAGGAAGGGGGGAAAAAAAGAATGTTGCATCTTTTTGAATTTTCTTTTTATTAACATATTTAAGGGTTCTTTTTTTCCTTTCTCCTTTTTACATGATTCTTTCAATGGTCTGAAAGATTGAGAATCTCTATGTTTTTAAATGTAATCTGATGTGGTGAATGTTAATGAATTGTGTTTACTGTGTGCAATTTCTCTACTTATATTAAGTTGTTTTCTTGTCTAAAAAGCTCTACAATTAAATTCAACCATCAAAAGAGTAACGATTCATATATTTTAAGATATTATTAGGAAGTATTCATATTTTGTGCATTTCATTTGAAATATCTGCTAATTTTTAAGCATTTCTTTTCTTTTTTTTTATATATATATTTATAAAATTAACTTTTACGTTTTTTCAGCTGATGGTAATCCAACATCTGTTGATTTTCTTCGTTGTGATATGACACAAATGGTTGCAGCTTACACTTCTTCAAATTCTGTTATATTTGACTTGGAAACTGGGAAACCAGTCATTCGATTGGACAGCAATCAAACCCCAGGTATGTATTTTTGAATACCGCAATATATTCTAAATGTGGTATTGTAATGCTATATTATTAATACAATATTGGTATTGTTTTTATTATTGAATTCTTTGGTTAAGCCATGAAGAACTGTTACTATTTAGCATCTAATTATCATATGTAATTCTGAAATGTGTAAATGTAACATGAATTCAAAACTCTCTTGTAGGCTACATTGATTTTATTTGTTAAAGTTAAAATTGGTAATAGTTTTAACATTTGAATTACTCATTAAAAAATCAATAAATTTTGTCTTTTTCTTGTATTTCTCTTTCGTTCAGTTTGCCACTACAGAGTGCTTCCCTTCACAATTATTCCCATGTTGCTCATGTTTCGAATATGCTATTTAAGAGGAATTTGAGAAAGTCTAGGTTTCAGTTAGTCATGGGTTTTATTGTACTTTATGAAAACAGCTTTTAATTGGGGTATGTGATGCTCTTGGGAGCACAACGCAGAAACTTTTATTGCCCGCATCTAACTGGAATTGATTCATAATTGCCATTAGTCATTTGCATCTTAATTCCTTCTCTTCTAAAATTGTATTTAAGTTTTTGTCTTAAAGAATTTTTGATGTTTGCCAAGCTGTAGTGTTCTGATGGGCTTCCAGTCTTATGGGGCTGGTCTATATTTCCCTAAACCATGGGAATATATTAAATTTTTGCCCAGTGACAATTTGTGTTTTAATAAGGGAGTAGTTTAGTTTTGGTATGATTTATTTTTCCTTATATTGTTTATAGGATTGTTGCAGATTAACATTAAGTGTAACGGAACTCTAAGGCATTTACTTCATCTTGCTCATAACTGAAAATTTATATCTACAAACAGATTGATATGATTTCTAAAATGGTGTAATCAGACTGGGGAATTCTGATTGGGATCTGATCTGAAACAAACCTGAGATTTGTTAAAACCTCAGGATCGGGTGTTTTTGATAATTACAATGTAATCTCTCCGTAAACTAGAAATTAAAAGTGGGTTGTATTGTATTTGTGTATATTGCTACAATCTCTTTCATTTCAGTTGATAAAATATATAAACATTGTGTGTAAGCCAATCCTACATTTTTATTAGCATTCTAAAATGCTTTGCAAAAACTGAAAAGTAGTTGTTAAACTGTGGTTTCAATTTTTATCAAAAAATTTACTGAAGGTAAATATTTTATCGATTCCCTAGTTTCGCTTGAATTATCTTTTTGGAGAATGTAAATCTGTCTTGTATTTTTTCCGAATTTTCTGAAATGTTTATTGATGTTGTATATGAACTGTAAATTAAGTACTTTTGTTATTTCATCGTATGTATCAAATTTCACATATTTGTGAGAGATGAAATATTTTTTTTTTGAAATGGTGTTATGCTTTTGATAACTATGAATTCCTGATGTGTTCATAGAAATTACAGAACATTTTTTTTTTTTTTTTTCGCTTAGATGCCAGTCCCCTAGGAAAACAGATTAATTGTATTGTATGCCATCCTACTTTACCCCTTACAGTCACAGCTCATGAAGACAGACACATTCGATTTTTCGACAATAATACAGGTAATTTCTATTGTTTTTTTAAAGTTTTTTGTGTGTGGAATTCGAAAGAAATATTTCAAATTGAATCAATTCTTTTGTGATTAAGCTTTAGAAAAGATATTATGCAGCTGTATGTTTTTCCCCATTTCATACAGTGTGATTTCTTGATATTGTGTGACCGTCTTATGTTTGTAGTTTCATTTTACTTAACAGATAGATAGGTTCTTGGTTGACTATTTATTGCGGACTTTGTGATTTATTTGTGTGATGTATAATAATTCAAATGAATATATGTAGGGGGGGGGAGACCTGAGGTATCTAATTCAATTCCTTTAAAATATTTTATCATACATCTTGACATGAAAAATTCTTGTACTTATTTTGTAAACTAATGATATGTTTTTGCAATCTTAGAATTGTATATTGTATATCTTCATTTTAATTATTTGTAATTATTTTAATTTGGGATTGCAATTAAATTAAATTACATTGTCCCACAAAGTGATTCCATGTAAATTACTTTGTGGGACAAATTCTACCATTAGATGTAAGCTAATGTTAAGCTTTTTGTCTTATTAAAAGCCATATTTTTTACTATAAAGAATGTAGTGTATTTGTAATATAATTTGATTTTGAGTTAACAAAAGCGAAAATAATTTAAGAAATGAATTTTGAAAATTATTTTTTTAAATATTATATATTGGTGTTAAATGCGAAAATTGTGAAAATCGTAAACAATATCACTTGAAAGGAAATAATTATTTACTCACTTCTAAAAAATTGAAGGTATTGTGTCATATATAAAATATGGTTTGAAAACTTTCTTGTTAGATATAATTTTTCTGCTTAACATTTGGCAAGTATATTATTGCACAAAATCCTGTGAATATTCGATTTTCTTTTCTAAATTTGTTGGGAAAATATTTACGGATCGTTAAAAGGTATAATATAATTCGCCTAAAGGTAATTTTTGTAAACGTGATGTTTGCTGTGGCATAATTCTTTGAATAAAACCTTTTTGGTTTTGTTTTTTTTCATTCATTGCTTAATTTTGTTTAATATTTTCCAGGGAAAATGATACATTCAATGGTTGCCCATTTGGATGCTGTCACCAGTCTTGCCATTGATCCTAATGGCTTATATTTATTATCAGGAAGTATGTTTACACTTGCACTATTTTTTTCTTTTTATTAGTTAGCATACCATAGTAAAATGGTGTATTGTAATTTGTAAATTTTGATATGAAAACATTTTGATAGGACAAAGTCATTACAATGTAGTTGTCTTTGCTGGTAGGTATAAATTTTTGAAATTTTATGCCAATCAAATCAAGAATTTCCATGTTATGAATAGTTAGAGTTGAAATCCTATTCATATGTTAAAGCTTCAGGCTTTGAGCAGCTCTCAAAATTTCTCAAATGCCAAATTTGGTCACACAATCGTATTTTAAGTAATGGATATCTGTCATCTGTAAAAAATCTCGGTCGGAAATCAGAATTGGACAGAAGCTTCCTTGTTTGATAAGAAATTGACTGATTATAAAATAACTAAGTTGGAGAAAGAAAAAATTTCTTATGTTGTGATACCTGTCATATTAGGAACACCTGTAAAAGAATGCAGAATTTTAATTGGTAGAGAGTTGGGCCACCATTGACCCGTATTACAGTTTGTATCCGACGTGGGATTGACTAATAAAAGTCGTGCACAAACTTTGAAGGGAATTCGAATCCATTTCTTTTTCTGAGCGGTCTCAAGTTCAGGTAGATGTGCATGGAGGGAGAAACTGGTCATGAACTTCTTTCTCTAACACCCCTCCCTCCCCTTGAGATCAATGGATTGAAGACACTATGCGAGATGTTCCATTTCATTATTATACTCATCTATTCATGTTTGAACACAGCAAGCCATATGTGTAGTCGTGTTGTCGTTTTAGAATAGAGAACATTATCCAGAAATCAAGACTGAAGCATAGGCAGTAAATAATCTGCTAGAGTACTGCAATAATTTTAGCTTTTGACCTTCCTCCTCAGGATTACGAGTAACCTCACATCACACCAAGATATCGCTCCCCACACCAGCACCCCTTCATGCTTTACGGCAAAAACCAGATAATCCATATGCAATACTTCTACCTGTGTTTTCCAGGCGAACACACGTCCAATGTTCTGAAATGATAATGTAAATGATGATTCGCCAGACTAAATTGCCTGCTCCCATTGCCGTTGTGTCCAATTTTGGTGGTCTCGGTACCACTATCGTCACCTCATAGCTTTCTGCGGCGACGGTGACGGCTTTCTGATGGTTACTCTACCATGAATGCTCGTAGCATACAGCTCCTGTTGAATAATTTTGATGGGTATGGGGCTCTGCAGATGATAGGTGTTGATCTCGGATGTTATCTGCGGTTGTATTGTCTGTTTTCGGACGACTATCCTCTTAAAGGCTCGTCAATCCCGATCTGTCAACGTCGACTTTCGTCCACTGTTCTGCTTTTCAGAGGACACCTTTCCTTATTTTTGGCAGCTGTCACACCTTTGAAAAAATGGTAGTCCTTGTAACACCCTTAAGATTGGCTGTTCTAGACACACACGTCCCAGCGAGGCGAACATACTATAAGCATGCTTCCTTTCACGCCGGACATAATGTCGCTTTACTGGGAACAGAATTTTCTCATGCAACTCTTGCATCTCCAGATGCTCGCCTGATACTTCCCTTTCGCCGCCATTAAGTGACAAACTGTTGCAACGCATTGCGAAGCTGTGTTGGTCAAAGTCCCATACATTTCGAAATAGATGTTCTTATTATTTTGTATATTTGTAAGCCTATTTTGATTCTGGTTTATTCATTTATTATTGTTCATTCGTTCATGATTTAAAATGAATTGATTTTTGTGCAGATGAATGGGTTTACTGTTCATTTTTTATTGAAAGGTGCAAATTAAGTATGTTGTACGATCCTCTTAGAAATGTTTTTAGGAAACCGTTGAAGATATTGGTTGCAAATTGCTTGAATTTTGGAATCGGGCATTGAACTATATATTATGTTTGGCCATTTAATCCATTTTTTTTCTCCAAATATCGTTTAATTAAAAAAAATTCTCTAAATTTCATTGGCTCATTTCTAAAATTTACTTCAAAACCGTAATCGTTAATTAGAAGGTAGGTGAGGAAAGTTTCTGGTCTAGATTTATTTTTTCCGTTTTCAACTTGATAAACATTTAGACATTGAATATTCTCACTTACTATCCTTATGTGAAAACTGAAAATGCCTAAAATTTTTAATTCTATTTGAAATTCAACAGATGATATGTCTGTCTTCATAAACTTGTAAATGGCATAAGTTTTTTTAGTCAGCAATTGTTAATTTTTTTTTAGAAAATTGAGATTAATTTTAAAAGATGGAATGTGTCATTGTCCTTCTTTATTTTATAACTTATGGGCAATTGACCATATGTATTGAAGTACCTTGGATAATAATACTGGTTTTATTGTCACTTACTGGAAAATCTAGAACATTCATTTTCTAATTGAGTCAAACACTAGTTAATGCTTTTGTATTAGATTTATGTTAGTTAAATGTCTTTTTATAATTAAATTTATTTCGTTAAATGCAAAAGATTTGCATAGGACTGTGCTTAAATTTATTGAGAGTGAATTGTGTTCTTCGGTTTACCATTCAGCAAATATTTAAATAATTTCAAATTTTGATTTTGTAGGTAATAAAAGAGTCGGAATTCTGTTATTTTCTATTTAATTGGAATTATGATAAAAGTTCAGGCTATATACATTTTTAGCTGTTCATTGTCCTGTAATTCAGAATATAAAATAGTGTTTCATTAGCTTGAAATCAATTATTATGTAAATTGTATTTTATATCTTCTTTTTTTTTTATTGGTCTTTTTATTGAAAAGGATAAGTCATAATAATAGTCATAAAAATAAAAAATCGACTTTCCTTTCTCTAGGTCATGACTGCTCAATACGTTTATGGAACATGGACAACAAAACATGTGTGCAAGAAATCACATCTCATCGGAAGAAATTTGATGAAGCTATTTTTGATGTTGCTTTCCACCCCTCAAAGCCCTATATTGCTAGTGCTGGGGCTGATGCACTAGCAAAAGTGTTTGTTTGAAAGTAATATCATCTAGACTATGGAAGCCAGTGGTGGCTCTTGCCACTTAAATTTTCCAGCCAGCATTTCAGCCCACAGACCAATAAACTGTAACTTACACTACTATTTATTTATGTAGAGTTAAAGAAAGGTATCCCATTGTTTGCTGGCAAATATCTCAATTGTGTTAAATACTATAAGCTCTGAACCGTGTTTTTCCCTCAGTATCAAATTTTTTAGGGGATTTTATTTCTCAAAGCAATTGCAAAAAGTTATGTCTGGTATTGATATTCATAAAACTACTTATATTTTCAGATCTCCCTCTGAAAAAAATAGACTCTGGTAATTGATAAATTTCTTTTAAGTGTTTTATTCTTGGAGAAAAGTCTTAATCCGTTATTGTTTTTTGAATCTACTTTTTTTATGTGTGTAAAATGAATGCATCTTTTGTATATAAACGAGTAAATGTGAAGAATAACTGTAACTAGTTTGTAGGGGATTCAATAGTTTGCCTTTCATCAAATGGTAGTGTAGGTAGAATTTGGTGATTCAACATCTGGGAGTTATCAATCTACGTCAGCTGCACATACAAGTGATTCAATGCACTACTGCTTCATGCAGCACACAAGAAAGATTCTTGATGTTGTAAGAGTGAAAGTGTTGTACAGTGTACAGAGTTCCAATTGCGATCTTTTTCAAAACAGTTTTTTTTTCTTTCATTTGTTGAAATCATCCTTGGACTGAAACAACTGCATTTATCAAAGGCTGAAATGATGACTAAGAAAAATAGATAAAGTATTTATTTCTGTTCATTTTGTATAGCTACTACAATTGTGGCTTCATATTCTAATGATTGTGAAATTGCCTTAGAGCAGCTCTTTAGGTGTACAGTGAAGAAATATGTAGAACAGACTGTCTGCAGATTAAAAAAAAGTATGAAGGAAACTATGCTGTAATTTTAATTTACAGCTTGAAAGGTGATAGATCATGTGTTTAGAAGAGAAGGCATGTACCCCCTTCTTAATGCAAATTTTATGCTACAAACTGGGCTTTGTGCTTCCTTTTATATTGAATCCAGGAACAATAAATAGTGTTGTCTGAAAATCCAGCATGTTTGTAAAGTATATATTTGTGAAAAAAAAAGGACTTTTTCTACTGCTATTAAAATGTGCATCACTATGATATAAATTCATTTCATTGTCATATTTTAATTCTGGGTATAATTCTTCCCTTTACATATTATTTATTATACATATAATAGTTAAAATTGTTTAAAAACTATTGTACATTTTTATCTCCATTTGTGTATCTAAAAATAAAGTGATAGCATAATGTAGTGAGGTGTCATATTTTTATCCTTGCTATCTTATTAAATAAATAAATGCAAGATTGGCATTTGTCTCGCCCATCTTGTAGCAATTTGCTTTTGAAATTTCCATTATTAGAAAGTGTCATATAAAGTATAAACAGCAAACGGGGAAAAAAGTTTTGCTAGTCTACATCTGTAGATCATATTTGCTACACTTAAGTGAACAATTAATCTTCTAGCAATAAGAGTTAAATGTTATGAAGTAACAAGTGTCTGGTTTTTGTAATCTGTGTTGATATCCATGCAACATATAGCAATACTTGAATCCTGTAATTTATAAAGATGTACTAGTTTCATGTACTAGTTTCTTTAGTATATTCTTTTTTGTTCTGCAATTATAAGAACTTTCTGTGACTTGAGTAATTCTCCTTACTTTCTTGTTATAGTCTGAAAGCATTTTGAACGTATATGCAATGCAATGTATAAATACACAATTAACTAACCCAAATATCAATCAAATTTCATGCTTAATAATCATACAATAAAATTCAGGTGCACAGCATGGCCAATCTGATCAAGGAGATAGATATACATACATATCTTTGGATTTATTATTTATATCTTTTTAGAGGTATATAGCATTATTATAGTTCTGAGTTATCAATTCTTTGAGGGAGACAAATTTGACATTGGAGACATATTGATATTATTTTAATTATGTTCAGATAGTTTAAACATTTATTCAATTCTTGTTGGAGTATCATTAAAAAGTATTCTGCCATCGAACATTTAAACAATAACAGTTATCTGAAATGTAGGACATACTTTACAAAAGAAAAGAAACTTTGCAAACTTTATGGGTAAGTTTTACATTTTACAGTAAAACATTAGGTCATTAACATGATGGCATAGAGGGGACTTTTTGTCATTGAATTAAGTGACTAAAGATAAAATCTACAACACAAGTTTAATGGAATACAAATTTCATAAATTACCTCATAGCGAGTTGTACAGAGTATGGCAAATAGAGTACAGTATCAGCAGCAAAATTTTGAAGTGCGTCCAAAGGACTTTATATCCACTCAGTTGCTTATTCATGCAGCTGTGGCTATTTTGGATTTGTATTGCATGAAATGTATGTTGTACACTTATCTGCTGTGTCTTCTGTTCTTAATTCATTGCTAATAAGCCACCTTTGAGTATGTGAATCCATATTCTATTATAAAAAAAATAACTTGTTTCTGTATGGTTCTTCAATTCATAAAACTTGTAAACATTTTTTTTTTTTTTTTGATACCCCTGTATGATTCCTTAACCATCTACACGACAAAACCTTGTGTGTGTGTGTGAGAGAGAGAGAGAGAAAAAGATGTCGCATATTGAAATATGCTTTTCTGCAAAATGTTCAGTGGCAATTCTCTCATTTTTTTAATGCAATAACTAAATGCAGTGTGGTAAAATTTGTTATGTACAAATTTTGATTGAATTGCCATTATTAAATCGGGAGATGTTAATCTTTTCTTCATCTTCACAATGAAAGAGTATTTCCATATAAAGTAAAATTGAAGGTGGACCTAATATGGCTGTATCAAAAACAACACAGCAAAATCATATTTATCAAGAGAAAGTAGATTAGAGAGTGACAGTTGGCTATAGACTTGACATTTAGTTTAAACTTAAGAACTATCATGAATAATATGATTGACTTTTTATAGATTAATGTATGAAGAATATTTACCCTACTATAAAAATTTAAATTTTATGATTTAAATATACTGAATATGATGTTTTGAATGAATTATTTAAATGTAACAAATTTTCGATGAAGGTTCCATAATAAATTTAGTAAAAATAAGTTTTTTTGGGAGATTAACAATTACCAGAATGCTTCTATGTAAATCTTACTTGCTGAAGTACTTTAAGTGCAGCAGAAGCATTACTGTTTCTTTGATAAAACAGCTTAACACATTGTTAGCCTGTTTTCATATCTGGCATGGAATCGCCGATCAACAATCTGCTAATAAGTAATGTGCGGTCTGGCAAAGTCATGATGAAGCCCTCATTTGGTGGGAAAATGCTTCATAACGCCTTATGTAGGTAAAGGATGATACGTGTATTGAGAAATATGTGAATTGCCTGCTCTGCAATGTTATTTCCTTCCCCAACAACCGAAATAGGAGCTAAAATTTTTCTGCCAGAAATCGAAATCGCATGCTCAGGATAACTCAGAAATATGGGGAAATCGTTCTAATAGTTCTCCTTACAGAATGATCTTAAACATCTTTTGATTGATTTGGATCTGTATATCATTACTAGAAACCCGCTTTTTATAACATGTTATTTAACTTGTTGACATAACCTTTAATATTCTATTACTTTAACTTGTCTCAAGCTTGTGAAGAGGAAGCTTTGTAATGGAGTTTTCACACGCTCTTTGTTGTACCAGAATTCTGAAATTTTGTACAAGGGTATGCTTCCAAAAACTATACAATGTTCTCAGAATTTTAGTATTATGTAGTTTATTGATTTTAATTGAATTTTGATTCCATATCGGTGGTGCCACATGGAGTGAATTTGGGAGAGAGAAAATGATTTTAGAAATCTGAGATTTGTAAATGGTGTATTAAGAAATATATTAGAGACTAAACAGTAGAAAATGATAAAGTTTCTTCAAAATACCCTTTTATTAGTATATTAAAAAGTTGGGAATATTTTTTTTATCAAGGGAGACATCAAAACAAAATCGTTAAAGTGCTAGAGGTGCTATAATTTAAAGAAATTAAGTCGCATTGAATATCATGTGAATGAAATTTTCAAAACTCGTTTAGCACTCAAATATAATATAAATGTACTTAAGATAATTGTTTCCTTTGAGTATCTCTATCAGCATATCACACGTTTGCGATTTTGTTTTGACGTCCATATTGTTGATTAAAAGATTTTTATTACACTAATAAAAGTGGATTTTTAGAGACATATGTTTATTTTTATTACTCTGTTTCATAAAAAAAATCATACCAAATGTAAAGCAATCCTGAAATATGTTGATATTGCCTAAAAAGTGCTTTGTAAAGAAAAAGTTTTCATTTCTAAAGACATTTAATAAAGGTGAATCTTGCTTCAGTGCTAGAGCAAGAATCAGATTTTTTAAGGCTATTTAGATTTGATACTTGGAACTCCAATGAATAATTTCTTTTCGAATGAATTCATTCATTTTGTTATAATTTTCTGTCAAAAACAGCATTACTCTTAAAAATTTAAGAATTTTTTTTCTTTTATTTATTCTTAGCTTGAAAATTGAAGTCTAGTCATACATAATACCGTTTTAATTTTTACATTTTCATGTAGCAAAAAGAAATAAAAATTTGCACAAATTTATTTTTCTTGTATATGCTGATAATATTCGTATATTTTAAAATTATAGAGATTTATGGTTTTCTCATTAATTAAGTGTTATTAATATTAAATTTAAACCTGCGGGAGTGGACTCCCAGTAGCTTTCATGGTTGCTGAATAATGAAAGTGATATCCCCATAAAATTGTGAAACTTAAACTAAGCTGTGAATGCCATGCGTTCTCAGATTTTTACTTCCAGATTCTTGCACGTGAGAGTTTTGTCTTCATAATATAGTTTTAAAAAAATAAATTGCATTTTAGAAGCTTTTTTTTTTTTTTTTGACCAATTGAAACCAAATTTGATACATAGCTACAATTTTATTCATTAGATCACATACCAAATTTCATGTATACAATTCATGCTGTGCATTTGAGTTATGGCGTTTATATGCAAGTGAAAGTACAGGCGGACAGACAGCCAATCCCTGGACGGATTTGGTTCAAAATTTGATACGGATCATTATTTTAGATGCTATATCTGTGTATCCAATTTCATCCATCCAGCTCTTTACGTTTCGTAGTTTTAGTGCAGATGGACGGACAGACTTCCTATGAAGTTTTCCGTCCTGTCCTAGTTAGGAAATCAAATTTTCATTTATATACAAATATAGTTTGCATTTATATACAAATTTGATGTAATGAGCCATGTATCAGTTTCATCCGTTTAACTCAAAGCGTTTTTGAATTATGTTCACAGACAAACTGACATATTTCGAAAATACGTTTTTCGGTCTCTAGAAGGTCTGAAACATAGCGATTCGTCAAAATTTCGAATTTCTTAACAATTACAATTCTTTATATACTTCGTGTACAAGATAGTAAAAATCTTATTGACTTATAAAAAATACTGGATTAATTAATAACAGTAAATAGTTTTTTTTTTTTTTTTTTTTTGCTATACAAATAATACGATATATCCTCATTTCTATTTTAATTATTAGCATTTTTTTTATTTCAGTGATCTCGTATTCATAATTTTCGTTTCTTTCTGTGAAAATGTTACAAGAAAAATTGATTATTGCATTTACTTATGATTTTTTTTTTTTTTTTTTTTTTTTTGCTACCAATGATTCTGCGGGTGTTTTGTTCCATGAAATCCATTATGACACAATATTGAAAGTCACTTTCTCCATCAGACTGAAAATACTGAAATAATAGTATGTTACAAAATGCTATACCAGAAAATCATTACCATATACATTTTCACGATACTTTTGATTACATAACAAAGAAGAAAAGCAATATATATTTTATATTAAATATCTACGAAAGATCCACTTCATATACCAAATCATAAAATTTTCCCTCCTGTTTATCACAATTCAGAGGGAGGAGTGCATTCTATTACATCAAAGAACAGTTTAGAGTGACTGGAAAACTATTCATTGGCATGAGCAGAAATTTTGCACAGACTTATAAAATAACCTTCTTCATCACCTTCTTTTTTTTAATTGACTGTGATTCAACATAATTTACTCAAATTTTATAGTTATTGTTCAACATATTTTATTCAACTCTTTATATTAAAGATTGAGACGTTGGAAAGAACTAGACTGTCGGAATATGAATACCATGTTCTTATTCTCATGTGAGGAAGGATTTTTCATCCGAAGACGATAAACTTTTGTGTTATTTTCATTTTGAAAATGGTTGTCCAATGCTTAGAATTAGACGATTTGCTTGACTATGTTCCTCTTGAATAAATAATCACTTATGAAGTAAAAATGAACCAGAAATGGAATTTACTTATGGTTAGGACATATATTTAATGTCACAGATATATCAGATAGTTGATATTATCAGATATTTTTAAATAAAAACTTCGTGGCGTTGCTATTTACCGGAATATATATGGGGTATCCATTCTAATTTGATCCGATAGTTAATTTCTAAAACGTTAGAAATAAGCATATAATTTTAGTTGAAAAAATGTTTTAAATTGACTGAAGTATTATCGTTCGTGCTGTTGGAATTAATAAATTTACTTCAGAAAAAAGATTTACGAAGATTTCATAGAGGTACCCCCACTCCTTCCTATTACTCATATTTAATAAAATATTCTGAGCATTCTAACAAATTTACACACACACACACAAATCAATTTTTCGGCGACTAAAATTAACTAAATTAAGAAGTTTTTAATTTCATTATTTTAACTATACTGCTGTTTTGGCGGGATAGAAGTCAATCTATTTTTTGCTGCATTCTATATTTTTCGCGGGCTAATGTGTTTTAATATGTTGTTGTTTCTTATTTCAAATGCCATGGACAAGCCCGCTGTTAGGAAGACCGATTTTAAGATTTTGGGGGAGCGTCTCCTATTTTTTTTTTTTTTTTTTTTTTTTTTGTTAGTAGGGTCAAGAGTACGACTTGGCTACTCACGCATCACTCATTCGCTTGCACAACCCTTTTTACAGAAGGGCACATTCACACATAGAACAACCATGCCCAAACCGGGACTCGAACCCAGGACGCCGGCTTCTTTTAATATTACAGATATGAATTATGTTACACTATTGTCGAGTAGCATGTAATAACTGTTCGGTTTGTTTTAAAAATATTGAACTCGTTTGCAAACGTAGCGATTTAAACAAATGAACGGCCCGTTTGAGAATGCACCGATCGTTAATTGAAGCATCTTCTCGAGGTCATTTGATTAAAAAAAAAAATCTAAAATAATGTTATTCAAAGCTTCATAATTCGGAGAGTTTTAGACACAAAAGAATGGAACTTTGTGTGTGTGTGTTTCAAGAATATTAGTCTAAATATTATTTATAGTACCGGAGGACTTTATAAAAGTTGAAATATTGTAATTTTTTCAGCAGTATATTAACTGACTCAAACTTCATAAATGTCTCTTGCATCTTTATTGTGTCTTTACGATATTTAAAGCATTTCTCTTGCTGAAACTGGATGTCTCTCTCTCTCTCTCTGACGGTTATAAATTAAATAAGTTACGATTAGAATGGAAACCCTGTGTATACTACATCTTTCCTTTGGGAAAGCCACTGTGAGAGGACATTCAATAACTTTGATTTTCGATCATCCAGCATCATAGTGAAAGGAACTTGATTAAAGAGTAAGTGATGACTGGGTGTATGTACCTTTAGTGAGTGTGGACTCAGTAAATGGGATGTGCCTTACTTGTGTCCGTTTTGCAAGGGTCTTTTTATGCATAGTAGATTATGAAGCAGTGTCGGCGCTGCCGAGCTTTTTTTTAAATTTTTATTTCTCATCAGAAAAATTAATAAGGCAAAGACTGCCCTTTTAGTAAGTAAATGTAAACGAAAATAATTGTTATGACACCATATTTAAATTTTTTGACAACATTTAATTGACGTAGGACGAAACATAACACACAAGAACACTATTACAAAATTTAGCATGAGAACATCATAGAACTTTCGAACATCCAACAACCTTCTCTCGGCCCCGTCTCTCCCGCCGTCCTCCTTCTCCACCCTCTTCCCTTCAGTTCGTTTTCTGGTTTTAATCATCCGCAGCGCCCTCACACGCCGCCCCTAAGAGAAAAACTGGTCTTCAAACGGCAAAAGTTTTTCTCTGATTCCTTTGGACAAAGTTAATAACATATAAGGAAAAATAACTAAACGAAATAAGAACATCTCATCCACATATTGAAATAACAATGAAAGCTCCAAATATATATATATGAAAAATAATTAAACGAAATATGAACATAGCATACACATATTAAATAAAAATGAATACATATATTGAAAACAATTAAACACAATAAGAATATAGCGTACATATGTTGAAATAAAAACTGAACAAAACATACATTAACACAATGGATATTGAGAACTAATTTTAACAAGAAAAAGAACTAATGTTTAGTTTGTAGACGAGATAAAGCATCAGCGTCTTCGTTTAAGATTCCAGGACGATGAGTAATTTTGTAACTCCATCGTTGCAAAGCCAATGCCCACCTAGTTAATTTAGGGCTTTTTGGAGTTTTTTCAATTAAGTATTTTAATGGATTATGATCAGTTACGATTTCTACCGTAGTTCCATGCAACCATTTATCAAATTTTTTAAATCCAAACAAAATGGCATAAGCTTCCTTTTCAATGGTTGACCAATTTTTTTGAGTTTTGTTAAATTTTTGGCTTACAAATGCGATGGGTTTATAATTTCCCTTTTCATCTTTTTGGGTTAGACAACAACCAACTGCATAGTCAGAAGCGTCTGAGTGAATTTCGAAAGGTTTACCAAAATCAGGAGCATTTAACGCTGTCGTCTCACATAAAGCTTTCTTCAATCTAAAAAACGATTCTTCTTCGCGTTTTCCCCAATTTACATCTGATTTTTTCCCTTTGGTTAGTTCAGTTAGAGGGGTTGCAATTTCCGCAAAATTAGGAATATATGATCGATAAAATCCCATTAGACCTAACACAGATCTTACTTCCTTTTTCGTCTTTGGCCTTTCTAGTCGTTTTATTGCCGCAATTTTTTCCTCGTCTGGTGCATGCTTACCTCCTCCTATCTTATGGCCTAAAAATTGTAGTTCTCGGGCCGTGAAAGTGCATTTTTTAAATTTTACAGAAAACCCTGTCTTTTCTAATTCCTGCAATACCTTTCTCAGATGAATTAAATGTTCGCTCCATGTTTTGGAGTACACTATTATATCGTCAATGTAAGCTTGAGCATAACTAGAATGGTTTCGAAGAACACTATTCATTATTTTTTGGAATGTACCCGATGCTCCCGATAGACCAAAAGGCATAACCTTCCACTGATATACTCCGTTATGAGTGGAAAAAGCTGTTAAAATTTTGTTCTCATCATGCATTTTAATTTGGTAATATCCCTTTAGCAAATCTAGACAAGATAACCATTGAGCCATCCCCGCAGTAAAAACTAATTCTTGTGTATCTTTCATGGGGTAATTAGGAACTTTTGTTACAGCATTAAGGGCTCTATAGACAATACACATTCGAATGGATGCGTCCTTCTTTGCCACACATACTATAGGATATGTAATGTCTGCATTCGAAGGTTCAATCAAGTGTAAGTCCAACAGTTCTTTCACTTGTCTGTCCACCTCTGCTCTATAAGACATTGGAACACTGTAGGAATGCGGTTTCCGTCTAGTAATATTGGGCAAAAGTTCAATCACGTGCTCCCCGATTGCAACTGGTTGCACTGGTCTTTTGAATAAGGGTTCAAATTCTTTTAATAATGTCTCCAATTCTGTTTGCTGCGTAGTTGATAAGTCAGGTGAGGCTGCGGAATTTACTTCCTGCCAAAAGGAGTCTTCTTTCAATGGAGTATTTTCGATGTCACCAAATTCTTCTTCCCCTTCAAATATGACGTTCACACTTCCGGAGCTAGCAATAAATTCTCTCATTTTATTTTGATGCACATGCCTCAGACTACCATCAGGCTTCTTCACTAAAAATGAATGTTCATTCTTTCGTGATTCTATGGTACATGGACCTTGCCATCTAGCTAAAAGCTTGTTTCTAGAATCAGGTAATAGAACAATTACCTTGTCTCCAGGATTAAAGACTTTCTTCGTAGATCTCAAATTGTAATAACGAACCATTATTTCTTTCTGTACTGTTGAAATCAATTTTGCTTTCTCAGCTGCGTCTTCTAGCTGCTTCTGAAGCTTTTCCATGTATAGAGGTACTGGAGTAGTATCCAACTGCAAACCCTCTTCATCTGCCACCCAAGTGTTCCTCAGAATAGATAAGGGTCCTTCTGGTTTTCGTCCATATAACAACTGAAAAGGTGCTACGCCGGTCGTGCTGTTGGGGACTTCTCGATAGGCCCACAAAATGAATGGTATTTTTGTATGCCATGTACGTGGCTCTTCCAAAATGACATGATGTAGCATGTGCTTTAACGTCTGATTAAATCTTTCTACCAGCCCATTCGACTCTGGATGCAATGGTGTCGAAAATCTTGGGCTGGATCCCATTCTTTTTTCAAACTCTTGTGTCAAACTAGCATTGAAATTAGTCCCATTTTCTGATGCTATTATATTAGGCACACCTGTCCGCATGAAGATGGTTAACAGTGCTTCACATGTAGCTTTGGCAGTTAAACTGGTCAGTGGTACTGCCTCAGCCCATCTCGTGTGTTGATCAACTAGACATAATATATATCTGTGACCTTTTGCACTCGGCGGATCTATAGGTCCAATGATGTCGATGTTTACCACTTGGAACGGCAATTCTGGTCTTGCCACAGGAGTAATTGGTACTCTGTCCTTTTGATTTATTCGCCTTGTCAACTGACAATCTTTGCATTGTTGACAAAAAGCTCTGACATCTTTGGATATTCCATGCCAGTAAAAAGAATACCTTATTCTTTCAGCAGTTTTTCTTGCGCCCATGTGACCTCCAAATACCGAACAGTGAGCTAAATTTAGAACTTCAAGTCTACGCTTCTTAGGCAAAACTAGCTGAGCAACGGACTCCCCTAAAACTTTTTCTTTGTGAAACAAAAATTTATTGTGGAAATAAAATCCTCCGGACTTTTCATTTGCACATTTTCTAGAATATTCTAAATCTGGACAATCCACTTGATCTCTAAGAAAATTGTCCGACCTTGATAGTTCTTTAGCATTCTTTTCTGAATTTTCCACAGATAATGCCTTTATTTCTTCACTACCCAAGACCGGGTTGTCATCACTTGTTTCATCGACGATTTCTCTATCTTGAATTGTCTTCAGTTCTGTGTCCTTTTCGGAAATATCAACGAAATAATTTTCTTGAACACCCTGCAACTTGTCCCTTATTTCTGGGGGCAACAGTACATCATCCACCAGAGTAGGAGCAACTGCACACAGCACTTCTTGGTGAATCATGTTCCCGTCTTTACCAACGATGACACCCATTGGAATATTGACAAGAGAACATTTCTCTGCTGGACCAAAAATGCCTTTTATATAAATTGAAGCCTTATCTTCAACAGGAAAATCAGTCAATATATCTCTTCTGACTACAGTTATTTCAGTGCCAGAATCAATTAAAGCTGTTGCAGGCTTTCCATTCACACTTATACGTATCTTTTCTAGATTACAAAGACCTTTATCAAGAGAAGGTCGTCTGTGAGATATCACTTTAGCCACTACTGCCGTTTCCTTAGTTACCGGTTCTGGGTCCACGACAGTTCTGTGAACATTTGCCTTTCTTCTACTATCTTGATCTGAGTTCGTCTTTAAAAGTTTGGGACAGAACTTCTTTACGTGACCATCCACTCCACAGAAATAGCAGGTAAACTTTGGACGGTTTTTCGGTTCGTATCTATTCCGTGTGAAACCTTTATCTTTCTTCATCTGTTTAGGACTATTATTATAGTCTCTGTTATCACGGCTAAAGGCGTTATTTCTAACATTTACTTGTTGATGTGCCTTGGGATTTGGATTCGATGGTCTCCGATAAGTTTTTCGAATACACTCGTGCTCGTCTAGCTTGTCTGCTAAATCTTGGGGTTTGACTAATGTCCCCCACACGTCAACAAAATGGTCACGAACCTCTTGTGGAACTCTCTTCTTTACTTGATCCGTAATGATCAAATCTTTCAGTCCCTCCAAATCTGTGACATTCAAAGCACTTATCCAGCCTTGAAAGTAATTTGTAACTTCATAAATGAAATCTTTCCAACTTTTCTCTGGATTTCTTTGGTGCTGAACAAATTTCTGCCGAAAACCTTCAGCATTCAATTTAAACTTCTTCATCAAGATTTCCTTCACATGTTCAAAATTAAAAAATTCTTCTTCTGGAATTCTTGCGATCAGTTCCATTATCTCTGCAGGCATGAGAGGTATTAAACATGACACCCAGTTTTCCTCATCAATTTTCAACCTCTTGACTTGTCTCTCAAACAATGACATATATAAGACAATGTCACATTCTTTTTCGTCGAATTTTGGCATGAACTTGGAAATTTCAATCTGCGGATTGATATGAAATTGTCCACCACTAGCTGAACTAGCATTAGATGCAGCCATTCCTACTTCTATTTTTTTCTTTTCCAATTCAAATTCCATCTCTCGCTTTCTTGCTTCCATCTCCATCTGCAATTTCAACTCATTCTCTTTCTTTGTTGCTTCCATCTGCAATTTCAACTCATTCTCTTTCTTTGTTGCTTCCATCTGCAATTTCAACTCATTCTCTTTCTTTGTTGCTTCCATCTGCAATTTCAACTCATTCTCTTTCTTTGTTGCTTCCATCTGCAATTTCAATTCTTGTTCCTTTCTTGTAGAGATTATTGTTTCTAGTAAAGTTTTGACAAATTCTTCTTCATATACCTGACTGCCAGTAATTAATGTTTTTAGCCCATATACTGTCATATCAGATTTCGGTTCCTCCCCCATTTCAGTTGCCAACACTATAAGATCACACTTGATACCCTTTGCCAAAAACGCCATTATTAAATAATAATTCTGACCCGAAAATAGAAATTTACCCTGTTTCTTTTAAATTATACAAATACTTTTTTGTTGTTGTTTTAAAAACGCGCAACAAGAATTCTGTTACTGCGGAGATACTCTTTACAATATTGAAAAAAAAAAAAAATACTCAAATGAAAATAAAGTAAAATAATAATAATTGCTAACAATATTATCTTGATAATTTTTAAATTCATAAAACTTATTTTAACAATCTAAAATGCAAGTACATGTTCCAAATAATTTCTGTTTTATTTGAAAACATTTCTTAAAATATTAAACATAAAATGGTTTATGCACTTGCGACAAACTTTTTATAATGTAACACAAATTAACTTTTAACAACTTTTGTTGTCATTCTATTTCACAACAATAAAATATAATCTCTAATACAACACTCCCTTTATACTTATATCAATAAAAAAAGAAAATGCAAAAGTAATAAATCTTCCATTAATAAAGATCATTCATATTAAAATATTAAACCAGAATTATTTATTTGAGCTATAGTCAAATATTACGAAACAATAACTGAAAGAATTTAGTACATAAACAATCATAAAATGGAGTATTAGAATGCTTTCCCGAATAACAGCAAATAGTATTAATTCTAAGAAATATCCTTTTAATAAAAAAAAAACAACACAAATGGCATAAATTAGATGAAAAAAAAAAACCATAAATCTACTCTTTCCTTTTACTTATTTCTTGTTTTCTTTTTTTTTTTAACTGCCGTCAACAGGATTCATAAAACAAGAATGATTTATCCAGAACACCGGAAATACGTATATCAATCAGAAAAGTATTATTTTTAAAATATCTTTCGTTCGGAATCGAAACGAAAGTGTTACTGGTAATTATTTTTCAACTAAAATACAGAATTATCAAGCATAAAATTCAATTAAACATATCACTTATTTAAGACAACAATCAAAATAAATTCTTTAATGTCCAGAATATCTGAAAAAAGAACATAAATATCAAAACAAGTGAAACAAAAACTCGTAGAGCTTATTATTGTATTTTCCAAGAATTAATTCGTTGCAATGTTTATGGAACAATTACTTTATTATATATTTAAAAAAATATATTAAAAGAACAACAGTTTTATTCTTATAAAAATAAAGAATTTATTATAAAATGATATACAATTATTTATGACAGCATTCACCCTTTCAAAACGAAACGATAGTGTATACAGTTGTTCAGCTCATTTCTTGATAGAAATAAATTTTTAACACAGCATGTTTTAGTTTTATTTCTCTAAAAGGTACAATAATCAACTTTCTTTTTTTACTCTCTTTATTTTACTGACGTAAAATATATTTAATCATCGTAACCACTGACGCGGTATTATCACTGACGTAACAAATAAAATGGCAAGTTCCTGGCGGAACAAAGTATAAACTATAATAAATTAATACTTATTTGTGCTGTAACGATATATTACCAACATGTTAGAAGGTGACACAACATGCAGAATTTAGAAATGTGGATATCACTGGCGTGATACAACAACTTATATTCCTGACGGAACAAAATCACTGACGTGATACAACAAATTATATTCCTGACGGAACAAAATCACTGGCGTGATACAACAACTTATATTCCTGACGGAACAAAACTATATCTTTACATGCGCACCAAATCAGTAAACATTTAGCTTACCTGAGTTCCTTTAGCTACTCCCGTAACTTCCCTCATCACATACCTGGATACGGTGGGTTACCTCGATTTCCTTCTGGATTAAAAGAAAAGATAATAGACACCTTCATTAATCCAGATCCCGTTCTCCGCCACCAAGATGTCGGCGCTGCCGAGCTTTTTTTTTTATTTTTATTTCTCATCAGAAAAATTAATAAGGCAAAGACTGCCCTTTTAGTAAGTAAATGTAAACGAAAATAATTGGTATGACACCATATTTAAATTTTTTGACAACATTTAATTGCCGTAGGACGAAACATAACACACAAGAACACTATTACAAAATTTAGCATGAGAACATCATAGAACTTTCGAACATCCAACAACCTTCTCTCGGCCCCGTCTCTCCCGCCGTCCTCCTTCTCCACCCTCTTCCCTTCAGTTCGTTTTCTGGTTCTAATCATCCGCAGCGCCCTCACAAGCCGTATAGGCAATAACCTGGATCATTATATAGAATATGATGCCTCAAAATGGATTCGAATCTTCATGGTATAGTATGAGAGAACATGTTTGTTTTCCTTCGAAGAATAGAGATCTAGAAGTTTCGGGGTGCGAATGGAACGGGACACGACATATTTGAATTAGATCAAATTTTTCCATATATATATATATATATTGATATTTTAAAATTTATTTTACACTTAATCAATTTCTTAATTTTTAGCTCAGTTTAGCCCATATTGTCTTCATTCTAGAACATTCTCTTATTTCCTGATCCCATTCCCCTTTTTCTATCTAATTAATTCAACAGAAGCTTTATAAAATTGCTGAATCGGCTAAACGCCAACACTTTCACATGCTCAGCGTAAAGGGGCAAAATACCGCTGACTTTACAAATTCTTCTAAAAGATCCCTGTGTTTCTCTTGCTTTTTGATTGACATGCGATGGAAATCCTTATTAAGACATCGCAGCATATAAGACCACAGATAAAAGGTTTATCAGCTTTTCCCTCATTTCTTTCTGCGTTGTGTGTGCTCGTCGTTCCTGCTTGTACATAATGCGTGTTTCTTCGAGATGAAATAAAACGACGTCAAGAAATTGAAAGTCTCATCACTGTCTTCGAATCTGCCATCTGCTTTAAAAAATATTATATATATATATATATATATATATATATATATATATATATATATATATATATATATATATATATATATATATATATATATATATATATATATATATATATATATATATACGAAGATCCGATGGTGCTCTAGTATACTTCTAACAAAGATGAAGTTAACGATACCCACTTTCGCAAATATGGCTTTTGATCATCGGATCTCTGTAATGCAAAACTATTAGTTATTTTTGTGTAAGAGTTCTATAACAATTTGAGAAGGCTCCCGAGTAGTAAGACCATGTGTTTTTGTTCTGCCTTTCATTATTAAACATTTTTTATTAAAACGTTAGAAAAAGAAAGTTTTTTTTTTTTTTTTTTTTTTTTTTTTTTTTCAAATACGACTGATTCCTTAATCTTGAGCCTTTTGGCTATGGCGGCTTGAGATTGTGTCCAACTTGTTACATCACTGTCATTATCTGATTTCATTTGAAAAGTACGACTGTTTCAATACAGTTTTGAAATATGCTGTTAAATGTATAAATAGAATTTTTCTATAAAGAGAAATAGAGAAAATCGAAAGCGAAGCAAGAATTATTCTATATACACTCTGTTAAAAAAGTATTGGGACACACTACAAGTTCACAGATTTTTATCATAATATTTTATTTAAATATACAAATGAAACCAAAACAAAGAATTAAATATAGTTTTAATATACACAAATCATAATAATTGAAACACAACTGTTGAATTAATGTAATTACAGTTATACTTAAAAATTAAAGAAATAAAACAAGAAACAGTGCTCAAAAAAGTATTGGGACACTTTCCAATAAATTAAGAAAAACAATGAAAACTTAAAAGTGAATTTCTTGTTGGGTCATCGTTGCTTTCTTTGACCTCTCATATTCTATTTGGCATGGATTGGGCTAATTTTTTGCAAAATTATCAAATTTTTTAACAATCGAGTGTAGTTCATTCTTCGACCAAATGTTTTCTTAAAACCTGCTTATTAGAAATTTGATGTTCATATAGTTTTTGTTTGAAATAATCCCACACAAGTTCAATGGGATTAAGTTCTGGACTTTGTGCGAGAGTCTTAATGAAACTAGGACAGTAGTAGAGGACCCAAAACTTGCAAATATTAGCAGTAAGTTTCGGGGCATTATCTTTGTGCAGTTTAAAATTCTTGAGATTTCCAGCTTGCTCGCACTTTCCTTTAAATCTCGCTTGAGAATGTCAAGATAGTATATAGTCTGGCTTGAGAATGTCAAGATATTTATTCATTTTACGATCAATAAATTTAAATTCCCAACACCAATGCTTGCCATACAACCAACCCCACACCATTTGATTGCCACCGCCACATTTAACAGTAGGCCGTAAATTTTTGAAATGCATTGCTATATTTGGTTTCTGCCAAATTTTTTTACTTGCCATCCGATCCGAAAATGATATGTTAGCTTTCATCAACTAAAAATACATTTTTCCAAAATTCTTAAAATTTCTAACAGTTTTAGGATTTACAGATTTTTCGAACTTACTTTTACATTGCAGAGTCAATTTTATTGCACTAATTTTTGAATTAAAGTAAGCTTGCTTCACAATCCACCTCTTTTCACATTCATTAAATACCTTTGGACACCCTGATCTTTTCTTGTTTTCAACACTATTTGTTTTCTTGAACCTGTAAATAATGTTAAAACAGTAAACTTACTAAATTTTAAGATATGTCCTGAACAGTGAACTGATTTACCCTTTTTCCAATGATTTATTAGAAGTTTTCGCACATCATTCTATATATCTTAATTTCTCACCATTTTTCTATAAATAATCTTACCTGTTGAAATTTTTATGTTTAAAATTATAGTCTAAAAAAAATGCGGTAATAAATTCAATTCTATTGATGGGCTATATGCACTGCTTGACAATTGCTAAGGAACAGTTATGTTTTTCGGAATAATTAAGTATATACAATGATTGAAGAAATGAAACTAAGTACATATTTAGTAGGAAGGATGTGCCTTTATTATAGTGCAAAATGGTGCAGATATCAACACATCGAAGAATTAAAAACTTAAAAATAAAAAAGATGCTTCTAGGATGATTTCCAAACAGCCCCACAAAAATTGATCTTCAGAGCAGAATGATGCAGACATGAGTACCTTAGTAAGATGTGTGATGATCACGGACACTAATGCACATTTTGCATCTGTTCTCCATGCTCTCCACTAAACTATCGAAGAGTTCTTGGGGGATATTGTCCCACTCCTCTCTCAAGGCCATTTTGAGCTCTTGCGCTTTTCGGGGAGGGATGGTTCTTTGGGAAACACGAGCATCCCAGGCATGTTCAATGGGATATAGGTCGGGAGATTAAGCAGACCATTGCATACAGACAATATTTTCACTTTGCAGTGTGTCCGATACCTCAATGCTTCTGTGTGGCCGCGTATTATCGTCCATAAACAAAAAGTCTGGACTTACAGCCCTCCTAAAAAGACGAACATGATCCAGAATAACCTCTCTGCAATACCGTTGTGATGTAACGCTTCCTCGCTCAAAGATGTGAAACAGTGTTCTGCCATTGTACATGATGCCTGCCCACACCATCACGCTCGGGCCGTACTAAACACGTTTACTAACAAACTGTTGTGCATAACGTGTTCCAAGCTCTCTCCACAGTAATTGGTGGCCAGAATCACTTGTCACACTGAAACGAGATTCGTCTGAGAACATCACTCTAGACCAAATTTTGATATCCCAACCAACATGTTCCTTACACCAACGTAATCTCTCACAATGACGGCTTCATTGAAGCGGATGCAGTGAACAGGCTTCCGTGCATACAAACCAACTTGATTTAATCGTCGTGAGATGGTTCTTGCAGAAACATGCGTACTGGTAGCTATCTTGCAGCTATCTGGCCAGGAGTTAAATTTCTGCTCCTTTTTGCCGAGAGGGCTATATAACGATCCTCTAAAGGTGTGGCGTTTCTACACGACCCTCGGCATGATTTTGCAAAGCATTTCCATCTTCAGAGGCCTTCTTTAATCGCGAGATGACACTCTATGATACACCCATTGCAGCAGCTACAGTGGTGTGACACTTTGACCTGCTTCCAGTCGTCCAACTGCTCGTCCGCGATCGTAAGCACTCAAATGATGTTTTGCTGATATTTTGCTTTAAATTATTGTAAGAACCAAATAGAATTTCAGAGAAAAAACTTCTATAACATCCTGCACTACTTTGTGTCAAATATCAAACATCATTAATTTTCGTATGAATCATGAGCTTGCATGCATTGTCTCTTATACAGATAACGAGTCCTGCTCTACCACACCCTCTCAACTTGAATTTACTTTTATTGGTCAGCTGTCTGAGACGCAAATTTACATAAATCACTTGTTTCTTAGCAATTGTCAAGCAGTGTATTTGTTGAATTTTTCATTTCAAAAGTGTGCCAATACTTTTTTTACTCCTTTTGCCTTTGAATTATATTTTAAAAGCTAGATCAAATTTTAATTCTAAAATAACAATAAAATTTTTCTTACAAATTGTACACCAAATGTTAAAATATTTTTTGATTCATCTTGTTTTTATTTTAATGTGATAAATTGTTTTATAAATAGCTATATAGCTATTCATGCCAAGTGTCCCAATATTTTTTTGTTTGACGGTATATTCTTGTATGTATAATTTAATCTGAAATTTCGTTTTGCGTGTAAATCATGTGAAATAATAACAGAATTAAGTGCAATGCAATAATAGAAAGTAGCATATTTATCCCAAATGTAAGATATTGGATTCATTTACCTGGTAATATTCGCATTAAACAATTAAATTAACGTATGAGTTGAGTGTTAAAATAATCCGAGCTATTATTAATAATTACAATGCATCATTTTTAATTTAGAAAAAAAAATTGTGTTTTTCTATTTCATCAGCATTTCTTTACAAAACAAATAGCTACTGTCATCAGTTGGTTGTAATTTCAGAAGCACGAAAACGATTAGAGCATTATTTTAATTTTCGAGTATCCAATTTTAAACTGATAAAACTCAGAAGTGATTGGCTTGAAAAACATTTCATTTTTATGATGCAGAACTAATTTTATTTGGACTATCCAAATTTATACTTATATTAATAATAAAAAAAAATGTGAGGGTGATTCAGATGAGTTAGGGGAAAAGCTTTTGGGACGATTTATATATAAACAATAATTACCTCTGCTAATTGAGATCATTATTATGGATATGAAAGCATCTTTACTTCCATTATACAATATTTATCTCATAAATTACAAGCAGTGTTCGTATATTTCTAATTGGCAAAACATAAATTTCAATTTTTCTAATTAAATATATTTATTTAAAAAAATGCTTTCATAGTTGATTGATTGTGGAGATTAGTGGAGCAAGAGTCATATTCTAGCCAAGTTGCTGCTGAAAAAAGTCAATAGTTAAAATTAGTATTAAAATTTAAATAAATCCATAAAAATCTGTAGTTCTTA
Source organism: Argiope bruennichi (assembly GCF_947563725.1). Taxonomy (NCBI): domain Eukaryota; kingdom Metazoa; phylum Arthropoda; class Arachnida; order Araneae; family Araneidae; genus Argiope; species Argiope bruennichi. Next base: position 125,348,002 of record NC_079163.1, read on the forward strand.
AAAATTGAAAAATATCTTATCATGGAGAGGTTTTTGCCGGAATCTTTGCGAATGTAGTCTCGCGCTTCTTTTCGGATTTAAATTCAATGCTCTAATACGTCACCGAATTTACATAGGTTGTAATTGTTATTTCCTTTAGCTGTATGATGTTACTTGTATATAATTGTATGCTATATAAATGCATATGTGTGCACTTCCATGGAAAGCGGTATCAGGATTGAATATTGGATGATGTAAAATGCTCTTTAGCTATTTCGAATTGAGATGCCTACAATAAAATGTTTTTTATGGATATCTTGTTTGATTTCGCTTTCACGAAGGCTTTTGAAATATCTAAGTCCATTGTGGTTAGTGATGACTTAAAAAAATTAACCCGTTTATTAAAATTCACGTCAAAGTATGCTAGACATTAAACTAAAAACAAAGTGGCACGGCGTGTAAAATGAGTGCATCCTTTGGGGAGATGGATTTATTAGACATCGCATAGGCAGAGTAGGCCACAAACCAACAGAAATTTAGTAGCATAAGTTAGTTATTGACCTGCAAATATTCAACAGGTTGCGGCAGAAATACAAAAACTTCTTTAGCAGCTTTGTTTGTTACTTCGTCCCCAAAAATACCGAAATGACTTGGAATCCAGCAAAGTAAAATAGAGAAGCTGATTCTGAAGAATTTGAAAAAGGAATAAGATTTTAATAACAATTGGTTGTATCATAAATTAAAAATTAGAGAGCGTTTACAAGGAGTTCGTGCTACCAGAAATTCAATAATGATTATCAAATTGATTGCATTTCATTATGTTACAAAGACAATTGTATTAAAATTGTTTGCTATAACTATGTATGAGTAAATCTGAAATCTGAAAAAAAAATATCGACGTTCAGCAAAATAATTATAATAATACCGTTAGTACCAAAGAAATTTTGTAGGTATATTTTATTAATTTTTTTATGATTTTCAAAATAATTTTCCTCGGTTAAATAAACTAGAAAAACATTTATCGTTCTGTCTTTAATGATTACAATTGAATCTTATAAAGACATGAGAAGTGATTTAATTATGACTTTTTCTTTAAAAATTTCAGAATTGAAAGGTAGAAGGGTGTGGAGCACCCTTTTTTTTATTTTATTAGAATTCTTCCTTTCAACGAGTTTTCGCCGAAGGCTTGGTTAAACTTTTAGTTAAGTTATTTAGTTAACTTAACTAGGGTTTTTTACTAGTTGAACTTTTATCTGCTTGTCATCCGAATAGGATCCAATGAAAGAAAAACAAAATGAACGACATGTAAATGAGAAATACGCAAAATAGATACTCATAAAAATTAATTTAATGTACTCTTCGATTTAGTTTATTTAGTATTTAGAGGCACAAAAACAGTTTCATGGAAATTTCTTATTTACACAAATCCAATAACTTAAATTTTAAGTGATTTTTAGACCTAGTGGAAAGGACCTAGTGGAATTTGACCTCGACCTGCGAAAAACCCATAATTATTAAACAACATAAAATATTTAGCTATGACGATCCTAATCTCACTTTCTATAGCTTATTTATTCCAATATACGAGTAAAAGTCTCATTAAAAAGAGGGTCTGTGGCATCTTTTTTGGCTGAGCTGGTGTACAATAGAAACCTTTTATATAGGGGATTTCCCGTCCTGTGAGACTTTCAGGGGAAACTGAGCCTCACCTGACTCAGGCAGCTCGGCCGAATTTGCTGCTAAAGGGAGATCTACCAGTTATTGAATAATGCTGATTAAAAATACAGCTGGATAAAAGTCAAATTTTTCTTCATTCGATTCATGTTACCAAGCCATGCCGTACCAAGTCTAATCCACCAGGCTACTTGTGGTCTCAGTGACTAGTAATAGGCTAAAGAATGTTATTGCAAACTTTATAGTTTAAGATCTCCTAATAACCACCTGAATGCAATGATGTCACTTCATGTGATGTCACAGTCATATGAGAGACACAACTGCATCTCACATTTAATTGCTTACGCTATTCTATAAAGTCTTTTGTCTTTTGAACAAAGCGAAATGAATTCCAGCATGGCTCGTCAAAACTGGCTCGTCATATTTGGCTGGTATCACTTGAGCCTGATTAGACTGCGTTGTATTTCCTTTACCAGTAAGAGCAGAAAAGTGAAATAAACAATTTTTATTAATTTAATTGATTTTCAATTTTCAGATGTCGTATGACAAATATTCTTGCCATGTCCATAATCAAATGTTGCAGCAGTATCGTTTCTAGTTTGCGCTCCAACTTTTAGTGTATAATGTGATGTTTCTGCATTATATAATAATCATATTATTTCTAAAATATCTATTGAATAGTTCTATAGCTATAGTAAATCTTTAAGACAAAGGCATGTATTTGTGTCGCACAACGGGTCATACACTAGTTTGCAAATGCCGTCGTTAATGTAGAATTATGTGTAGATAGCTTTGAAGTAAAATTCAATATTGTCGAATTAACGAATCCCACCTCAGATATGGGTAGGAAAAGCTTTCAGTATGATGGTTGATTTTCTATTCACGAGTGGGTGCTTAAGGCTGTGGGTCGAGTTAACCTTTACTCGTCATCCGTGCTGTCGCGCCGACGGTCATTCAAGTAATCTACAACTCTCGGGTCGGTGATAGTTCGAATGATTACCAAAAAAACGATGAATGATTTCAATTAAATTAGATATCAAAAGCTATCTTTTCATTTTTATAAAAATATAATTTCGCTGTTTCTTGTAATAATTGTTGCAATTAACATCACTTAATTTTTATGATCTAAATCGATCCATTTTTTTTTCTCAGTCTTTCTCTCTCTCTTTATTGTTTTGTTTTTGATAATTATTTCTGCGCTTATATTCTTAATTGATATACAGTATTTGAATACAAATATTTTTCTAATGTTAATCTTTCATAAAGAAATGATATCAACAGAAGTATTTAATTGTTGCCTAAAATAAAAAAAATAGAAATTTGTATTTAGGGCAAAAATTATCAAATGTTAAACATTTCGAAGCAGAGAATTAAAGCTAGATCCGACTTTTTACCTCTAAAACATTCAAAATTTATGATTAATAATGAGAATAATATGTTTGGGAGAAAAACAAGTTGTTATTGAATAAAACTTTAATAGAATGATTTGTCCCTATTCTCCTCTTTTACTCTACAGTAATATAATAAATTTAATAATAATGTCAGTGGCGTAGCGACGAAGAGAAGGAAGGAAGCAGGTTTTAGATAACCCAGAGCACCAGTAAGTATTAAGGTGCGACATGGGGACAAAATATTAGAGCATTTACATTTTTTTAAAGAGAAAAATTAAGAAAGAACTAAAAATAAATCTACACACTAGTAGAATTTACTTTTTCCAAACCACTGGCGATGAAACGGAAGACAAAATAATATAATATCTTGCGAACCAGACATCCTCGCTACGCCACTGAATGATGTTTAAGCAGTACCACAGTTCAATTTTATTATTTTTAAACAAGAATTGGTTGATTCTATATAAACAAGAAGTGAAGTGCATTCAATCAAGTAAATGAAACTGAACTTCACTAAGTAATTTGTTTTCTTAGACGCAGTTTGATTCTGTTTTACATTTTCTTTTCCCTCGAAAACTTTCAGATAAAATGGGATTCTGTTTTTTTTTCCCCCTTCTTTTTTTTTTCCTTTCTTTCTTCCTGTTTCCTTTCTCTTTCTTTTTCTTCTTTTCGTTTCTTTTGATTTATATACAGACTTGCCACTATGTAACAAAACACATCTTTTAATAAATCGCATCTCTTCTCCATATTTTTAGTTTTCCTGCCGATCGGGGATGTGGTGTGAAAGAGCCATGTTTAAAGTAAGCAAAAGATTTCTTTTCATCAGCTTGGCTCTTCGTTTGTTAGTTCGTCGAGTTCATACTCATTACGTAATATTCCACTCCCTTAAGTGGTCATATGATTTTTCTGAACTATGTAGAGCATGTACACTGAGAAGGAAAAAAAATAATAATAAATAAAGGAGTGAAATTTCTTATGATTGATTACATATTTATGAGCGCAAATATGAAATCTTATTATACATTTGTGTTCTTGATGTATACCAAAACTTGGACAGCAACAGTAGGTTTTAAAACCACTACGAAATTGTAAACGGATATAAGAAAAAAAAAAAATTAAAAAAAAATTATGAAATGAAATTTTTAATAAATTAAATTCACTAAGAACATTAATTGTTTTTTTTTTAAATTTCTTTACTAGAATATTTCTTTCATCAAGTAAAAAATGTTTAAGTAAATAATTTTATTAATAAATTCAGAAATAATATTTAAAAAGGCAAATGTATTTGTGATACAAAAAGGAATAAGAAAGTGAAATAACGGATATTTCCTTTTCTCCCCTTTCAATCTATCGCAATTTAACAAGCAAAAAGAAAAAAAAAAAAGGATTCTGCTGATTATAAAGTTATCAGCAAAAAATATTCTACGAATAAGAAATCGAATAAGAGTAGAGTATATTTTATTATTACTTAGAATTATACTATTACTGAATAGTAGAATTTTTCCTTCTGTAAAAATATGCTAAATTATCTACTTTTTCATCTTATTGAAGCTGGTTAATAAAAAAAGTTATTAATTATGAAGACATCTTTCAGTGTAATTGACGTCAAAAACGCTTGCGCATAAAAATTTCTATTTTCCATAATGAATCACAATATAAACGAAAAATGCAATAAAACATTACTCATATGTAAATAAATTATAAAGCCATTGACTGAATATTTTATCTATAATTGATTCAAACTCAGATTATACTTGTTAAACGCTCAGCACGGTTTGATTTAAAATTCTCTTTCGCATCATGCAAGAGAAAAAAAAAAAAAGAAAAAAACCCGGACAATGTAGTGCAATATAATGTACAATTAAGTATTAAATAACATGCGCAGTTACACTTGTCACGTGATTGTAGAATCGCATGAATTGAATTCATTAAACATCAAACTATTATATTCATAACGAATCGTATTTAGATGAATGAAACGTTCTCATATTTTATTTAAGAATATTTTGAAAATATATTATTGTTACTTGAAAAATGTTACCTAATTTTATCAGCTAAAAGCAGTTATTAATTAAATGTAACCTAACATTTATTAAAATTCTTCATTAATGTTTTTAAAACTTTATGTTAAAATTATAGTTTTATTCTAGTCAGAAATTAGTTTGAAGATATAATTTTTTTCTTTGTAATTATTTCAATAGAGTGGCAATTAGAAAAAAGTCGAAACTCTGTTAAGTTTATTCAAATAAAATAGAAAAGTAAAAGCATCTATATTAATGAAGAATAGCCATCCCACTTCCTTACATTTACTTCAGATGCTACTTTTACGTCTGAAATGCCTTTTGATTATTAATACATTCTGATTATTACTTTTTTCTGAAGAACAAGCTGAAAATCACTTACCAAAACCTCCCTTTTGTAATAAATTTTCCCTAAAACATTATATAAGAAATCAGAACATAAATTTAAAATTTTCTCAACCAGACTAACTTCGTGCGTTTCTTTGATAAACTGTTCATTGCCATTTGGCGCTGTCCTTGGCATTGTTTGGCGTGGTCACTTACACGTGAGTTTCTCCGCTATCATCGGACAGTTAGCATCTTTCCGAGATGACAGGTGAGTACAACTTTCTTCCGCTTCTTGTTTCTCATCACGTATATTTCAATTAATGGGCTATTACATGATAGTGAAAGGACAGATAAAATTATTTGTAACAGAATTATCCTTTTGTCTCTTATACTCTTTACCTCTTATTCTTTTTTTAAAGGAACTTGAATATTTTAATTATAAACAACTGTTAAAATTGTTACTTAGTCTCACAATAGTAGAATCATTTTTTGCATGCCACTGCTTTTTTTTAATTATAAAATTTGATTTTGTGTAATTTTTAACCCCTTAGCCATCGTGCTCGTATGTCATATGCATTTATCGCTTCTTAAGTTTATCAGCTAAAATGAAATCATTCAAAAGTTGTTACAATTCCATACAAAAATATAATCTACAAATACCTCAACTGTTCTGTAGATTCTTAATTTAATTAGTAGGGCAGCACATTCCCGAAACGGATATTTTTATTTAATGAGAGAGTAAAGGAAAAAAAGCAGTTAAAAGGTTAATTATGTATAGTATATTTATATAGGCAAAACTGGAACTGGAAGCTTCAATTATATCTGTTTAGGGACTCAAAAAACTTTCATTTTAATAAATAAAAGACATTTATAAAGAATTAAAAAATTCTTATAATTTTACCTGGGGTCACATATCTGCTCTCCAGCTGAAAAAGTGTCGCGGATGAAAGAATTTAAGAAGTTCTGAAATAGTTAAGAATTCCTATTAATTAATTAAAATTATTAAAGTTAAGCATTCCTATTAATTCATTAAAATTATTAAAGTGAAGAATCTCTATTTTATAGTAATTTTTTTTTCTGATTTAATCTTCTTGACTGAGAAATAAGTTTCAGATATTATTGTTTATTTCTTGAAATTCGTAATATTGAAGCTTCTCGGAATTCAGACATTTACTGTGACTATTTATAACTGTTCTTAGAATTAATGTTTGAAATATATGCATTTATTTATCACAAATTTTTTTTTGTAACTGCTCTTCGAAATAATGTTTATATGTATTATTTAATAATTTGTAATTGATTTATAAATTTAGAATTGATTTATAAATTTTCTGATACATTGAACACAATGAATTTCTATCATTTTCTTGCTTCAAATTTCGATTATATGTGAGAGTTAAACAATTATTTGTCTGTAAGAAAATTCCATTTTTAATTCTAAATAATGATTATTAATGTTGTAAATTAGCTTCAAATAAGAGTTTCTGATTATTTATTTATTTTGTTATCAATTCATCAAATTATTTTTTTATATTTTGATACTTTAAGCTTACAGTGATATTTTTTAAATTTTATAAGTGAGTGAGTTTTAATAAGTTAATAAATTATTATTTTATTTATGTTGATGAGTTTTTGTCTAAGTTGAGATAATTAATTTTATTATGTTACTTTAAGGAGATTTTAAACATGTCTAGAATGTTTTTCCTCTTTCATTTTTTTTTCAAATTTGTTATGTTTATCACAATATTATTTAGGGAACTAAAGCATGAGTAAGGAAACGAAGAAAATTGTTGCTGTGTTAGAAATTTTTTAGAAATACTCAATAAATCTCAAAGGTAAGCATAAAAATGTTTCTGATTAATAAAAAATATTTGTCTTGCAATTTAAACTTATTTCTTGATAAATTAAGAATAGCTTATATTTTCCCTTATTTTGAAAATTTTATCTCAATGAAATTTGACCGAACAAAAAATATCATTTCGTATTTATTAAAAGCATTAATGAATTAAAAAAAATCATCCAGTTTCTTCTTCCGAGAGCTCTTTGAACTCAAATCCTACAAAAACATGGTGAGAAATTTTTTTAAATATGCTCCTGTTGACTACAGTTTTAAGGGTTTTCTTTTTTTTTTTCACGAGCTTTTTTGCCATTTACATTCAAGTTAGTTGCGCTACTTTTTACCAGTCTTCATTGAAACATACAATTATATATAAATGTGCTTGCTCCTATCTGCATTACTATTTTTGCAATCGCACATATCGTGAGAAACGTTAAAAATAACAGAAACATTGCGTACGTTTTAGCTCGCTATTTAACATATCATTTGAAACTGATTACATGATTCTCCATTCCTTTGACATGGCTGCTAGACTTGGCCAATGTAATGCTGTTGATTTTGAAGAAGATATTTTAATTTAAAGATACCTCAACAATTAAAAAAAAAAGAAAGAGAAAGGTTTATAATATACTGCGTATGTACGAAAAATATATTTAGACTCCTTTACAATTTTAGTAATTATTAATTTCCTTTGTTTTTTCACTTCGACAAAAGGAGATAATTCTAAGATCATTAGTTAGTCTCTGTTGATCTCCTGTGAGCAGAACCAATAAAAACTGCATTTGTTGAATCCAGGGTTAGATTGGCAGAGAAATATCTACAATTGTAATGAACGATATGCACTAATACTTTCAATCAAGAATGACATCATTTATATAGAAGGTAATTTAGACAAGGTGGTAAATTCAAAATGCCATATCATATTTATTTATATTCATTTTTATTTAATTTATTTTAGATAAGAATATACATGTTTCAATGATATTAGTTAAAAAAAATACCTTAAAGATACCCCAGATAAGGCCATTTGAAAGGAGAGTAAATTGGTCAGACACGCAGTGACTGAGAGCGAAATACCGCTCATAATTCAAATTTGTATTCAACTTTTCTTATTGTTTATTTTTTTGAGACTTTCTGAAATTTTTAATATTAAAATATTTCAAGATAATATGTTTCAAAATTTGGCTTTTATTCCTCATAAATTTAGAATCTTAGACTTGAATTAGATTTAAAATCCTTTTTTTATTATTCATATATTTGACGTAAAAATCTTAGATTTAAAATCATTCTGTTATTACTCTTATTTAAGATCGATATAAGTTGGGGTTTACTTTATATCGATATATAGCGTCCACAACTTTATACACATTTTCCAGTAAATTTTCTGTTAAATTTACAGTTTTATATCGATTTTTATTGGCTAGATCTAAGTGCATTTAAAATATCTTAATTAATTCTTTATTGGCTTACCATTAATAAAGTATCATCTCGTGATTACGGAGCTTAACATGAAATGTAATCCATGGAGAAGCATATTTTGATAATATTTCGCTTCAGAAATCTGACTTTCATTTATTTCACAATCTTTTTTGATATTATTTTCCGAACTAATATGGTACTCCCATCATATTAGTTCAGGGCATTAGACTCAAAAATGCTTTTACAGTTATTATACTTTGAGATACTGAGATTTTCCTTAAAAAAGATGTGATTGCATATATTTTGCGATTTATTGCAATTTAAATACCTTTAAAACTTATTTTGCTAAAAATGATTGAGTTATTTATTTTGTGATTAATTGATTTACACTGAATTATTCAATTAATTGATTAATTCGTGAATAATTGATTTATTCTGACTTCGAACGGTAATTTGTCAGTTTTAAATTGAAGATTAATAGTAGTAAATGATGTTAGTGCCCCCCTCTCCCAACTTAAATTCCTTTTTTCATGTTAAAGTGTCGAATGAGCAATTTTTTATAATATGGTAAACGTGAAATTGTCTGGCATATCTTTTAGCAGTTTAAAATATCATCTAAAGAAACTGTTAGCATGTGTAAAGTTTTGCTATTTCCTTACATTTTCTCTTTTATCACTTATAACGTTATAACCTTAATTCTTAGCACATTTAAAAATAATTTTCACATTAAATTTTCTTTTTCTTTTAGTCATTTTATGTTTTTTACTAAATTAATGATACGCATATAACAAATAAACCAATTAGAATTCATTTAACAAATCACATATGATGCTCCCAACCGAATTTATGTACTTGTTTTATCCATCATAGGAATGCACTAATAATTTGACAGTGCTTCATTATAAAATTACTAGTAACAAATCACAGCCGAAAATAAAAAAACAGATTTAAGAATTTGATATGCGATATTAAAATGAAACAAAGTCACAAACTAAACATTTTACATAGCTTTATCCTTTAAATTCCATAAATCCTTAAATATAATTTAAACCTATGTCTTATTAGAAAATTATTAGTGGTCATTAAAAAAATGAAATCTTTTTTTTTTTTTTTTTTTTTTTTTCTGAAAGGTAATATTACAGTTTAAAATTTAGTGCATAAATTTCTTTTAATCTTTTTTAACGTTTGCTTTAAAATGTAGCAAGTTTTTTTTATATATATTTCTTGAAGTCGTAAAAATACCAAGATGTGTAATTACGGTAAATTTTTCTAAATATAGCAAGAATATCTTTTTCTAAATCAAATTCTGGAAACCTCCCCTTCTATCTTTCTAGGAAATTTCAGTATTAAAATTCTAATTTTACGTATGTATACTTTTCTTCATTGTTGCTTCCCTCGCTCCTTTTATTTATTTTTTTCTCACTAGAAATTCGATAAATACTATTTCATTGCTATTTCTGCTCTATAAAAATATATCTGTTCCTAAATAAATAAAAATTTGTAGAGGCTGGCACTTCAATTCTATTCAAAGAAAGAAAATCGTGCTGAATATTTTTTAGCTCTTAATGAGCTAATTTTTTCACAGCACAAATTGATAATTTTTCGATAATTTCAGAAAACAAATTCTTTTTTCAAAGCAAAAAGAATAACGCAATTTGGGTTTTTACTGTCGATTCATACCGATTCAAAGTTTTATACCGATCACGTAGCTATGTTTATTAATTAGATAATAAATTGAATACAGATAAATCATGCTGAATTTTATATAATCAAATACTTTATACACTCATTGTTATTATTATCAAATAAGTTTCCTTTCCATAGTCTTATACGATATTCAGATTATTTACTGGCTGCATTTGAGTCAAATATCTGGCTCAAAATCTTTAAATAGGGTAAGCAGGGCTGAAACATTGGTTAAAAGCAAAAATGTATGATTAATTTATAATAAATGAAAATGAAAGTAAAATAAAATAAAGCATTTTGTGTCAGAAAAGCAAGTAAATAAGAAAAAAATATTAAAGATTACAGCAGAATTGAAGATATCGGATGAGGTTTCTACTTCCATAAAGAATAACTTATTTGTGGGCAATTTAAAAATAAATTTTACCCTTACAAAACGTGAACTGCAGACATCCTGCATATTAAAATATTTCTGGAAAGAAAAGTTATCTAAGCCATGACAAAGCCGAAAAATTTTAACTCAGGAATGAACATCTCCAAACCAAGATGACTATTGTCTATGCTACTTGATTGATCTAAATTGTAATCTATGATACTTGATGATTGATCTAAATTATAATCTATGCTACTTGAATGTATAAATTCCATAAATTTTTGTTCTTTCATAAGCATTAAATGGCGATGTTATTTAATATTATTGAAGAATAACAATGAGGTTGAAAATCGGAAGACTAGTATGGAAGGGCAAAACGAGTCCTTCTCCAAGGTAAATGAGTTTTTACATAACATGTGAAAGACGCACTGATGACGTAGAACCGTCTGCATCATTCAAAAACTTCTTGTAATATTTGAAAAAAGGACATGATAAAGTTCAAAAGTCGGAAAACTTTCTGAAAATAAGAGGTGTGTCCCTATACATGATTCATTAAATGCAGAGTTTTATAGATGATTTTTATATCTTTTAAAAAGTCCTGGATGTTTTTTTAAGAAAAGAATTGTGAACAATTTATCTGTATCAATAGCAGTAATGCTCTCTAATATTATCTAAAGTGACAAAATTTATTGAATTGATTTCGAAGGTCATTTAGAGTTGCCCTTTTATTAATTTATTTATTTAAATTGTATGAGTTTTCATTTTAATGTGACACTATCATGAGCATCAGTTGTTTATGATAACTTTTCGTTTGCTTTTAAACATTTTCTGTTAGAGTGAAGGAAAAAAAAAAAGACATGCTTGGATTTTTCGTGTTCACAATGACAAGCGTCAAATGCTCTGTTCCTAATAAATTACGTGGACCTTGAAATGTGAAATATCTCTGTTGCTATGTGTCTTTTGTTTTTCTTTTGTCCATATCTAAGATTATGATGCTTCCCAGATATTTAAAGTTTGTTAATCCGACTATTATGTCATCAAAAAGTCTGAGGGATCTTATATAAACGCAAAAAATGGAAAAAATTAAAAAGTTAACATAGAACAATATGAAGAAAACAATATGATTCGCCTTCTCTGGCAGTTGCGAAATATCAAGCTCTCTTATATTTCAACGAATTATTCAACCAGTTTGACATTCGGTGAAACTTTTATTTAAAAAAAAAAAAAATATCTTCAAGATCTATTTTCCTGATTCTGTCATAAAAAAATAAATAAATATGAATGAATAAATACGTATGCTTTTTCAGACTTCTATCCTTGTCTGTTATGCTTTCTATTCTCTGCTAGAGATTTTAAAACTTACATTTGTGATTATTTTTCGATGGAAAACGGTTTTGTTCCTTTACGATTTCATTTTTACGCATTTTTCCCTGCGATATCTAGTGCATGTGTTCTAGAAGAAAAAAAAAGTTGTCATTATATTTAAAGAAAAAAATATTTTTAATTTCATACAATTCCTTAGTACTTTTTTAATTTCCTGATGTTCCTTATTAAGTCATAAATAAATAACAGAGATTTATTTATTGTTACAATAAAAATAAAATGTTGATCAATATTCAACATTATAGATCATATCGTGTTTTTCGAGTCACGCAATACATTTTATATATAATCAAAGAGACAATGGCGCAAAAAAAAGTTATTTATTTCACGGATTCATTAAGTGACACTGCCATTAAATATAATGCAGTGCATTAAATCAAAATTCCTTTTAGATATTCTTATTAAATGAAATGTTGAGAGACAGAGTGGAGTCATTCATAATATTCGTTAAATTGTGGTTGAGATAGGCATCATATTTTATAATTTCAAAAAATGAAGCATTTGAAAAATGTTGCTATATTATATGAAACATCTAAAACTCTTTTGATTCATTCTAGTTTTCAAAGAAAACGTGGTTTCCCTTTCAATTTGGGGTTCAGTTTAGTGAAAATTAGTTTAGTACAGACTGCCCTAGCGATCACGGATGCGAAGATCAAGATAGCAAGGGATAGATCTAAATACAAAGGGATTAATCAGTTTTTCATATAATCTAATCGGATTTCCTAATTCGCTATCTTTTTTTTTTTTTTTTGTTGTTGTTGTTAGTTTCCCATTTGAAAAAAAAAAAAAAATAGGATTTAATTTAATGACAGTTCTTAAAAAAGAATTTTTACTTTAATAACAGTCATTAGTTAATTGTTTTTATTTTTGCCTCAAAATAATTACCAAAAAATGCCCCATTAAGTTTATGTCAAAATTTTCAAAACAATATGAGGTATGAGGCTGTTGGCTACTTTAAAAAAGCACTTTACATGAACATAACCGTTCGATGCGAAGACGCGAAAAAGGTTTTTGTTTCAATTCATCTCATAAGAAGAAAAATTTACTGGGCTTCATCTGATTATATATAATCAATATCGGACTTCATAATACATCATCTATTTCTTTTTTGGTTGCTATTCATGTTTGTTTTTTAAAATGGGGCTTAGTTTAAAGACAGTTTTTAAAAAAGTTTTTAATTTAATAAGAGTTTGAATTTTTTTTTTTTAACGAGAATTTTTCTTCAATTGTCTCGCCATTGCCTCAAAAATTACCAAAACCCCATCTGAATTAATTAAAAAAAATCTGGAAAACTATGTAAATCATTTCACATAGTAGCTGCAACAAAAACAAAAAAAAAAACAAAAAAATTTTAAATTAACACGATTGATGAATGAAACATGAAACGGGGGATTTTTTTAAAAACTCATTTAATAAGAAGATAAATACACTGGAATTCATTCATTTTAATATCATTAACATCAAATTTCACAATATATATTTTGGTTACATGTGGTATTTAAAAATATAAAGCTTCATTTAATAACAGTCTTTAAAGTTTTTAATTTAATAAGAGTTGCTCATTCATTGCTTTATCATTGTCTCAAAAAAATTACCGAAAAATTCCATTCGAATTTGACCAAATTCTTCAAAATAATGTTAGTTATTAGGCATTTGGCAACTATTTAAAAGTTTTAAATCAACATAACCATTACGTGCAAACTCACGAACACGGGCTTTGTTTCAATCCATTTGAAAAATCAAGAAAAGCCAAGTTTTCAAAATGCAAAATCTTAAATAAATGACCTGGATGCCAATGCTAGCTCTGTGGAAAGTGGTCTTTTTTCTAATAGGATCTACTAAGAGTGAATCTGCGATGGCGCATTTATTACCGTCCCCTGTCGTTCTATTGATTTGCTGCTTCTGAATGGGTTCTCATATTTTGCGGGTGTTATTAGAAAATTCCTCGCGATGGCATCCCCCTCGGTGGTATGCGCCAATAAAGAACGCGGGACTTAATTAAAAACGACCCTGTAAGAGGTGGGTGTAAGAGCTTCATCCCATCTATTTCATGTGGGGAAGGCTTTACGTCATAGATGGACATGAAAGATAAAAAAAAAAAAAGGATTGATGGAGGGCTCTAAATTTATCAGTTTAAGACTTGTAGTTTTACCGGAAATGTCGTTAAAATGTTCCACAGTGTTTATGTCTGCAGCGCACAATATTTTGAGTTGAGAAGTTATTGAGCTAAATTAGTTCAGTTATAACATATGATATTAAATTTTAAATAATAATTTTTTTTCAGAAGATTGATTGGTTTAAAAAATTCAAAAATACGCGATTCAATAAAGCAGAATAAAAAATAGTAATTTAATGAAAAATAGTCTCTGCGGTTTATAAGTTATAATAAGTTGTAATAACTTGGTTTAATTAACCTTAGAATTAGGAATATCCTCATGGGTTACTGACAATGAATCTTATAATTCAATCTGCTTTTAGATAACCAGGAATTAAACATAAATGTCAAGTCGTTCCTCTATTTTTTTTTTTTTACATCAGCGATTTAAAACATATTTATATAGAAATTTATTGTGTACCTAGCTTAAATGGCCCCAGGGCAGATGATGACTTTTTTTCATCCTCAATCATCATCGGTATCTTAGCAAATCTAAATTTCCCCAGGGTATGGTTTTATTTTTTTGGTTCCTTCAACCGAATTGACTTTAAAAAAATGACATAAATGCACCTCCTACATTTCCATTTTTAGAGCCATAAAACTATTTTCCATTTTTCGATGGATTGAGATATGTTCATCTCCGGCACTCACGGTTGTGGACTTGCCGTTGCAAATTTAAACTCAGATCCAAAAAATTGACTCTACAAAATCAAATTTGAGTTGTAATTCTAGTTACAGGGTTTGTCGCCTCCCTTCCTGTATTATCCGATTCCCATTTGAAGTAATGCAGAGAAAGATGGAAAGAGAAAAAAACAAAAACTTCTAAGCTATTTAAGTATACGCTCAAATCGTGAGGAGAACACTCCTTCTGTTTTTTGTTTCCATCACTTCAAAATATTGACAAAATTAAAAAGACGCTGTCTAAAGAATTCTAAATTTGTATACTTTCTATTAGCATCTGCAGTAAATATTTATCGCATTTGGGTCACCGCTTGTTGCAGCCTTATCTAAAGCAGAACCTAAATTCAATACTAAATCGTATTTTAAAGGAAAAAAATCAACCAAAAAATTGAGATATTTAATACAGTTAATAGTAGTTTAATTTGAGCAAATAAATATGTTAAAGATCAATATAACAGTGTTTTTCTGCAAAAAAGGGAATTTCATTAACAGCTTTAAAGGCAATTTTTTTTAAAAAAAAATCTAGAAATGACATATTGAAATATTTTTTTGGGGATTGAGATCGATTTAAGATAAGAGAATTTGTTGTTAGATCGCTACTAACAATAAGTACTGAAACTTAATGGAATAAATAAAGAGTAAATATTTTCATATACTGTTCCGTTGATTGAGACTTCGGTTTAATGTTTTTTAGGGTAGATCATCAAAAACGTCAAAATGTTCTGTGGATGTCTGAGTCGGCTGAGAGGCTCCCGCCGCTTTGTCCTCCTTATTGTAGCAATAGCCTTGCTTTTGGATAACATGTTACTGACATCAGTAGGTAAGTTCAGATTCACTTTTCTTCATCTATTCTCAATGTTGTGCTCCATTAACTTAAAAGTGTTTTTTCATGTCCTCATGTATATGAGTATCATTTTTACTTTTTCATTTGCAAGAAGACAGAACTGCAATCATCCAAATATGTGGCCTCGATATTTTGATGAATCTCCAAGTTTCAGAGTTCCCTAAG
The DNA here is from genome assembly GCF_947563725.1 of Argiope bruennichi. Lineage (NCBI taxonomy): Eukaryota > Metazoa > Arthropoda > Arachnida > Araneae > Araneidae > Argiope > Argiope bruennichi. Next base: position 125,363,934 of record NC_079163.1, read on the forward strand.
TCCGAAAAATGCATTTTTGGAATCACGCCTGTTTGTCGATCTGTGGACACAATAACTCAAAAACGCAGCGAGCTATAGGCATTAAATTTGGCATGTGTTTTTTCATTAACTTTGAAGATTTGTATTAAATTTTAGGCAAAATCCGTTGATCTGTCTTTTGTTCTACAATATCCATGAAAAACACATATAGCTCCATGGATGAAACTAAAAATATAAATTTATCATTGGAATTCTAGATATGGGATAAATTCTAAGCTCTATAAGTCAAAGGATTAATATACTTTTTAAATTTCTTCTTGTATGCTTTACATGCAAATAATTTGATTCAAAAGCTAGCTAAATTGAATCTGCTTGCTGAGACATTCTTTCTGTTCTCTGCTTTTAGTATTAGAACTATTTTGAAAAGAGAAGTGCTGTATTCATATCTCATTATATTAAATATCCATTATGTAAAAGTTCAAAATTAATTTCAAATTAAATAGCTTTTAATAGAATTTTTAAACATTCATTTAATATATTATAAATGATAAAAATTAAATATTTAATACATAAAAACCAGAAAGGGAAAAAAATGAAAAAATTTAGATCATAAATATAGAAAGAATAGCTTATCAAGAAAGATATTCATAGCTTATCAAGAAAGAGAATAAAAGATATTCATGATTTGATGCATTTTCTGCATAAACATTTGGTCTCACCAAAACTTACTCGTATACGCTGTATTGAATGTACTTGTGTATTAACTACATGGCATCGCTAACAATAATTACGAAAGAACCCAGTAGCGTGTGATCTTTCCTGATTTTTGGCGATTAATCGCTGGAATGCAGTTAGCGCACAAATAATAGAAAACTATATTTTGGACATATTTTTTTATCCGATTGAAACCAAATTTTGACACAGAGTTACAATTGTAATCACTAAACGATATACTAACTTTCGTATACTTAAGTCGTTACATTTTTGAGGTATCGCGTTTACAAGCTTGTTAAAGTGCTGATTTACAGACGGTCAACCCCCTCACAGATTATGTTCCAAAATTGATACATATTTGCATCTTAAATATTAAATTAATGTACCAGTTTTCGTTTGGTAGTTATCTTGTTACTTTGTATTCGGGGAACCAGACTACCTCTAAATGGATTTTTTTTTTAAATTGTTTGTAATCTGTAAATCCGACGTAAAAACCGTCTATCACTATTTATCTCGTTCAAAGCATTTTCGAGTTATCATGTTCACAAACAAATAGATAAAATTCCAAAAATACGTTTTTCAAACTCGGGGATGTCTGAAATGGCCGATTCCTCGAAATCTCTCGTTTGAATTTTTTGACGATTACAACATTTTCTCTTTGTCTGTTTTGTATACGAAAAAGTAAAAAGAATTCTTTGAACCTTCGCTGATGGAAATACGAAATCTATACCGAAGTAAAAATTCAAAATTTTTACCTTAAAACTAGTTATAAAAAAAAAAGTTTCGGATACGAATGGATATAACCTTCATAGAAGCTTGTATGAAATGTAACATGTTGAAAAGCAACCTCATCCATACAAGGATTTAAAAAACAAACAGGTATTCTTTTACACGGCTCCTGCGAAAATATTTCAAGGACAAAAGTTTTTATCTATTTGCTACTGGAATTTTATTTTATATTTCATTTATATTGACTGATTAATATTTTTCCATGACACTATTAGTAAACAAGAAAATAAACAGCATTTTCCCAAAGTAAATAAAGCTTTGGTCAATTTAAATGCTTTAATATATTAGCTTTCCTTGAGAAAATTGCTTGAAATTTTGTCTTATAATAAGGTGCTGCAGAGTCGTATCTACGTTTCTTTAATAGCACACTATCTAATTAATAGTTAATTAGTACTTATTTAAAAAGATACAAATTGTTGACAGTTAAAATATTATTTTTTATAACTAAATTTTTCTTTTCCAAGTTTTGGGTGACCTTCCTCGCAATCTTATAAAATATGTTTCATGGAATCGAAACACTTCTTAATCTAATCTACTTCTCTGCTTGAAAATTCCTTACAGCACGATAAACTGTTCTTTCACATTGATTTCAGCTATTTTTATTTTTTGTCTTCTCTCTCTTATTTTTTTAGGGAAAGAGAAACATTGATTTGTGGACATAGTAATTTGATTCTAAAGTAGGAGGGAGCGAATCGTTTTATGAGGCTCATGAATATAAAATTAAGATGGATTTTATCTTTTTAAAGGGCTTGTTGAAATCAATAGCATAATAGAGAATAGAAAACTTTCAAATCAATTCAGTGGTTTTTCAGTTTCTTCTGTACGCTCTTAAGATGTCTATGACAAATAAGCATACTTTGAGAAGTGCCTTACTAAACAGGAGGGCGGGGGGGGGGATTAGTGTACAGAGTATCCGGCTACAGGAAAAACTTATCATGATTTTCATTGAATTTTTTCTATCATTGACTCGAAATAATGTTTTCGTTGCTTAATGCATTTCATCTGGCTCAATTAAAGATATCTTTTTTTTAATTCAATTCCAGACACTCCAGAACCTTAACACTCAATCTGGGACTCTAGATAATGGTCAATATCCAAAACGTAAGAAAATAAAAAATAATAAAAACCTGCACAAAATCGAAAAGATATGTAAATGAATAAAATAAAATAAAAATTTATAATAATTTATCAAAAGCATCAATGATATGTTTTGTTATCATTTTTGCTATTTTTCCTTTAGACTGATTCCTTGATCTAAGATTTTCTCTAGCAAGCGACCCTATTCTACTTACAGTAAGAAGATAAATAGCAGAGTTCTTTAGAAGTTTCCTCATATATGAATTACAGCGAAAATATTGTAATCGTTTTAAAAAAAATATCGGCTTCATGATTTTGGCAAATTTTCATGTTTCAGACTTCCCTAAGTTCGAAAAACACATTTTTGGCTATATTTGTCCGTCTATCTGTGAACAACTGAAAAATGTTTTGAGATACAAGAAGGAAATTTGGTATATGGTCTTTACACCAAATTTGTCGATTTCTATTAAGTTTTGAATGCAATTAATTCGAAAGAACCCTGTCTGACCGACTCTGTTTATCAAATTTAGGACAAAATCCGTCAAGTTCCGAAATCCGTTCGGTCTGTAGCTGTGATATGATTGCGGTTGGTTACAGTTTCATAACCATGTAAACCCCATAATTTCAAAACACAATGATTTAAATATACAAAATTTGTTATAATTTTGATTACAATTTCTTTTCTAATTCGGATGAAACTGTCGACAATCGAAATTCACTCGGTTAATCCCAGATGTGTGACTGCATATGCAAATCAAAAGCTGAAAATTTGAATAAACTTTTTATCTTATATTTACAAAGTTAAATATAATTAATTTTATTTTAGTATGACTTACTTTTAAAATTAGATATAATTCAGAAAATTTAATTGAAATTCGGTGAAATCTGAAACATTTAATTGAAATTCGAGTGAGGAGCATTTAATTAAGATTCGGGACAAATCTGGGACACTTTTTGGATCTAGGATAACCAATCTGATTTCGGAACTCTCCCATTTCATTTGGAAATCCATGACATTGATCAAATTAGTTCAGTACGAGAGAATGAAATGCATTTCCCCTCCTGTTAACACGATTAACCATAATGCTAACCGGCCACTCCGACTCGCCACTAAAGCACATGGATTTATATGATTGACCGGACCACCGCTACAGCAACACTGGAGGGAACTAAAGTTGAGTCGTAAGGGCCATCATCGGCTACGGTACAACTCTTTCAATGGGAAGCACATCCTGTCATCTGTTAGAGGAAGCCGACCCCCACCATTTCTGTACCTACCCGGGTGGCGAAAACCAACCACCATACTGGAAATTTCTCATTCTCATATCGTAAGTGCCCTCCGGTGGGAACATTAACATGATTAATTCGATCAGTGCTGTATCGAAAAAAACCGGATTGTCTTTGTTCGTGTAAAAACTATCTTGATAAAATGACTTATTGTAGGAAAGTTGCAATCTTCTTCAGTATGTTGTAATCGTCTTCAACGTGTTGTAATCTTTTTCGGGGCATATTTTCAGAATACTGTAATTGGCTTCCAGGCTTTAAAAATAAAAATAATTTAATTAAAAAAATTCGAAACTAAAATATGCATGCATGTATATTTAGATGTACATATAATGGAATATTGTTTTTTCCGTTTAGTACCCATCATTCCATCATTCCTGTATCATCTTCGTCATCGTCCTATCGGTACTCTTATTATACCAGAGGAGAAGATTTCAAAAGATGCTATGCCAGATGTTGCTTTCAACGATGCCAATATACCATACTTCCTTTCATATTTTCAAAAGACTGACACATTCGAACCCGAGGATGTACCAGGCTTCACCATAGTGCCGGAGGATGTCTTCTGGAAATTCACGAGTTCATCAGCTCCCCGTGCGGAAGTCACGGAGGTTCCAGCATCGACTAAGAAATTGACCAAGCATCAAGAACTAGTCAATGAAAATTTTGAAGTCAGTCTCATGTTTGCCTCCAAGCCTTTGGTACAGGCGTTTGCGAATCCTTTCATTGGACCCATCAGCAACAGGTAAGGTATTTTTAACTACAGTTTTTTTGTATTTTTAACTAGAAGATTCCCATAAAATAACTTTCTCCTTTTAGAGGCATTTGCAGCGAAAACTATTGAACGGAATAAAAGCAAATTTCATATGCAGACCATTGAAGATACGGGAAAATGAAATCCGAAAAATAAAATACCAAATATCCCCAATGCAATATCATGTACATAGGGATAAGTTTTTAGTTTCAGTAGTATTTACGTAGTTTTTCGGTAATATTTACTTCCTCAAGCAATACAACAGCTACTTTGGAGCAGGCCTTGTAATTTTTAATCGTGATCAGATGGCGAGGACGACAACTGAATTTGCACACACTCTGAAAACTTCCATTTCGCACCAACAGGAGGTCATTTGGCCCTAACGGATTAAACGTGCACCAGACTAGCTTACACGGCCAGTTCTTTAGTGGAATCATGTTTCAAACTTAAAACTTTCCTTTATTGAAGCCAAGACTGTACCACCATGTAACCGCGGTCGTTTTTATCTACGGGGAAGATCAGCACATTGAAAATATTGGGCATGAACCAAAGCACTCTAAAGCTGATTAAAAAAAATTATTTTCAGTGAGTTTTGCACTGTATGTCATTCATTTCTGTACATACATTTTTTTAAACTCGAATATTAATGAGATTTTGTATCATTAATTTCACATACGTTAATCGTAATTATTGACCCGTTTTCGTTTATTTCCGACAGTGCCAAAATCATTTAAAGTTTTGTGGGCTTTCATTTAAAAAAAATAAAATCGGAATTTATCTTACCATGCTATGCACAGTCTGTAAATGAAATTAGGTTTCATTGCGTCAATACTTTTTACTGTGGATGCCCTCAAACAAGAAAAGTTATTTTATGGCACCTCTTATATTATGTTTATGCCTGTAGTAGAATGATATCATTTTCAGGTTTTTCTTTAAATCCGACCTCATTTCCTATGACAGTGTTATGCATAATCAGTGTAGTGGCTTTATTTCATTTAGAGCCGTAATAAATTCTTGCAAACTATATGGATTTTAAATGTTCAGATTTTAGAACTAATTACTTAGATATTTAGATCATAACCTAGTTCTATAAAAAGTGTTGGAAAAGTTGTAATTATTATACATAAGTTGCCCCTCCCCCCAAAAAAAAGTTTAGAGGAACTTATATGTCGGAACAACACTTTCAGCCAAACAAGGCAATAATGATTTAAAAAGTTAGAGAATATGAGGTCTAGGGCAGGGATGGCGAACCATTGGCACGCGTGCCATTGATGGCACGTGACACAATATTTTGGGCACTCCGCCGATCAAAATGGTTTGCATTTTAGTCCAAAATAACAAAGTTCATTATGAAGTATTATGAACAGACGCGAGTGTTCCCATTCCATTTAAAAAAGGGCACATACATTTGTACGGCTGTTAAAAATTCGCTTGCTGAGAAAGAAATTGATTTGAAAATATTGTTTCAATAACTGATAGTGCTTCAAATATGGTGGGCAAAAAAAAAATGATTTCATTAGTTTATTTCAAACAGATTCATTCATAGGACATTCGCTTCTTGAACTCCACTGCCTTATTCACCAACAAGCCTTGTGTTCGAAGAGTGGTTTAACATCTCTTGATAATGTAATGGCGTTAGTCACAAAAATAGTCAACCTCATATCGTCGCAGGATTTAAATAAGCAAAAGTTTGAGGCTTTGTTGGATGAAGTCAACTAGGTGTATAATGGCTTACTAATGTTTAATAATGTTCGCTGGTTGAGCCGCGGGAACGTACTTCAAGGATTTGTGGATTGCTTGGAAGAAATCAGACTGTTTCTGAAAAAGTAGGGTGAAATTGAACGATATCCATAGTTGGATGTTATGTGGCTCTCAAAATTGATGTTTTTTACAGTCATATGCCAACATTTCAATGAATTAAATTACGTAAAGCTTCAAGGTACAAATAAAACAATTATTGTCATGATTGATCTCATTCGCTTTTTTGACGCTTTAATTTATTTTTTTGGAAATTCGTATAGCCTTTTTGCCTACTATCACTCCTCAGAATTTTTCGGTAGAATTTTGCAATACTTTCTGTAAACATCGGTGCTGATGTTGCAGCGATGTTTCCCGGCAATCATTTTAGTTTTTCTTGAATATCTTAAAACCTCCTCAGTTTTCACACTACAGACTTATATCAAATTAAAGAGTATAAAATTCTTCATACTTTCAAGCTTTAATTTTTTTAAGTTTAAATATTAAAGGTTCTAAATTACTTTTTCGTTTTCAATAATTTACGACCCCCTGGTTCATCAAATCGGCATGTTACTTACATGAAAAACAGACTTTAAAAATGTGCTTTCACTTAAAAAAAATTCATATTTGAAACACCATTTGTTATTTTTTTATAAATTTTTTACAGTTTCCAACAGCTCTCCGACTCCCTATATTTTTGCGATTTTCACCCCCTAAACGTCGTTTGGGACTTCATGTTATATGGTGATTCTTTATCCTCTTGATGCCTACTATCACCCCTCTGAGTTTGTCGGTCGAATTCGGCAACACCCTGTATATATTTAAAAAAATGTTTCTTACGTAATTTTTTGAAAAATATGAACATTAAAATAAAGGTCTCCATTTACATCCAAACATGATTTCAATAAATCACTGGCAACACACTTTTTACAAGTTTTAAAAACAAATAAATTTCAATCTGTGACCAATTTAAAAATATGAAATTTTTAATCTATTTCTCAGTTTATTAATTTAATGAGAAGGAATTAATTAACTTATCTAATGGTAAAATATAATTTTTAATGCTTCGTTTCAAGAAGGCATTAATAAAATTAAATAAAACGGTACATTTTGTCCATTTCATTCTTCTTACAGAAACTATTCAGCAAGAGAAACAACAATATACGCTGCTGTTTTGGTTCATGAGACAAACCTGTTATCCCGTCCTTGAAAAAATATATAAATTCTCCAAAGCATCGTCCTCTGCAGCAATTAGAGTGCAAAGCACACATTTACCTCTATTACCGAGTTATATAATAGAAGACCTTGAAGAAAAGTATTTCTTTTTCGCTTATGATTTCATAAGCAGAATAGCTTACATTTTTTGATGATAAGAAAATTATTAATCAATGAGTTCATCTGCACTCATTTAAGAAAACTGATAGAAACTGAATGAAATGTTTCGTTCCATAAAACTGTAGCAAAGACGCAGAAATATTTATGGCTATTTTAGGGTTTTGGTTAATTTTATTCAAAACTTAAAATTTTTTGCCATTTTTTAAGTTTGATTTGCTATTGACCTTTCTTATATTCAAACCAAGATTGCCATACGGTCAAATTTTGTAAATGCGTTCTTTTTTCATAATGTCTCACCTTAATAAATTTATATAGTCTTAAATTCATTCTTGGTCTTGTTTTGGTTTTATTTCCGTTCATGAAATTTAGAAAAAAATTTGCTGTTCTCTGATAAGTTTTTTGATATTAAATTGCCAAAGGAGAAAATTTTTCAAATATGACTGTGATTAGCGGAATATTTCTTATTTGTGCTACAATTGCATTCTTGCGAATCAAGGTATTTGAAGCAGCATCTAAAGAATCACTATATTCTTTTCTACTTCTAACAGAAATCAGCAATGAACAGTTGTTAACGATACTAAAACACGAAACACGAATTTATTATTTTTATTTTTTAATCGTTTTTTATTGTGTTTTTTTTAGAAGAAGAGAGCATAATTTTTAAAATCTCAATACAAAAATTATGCCTGTATTCCTTGTATTGAATGAAATATCCACCTCGACAATTAGATAACAAATGTTTAGTATTATAGAAAAAATTATTAGTCAAATAACATATTCAAAAATATCATTTAGAATGGATTTGGATATTAGATGAATAAGATCAAAACTTTTAAAAAAATTATCGCTTATGGGAATTGATCAATTTTATTTACATTAATGGAAATTTCTTTACTATTAGTCATTCATTCTGAGTTCTAAATCTTTTTTCAATTATAATAACCAAATTGAAAAATAATATAGCACATTTGTGTTCACACATGTGTTGATGCACTTTCTTCCGTCATTTCATTAACAATGCCAAGAACAGAATTTCTTCATTTCAAAATGGTTTATGGAGACGTTTATTAATTTTACTTCAATATGGTTTTAATTATAAAGTATTGTATACATTTTTTTTTTATTTAATGCGATTCGTTTAACTGGAAAAAATTATAATGATAATTTAATGAGGCAAAAACTTCTATCAATTTTCCAATTTGGCATTTTTTAAAGAAAATTTGGCCTGATTTCGTCATTTTGATCTGGAAACCTTGATTCGAACCAGAAAAAACAAATATTCCGTATCTGGTTTGTTCTTGGGTGATCATGAGAAAATTCATTTAAAATAGTTATTAATTTTTTAAAAAATTTACTGTTTGAAATAATTAGTTACATTTTTTTCAGCTTCAGAGAAACTGAACATTAATCTTTTATTATAAGCACGGAAAGAATTGATGTTATATTTTACAATTTTTAAATGTTCTTTGTAAAATGCTGCATACAAATTTGCTTAAAAGAAGTGTTTTATACTAAACACTCTAAAATTAACGGGTTAATGAGGACTACAAAGAAAAATCTCAATTTTGCAGATTGCAAAAAAAAGTCGTTTTTATTCTACGAGAAGCAAAATGAAACTGAGACTCAATGTGGAATTATAATTTTCTCGACTACGTAACCTTTACAAAAGCTTAAACTTTTACAAAGCATAAATAACAGTCAAGGATAGAAACAGTCACATTAAAAATGCTTAATAGTTACAAAAACATATATACATGAAGGGTAATTAAAGATTATTTAAAATTTTAACTATTAATATTTGAAAGTTTTTCCATTTCTTAAATTCAGTATCTGTTAAGTATGTGAAATGTAGTTTTGATATAAATAATATTCAAAACGTGAATCAAGTAAGATTTTTTCATGTCTTTTCATAAACTATCTTTATAATAGGATCCTTTTTCGCATATAAATTAAACGATTAAATATCCTATTTGTGTGCAACTGACTTATGTATATATTTTTTAATCTAGGTTGGGTTACAGTATAGTCATGTTCATGGGATTCCTCATCTTGATAGCAACTTCTTTATGTAAGATTTATTCCCTTTTTGTTATTTATCATTATTCATTTTTAAAACTATTATAAAAAAAACATTTTATCCTCTGTTAACCCTAAGTTGAAGGGGCTGATGTGCAGAGTACGTCAATAAATTCTTTCTGCTGTAAATTTCGACTATCACTTTCTGAACCCTCCACCACCCCGTCCATGACCCGTTTAAGTGGTAAATTGCATGGCTTATACTAAAATTAAAAGTTATAAATTGCATGGCTGACATTTCATTTGAAAGTGGTAAATTGCATAACTGCACAAAATATCAAATTGGTATAAAGACACCCGCATGTTTACTTTTGACATATTTTTTACTTTTGTGTTTTACTATATTATAAATTATAATACTGAATATTATTTCCCTATGACAAATATAAATTTTTATTTTCAAAAATGTACGTTACTTAAATTTGACTCAAATATAATAAATAAGTAAATTATTATATATATATATTCGATAAACCTTCACTCTTTCCTTTGTACTGAGGATTTCAAAGAAAAATATGAAAACATTTTTTTAAAAATATAATTTTGCAATTTTTGATTTTTGATATACTTATCAATTTTTCTGTATCTGTTCCCCCTTTTTTTTTTTTTGTATTTTGCATTTGTATTTTTCTTGGTGTCGTTTTCTGTTTATTAGTGCATATATACAGGGTGTCCATAAAAGAACTCCGGATAATGTCAATAGAGTCCGTACATCATGTGAAAGAAATCCGGCAAAATCTTTGAGACGACGAAGTCTTTAGTTTGGCATACCCAAATCAACTGTTATAAGGTAGTTCAGAAAAGGCTCTGCCTAACTGCGAACGAGGTACAACTTATACACGAAATTACACTAACAGACAAAAACAAGAGACTAGAGTTTGCTCTTACTATGCTAGTCATGATAGATACCAATAAGGATGTTTTAAAACATGTGATTTTTACGGATGAGACCACTTTTCATGTAAGCGGTACTGTGAACTGACACAACTGTAGAATTTGGGGTTCACGGCTGTCTCATAAGTTCGTGGAAATCAACGTGACTCACCGAAAGTGTATATTTGGCGAGGCCTTATGTATAACCAAATTATATGCCCCTTCATTTTTGTAGAAAATTCCATAAATGGTGATTCCATTGTGAAATGTGTGAGGAATATGGTTTCCCTCAGTAGGTTGATATTGAGGCGGAGAAGTATCCTGTCAACTTTCAGCAAGATGGAGCACTGCCTCATTTCAGTTTGCGTACATGGGGAGTATTGGATGCTCGATTTGGGAACAAGTGGTTTGGAAGGGCAGAACCTATTTCAAAGGCATGCAAGAAGCCAGGATCTGCCTCCATTAGATTTTTTTCTTCTGGGGACATGTCAGGAATCATGTTTACGCTGAGAAAATTCAGGATGTGAACCATCTCATGCAAAGGATAATCACTTGTGTGGCAAACAGCCCTCCATACATTCTGGCCAGGATATGGGGAGAGGCTGAATATCGTTTGGATGTGTGCCGTGCCACAAACGGGGCTCATATTGAAATCTTTTAATAGTGAAAATCTAGATGAATGAACCTTTAACTACATATATATAACATTAATCTAATTTTATAATTGAATTAAAAAATGTACATAAAAACGCTGGAGTTCTTTTATGGACATCTGTATATATATATATATATATATATATATATATATATATATATATATATATAACCTGAATTCCTTTGAGTGTTTTTATAAATGTTAGAATGGCATTATCTATTTATCTATGTTTGCTTTAAACCTTGAGAGAAAATATTCGTAGAAATTTGTTGCGATAGCGGTACTAATTATTGAAAAGTACATGTATGGCATAAATTTCTCTTCTTCTGAAATATAATATTCTGTTAGATAATAGCTGAATCTTTCTTAAAATGTCTTTTTTTTTTTTTTTGTAAGACATTAAATCTTCGACAAAAAAGTTTGATATTTCCTTTTCAGATGTGGATTGGAAGGGGACGTCTCCACGTTTAAGATCTTCCGAAGTTAGAGAAACACATTTTTGGCATTATGTCCGTCGGTTCGTCCGTTTGTACTAAGCTTACTTCAAAACGAAAAGAGTTAGACAGATAAAATTCGATATACATATTTAACATTTATATTATAGACGCCTATCAAATTTTGAGCTAAATCCGTCAAGGATTTGACCGTCTTCTGGTCTCTATTTTCATAACCATATGAGCAATAACAAAAACTCAATGACTTAAATATACAAAATCTGGTCTGAGGTTTTGTGATTACAATTGTAATTCCAATACCAGATTAATGAAATTTATACATAAATTTCGATCAAATTTGGAACCAAATTCCTCATGGGATTGACCATATGTACTTTCAGAACGAGTAAACGCGTATGCAGTTCCAATAAAAACTAGATGATTTACATTTAAATAACATTTTTCATTTCTAGACGGTTTCAACGTGAAATGCTAACCATTATATAATCATTGAAACCAGTTGCCTGATTTTGTGACCTTGAAAATTCTTTGTAAGAATTTTGTTCTCATTCCAAATTCAGACGTTTGTATTATCTGGCATTACTTGATCTGCATTAATCCTTTGATCTATGAATTAATTTAACCATTTCATTAGATAAACACTCTCCATTCGGGATATTTGTTATAATTTCTATCAATAATAGGAATGTGAAACACATTTAAGATAGCTTGTTCTAATAATTTTGGGGCTTTAAATTAATTGGCACATTGACTGAATTATGATTTTTAAGTATCAAAATTTTTGTAATTCGACGTACGAGTTAGTACAAAATTGGTGCGAAGAGGTTTACCCCTTTAACTAGTAAAAGTAGAATTCGCGTCATCATTAATAATTTCACTTAATTCTTTCACTATATCATGAGTGATTGGTCTAAAGTAATTATTTTTTAAATAATACGCAGTTTATTTACAATATACTGATAATAATGCATTACATTATCTACTAGCTGTCATTGACTATCACCTGATTAAAATTTCAACAAAAAAATGCTCCGAAATGTATATTCCCACTTTCCAAAGTACATCTATGCCGAATTTGGTCGTTCTAAGTCTAAAGATTACCCCTACAGAGTGCTAAAACACATATAGTCTCTTTTATTATCAGTAGAGATTATAAAAATACCCATTCGTTTCTTTGTTGTAGTATCTGAACTTATTCAGTAAATTTATATCTAGAGAAGAATCATTAATTATAGCCCGAAGTAGTAGGATTAAAGAAAGAAAGGAACAGCAATTTCATTCATTAGTTGAATATCACCGTCATTCTCTAGTTGAATATCGCAAATAAGATGGGATTTATGTATAGATCCCCCCTCTCCACATCTTGGTTTCATTTACCTTCCAACAATTTAGTTTTCATTAAAAAAGACGATGCATCGTTTTTAAAAACCCAAAAATAGGAAAAATGGCATTCTTTTACATATTAAATCTTGCAATACTGTCAAAGAAATTACCTATAACTCATTTCGCTGCGATTTGATCAAAATGTCTTTCAAAAATCACACACTGTAAAACATGCGGAATTTTGATATATTATTTGGGACCACTAGTGATATATGACATTTTGTGATAACATACACTGATTACATATAATGTACAATAATTTGATGTAGTTATAGCTAATTTATATGAATATTTAGTTTCAATAAAATGTTTTGGCAAATTTGACTTACGACATGTTGATAGAACAGTAACAATATTCGAAACATTTTGTAGCACGTAAATACATTATGTAAAATGCGTTCGATAAAAATTTAAAACTATATTAAATTAGTTCATAGATAAATATCAACTAAATTTAAATAATAAATGTGAATTTTGGGTTAGAAACGTTATTTTCTTCCTATTAAATACGTTTTAGCTTATTAAGCACACTTCTCTCCCCGAATCGGCACTTACATATGAGGATTAGAAATTTTCGGTGTGGTGGTTGTTTTTTGCCATCCTGGTGGATATATTAAAGCTGTAGGGTCGAATTACCTTCACTTCCATAATGGAACACGCAACTGCATTGTATGTGCCGTGGAAGGTGATAGCCACTACGAGTTATTAGTTATGCAATTCATTCTAGATGTAGGTTGGGAGATAATAACGCCGATGCGATTACTAAACGATTTTATTTCTGAACATTTAGTCTTATATGCCTTCTTTTAACATCCAAAAACAATAAATAACGCAACACTGACTATAACATTTAAAACACAATTTAAAGTACTATACAATCGCCCTTGGGAACTGGATTATGAGCACGTATTTTAAATTGCGTCGATTGTCATTAAAGATGGAGGGAAGTAATAAAATTTCTGCAGAATTGTTATCAACAGCTCAGCAGTTTAGAAACGTCACTCCTATACCCATGTAAACAAGAAAAGGAATAATCCGTCTTGAAGCTTCTTCAAACAGTGGTATTAAATCTACAAACATACTAATTTTCAATATCCAAATGCAGCGCAAAATGTAATACTAAAATATTATAGTTAAAATCACTAGCTATTTTTAATCATCAATGCAATAAATTTTGCAACGAAGAACTGTCACATCCAATTTAATATGCTATTTTATGATATTCTATGATGGCGTTAAATCGCTTGTATTAAGTAAGACACAATTTCTACTTTCATTAAGACAACAGTATTAAAGAACATTCCGTGATGTTTCTGTTACTTGAAATAAAATTTTAAAGGGATATGAAATAAATCCGAAAGATATTATGAATTTAAATTAAGTTATTTATTAAAAATATTATCTATTTATATATTTTTTAAAATTTAGACGCATTAAAATTAATATCACCTTTGAATTACTCCATCACTATTATTTTAAATTTCTTTTCTATTTTAATACGTATCTTTTTAGCAAGTTCTCGTTCGTTTCAAAGCTGCAATTTAACAATACCTAAAAGCAGGAATAAGTGAATTACTTAAACGGAGGTAGTTGAAGAGATTGCGAAGAAATGTAACAGATGTACTATGACAGATGTATTATAGTTTAAGGTTATGAGAAATAAGTTCATGGTTTTGTCCCTTTTCCATGGAAAAGTTTTTCAGCAACATTCCGAAAAAATTTATTTTATCTTAAAATTAAAAAAATTTACCTTTTCAACGTTACTAATTTCCTTCTTGTACAATTTTCCTTACGATTATTATTTTTTAAAAAAAATAACGCAAATTATTTTAAAACAAGAAAATTTATTGGTACTCCCTTGTTGGGAAAAGTTAAAACTTTGAACTTCACCACTACTTTTTTTAAATTTATGTTATACACACACACACATTATTTGGAAAAACAAAAACAAGTTGTTCGTTGAAAATGAATATAAGTTAATTCCTGATGTGATGCTCATTTATTTATTTACATATACAAAGATTCGTTTTAACATTTTAAAGAAATCGAAAATACCTGATTCGAAAATAAGTACATTTTATAAAACAAATTTGAGGAAGTTATTAACCAGCATATCCCCACATATTAATCTTTAATATGTGGGGAAAAGTTTCGTTTGCCGGAAAAACTTATTTTTAACAGTTCAACACGTTTTCTTTATCCACCTTTATAATACTTCTTTAAATTAATTAATAGTTCCCTCTGAAAAAGAATTTCAATTAGAAAGTACAGCTGTACGCCATTTATCATTTAGATCTGATTGCTTGATGTTTTTTTTTTAAATTTATTATTTTAAATACGTAAAAATATCTTTTAGAGCAAAAATTCTAAGTGTATGTAAACAAAGTATTCTTTAAAAAAATTAGTTTTATAAGAACTTTATTTACTCTCCAGCATTTGCAATTGGAAATTCCTACAATACCTTATTTATGGCAAGAGCCCTTCAAGGGGTTGGATCATCATGCACAAGTGTGGCAGGTATATATTTCACTATAATCTATTGTTATATTTTTGGATAAAATTTGAACTGGATATATGTTTATATGTTACAATATAGTTGGACGGAAGAATCCTTATTTAAGAGAATAAAAAAACTGTTTGACAGATTTTGTTAGGAGAAATTGCGGTTTAAAATGTTTAGGCTAACGTATTATAGGTCGGGGGAGGGGGGGGACTAAAAATTGTGTGTAAAACAGTTGATTCATTATTAAGAAATATTTCTTAGTCTGCTCACTGAAAATATTATTTCATCGGTAATTAGTAGCTTGAAATCTGACAATAAATGTTTTTTCATTTTTTTTGCAAGGAAATACGACTTTCCTAAAGAATGTTTTATTATAACTAATTGAAATTAGAAAAGGAATAGTTGATTACCTAATTATACCTATTCATCAACCTATTTTCCATATCTTGCCTTATTTAATCTAATTAGATTAACGTTCCATTCCGAAGTTACAAGAGAACTACTTTAGAACGAGCCTCGCAATTTTGAACCATGGCCAGATGACTAGAATAGTACCTGAGACCTTCAAACTTCCAAGCCATACAAACATGAGAGTGTTTTGTGAAAGATGGGAACTCAATGTGCACTGTATCCACATACAAGGCTGGTCTTCCTTAGAATCGAATCTCAGACCAGAGATCTTCAGTTCTGAAGCAGAGACATTACATTTACTATACCACAACCCTCTTTTAATATGCTACACTCCCTGCATATGAGAGAAAAAGCCGCAGTCGTTTGAGGGTAAGGACTCGGACTTGGGCTGGTGGGTTCCAAGCTCGAAACCCGCTTTCATCGAAAAACCGCGTTGTAAGCACACTTGGTGCTCTCTAAATTATTGGGATCAAGTGTCTTTCCCCTGATGGGTTGCAAAATTTTAGAGAACGGTTTCCAGCGTAGGTGCCGTCTTCGTCATCTGTCCGCAATTAAAAATTACGAGGTTCGTCCCAAAAAATAATCTTAAAAGTTACTTCGAGACAGGACGTAAATGTAACTAAACCAAACCAAATTAGCTGGAAATGTGAAAAATTAAAGGGAAAGAACTTATTGATCATTTTATTTGTAGTATTTTCATGATGCCGCAAAGACCAATAAAAAGTTATCAGTTATTTCATGGAATTCTTTTTTTCAAAAAGAGACAATTCATCCTATTGTAATCAAAATAATAATTTTGCTTCATACACATGCTCACAAATATAATGGACTAATCATAAGGTTTTTTAAACTTCTGACAGGCGCGTATCTAATACATATGGTTACCAAAATGTAAGTGTTTTTTTTTCAAACTTTAGTTCTCTAAACATAACAATCCACAAATTATAACCGTAAAAAATGAAAACTGGATGTTTTTTATGCAAAACTTTGTTTTTTCCCGCAATGTAATTGTTGGCGAACGTTGCATGAACTTGGCGACGAAACCTTACTTTGATCTTAAGTCTGACCAATAATTGAAGCTAACGGAGAATTAGTAATGTGATTTATTAGAAAAAAATGCATGAGTATCATCAAACTTGTATTCAGATATAAAAGGCTGTGAGAACATTTTAGATATGCCTCCTGTTTCCTCATGCGACACAAAAAGTGATAGTCACCCACAAAAATATTGAAATTAATTCCTTGTAGTTGATTGCAATGAACCAAAAACTACCTTCGAAAATAAAATCTTTATCTTGGATAAGTATTTTATCTCAAGCTTCTGTTACTTGGTGCATACATAATTTAGTCAAAATACGGATAAAAACTCCTATTTATAAATAAGAGTAAATGTGTAACTATACAGTGTCATTCCTATATTATGATAGTTCATGGAATTATTTATGAACATTGAAAATGTTATTTATTTTTGTTGCTCCGAATAACTCGAGTGAAATATTTTTCAGGTATGGGTATGTTAGCAGAAAAATACCCAGACGATGCTGAAAGAGGGAATGCCATGGCGATTGCTTTAGGTGGCCTTGCACTTGGAGTTCTCATCGGCCCCGTATACGGTGGTACTCTTTATGAATTTGTCGGCAAAGCGACTCCTTTTCTCATATTGGCAGGACTGGCTCTTTTTGATGGAGGTAATAAAAAATGATCATCAGGTTATATTCTTTAGCTGGTTGAAGGGTTTTAACCACTGGTTCTTGCAGATTAGTTTAATTGTATTTTAATGTGCAAGGTAGTTTGAATTAAAACATTCATGCCCCTATCACATATTATGGAAAGAAAGAAAAATTTATCTCAAAAACTCGAAATATTGGAGGTAAGCATTTCAGAATATGAGGAAAAGAAGATTAAAAAAAAAAAAGGAGAAAATGAACAATACGGTGAAAATAACCATTCTTTGAACTATAAGGGTTGCCCAAATGAAAAGTGGACACTTGCGATTGCGTCAGAATGACTGCGGCTATAGCAGAACCACCGAACAGGGATATAAAGAGATGTAGGATGCATACGATAAATTCAAATTTCCTCAACTGCTGATCTAATTGACGAAATGAACGAACTGAAAAAGTTAACCAAGGATTACCCCTTACTCTTCATCCAGTTCAAAAAAATAAAATTCGCCAAAGGAATTTTCAAAAAAAAAAAAAAAAAAAAAAAAAAAATACAAATTTTAATGATCGCATTTAATAACCCTCCCAATTAATTTACCCAATTTCGACTAAAATTTTTGTAAAATCGCAAATTTATGTTCACTTAAAATTTCTCTAAGTCTTTCTCTCAACATTTAGCAAAACTGCATACCCATGCATCCCACTCCCTTTAACAACCAATAGCAATGAGTCCTGACGTTCTCCACCTCATTCTTCACTTGCCTCACGGACAAAACGGTAAAAGTAACTCTGCTATGTTCCAGTTCAGCCTCAGGTCTTGACGGAGATGACGTACCGAAAGTCAAGCTATCTGCAGTTCACCATTACCGGGGATAAGCCCTGCTGGGGCTAGGCGCCCCTTTCAACCAGCTCATTTGCACAGCATGCGACGTTCAACAATGAAAGCAGTTCGTGGTATAGGAAATTGATCAGAAGTTAAGTCATGCTATACATGGATGCGTCCAGATCGGAACAACGCGCGGTAATACCGTTTCTGATTTTTCGATTGCCGTGCGCCACCCTTCATTGATTTCCTGCCTCAAGGGAGCACTGTCAATTCAACACAATACGGAAAGCAATCAAAAGTAAACGGCCAGGTCTTTTCACACAACAAGTGATCCTTCTCCATTACAATGCTCGCCCGCTCGTCTTTCGTGAAACCCAGACAACCTTAAAAAAACTCAATTGGAGAGTGTTGAAACACCGCTGTACAGTACTTACCTTGTGACTTCCACATCTTTTGGCCACTTAAGAGTGCATTACAGGGGACACGTTTCCATTCGGGTAACGAATTGAAAGAGGTTACATTACTTTTTCAAGAATCAACCACCATCTTTCAACAGCAAAGGCATAGACCTGCTACTTAAATGATGGGACAGGCGTTACAACGCCCATGGCGATTTCATTTGATTTTCAATAAAGTTACTCTTTCTATTCAACTTGTCCACTTTTCCTTTGGGCAACCCTTATATCTTACAAATATTAGATTATTATTTGATTTAGCTATATTAACGTCCCAATTGGAAGCAAACACTAGAGCTATTTTGGGTCCAACTTCGTAATTTTGAACCCCGGTCAGAACAAGAAGGCGAAACTACAGCTGGCCAGACTCCCAAACCAAAACCAACGGAAGGTCGTTTGGCCCATGGCGATTGATATTCGGATGTTTCTGAATATTGACAGTATTTATTGTCCTTCTAACAATACTTAATCGTGGTGCCTATTAATTAAATTAAGTAATTAACAGGCACCACAATCATAATTGCAATGTTATATGATGGCAGTTGATTATACTTATCCTACAGACTATTCGTATATCTTCCTCAATTCTTAGAATTTTTTAATTATATTTTCCTCCGTGAACTATCCCACAGAGGGTATCTCAAAAAGGAGGATGAGAAGCTTCCAGCTTGGTGGTTGGTACTCGCCACCCTGGTGAGTACAGAAAAGTTGGTTGTTGGCTACCTCCCATCGATGATTGGACTTACTTTCCACGAGAAGGGCTGTATCGTGGCCAATGATGGCCCTTAGGACTCAATCACAGTTCTTTTTTTCTGTGTGCCTTAGGGCGGGTCGGAGTAGTCAATTTATGATTCTCCCGTGATCTCAAATGCAAAAAACTGAGATTTGGATTTCTTGTCATTTCGGACATGTTTTATTAATTAAAACTAATGCAAATCCTTCCATTAATTTTAAACTTATACATCAATCTGAATGGGAATACAAGTTAAACATGTTTTTATGTGGTCCTTTTTTAATGCGGTATATGAATTCCAACAGTAATGGCATTATAACACCATTGTAATGTTTCCTATCAGTGCACATATGTACACTAATACAATACATATCACGTCTACTAATTCCAATATTCCAAAATAAAACAAATAATATATTCCAAAAATTAATCAACTCAAATACCTTCAAGTGATGAAAGTGATTTTGAACAAGTTCATAACAAGAAGATGCGGGTTTTGAATTATGACGAGTAGTATAGAATTATATGTATTTTGAAAATTTCTCCATGTTTGAAATAAGAAATTAAATTTTTAGCAAGTATTTTCATGTGTAATTTAACTATTTATTTTATTTGGAAAACACTTTCTTATTATTTCATAAATCTTCGACAAATTTTTCTGAGACTTTTTTTAATACTGTCCCCCTTCACCGCGTGCAAAATTTTTCTTTAATATGTTGTAAAAAATTATTTGTCATAATTATTTATAAAGTTTCGAAAAAAAAATGTGTGTGATTTCTTTTATGCGGTCCCTATTTTCTTCACAAAAACAAGTTTGACTGTACTTCAGTTCTAACTACCTGGTATTTCGGATTTTATTATATAAAAAATAATAGCTGTTTCTAGTTTTTTAATAATCTGACGTAAGTATGACTTATTTTACTAAATACATTTATTTATTTTGATTTGTTTCATATTTCTAAAGACGAAATTATATAATAAATTTTTTACTCACTTTCTGATGAACAAAATTTCTGAAATTTCTCGATGACAACACAATATTCAAAAATTCTTAGAACACAATTATCAGTTTAAAATAATTATATTTATGTCTCGTTTCGAAGCAACTCTAGGATTATTTTGAGATCGATCTTGTAATTTTGAACCATGGTCAGAGACGAGCAACACCTTCTAAATATAGATTTGTATTCAGGAGATGTTATGATGAAGGTGACACCTGAACCAGAGCCTCCTATTAACTTCTGTGACAGCCAAAAGACATTTGGAACCGACGAATTTGACGTGCGCCAAACTTGTTTAAACGTCTTTCTTATTTAAAATCGAGTTCTGACCTTGAGTCCTCCGGTTCCGAAGCTGAAAACTTGCCACCAGGCCACCACAGCCCGCTTAAATATCAATTCATTGATTAATTTTGACTTTACATCAATGGCGTCACCTTGTCGTTAATTTGTTTGTTTTTTTAATCTGATTTTAATTGTATATATTTTGTTAAATAAAAATTAAAATGTAGATTTTTTTTTAAAAAAAAACCGTCTTTTTTGTATATTTATGAATGTTTTTAAAAAGTGTTTTTACAAAATTATCACTTCCTAACATATTACATTTCTTTATTCTTGAATGCGAATTTATTCCCCATGTAAAAAATAATGTAGACTAATCGCATAATATTACCTTCACTTTCTGCTTTAATTCCTGCCAAAAGATATTAAAATTAAATATTTTTAAAAAATTATGTTACGCGCCACCACAAAAAAAAAAAAAAAAAAAAAAAATGAGATTGATCATTTTCAGACTCTAAAATCTCTTTTTCTCCCTTAGTTAGGAAGAGAAAGTTTAGTTTAGTGGATTGGTGGCAAAGTTTTGGCTGCAAAATCGAAGGGTTCCAAGCTTGAGACCCGCTTCCATCGAAGAACCACACCATGAAAGCGGGTCTGGTGCATGCTAAATCCGTTGAAACTAAATTTTTCTTCAGTCGGTGTGGCACACAAGCGTTTAGAGCCGGATACCGGTCCAAGTAATATCCTCGCCATCTGGCCTCGGGTTCCGTCCAAAAATAGTTCTAGTGGTACTTCTAAACCAGGCGTAAATATAACTAAACTAAATTAAATCAAAATAGATTCGCTTTAAAGAGAGATTCGATGAAAGTTATGCAACAGCGAGCTGTTGCATAACCTTCATCAGTGATAAATTTTTGGTCATGAATTTACAGCGTGTTTCACTCTCTCAGAAAGTTGCTTCCCAATGTTATCAAAAGTGCAAATTATCTGTTGGGATATTTTATTGCTAATTTTCAAAAGGCTTTAGTCGCGCTGTAGAAAATTAGATTCATTATTGCAAAATACAAAATCTGCTGTTGCCTTCAAGGGAGCATTATAAAAACTTGGCACTGATGCACATCACAAACATTCACTTGAAAGATACAATTCACATTGATATGTTTCTTTTAAACAATTTTTGCCAAGATCGTCATCTTATTTGATGAAATAGGATACAAACAATTCAAATTTGTTAAAAATTAATTTAATAAAGACCGCTTTTAAGAGCATACTTTTATTAGTGTAGTAAAAAGTAGAATTGTTTTTATTTTAAATATTATCTATTCTTTGGTCTTTTATTATTAATTTAGTATTATGAGCATTTTAGAATCTTAAGAACAGTTTTTTATTGAATTCGCAACTAAGTGACGCCACGTGTATTATTTTTCAAATTCAATTAAATTTTACGATTAATTTATCATTAAACTTTGAAAAGATTAAAATAATGTATAGTCATCCATGATACACAAGTGTACAAAGTTTCGAAGTTCTATTACATCAGGAAGTGATCGTACAATCGATTCCAAAATTCTATATTTACTAACATGAAACAAGTGAAGTTCAGTAAAAGGGTTTCTAAAAAAAATGCATTTGAGTCAGTGTAAAGTACGTAAGTTACAAATGTTTTAAATCAAAATTTTATTTTTTGGATTATTTTATTAGCCTTGCAACTTATTGTACTTCAGCCAAAGGTGAAAAAGAAAGATGAAGAGGAAGGACCTTCCCTATGGACATTAATGAAGGATCCCTACATTATGATTGCAGCTGGTAAGATTTTCTTCTTCGTTCATTAACGAGAAAAAATATGTCTAGAAATACTTATAACTTCATTTAAGTTATGCTTTTATTACACCAAAAACGTAAACCCCCGGGAGCACCTCGAAAAGAGGATGAGATGCTTCCGGTATGGTGGTTAGATCTCGCCACCCTGGAGGGTACACAAAAAGGTGGGGGATCTGGCTCCTCCCATCGATGGCGGGACGTACTTCCTTCGGGAAGGGTTGTACCATGGCCGGCCCTTAGGACTCAACTACAGTTCCCGCTAGTGTTGCTGTTGCGGCAGTCCGGTAATTCAATTTTCTTTATCCGTGTGCCTTCGGCGGGTCGGAGAGTCAGTGATATGACTTACACCAAGAATGTTTTCTTCGAAATTTGGTTTAATAGCCTTTACAAATATAATATGTAAAAGCTTGCTAATATGATGTAGTATTACGGTAGCCTCACATAAGCAAGTGAGTGGATTCGATCTTCGATCCTAATAAATAAAAAAATTATTACTGTAGGAGATTGTGGGCTGAACCATATACTCTAAAAATTCCATCCTGGCCTCGATCTTCAATCAAAGTCAATGGTTTCTTGCGATGCCAAGAATCGTCCGTGCACCTATACGCAAATCATGGGGCATGCTAAGTAAACATCTGCAGAATATTTATTCGACATATACATTATCTACTAATAAGTAATTGGACACCTGTTATAAAAGTGATAAACACAATTTATTCATATTCAATAGTAGATAGAGGCTCTGCCTGAGGCAATTACAGCCATAACACTCCGGGGCATGCTTTAAACAAGTGCTTGGATAATTGACAATGGTAATTTTCCCTCCTCTGCTTGGAGAAGATATGCAAGTTCTTAACCGATTTTGGACGGTTGATGCATCCCTTAATTTGGCGACCCAACTCATCCCAGAGGTTACCTATAGGACTCACGTCTGCACGCTGGGAAGGCCAGTCCAGTCGGTCCATCCCATTGTCATCATACCAATCTATGGTGAACCTCGCAACATGACAAGTGGCATTGTCATTCTGGACATAATAATGATCCAACCCGTAATATTGCCACAACATAAGAAGTACATTGTTGTATAGAATAGTGGAGTTGGAGTCGGCGTTGTGTTTACCATGAATTGGGATCAAAGGTACCAGTCCATACCATGAGAAACATCCACAGACCATAATTTCACCTCCGCCAACTTTTACTGTAAGCACAATACATTCTGGCAAAAGGCGTTCTCCATGCATACGCCAAACCTAGACTCTGTCATCCGACTGGTAGAGATTGAACCTTGATTTATCACACCAGAGAACCTGTTCCCCCTCATTTACGGCCCAATTTCTAGGTGCCTTTCACCACCTCAACCAAGCGGCGTGGTTTGATTTTGTAATCAAAGGCTTATGGGTGGCAGCAAGACCATGGAAACCAAGCGAAGGTTCTTGGTCTCTATCTCTTAGCTTCTTAGGTTTGCTGGGTCGAAGCACATTCCGACAATCACCAGTCACCTTCCACTTCTTAATCACAAAAGCCACTCTCGATTTTGGAATATTTAACTCACTAGATATGTCCTTTAAGGATCGGCCATTTCTATGATATCCAAAAATTACGCCTTTCTTGAAGTCAGACAGCTTTGAATTTCATGGCATCTCGCATGTTACTAATGCCAATGCTGTTTCCTACACGATATTTAAGTACAGAAGGCATGTTGTAGATGAGGATCACAGATATCCTCATTTGCATGGCTGTCCAAATATTTATTGGTACTTCTGGCAAAATAAATTCGTTACCCAACTTCAGCATCTAGAAAGCGTGACTCGTTCATACCAATTATTTAGACGAGAGGCAAAATTAGACATTGGCAATCGTATTTTAAGTAGAACTATATAGATCTTATAAATTCCTGACATCATATTCGCAAATAAGTGGATTTGATGCCCGGCTGAAATCAGTGTATATTTTGAGTGTATCAGTGTATATATTTGATTCAATTGTGCGTCTCCTTTACAGTTCCCCAAACTGAATTACCGCGAGTCAAAAATTTAGTCAATATCAGAGCCTCGATGACTCAGCGACATTCAGCTGCATTTATAAAAGGACAGATGGTTATTCGATTTTTCTTGCGTTTCCTTTCTTCAAAGCTGATACACATTACATCTATGTCGTTCTCGATTTTACAACCTTATGGGTAGGCTGGTTGTCGAAGGTTAGTCGTTCATAATGTCCTGTGCCATCTTATAACGGTTTCCAGAATTTACCTATTCCCTTAGAAATCTGTGATGGTTGGAAATTTACTTTCCCTTAGCTAGTTTAATAAAGTTCAGTGCTTATTGATGGGGCTAACAGAACTTTTGGAGTCAATACTCAGAAATAAAAAATTAACCTTTTTTTTTAACGTCTAAAGAAACAGATGAAAAGATATTCACTTTACTTTTCTCAAAAAGAACGAAAGTGTACTTTAATAGTTTAAGTTTAAGCAACTTTCAAGCTAAGCAACTATTTAGAGCTAGAAGTTATGAAAAAAAACTGATATCACCTGTTTTTTCGTTAAATAATTCCACTGAAATGTTTCTGGCTTTTCTGTTCTACAGGTGCCATCACATTTTCCAATATCGGAATAGCTGTTCTGGAGCCCTCGCTTCCTTTGTGGATGATGGATAAAATGGATGCTTCTAAATGGCAACAAGGTGTCGCTTTCTTGCCAGCAAGCATTTCTTACCTCATTGGAACCAACCTTTTTGGCCCTATTGGACACAGAATTGGAAGGTAATTTCCCATTATGTTAAACAGGAGTTTAAGTTGATTCATTTCGATATTACTCTATGCAACTTAGTTCAGTGTAATAGGATTATCCCGTTCTTTGAAGCTACTTGAGGGCAGATCTTGTAGTTTTGTGCCTTAAATTCAAGTCCAAGAACAATACCTGAGTCGGCATCCTCCTCTCTTAACTTTTAAGCCTCACCAGCGACAGCAATTTCGGTCTAGAAACTGAGATTCCTTATAGGACAATGTTCCTACTTGATTTAGTATGCTCAAAGTTGCATGCTATAAAACAAGAACCCCCATGAAACATATAACCCTTATATTCGTTACTATAAAAAAAAGTTTTAGCAAAAAAAAAAAAAAAAAAAAAATGGAATTTTGATAGAATTCTCAGAATCCAGTCATAAGTTCCATAACCTTTTCGCGAAGGGCGTATCATATATGTATCAGCGAACGTCTCTCAGCCGGGCGTACCACTAGTGCATTTCTAGAAATCGAACTCATGGGACGGTGATGCGTATGTGCATTTTAAACTGCAACAATTTTTTAAACGTCACTAGATGGTTCCCTACGTCCATTACTTTTGAAATAAATATTGTTTTAGTATCCTGACCTTCAGTTTGCTCATATTCAGCCTTTGTTATTTCACTTATCAGCTGTTGCGGGGGGGGGGGGCTAAGAGTTTTGTAAGCTGGGTAGTGTAACTTTCCACTTGATAGAATCATTCTCGTTCTGATCTCCCTCCGAATTCTTTTCTTCTTCATTTTTTGTTATTACTGTGTAATCGTAACTAGTCCTTTTGGGTTTTACCGTCAGTTCGGTTTATTTTGTGTAGCTTTCAGTTACATTTCGTGCACTTCTCTTTTTATTATGGAAAGCCTTAGTTTCGGTTTTAACGGCAAGAAAACCTGATTTGTTAGAAGAAGAATGTCCTCATATTATGAATAAACTAACTAAACTCTAAAAAGGTTAAAAAAAAATGAAGACGTTAGGACTTAAACTTTATTTTTTGTAATTTTTTTTTCAAAGTTGGGCTTATCGAAGCAAACCGCAGTCCTGTGGGATGATTGTTTTCGCGTAAGCTCCGTCCCGAAAGGATAATATCTTAAGGAGTATCATACCCTAGATAAAAATAAAAGGGATACGGCTTCTGTTACTAGAATGTTAGTTCTTAGCCTTAGATAATTTTTGGAAAAGTCCTTCCATTTCTCAGAATAATTTGCTATTCCGTCTTTATGCCCAGTTTAAACATGTTGAAAATGTTCAATTTATATATTAAAAAAAGACAGTTCAGTTATTTATGACAGTTATTTTATGCTTCATTTAGACTACCAAATTTTATCAGATTTATTGTTATTAAACTATCGAACCTAAGTTTATTCTTAATTAAAGGCAGTCATATATGTGGTGTATACTACCATTTTGCTGTTGGATACGGTATTACATGCAAAACCAATGAAAATTCTGGCGACACTCTGTTAGTGTCGCCCGCAAAATCAGTGAGAAATACCAGCAATAACTCACCATGGTCACCCTTTTATTGTTTGAAAAAAAAAATCGGTAACAGATGAAAATGTTTATGTGTTACGAAGCTATTTTTCTCGCAGAGGTTAAGTTCAAAATTTATTGAATATTCATATGCTGCGACTGTGCAGATTTGATTTATTTAATTAAGGGCCCGTTTTGACAATACACGATGACTACTGCTAAAGGATCCGAAAATTTGAACAGTGGTCGGATAACGAGAATAATACATTAGCCAACATTACATTTCCCTAATTTCCACACCAACGTATTCGACGATGCAGAAATTTGAATATCGGCAATGTTCTTCCTTCAACCTCCTCGTATGTTTAGGCTCTCAGCACTTTCTTTTTTGTACAACTTCTATACTGTTCTGCATCCTCTTAATATATAACATGTTTGGGGTAGTAGAAGAGAGGAGGTGACAAACCCATGAAGATCACGGCAGTCCATAGGCGTGAGTTCCCGTTTGTAGTGACGCAGTACGATGCATCTGTGTTTCGTAATATAATGAAGGAAATTGAGTATGCATTTTCGACACGTTCCTTTCAACCAACGAGATTCAATATTTAATGCAATTCAACTGTTTTCAAAATCAGCGTTAAAACTTCCAATAACCCACCCTCCCATATTTGATACATACACATCTGGTTTCAGACTTAGAAGTTGTTTTGGATATCTAATTCAAGAACTTAAGCCAATAAAATTGCTGCTGCGTAGTTTTTCCAAACAAGAGTGCAATATGATCGGACTAATGATGTGAATCTAGTTTTGCTGAAGTGTCCCATCTGTGTACTTAACTTAAATAGACTAATGCCTATCTAGATGGTTTGGTATCCCGTTAACAATATCTCGAATTTAATTGTCACAGATTAACTAAAGAAAGTTGTAGTAGAAAATCTTATGCACATGGGCACAGTGCTCAAGGAAAAAAAATTATAATTTGTAGCACAATTTAGATGCAAATATATAGTAACATTAAAAATAAACAAAAAAGGCCTGGAACTCTAGGAACTAAAAAAACAATACGATACTTAATCACAGTCATAATTAATCACTAATAGTTATTAGCTATTAGCTATTAACTATTTATTATTAGCTATCACTAATAGTTAGCTGCAAAAAATAGATTTAATAATTGACTCCATCAAATTATGCTGAACATGTTCTGAATTAAATGATTATTTTGAACTTAAAACGTTCATTAACCCTTTACATATTAGACACAGATACATAGAACATTGATGGGGATAAAAAGTAAGTCTTAGTGTTCAATAATTTCGCATCGCTTCTGTCTTAAGTTCATCTCTCGCACTTGAAGCTGCATGTGTGAGGCGACCTCTAGCGAATAAAATTGAAATGTCCCGTGATAAAAAGGAAGAGCAGTCTATCCTGAACAATATCGATAGAAAATGTCGTGCTAATATAACTAATATCTTCGAGTGAATAGGCAAAAAATTATTCATTTTTGTATTTTTATTCTTTTACTCATGATTTTTTTTTATTTGAACAGATGGTTAACTGCTATGATTGGACTGATAACAATTGGCGTTTGCTTGATTTGTGTAAGTATAAACGAAGCAAAATGTATATCTCAAAATTTTTCTTTTGATTAATGATCACATTTCCTATGATTTCTGGCAAATTTTTCAGGTTCCACTAGCGAGGTCAATCGAGGAACTAATTCCTACAAACGCTGGCATAGGTCTAGCCATAGGTGAGCAAATATTTTTCTTTTTCTGAAGAAATGTGAATAAAATTTGGCGTTTTCTTGAGAAGCAAACTTTCCTTGAAGGGCACAGCCACCGATAGACAAGGCCAGAATAGTTACGTCGTAAAAAGTCATGACGTCGCACCGAGTGGTGACACGAGTGGGTGTGAATTCAAGGATCGAGGGAAGAATTTCATCCTCATCAAGTTTACTGATAAGCAATGAACTCTCCCTTTCCCACGCCATTTTTTTTAGCCAGTGGTCAATCTCGTATTTGAGGAGATAGGAAGCGTGTTTTGTTATTTGTAAGAAAATTCATTTGAAGTTTTCTAAAAATAAAGAATAGAAATGCCTTTAATCTAATGTGTTCCACATTGCAATGGAAATTATAGGAATGGCACAAGGGTCAGTGCTTTTGGCTTTCCTAAAGATGTAGAACTTAAAATGAAATACTAGTTAAGTACAATACATCGCGATGGATTTTATCCGACGCAGCAGGGTAGGGTAAGCTTATTTAATTGTTTTGAAGTAATATCAAATGTTTCAAGAAAAAAAAATTATTCTCCTTTTAGAAGTTTAACTGCTCGATAATATCTGTTATTCGTAATTTTATTTATGTGCATTATAAAAATAATTATTTCATAAAATGCTGTAGTGTAAGAAGTATCATTTTCAATAATAATTAAAATATTTGTCATAATTATGTTTACATATTTTGTTTATTATTATATAACAATTATATAATTACGTTTATATAGTTAAGTTTTATTATATAACATAACGATAAATACCACAGAGTAAACAAAATAAAAATGCGCCGCACTTATGATTATAATTGTTTCCTGTTGTATATATGTCACTGTTTTTAAATTAAACATGAAAGTAAGTTAATATTTACGAATAATTTCCTTTACTGTAAATTCTATGAATTACATTTTAAAATAAAATGATATTGAAAGAGAAACTAGCCTGTTTGATTCAAAGACAGGAAAATAATTAAGTGCTCCTCTTAAATATCCCAGACTAGTCACTCGAACGATTCTATCTCAGATAGCAAATTGTGCCTCTTACATGTCGTTTTCAACGTTTCACAGGGAAAATCCATAAATAAAAAAAGATGAAATTAGATCAACAATATATAGAAAAAACTATCCAGGAAAGCATAACAAAAAAAAAAAAAAAAAAAATGCGATGAGACAAGAGAATTTAAAAATCTCGATGAACTGAAGCAGCGCATTTTGTTAGTAAATTTGAAAAATTTGTCTATCGGTGGTTGTGGCACAACACTTTCCCCTTAAGGCTTTGGCACTAAGTGACAATAACGTAGGTAGGTGTCACGTAACAAATTAAAGTTATTTGATGATGCCGCCTTTGCCTCGTGCATACGAGTTGACGTCAAGGTCTGTTGGAGAATCATTGCTGACAGGAAATTATTACTCATTAAGATGTCAAAGAGTTAATTACTAGGTAAATAAAAATAAATGGGTTAATATATATTATAAAATTATTTAAGCATGATTTTCTCCAAAAAACTTGCAATAAAATTTCTAGAATTCGATCGTTAACCTAGCACTTTGCATCTGCTTTATCTAATGATATTTGCACTGTGATAAAAAAACCGGTTTGATACTAATTGTCTAAGACTGATATTGAGTTTAATATTCAATAACTGACACCATATACTTTAAACCAGACATGAGACTGGGCATCTAATCCATTGTTAACGTGTTCATTGCCATGGCTCATACCTGTGATTCAGACCATCTATTAAACTAATTATTATTATTTGCTATATCTCATCTATTGTAGAAAAAGTGTCATCTAATTAGATAATGTGAATCTCAGGCGAGTCACGTAGCAGTCAACATTTTAGTGTTCATAGATTTTTGCAATTCTGAATTATTACAGAATTTACTACAGAATTTTGTAATCGATTTTACACACACTTGCTGAAACACCAGCATTTTGCAGATTTTTTTTTGTATTTCCTGAAGCATTACACTATTTTAATATTTTCAGAACTTAATTATTAGTTAAATGAATCATTTATTAAGAATTTTAAATAGCACCATCTGATAGTGACATATTTTTGAAATTATTATTGCTCAGTTTTTTTTATATAACATTAATGCGATTTTGATTACTTCTAAAATCATTTAATACAATTAAGGCAGATTTCAGGGCTATATTTCATTAGTGCAGTTTACTGGAAAGCAACTTTTAGTTCTTTTACGACCGACTTTTACATCTTCGTAAATTGAGGAGAACGGTATTCCCCAAGAAACTGTAACTTGGGGACAGCTGGCATCATTAATAGAATTCCAGAATTACGAGGATCTAACAGATATCTATAGCGACTCATGTTTATAGAAATAAAGAAAGATAATGAGTTGCGCATATTTTTGAATTGATAAAAGCTATTTTTAAATGGTATAAGTCATAACAATGATATATTCAAGACAGTTGTTTCTGTTTGAGATATTATTCAAACTTTAAAGCAAAAATGAAATGTAACCATTGAAAAAGAATTTTCGGTATCCCATTCGATGCATAATCATTATTATGGAATTGAACATTTCCACCCATTTTGACCAAGCTTCCGACAAGCTCTTCTATTTATTTTCTTGCCCTTTTAATAACAATTTTTGAAGTAAAAATTAATTAATTCCTCACTATCCCGAGATTTTAGGGTAATATTAATTGTAATTTATCTATTAAATATACTCTTTGATTATATGTTTCATTTAAAATGAAGAAGGTACTCCTTCATTTAACATGACGATGCTGTATAGAAACAGAAGTTTGACATTTGTGTATGATGAGAAAAACCTTCTCAGGAATGTCAAGTTACAGCTCATAACGCAGTTAAAGTCAACCAACAGAGGTGTTTTTTCTCTCTCTGTTTGCATAGAATTAAAGGAAATCGAATTGTGATTTTTCGATTTAACACAATTAAAACAAACAAAACAGTGATTTTATTGTCTAATGTAATTAAAGCAAGTCAAACAGCAATTTTTCAGTGTAATACAGTTAAAGCAAATCAAACAGTAATTTTGGCAATGTAATACAATTAAAGCAAATCAAACAGCAATTTTTCAGTGTAATACAGTTAAAGCAAATCAAACAGTAATTTTGGCAATGTAATACAATTAAAGCAAATCAAACAGTATTTTATTTTACTTTATATCTTGGTTTAAAACTAGGCAAACAAACAATATTTTGTTTTAACATAGTTAAGGCAAGCCAAACAGTGTATTTTTGTTTCTTTTTAATAAAAAGTTTAATAAAAGTAATCGTTTTTTAAATAGTCAGTAAATTAATTCAGAATCATATATTAATGATTTGTTGTCTTAAATAATATTTTAATTACTTCATAATCCATAATATACTACAGGCATGGTAGATTCCTCGATGATGCCGATGCTTGGATACCTCGTGGATATTCGACACACTTCGGTTTACGGATGCGTTTATGCGATAGCTGATGTTGCATTTTGTCTCGGATTTATCATAGGTAAAGTAGTAAAATATTTTCGTTTTTTGTTTATATTTGATACATTTCACAGATGCTTAAGAATTTCTTCGCGGGAGCATCGAAGGAAAATTTTACTGCAATTGCGCATTTTAATATTTGCTGTTATTAAAACTTCCTATTACTCAAAAGAGTGATTTATCACTGAAGTTTTCATCTAAAGCTCATGTGCGGCAATCAACTCAAATGCTAGATATTCGTTTCAAATTTGCATTCACTATCACTCTACACCACGCTAATGGAGTGGTGGCACTCCACGCCATTCCATCCTTTAGATTTTTCACTTTGGCGGTTTCATCAATATACCATATCTTCACTCCAACTATCCTGGTTAACGCCTTGCTGCAATATATTGCAAACCCCCATTCTTCACTCAAACAAAGCCCACACCCGGATTCACTGAGTACCCATTCCAAATAGCATAATAGAAATAGACTGATAGAAATAAGGGCAGATCGGATATCCAATCTTCCTTTCCACACTATACCAATTCTGATGGATTTTCGCATTGACCTGAGATTTCGAAATGCTACTACTTTATTGACGTGGCTTGGAGTGATCTTGAATGTCCACCTCAGTTTGCGGTAAGTTGAAAAAAACATGAATATTAGCATCATGTTTTATAATATACATATTTCAGATTTCTAATACACGCAATAGAATACATCATAGTTCTTTCCAGATATTTTTCATACATTTTCATAGTTATTTGTATCAAAAATACTGAAAAATATTTTGGCACAAAATGACGCCAAACATTTATTTATTAGCTGACATTGAAGGAATATATACGCCTGTACTTTTTATTTGATTTTTTAATGCGCAATTACATACAAATAAAATTTTATTGTGTGAGCTTGAAATTGTATTTATCTTTTTTATATCATTTTCAGGACCAGTATTTAGTGCTACAATTGTTCAGAGATTAGGATTCGAAGGGTATGTTATTTAGAACATTTCGTTTGCATTATAAAAGCAACTACAAACTGTATTAGAATGCTTGTTCAATCTGCATGAAATAATTTTAAAAATGGTTGTCCTCTCACACTTTTTAACTTTTATCAACTTTAAATGGTATTAATTGAATTGTTTTCTTTTTTCTTTGAAAAAAAAAAAGGTCCATAAAAATAGTGCACATTTGGACTTGTTAGCTAATAATATTCCACCAAAGAAAATATATAAATAAATAATACCTAAGATGAAAACGTTCTGAAATATTTTAATGGGGATTTTTCTCCTTTCATATTTACATAAGAACATCATTATATATAATTATAATCATTAAGAATATATTTTTATGATCTATTGGTAAGCACTAGGGATTGCAATACCGGTATACCGGGATACCGAATACCGGTATTTTGAGCCATTTGTACAATTTTGTAATACCGGTATTCACAAGTTTAAATACCAGTTTTTCGGTATTTACTAGAAATTTTTAAAATTATCACCACTATATGTTCAGGGATCGCCAACATGACAAAATAGCATACGTTTTTGTTTTTATGTCTCTCTAACGGGCGAAATTAATTAGTTTATTAATGGCTTAATTAATTGCTTAAATCTAAAGTAGCGAAATATGGATTATCCCTGAAGAAAATATTGTATCCATAACGACTGATGGAGCAACAATTATGAAAAAAGTTGGAAAGTTGATTGGTGCAAATCAGCAGTTGTGCTATGCACGTGGAATTCAATTAGGAGTAATAGATGTATTATACCAAAAAAATAAAGAACAGAAGAATCCAAATAATGTGGATATAGAAACTTCGAATTCCAACTTTGAAAAGAGTAAGAGTGAGAGTGATATTGAAAATGAAGATAATGAAAATGTAATTGTTGAAGAAGATATTGCCAATGAGGATGAAATATTAACCTATCAAGAATTGCTTCCTATAATTTATAAAGTTCGAAAAATTGTTAAGATATTTAAACGTTCCCCTATAAAAAGGATATATTACTAAAATATATACTAACTGAAAATAAAACAGAATGTATGTTAATATTAGATTCTAAAACACGTGGGAACAGTTTAGTCCTAATGATGGAACGATTTTTGAAACTGAGAAATCCAATCCAAAAAGCAATAATCGATTTAAACCCGTAAATTAATTTTTCAGATAGTGAATTCGACTTAATATCCAGAACTATATCAGTTCTACTTCCAATAAAACTGACTATTGAGGCATTATGTCGGAGAAATTCTAATTTTTTAACAGCTAATGCAACAATAAATTTCATGTTGCAGTCACTGAAAGAACAGCACACATCACTATCTAAAGAATTACATTGAAAAATCGCACAGAAGAAAAGCATACCGAAATAGAAAATGTCTTATGGTATTTAAATAATTATAATGATTTTAAAAATGAAAATGAAAAAGAAGAAAAGAAAATAACAAATTCAAATCTGATTAAGTTTAGAGTAAATTTTCTTAAAACTTTTTACCCACAAACCTATCCACATTCAGAATTCGGTTCAATTATCGAAGATTATGATGTCACTACTGTCGATAGTGAAAAGGAATTGTCTTTTGAACAAAAATTAGAATGAGCGATAAATAAAAAAAATTTCAACGAACCAGAATACAATACAGAAATCAGCTATATCCAAAACCTTCCGACGAGAAATCGATTTATTTGAAGATGAAGGATTTAGAGGTAAATACTTGAAAAAAATATATCGCGCATTGCTAACAGTACCACCAGCTAGCGTAGATGCCGAAAGAGCATTTTCGACAGCTGGTCATTTTTACACAAAATTACTTTTCAGGCTTAATGACAGTACAATTGATGCATTATGTTTTTTAAGATCACATTTCAAAAATTTGTAATAGTACCACAGACTGAATAATGATATTTACACTTTTTTTGTGATTTAAATAAATAAGATGTTCCTTTACTTTTTTGTGATTATATACTGTTATAATTTATAAGTTACAAATTATTTTTGTGATATTTACACTCTCTAACAAAACCAGCAAATAAAACAAAGAAACACCTGTGTTTTCTTTCTTTCTCTAAAATTTCTAATACTGGTATTAAAACCGGTATCCCGGTATTAAGATTTAAAAAATACCGAATACCGGTATTGTAATTTTGGTCCGGTATTGCAATCCCTAGTAAGCACTAATTATGAATCATAAAAATACCATTTCCTGTATTACCTAAGATTTCAAATTTTCAAATTTAGATTTGTTACAGTAAATGGTTAGTCCTTTTTTATATACTTCTGTCAAGCTATAGAATAAGTGAATGTTTGAATGGGCAGGTGGTTTAGATTTTGGTTTATTTTTGTTAACTGAATTTAAGATTTAGATTTGAAACTATTCGAGACTATTTTGGAATGGACCTCATAATTTTGCACAATAATCAGATGTCAAAGATCACTCATAAGTTATCACTTTTTCCATCGCACTTCACCATCGGATGGGCGAAGTACGTGGATTAAGTGAAAATGGCAAAGCTCTGGTCCACAATGACTCACAAATAGGGCCGCCTTGGGAGTTACTGAGAACAGTGTTCGATACTGCTTGTTTCCCAGTCAACTTTCCACAAAAATATAAAATTACAAAAATTACAAAAATTAAAAAATTATATTTATTAGTGAATTAAGCAATGTAAAATTTTTTGTTTAAACTGTTTTTAACTTTTTAGGCATTAATTATTATTACATACATTAATCTTAAATATATAGAATCTTCAAAGGAATCCCCTCCCCTCCGCAAATTCACTACCAGATAGTACTATTCACATGCAGTGGTATAGCGACAGTAAATGATGATGGATATAATTTTTTCGTCCCTTGTCATCATCATTGATTTAACGAGGTAAATGGCACCCGTTGCATGATATTATAATTTCGTTCCTCATAGCGTATAAATTTAAATACTGGCCTAATTGCACTAATGTTTTGTCGCTATGGTCAGCCATAAGACTGACGGTTCTAATACCCCATTTGTTCTCGAATCCCACATCAAATTACTGTTCACATGGAATTAAAATTTAAATAAATTGATAGATCAATTCATAAGTAAATCCTGTATAGTCATAAGGAATACAAATGTATGTGCATCTAGAAATGAGTGAAAATTCCATTACAAAAAAAGACATTCCATTGATTACATTCACTGCGAATTCCATAATAAAGACATTTCATCGATTACATCCACTGCAAATTCCATAACAACGAAAGACATTTCATTGAGTACATCCACTGAGAATTCCAATGCAAAGTATATTAGAAAGATAAATAAGTAATGTATAACAATTGCACGATAATGTATAATTTGTATATCAAATGCATAATTTATAAAAATAAATAATTTCCAGGTTTAAATAAATTATCATTAATATTTAAATGACTTTCTGGAATAAAGTTCAGTCGAGCCTATCAAAATTGCTATAAACGATTTTAAAAATAATTATATTGATGTTTAAGAAAAACTGTTTCGAAATTCAGATCAAACTGAATTTCCATTTATCATTATTATGTCTATAGCATCGAGCCAAAAAAAAAAAAAAAAAAAAAAAAATTCTTATTTATTATCTAAATATTGGAAAGAATTTTCTTTCTTTCTTTTTTTCCTTTTTTTTTTAAATTTATTTTACCATGAACATTCATTGGTTGTTTATATATGTATAGATTTAAAGAACTATTTAAAATCTATTAAAACAAATCATATTTTTGTGAACAAATAATAATGCAAAAAAGCAAAGCAGAATAATAAAAAGAGCGGAGCTTGGCTAATCCTAATGTACCACAAAAACACAATTTATCTAAAAATTTAACTGAAGAAAAATTTCTAAAAATGGAACAAGAGAGAAAGATGAATTTTAAACTAAAATCAGCAAAAAGTCATTCACTCATATTTATTGGAAATTTTAACAAATATTATATAATGAATAAATAAACTATGAAATTTTAAAAATATTTGTTTATAATTTTTTAATATTTTTGTAATAATTATAATAATAAATTTATAAAAAAATTTCAAATTCTGAAAATTCTGCTTTTTTTTATTGTTTAAGTTGCATAGCAATCAAGTAGGGCAAGGAATTAGGGACCTTAAAAAGCTATATATTAATGATCGGTATGGACATAAAGTATGGTTGTACGTAACCAATGATAACGACTTAGATATTTTTTTTAATTACAATTTGGAGTCTTTACTTTAAACCAAAGAAAATAAATTCGTCTTATACAGACGATATTTGAATATTATATTTATAGGAAATTCAAGGGATAAGAGAAAAATTCGAATTGTCGACGAATAAGAACTGAAAACAAATTAGCTTAGTTACACTGTAATAATAATGATTTAACATACCTCTTTAAAGGTAAGTTTAGTGTATAAATAGCTACATATATATGTTGCAGAATTCTTTTTCATATTCCAGTCACTTTCTTTATTGAAACGGGAATATTTTTTAAATCCTCTGTGAGCATAGGTAACAGTTCGAAATATTTGTATCATAAAAATTTAGAAGTTTCTGAACTGCATTTCCCAGCCATAAATCTATTGGGATCCGTCTAAACTTCAACCTTTTATATAAATGCTGCAAACCGAAAACATCATCGAATTACACCAATGGCGGACAGACCATTTTGTCAGCTCAGGATTTGCCAACGACGGCGGGTTAGTCCCTTAAGCAGCGTTCACATGAGGCCAACTATTGCGTGCAATAGAAGGTCACGCCTATCTCAGGAAGATCACTTAACTCCATTGGGACAATGGAGTTACGTGGTCAGGCCAAAGAATAAACCAACATTTGATTTGATTTTGAATAAGTTCGAGTACATTTTTGCAACACTCTGGCTCTGGGATCTATTGGAAGCAACTGGTCCAATCGGCTAAAGGCCAGCCCTTGTCACAAAATCACTAAACTTAGTCATTTTTAATAAATTATTCATCAAAAACTTACAATCAGTCAAAAACGTCGATGGTTTTATATAAATCAAATTCATGTGTGTGTGTGTGTGTGTGTGTGTGTGTGTGTGTGTGTGTGTGTGTGTGTGTGTGTGTGTGTGTGTGTGTGTGTGTGTGTGTGTAAATAAGTAGACGTGATATTTTTGTTGCTCTGGTAGCCGTACGTGATCTTACAACTCTACATGCAGGTAGGCTGGTGTAAGTCGTAAATAATTTTATTGCTCTTCAGACTGGGCAACTCTAGGAAGCATCATCAATTGTACTGATGAAATGCAGAGACAGAGGTAAAAATTAGAACTCTATGGATTAAATATCCTGAAGATGAATTCTAGATCACATTTTTC
The DNA here is from genome assembly GCF_947563725.1 of Argiope bruennichi. Lineage (NCBI taxonomy): Eukaryota > Metazoa > Arthropoda > Arachnida > Araneae > Araneidae > Argiope > Argiope bruennichi. The sequence continues at coordinate 125,402,529 of NC_079163.1, forward strand.
CTACAATCAATGGAATCATATAAAGAGCTTGCCAGAAAATTAGCAAGATTCCGCTAGTTCAGGCAATTATTCACCTTTCAAAACTAGGTATTCGGATATGAATCACCATTTCATTAAATGTGAGTTCTAATCTCCAATGGCATATCCAAATAATAAAAAAGCAGAGAGAAGAAATGAAAAAATATATTATTTATGCCCTGCACTCGCTTTTATTATTACATTACAGTATTCCACATATAAATTATTATTACAGTCTTCCACATACACAATGATTGTATCTTGATAGCAATTGTGTCTGCAAAAAATCTACTTGAACAAGCTAGTCATTCATCTTTTGAGATGACCAGGATGTCATCTGCAACTTGTAATCAGTATCCTTATTAAAATCAGTTCGATGAAAAATTTATCATTTACATCTTTGAATGTTATACTTCTTTGTAGTCATTATTAATGTGATATGTTAGCCTACAAGTTTAAAACTATATGAATATCAGTGTATATGTGTTCGTTTAAAAACTATAATCTGATTCATATGATTTATGTTTTAGATCTGTTTGTGCAGTTGCCATGACTAGCTTTTTGTTTGCTCCACTGCTAGTCTTCTTGAGAAAACCTCCAGGAAAAGCATCTTTACAGGTATTTATTTTCCAATATATAATTTATATTATAACATACTATACTGATATAATTTTTTTGGCAGGAATGAATATGGACCAACCACTGAACCATAAGATACTTAGACTCATGATCAATGAGTTCTGAAAAACTTATCTTACATCGAAACTATTAATCAATTCTTAAAACACACTTAATTTTTACAAGAATATTAAATTGCATTAAAAACTGAAACTGGGCCATAGTTGATTACTTTAAAAATCCTGTATCAAGGAAAGCGCTATTCAGCAACATCAAAAATTTATAATGAACTCCTTCCATCAAGGAATTTTCAGGTAGAAATTTCCAAGCCTTTGTATTTGTTATGGTTGCTGCAAAGATTTATAAAATTTCAAATACTCGCCCTTCCTTTGGTAAATTGCCATCAAACGAAGATGTTAGGATTGCTTTGCTTTTAATCTGAAAAAACAAAATGAAACAAGTCTTCCTTTTTAAATTATTTTACAAAAACAAAGACTTCAAATCAAAATCAATTTAAAGAATTCAACTCTGGCAATGTTCTCCCCGCCCCTCACCCCTCCAAAAGACAACAACTTATGATAAGCCTTAAGCAATCATTTTTTTTTTTTTTAATTTTCAGATTTTACTTATATATCAGATAATTTTAATAAAACATTATCAAACATCTTATCTCATCAGGGGTTCCCAAACTGTGAGTCTGGGATCAATTTTTGCTGAGCCGCGATGAGACATTTGCAAAAATGTGATGCACACTTCCAGTCACACGCTAGAAATATTTTTTGCAAAATTCCATTTAATAATAAATATTTTTCTCTTCACAAACATACCTTTATGGCCAATGGAACTTCTTTCAGAAAGAATGCTTGCTGTTCATCTTTGGAAAAATTCAATGCTTTGAGGATGAAGTAGGTCGCTATAAATTCGGTTTCTAAAAAGTTGGTCGCAGTTAATAAAAGTTTGAGATTTTCTGCGTTAAATAATTGTTCTGTGAAATGGGCTACTCCTTTGAATAAATTTTTCTTCGTGTGTTTGATTTATCTATTAATTATTATTATTATTATTATTTATTACTGATTTTTGAGGGAATATTATTAGATTTTTCATTATCATCAGTATCACTTATAGTACATAATCAGAATTATCTTCCATACTTTTTTTATTTTTTATTTGTCATTATAATCTTTTAGTATTTCCAGAAAATTTGGTTATTTGAACTTTGAATAAATTTTCGGGCTGTTTCGAACAATTCCTTGATTTTATTTGCAGGATATTTATCAACAAATTAAAAGGCTTATTTTAAAATGCATTTACTTATGTCATATCTTAATTAACAAATAAAAGTGTTATTATTATTATTATTTTATCCTTTTAAAACTAAAGGTGGAAACATCGCTTGATTTTAAGATGCAATTTCTTAACTAAAAGTGAAGGCACTTTCTTAGGAGTAAGAAATAATCAATTTTTAAAGCTGCATTATAAAGCATTGTGATGCAAACCTACTTTCACTCATCTTGTAACATTTGAATTAATAAATAGTTGGAACTCCGTTAATCGGCTTTTCCAGTTATACATTCCCATGTTATTCTAGTTTGTTTTATGGATTCGTATATCAGGACCGGATTAAGCTTCGTAAGGGTCCTCAGGTAAAGCAAGTGCCATGGCTCGTTTTTCTTTTTCCAACCTCTTAAAAAATATTTTTTTATTACAATTTAATTTTTGTATAAGAAAATTTTAAGTAGCAAATACTACCGAATTAAAATAACAAATCACTTATTTATGAGTGGTTCCTTTAAGAGAACTGGTTTCGGCTCAATTAAAAATTTACAAGTAATTTAAATTAAGAGTAGGAAATAAATTTCAAAATTTTCAATGCAATCAAAATATTTTAGCACAAAGTTTACCAGAGCATCTGACTTTTGAATTACTCATCCAAATGCAAAAAAAAAAAAAAAAAAAAAAAAAAAAGACGCACATTTATCTGCAAGTCGAATTTTAAAACATTGAAGAAAAAAATCTTAAGAATAGCATTCTGAAACTTCAAAAAAATTTGGTTTTCAATTTGAATAAGTGAGAGAGAGAGTGGCACTTGTAAATCAAATGAAAGAGCAAGACCAAATTACCTTGAAAACGTAATTCAAAAGCCTTAGAGCCTCCAAAGTTGTCTACTCTGCTGTTTAAATCATCCGACCTTGCCCCTTACAGCTTGTGCCATGAATTTCGAATCACTCCGTATAACTGGTATTTCCACACAACTTGCATGTACATAAATCATGCCTCCCGAGATGAAATAAAACGAAGTTAAAAATTTATAATGTCTTCTCTGTATTCGGCCACGACTTTGCTTCAAAAAATTATGTTTGTATATATATAAACTAATCCTAATTAATTTCCTAATTTTTATTTCAATTTTACCCATATTAATTTAATTCTAAAATGTTCTTTTATTTCTTCATCCAATTCTACCTTTTTTTATTTAATTAATGCTCTGTCTGCTTTAATCAGCCCTTCCACACGCTCCAAGTAAAGGAATAAAAATCTGTCAAGCTAAGCGAATTCTTTTAAAAGATACCTATAATTCCCTTTCCTAAATCGACAAGTGTAAAGCAATCCCTATCAGAATCTTATAGTATAAAACCACTGGGGAAAATATTTCACTTTCTTTTTGCTCTTGTGTCAAGCTGTAGATTGAATTCAAAAGGGTCTTCTCTCTCTTCGGCCACGCAACTGTTTCAATATAATACAATGTGATATAGTATAGTATAATGCTAACGTAGCCAGAAACCACCCTATGCAATACAAAATCCATCCTCCAAAGGAAATTATTTCAAGTAAAAACCTTAATGAAGGAAAATATGAAAAAGCAGCCTTTGTCCCCACAATGATCTATTGTATCTCAAGGACTTATTGTTATGAAAATTTATTAAAATATTTAATGGTAAAACTATCAAAGACAAAAATCACAAGGCAATCATCACCGATTTTATCGAAGATCCCTTTGATAAACTTTATTCAGTTTATTTGCTGAATGTTTTAATGGAATGGCTGAATACCATTCAGAATTCAGATTTCATTATTTACAAGATTTCATGCTTCCCTTTCATTATTTACCTTGGCCCATCAATTAGATTCACGAAAATTAAAACACGCTTTTAATTTCGCTATATTTAATTAATTTTGCTATATTTAAATAGTTTAGCCAGTATTTGACAATTCCACCTAATCAACAAATTAATTAAAATAATTAGATTACATCAGTTATTGTTTTATCAACTTATTATGAATATTGAAATATAAATGCTTCCTACACATTTTAATCTACGATATGTACGTTAAGCTAAATGCTGGTAGCCCATCGAAGTCAGTGAGCCGTTTTCACTTCTATATTATAAGTGTAAACGGGTAACTATACCATTACAGAAGTCTGCTATGAGTTTTAAAAACAAAGCACAGAAAGGGACGTCTCTTATCATTATTTAAATGAATTTATACATAGAGCATTCCTCATGAAGGAAATGGTACACCAAAAAAACAATGTAGTTAATAAAGATCCTTCATTAATATTCTGATGTTACTTTCAATAAATCGCTGGGAGTGAGCAAAGCAACCGAGTTTTCAACTTGGTCAAACTCATAGCAATCACTCTATAACAATTATGTGACTAAATACTATTCTGGTTGGCGAAATTACTATGAAAAAGAACATAGAAAAAAAATAGCAGTTGAACAAAGTTATCATATTTAACGTACCAGCCAAGTTATTCGTTAGTAATATTAATGATAATTAGTCTAATCAATTAATTAATATGTGCATAAAGTGATAATCTTGAACATTATTAATTTATATGCACTCCATATATCAATCTAGGAAAATGTGCTTTCAATTTAAATATATGTGATGACATCTGTCGTTTATTAAAAATGAATTATTCTGGTGACACCAAATGGAAGTGGCTGAAAGAGGTCAAGAAACAGAGCTAGAAAACGATACTTTACACCATGTAGATAATCTCTATGAACAAAGATGTCCAAAGGAATCTAATGTTATTTAACAAAATTTCATTAAAATTATAAATTTCCTTAACACCTCATGGAAAGTCAAACAATAAATAGTAAAAATCCTTCACATTTTTAAATATCATAAAATTGTTCTTATATGTAATAATATTTCAAATAATGTTATAATTCTAAATTATGAAAGAGCTTTTAAAAAAATTTTAATGCAACTGCTATCGTCTTCTTTTTTTCAAAATAATATACTCTTATACAGGTGGTTATCAAAATAATGGAAACACTACAAATACGAGAATCTTTATTAATAAGGTGATGTGCCATCTTTGGTATGTCATACAGCTTAAATGCACTTAGGAATCAAATCATACAAGTGCTAAACAGTATTCAGAGGAATTATTTTTTATAGAGAAATTGTGAAAATTAAGAGAGAGATGCCGGTGGAGGATATCGATTCCAGACTGAACGCTCTAAAATAGATCATATCGATTCGATTATATTGAGATAGGGAGATTGTGCGGGTCTAGGTAGATGTTTCACTTCCAGCCTCATGTTCATCGAACCACCATTGGACAAGTCCCATTGCATGAATAGAGCATTAGCAACCTGGAAAATACCATCTGCAGGAAATAAAGTTTGCATCATAAGATGGAACTGGTCAGCTAAAACTTCTCGCAGTCATTCTTCCTTTCAGGGTTAAGATTGGAATATTAAGATAGGGCCAGCAGTTGCAGTTTGACCACGACAGATCCACCTCCATGCATGACAACTGGATGGAAACAATCACGATCATACACTTGTACAGGTGTCCTCCAAACGTGTACTCGTCCTGTTGCAGGGAAAAGTGTGAAAGATGATTCGTCTGATCACATAAGTGTCTTCCATTAATCAGTCGACCACGTTTGACATTAACATCTGTGACAAGTGGCTTGGAAATAGTTGTTCAGTCTTAAATGCTCTGCTTATGAAGATGTCTCCTAACTGTAATTATTGACACTGGAGAATCCAGATGCTGATTGAGCTTTGTGGCCACTTTAACTGCCGTTGTTTTCTCTTTAGACATTACAATCCGCTTCAGTACCGGTCGGTATCTTTCACTCAACTTCTCCTACCGTTCACTATTTTACTTTGTCGATCTTATCTTGCCATTTGTGTGCATACTGTCATGATTTTAGTCACCATCCTCTAGAGCCTCCTAAAGGTTGGGATGTTTCGATCACAGTTGCTCTAGCAATCTCCTCTTACAATTTGGCCTCCTTGAAAGTCTGACATTTTACGCTTTAGACGAAAACTCAAGATGTATGCAGTTTCACTAAAATTACTTCATACTACCACGATTGTAATACTTTTCACATACATTTTTAATATACTTTTTATATTTAATAAAAACTGGTAGCTACTGGTTATATTTTAATGCTTACGAAGCGCATTCTTAAATATCACTTTTATTCATAGGCGTTTCCATATAGCTGATAGCCATCTGTATGTCATAGGCTGCTATATTTAAAAAAAGAAATACTACATTTTGCTACACAGAATTTTCCTAGTCATCAATCAACTTTTTACCAGATATGGTAGATTATATTTTTACATTTTACTACTACAGAACTGCCACATTTTATTGGTCCCCTAAAAAATTCCTTTCCCTAATTCTCCATACAATGTTTCACTATATCCTCTCAATTTGTTCTATTTGAAACCATAGTTTTCTTTCCTGAAGTATTGATTTCTAAAATGTCAGATTTGACTATTTATCATTTATATCTATTAGCTGCTCATGATGTTAACCTTTCTTTTCTTTGTATTATATATATATAATGAAATATATATATATATATATAATGATTTCAGCATTGCCTGATTCCTTTTCTGAATGAAAACTACTTACTAACATTGTAAATGCTTACGGTTACATAAAGACATGCAAACCTTCATAAATGGAATATTATATATCTCCTGTAAATATGCTGAAATGGATCTGGGTTGAATCAAGATTAAAATGTGCACCATACCTATCACACAGCTAAAATTTCGTGACTTGATCGACGTTGTGACTGGAAGGAGCAAAGAAGCATAAACGCCAAGTATGCCAAATTTGCACATTGCACAAAGAGTATATTAGAAACAAAATATTAGTGAATATATACTTTAAAGTCATTACGAAGGAAATGTAAAAAACATTTCGTTCTTGGTGCCTATTACTATTGCTACGTCATTGTTTGGCCTCTTTCAGCTTTAAGGGGGGGGGGGAATCAAAAAATAAAATTCTCTTTACTAATCCTTTATTTTTTACTCCCTAAAGTAAATAATTACCATTTAACGATGCAATACAGCATTTTAAAATTAACTGATGTAATTTGGCTTTTCTTTTCTCTTTTTAGCTAACAACATCTGAGAAAAATTCTACAAAATATGAGTTACAAAGTGATGATGAAAATGAAGAAGAAAACTCACTAAAAAATGTTAAGGATGAACCTGTATGTTATTAAAACAATTTCAATATGCACAATTAATTGTATGAACAAGCAGTGCTATTTTTTCTTTTTCATTTGTCATGTTAAATATTTGAAATGTAATTAAATGCTAAAAAGCATATTATTGTAAATCATTTAATAAAAGTAGGAAATAAAGCAAACATCAAGCAGTACAAAATAGAAGGCTTTATTTTGACAAATATACAATTCTAAATAGAATTTGTAAAAAAATATACATATTGTGTGGTTATGCACATTAATGTTTTACCTTAAGAGATATTTATGTATAGAATGAGAAAATAACAAATTGCATTCTATACATTTTTTAAGTTTTTACATTAAATTAAAAGACTGAAGTAAAGCTTGTTATAATATGACAAACTATGCTCAGCATTGAAACTGTCCACTTGAAACAGGTAAATACATTGTTTTACTTAAAAAAATACACATTTAAAAGTATTCTTTCATATTTAATAACAATATCACATATAGCTCAAATATTATAAATCAACTGTTTACATCAATGAATAAACACATAAATGCAGGAAATTCAAAGCTATATACATTTCAGTTAATAAAAATAAAATGCATGCCTTTCAAAATATTTCTAAATATTCAAGCATATTCTTAGATTTTATTAAATCTCTTTGAATCTGAACAGGAGCAAAAAATCTTTTCATAGTACAAATCTAACGGAATAAAATTCCTATTTATATACAAAGTTCACAATAGAAACTTTGATTATTTCCATTAAAAGATATGCTTTAAATATTTTAAATCTTTATAACAGATATGCTTTAAATATTTTAAATCTTTAACATAAGATGGAATATACATATATTTTTGAATGCATGAATCTACAAAATAAAATAATATATACTTGGCTAATAAATATACTATAATATTAGACTAAATATCTTATTTCTATTTACTATATTACTAAGTAACCTCACTTATTGGGCACTTGGTATAGACAAGAGTATTTTAGCCTTAGCAATTCAAATTAAATGTGTATATCTGCAGGAAAAACAAATTACTTTTTTAATGAATTCGGATTTATTTTATTTCAGATACAAGAGATTTTCTATAATAACTACAGCACAATATGTAATATGCACAATCTTACTAACAGCTGAAAGAAAGAAACAGTTAAAAAAATAACATTTGCTTTCATTTCACCAGACTTTCACTGCTCAAAAAATTTGTCAAGCAAAACTGTATGATGCATTTCAATATTATATCAATCAATTTCCTATTAGCAAAACTAATAATTATTTACAGTTCAATCTTCGTTTAAATCGACACCAATGAAATACATTTATTTGATAAAATGCAATATAGTGTCATACCCATTTAGAATACAGAAATGAGTGCAAAATAACAGTGATTAATTTTAAAACAATTTTTAAATAAATACAACAACATTTATTTCCACAAAGCAGCTAGTAAAACTGGATGTCTAAAATTTTAAGAGAAACAATGGAACAGGTAGGTGAAAAGAAGAATCATATAGCATTTGTTACATAAAATGAGATAAACATAGACTCATTTTTGTTACTGAAATCACTCTAGAAAAGTGATAAATGATATGCATGTTATGTTATTTTGCGTTTCTGCAGCTTTGTTGGAAATAAAAGAAGGTTTTTGAGAAGAAAACAGAATATTAGAAATCAATGCTAATATCAGATATTAATTGAAGGGATAAGTAGAGATACACGAATGAAGCAAATATGTGACAAATTTATAGTTTCGAAAAATTCAACTTTAATTCTTTCAAATGGCACTTTTCTTATGCAAACTTATGCATGTTTAGCTAGATAACTAGTCACTAGACGGCTGCAGCTGTGAGTGCAGACACTGCAGAGCCTCATCAAAATACCAATTATGGAGTAATCAAGATGAATTCCATTATGCTTACACGAAACAAAATGAAGTACCTTCTTAATAAATAAATTTAACCAACAATCAACAAAATCATTCAACATCTTACAAAGCAACCTTTAAAAAAATATTAATTTGAAGCATAATGGATTTCAAAATAAAGAGCTAAAACAGGTAATAAAAAGAAATTTCGTAATTTTAGCAAGGGGATGGAATAAATGCATTATGGTTAGAAACTAATTCCTTTTATTAATTGCTTCATTTAAATGCCACAAAATCCTAAACTGGTATTTGCAAAGTTCTGACGATTAGAACTTTAATGTACTGCAGATATTAACAAACATACACATATAAATTGAAATACGTATTCAAAACTTTATTTCAACTCGTCTTTTAATTAATATTAATAAATGGTGCATTTCATTTCCATCTTTGTACATCTTATGCTTTGATTCAAATAAATTTACTGAACAAACAATAAGCAAATAATGTCAATTAACATGTAATATCAGTAATAGAAATGCAGTCTAATAAAAAATTATGTTCCATAAGCAAGAAAAAAAATTTTTTTAAATAAAATAATAGTAATTGAATTTTCAATTAATTATCTTTAAGAAAATATGATTGAATTGACATGATTATAATTAAAATTAAATTACTATACAGCAGCGCTCTCTTTTTACTTACAGATAAAATATTAGAAAGAGAGAGGGTATGCCTACTAAAGTCCATTGCTACCCTCTTAAGTTTAGAACGGCTGCTGCTATAAAAAAAGTGGAGTCTAGGTAAAAGTAGCCATGTGCTACTGAATGAAACCCCCTACAGTGCCACCTGGTTGAAAACTGCGGAGTTGGCATTCCTATCTCGAAGACAAAACGAGATATGGAAGAAAAGTGATTTACAAAGATGTAGAACATCCTTGCTTTAATGCGAAAGGACAGCTTGCGAACAATAATACGAAAAATAGAATGGTTTAAACTGGCATTTGCTTTTTCGCGTAGGAAAATCCTAGATATTTCACCGATATTCGGCATCAAACGCAGTTTATTATTAACTTTAGGTGAGCAATTTACAATAACAAGCTGATAGATACATTATTTTACGATGGCATGCTAACGTATGCCAATACTTACAACTGTTACAAAGCGTAATACTCTATTTTGTGGAGAACCTGCCATTGTTTAATCTTAGGAATCTATGGTTTCGACACGACGGCGCGCCTGCTTACAAGATATCTCCAATGAAGCAATACCGTCAAAGAATTCGGAAGTCAAATAATTGGGTATGGCGGTTTCGAAGATCGTCCTCTACGTTCATCTGATCCGACTCCATTGGACTTTTTTTTTTCCCGTAAAGATACCTGAAACAGCAGTTGTATGCGACCCCTCCACAAACATAGCAGGGTCTTATATGACACATTACGGACGCTTGTGCTAAACGGACGCATTACGGACGCTTGTGCTAAACGGACGCATTACGGACGCTTGTGTGTGTCACCCTCTATACTCCAACGTATACAATGTGAAATTTAAACGAGGATCCAAATGTGTATTGCAGCTGCCGGTGGGAGGTTTGAATATTTCAAATAAAGACATATTATTACAACTAGTCCCCCCTCTTCTCAAATCGTTTTGTCACTTCACAATATAGGGAATCACGAAAGAACAAGTGCGCATTTTAACTTTTTTATTCTTCGCATGTCCACAAGGTGCCTTTTCGTACTAAATGGATGATGCTCTACATCTTTGTATTTCACTTTTTCCCCCTATCTCATTCTGTTTTCGAGATAGGAATGCAAACTTCGCAGTTTTTCATCAGGCAGCGCCGGAATTATTTCATTCAGTAGCACATGGCTACTTTACTATACCTAGCCACCATTTTTATGAAGAGCATGAGGATGAGTTAAGAGGAAGGCAAGGGACTCTAGGGACATACTATGTGTGTGTGTTTGTGTTATAAATATTACTTTTATGCAAAACTCATAAAACTAAGGACATAATAATAAAATTTCAATTAAGATTTCATTTATTATATTTATGCCTGTACTGAATTCAAAGCATGTAATGAGTTCATAATTTTTAACTAAGGCCAGAAAATTCAAAATAAAAATACATTCATCAAATAATCAATGTTGAGATTCACATTCACTGAAGAAGGATATGAATATCAAATTCTCTATCTGTTAAATTTAAAAAAACATAAATATTGATTTTTTTCTCTTTGAGAATTAACAATTTGTTCAGTAAGAGAAAATGAAAAGAATTAAGAATACATTTTTCATATAGAATTTCAAGCAAAAATTAACAATTCATAATGATTTTAATAAGATACCGACATCATCTATCATAAAATTATGTTAATATTACAATAAAGAATATATTTAAACATCACAGTTTTCTGAATACACCAAACAGTCTGCTACCAATGCAAAGGTATGACTGTATGACTGATAACATATAAATATCACATTAAACCATCCACCTAAAAGGGAAAGAAATAAAATATTTATGTTAATACAAACAATAAGTTCATGTAAATTATATAATAATAATCAATGGCATTATATAAAATAAACAGAAAATGAAAAGGGTGGGAGAAAACCTCCGTATTATATACATTTCATAAAAAATTAATGAAGTTTCACAATAAACATACATTCTACTAGCAAAACATTTCATTGAATTATTTTGAATTAATGAAAAAAAAAAATATTTGAGTTAAACAGACCAAAATATCTAATGAAAATTATGCTACTCATAAAAAAATGTATTTCCTTAAAAAGCTAAAACATAGCAATAAATTATTTAATTAAAAAATCATAAACGGCTTCAATTCAAGTTTTAAGTTGTTAGGTTGTGTTTTATAGTATAAGATAACATATAAAACACATTCAGTATACCTTCCAATATCAGAACCAACATCATGCAACCAAAATAATAATCATATCACAATTCAATTATTTTTAATTTTATTTGACACACTTTTTGAAATTTTTTCATATCTTAGGTAAAAACTATAAAATAAAATATAAAATGGTAATATTTTAAGAATAGGATTTGTTGAATTCAAAATTTAAACAAAAGAAAATAATTAACTATGATAATTACAAATTATCAGATAAATCAAAACAGATGCAATGTTTGATAAAGTAAAATAAATAACCCTCAAAGTTTAATTATAGTAATAATACTCCTAAACATATTACGATGCACAAAAATAAAATTAAAAATAATTTTTTTAATTGTATGTGACCAATTTTTTTCGATATCACAAACTTTACTCCCAAAACATCATGTTCTAACATGATTGAAAAAATAAATATGCCATTGCAAATTTGAAGTTATCATGTAAGAATATTTTTATTTTGTAATATAGATTTTGATTATTGAAAGTTATATTTTTAAATTATCATTGATCATACAATATACACTTATGAACTGAATCATCTGAAATATTTTGGTAAAAGCACATTGAGCTTCCTTCTGTAATTTTTCTGCAGAATCCTTTTCAATAATGTGATTAGAGTTCAAAGTAGATACTGGAAATTCAGAATTTAAACTTAGATACTTTGAATTTGTGACGTTTTATGATATTTTATATTTTCTACAGTCCCAATTTTAAAGCCAATTCTCACTGCAGATAATCTTCGTTGACCCATGGTCCTTATATCTGGCCGATTTTTTGCTTTGACAACACAAATCCCATCCCTAGGAAAACATGTTATCACATGATAATAAAAATATGCAAATATTGTAATTTCTCTTTTTAGCAACAACATCTATTCAAAATAAAATTAAAATTTATTAGTACAGAAAATGTAAAATGCTCAATATTGTTTTATTAATGCAAGGCAATAGGATTTGTAAAGAAAATCATTAAAGATGATGCAAAAGACAAATTAATGCAACCAAAATCTTTATCAGAATAACATAATAAATTTAGAACTTTAATTAGAGTTCTATGACAATTGCATCTGTTAAAGAATTTTCTACTCCTTTATCATATAAAATGCAAAAGAGATATTTGAATGCACATTTAAAATTTTAACTTACCACTGATATCTATGGTGAATAAGGAGGAGGAGGAGGTAAATTGCTTATACATACACCATTGTGTTGATGAATATGGGACCATGATTGTGAATGAGGCAAGGCAATTGAAAATGTCTCTTCTTCCTGATTGTCGTCTACTAACATGGAAAGATCTGCACTTCCTGACAAATGATCACAGCGAAAAAGGTTTGAAGCTGCAGCTAAAACTGCTGCAACACCAGCAGTAGCAATTAAATAATAACTAACACCAAATGTAACTTCAACTCTTGTAGCAGGATATAACTTGGTAAGTTCTTGCTGTTGTTCCATCATGTCAGATACATAATAGCAAAGGCCAATAATAATGACAATCATAATCACTATAAGAAAAAATATATATAAGTAAAAATATTTCAACAATATTTACAACAAAATTTCTTTCTTTTCTTTTTATCAACAAGACTGATATACCAAATATACCAAATTCTCTCATGTGTGTAGGAGTTGCTTTCAATACTTATTGAAAAGTAAAAAAAAAAAAAAAAAAAAAAAAAAAAAAATGAAGTAGGATACTTTATAAAATACTCATTTGCAAAATATATTTAAAAATCAAAATCATAACTGTCCCTTTATCCATAAAATTAACCAATCTTTTTCCTAAATTTAAAATGATATTCAAAAGGACATGAACTAAAAATCTATAATTTTATGCAAGAATTTTCATATGATTGTAAACCTAGATTAGTACTTGATTTTTTGTTTAAGCTAAAATATTCTAAATAAAGCATTTAAAGTCATATCAAAATGTGAGATATTTTCAACATATAAAAATAAATTACACAACTACACAGTACAAAATAATTAATTTAAGAGATTCATTTTGTCATAACTATTAGGGAATGAGAGGAATTTTATCTTTTGGAATGCATGTGATAATTTCAGCAAATTTTATATCAAATAATTATATTTAAAAATACTATGGATACATAATATATTTCTTATGTCCTGATTAAGAAATGGGTTTTACCTTAATGAATTCAAGAATGTAACAAAAATAAAACCCTTAATTTTTTATCAGCCTTCAAATTCGAAAACAGCACATATAAACTAGCATGTTATAATACAGTATAATTATGTAATAAACAGGTGGTTATCAAAATAATGGAAACACCACAAACGAATATAAGAATCTTTATTAATAAGGCATAGAGCCACATTTGGTATGTAATACAAATTGGATTTGCTGGAAATTAAATCATACAAGTGTTGAATAGTGTTTAGAGAAATATTGTACCATTCTTCATGAAGATATTGTGGAAGTTCAAGGGTGAGATAGTGGTACAGGATATCAATTCTGGATGCAACATATTGAGGTCAGGGAATTGCGCAGGCCAATGTAGATGTTTCACATCATCTTCCAGTTCATCGAACAACCATTGGACCAATCCCATGGCATGAATAGGACCATTATCACTATGGATAATTTCATCTCCTGCAGGAAACAAAGTTTACATTATAGGATGCACCTGGTCAGTTAAAATTTCTCTGTACTTCTCACCAGTGATCCTTTCTTTCAGAGTTACAAATGGGTCAAAAGAATCCATAACACAGCTGTCCATACCATGATATATCCACTTTCATGCCTGATAGTTGGAATGAAACAATCACAATCAGATATTTATGCAGATGCCCTCTAAAAGTGTACCTGTCCATTGTGGGGAAAAGTGTGAAACATGATTCATCTGATCATATAACTGTCTTCCACTTATTAATTGACCAGGTTTAGTGATTATGGCACCAATGTAGATTGTGTTTGGCATTAACATTTGTGACAAATGGCTTGGGAATGCTGCTGTGCTATAAATGATACTGAAGAATCCAGATGCTGAATGACCTCTGTGGTCATTTTGGCTGCCATAGAATCTGCTTCCATACCCATCGGTCTCTTTCCTTCAGCTTCTCCTTTCATCCATTATTTTGCTCTACCGAGCTTGTCTTGCTGTGCTGTGTGTATGCTATCATGACTTTAGACACTATACGTCTAGAAACACCCAAAACACAGGGATGTTTTGGTCAGAGTTGTTTCAGCTAGCTGTGTTCCTACTATCTAGCCTCTTTAAAAATCTGTAAGGTCTGCTATTTTATGCTTTTAAAAAAAATTCAAGATGTATAAAACTTCATTAAAGCTATCTCATACTACCATGATATATACGTTTTATACTAAAAACTGGTTGCAAGAATTTAATGCTTAAGAAATGCTTACATGTCCCTTTCATTCAAAGATATTTTAATTATTTTGATAACCACCTGTCAAATACAAGATTTTTTTTTTCCAAAATGAAGTTACTTGTACAGAATACATTGTTTAACAGTTCATGGAACTAATAACACTAGATATGAGAATCAAAATTATTTCAATGTAACATCTTTACTGAAGAAACATAATAATGAAAAGTAAAAAATATATACCCAAAAGAGGGAGATTTTGCTTTAAAAAGTGCACTATTTAATGTAATTTAAATCCTTTAATTCAAAGTTTCATTTGAATGCTATCATCTCTTCCCACAATTGAAAAAAAAATGTGTAAACTCTACTTCCTTTTCTCATATTTTCTTTTGAAAAAAAAAAATGGTTCACATTAGATAAATATAGAAGCAGCCAGTACCTATGGAGCTATAACTAACAAGATGATGATGTTTTATGAGATATATGCTTGCTTTTTGTTGTTTTACTTCTAATTATCTTTATGCTTAACAAGAGGTGATTACCAAACCTAACAAAAAGAGCTAATTGTTTTTGCTAAGTAAGTAAATCCATTGTTGCATCAGTAAGCGATAAATTAATTTTTGTCACACCACCTCTCATTTTATATACACAGATCATGTAAATTTCCTTTAATGTACCTTTTAATTTTGCATGATAGTTAACCGTAAATATTTCATGAAACCTTCATAAATTCACTGAGCTACAGAATTATATAAATATCCTAATCATTCAAAATAAATTAATAAAATAAATATAACATTAAAAATACATTTATAAGATAGCTATAAAAACTAATGAACATAATCCATATTTAACATGGTAAAAAATTTCAATATTTTCTCATTTAAGAAATTCAACTTATGACATCCCCCCTCTCCTGACCAATTTACAGTAAAACTATATAAAAAGAGAACTGTAACAAGAAAATTTGAAGAAAAGAAAATCCTAAAGATTGATGTGATATCATCTACCAAAAGAAACCAATAATTAAGTGTAGGGAAATTTTAATTTATTGTCATAATATATAATCGGGGCTCACATACTTATTTCATATATACAGTAATTTGGTTATGCATTTCTGAAATCAATTTTTGTGCATACATCAAGCAATTTTTTTAGCATATATGTATGCACTTTCTGTTTTTTTTAATATGAATTAATTATAATTAGGTATTTTTTTTAAAGATGGCTTGACTGGAATGCTTGAAAGAAATCACTGCAGCAAACAGTGAATTTCAAATGCAAAATCAACTAACAGAAAATACTAGAAATGACTTGCAAAATTTTGGTATAAAATAAAACCCTTGAGAAGACTTTTGTTACTAGAGAACTAGAAGGTGACAGAAAAAAATAAAAAAGAAGAAGAAAACAAAAAAAGATTTCTTCACTACAAAATGAAACAATGTTGTTAATACAACATATTTCCCAATTTTTTAAACAAAAGTGAAATAAAAATCCATTTATTTTAATACTTTTTCAACTTGATATTTCCTTTAAGTAAAAATAAATAAATAAAAAAAAATCATTGTTGTTTAATCCTTTGTAAGAATAATACAAGAGAAAAAATATTTACATCCAAGGACATGTGAACTATTTGACACTTTTTTTCTTTATCAGATGATTACTTCCAGATTCACCCAAAAATAATAACAAATGGTCAAAAACAAATTTTAAATCTCCCACCCCTCCATCCCCCACAAAAGAATGATAAATATGCAATCTTCTAAATGATGAAGGAAAATAAGGGGAACAGATGCAAGGGAGAAGATACTATACTATATTTACCACCATAAATTGCATTTGTATAAAGTTTCTGCATCAAGATAAGCCAGTATAAACAGTATATTTACCACAATAATCAACTTAAAGAAAAGCATAATAATAATGGTAGTTGCACTATCATTTATCCTGACTTGCATCAATCAGTTTTACAGAACAATCTCCCATAAATTTCTGAGACAAAATTCAATCATAATTTTCTCACATATGCTCTGTTGAAAGCTGTTTCATCATGTATATGTAAGCATAATTTTAAAGATGTGTGGCTGAAAAGAAAAACTTTTGGAATAAAATTCAATTTATTTTGTGATGGGAGGCATATTTCAGACAAGGAGACAAAAGGCAGAACCTGTCTGTTCGTACCAGAACACAAGAGCAAAGTGACAGAAATTTTCCCTTCAGTGATTTTAATAAGGGATTCTGATAGGGATTTTTTGACACGTTTAGACTTACGAAAGAGAATCTTGGGTATCTCTGAAAGGATTGCGTAGGTATTAGGGACTTGTATCCCTTTGTTCGGAGCATGAGAAATTGCAATAGTCATCTATTTTTTAAAAATAATTAAATGAAAAAAAATGGGATTTGGATCAGAAAATAAGAGAAAATTTTGGAATAAAATAACATGGGACTAATTTAAAATAAAAAAAAATAGAAAATCTATTAAGATTTAAATTAGATTAAGAAATATCAATACTACAGTATGTGTGTGCATCCACAGAATTTAAATTCAAATAAGGAAAAATGATGTATTATTAAAAATTGTATGTCATTTTTACTTTAAACAGTTAGTGACTATTTAAAAAATTTCAAAGTGATTTACCTGATAAAATACTCCCAAGTCCACATCTTCTGGTACACTTGAGAGAATTATTTTTCACACCAGATATGTCAAAATAGAATTGAGAAAAACTGAAGAAGATGGTTATAAAGCATAATCCAATAATAATTCTTTGAACAGCAACAATTTCTGGTGTAAGGCAATCTTTCATATCTATGAAAGATATAAATTCTATTCATTCTTCTATATATATCGATCTGAACATATGAAGTAAAAATTTCTCCTCCTATATGAAACTATGACATACATTTTTAAAAAAAGATTAAGGGATAAAATAGTTTCATTATTGAGCAGCCTTATTTACAGTTAGAAATAAAATAAATAATATGACACTAACCAAACATCTGGATTAACTTAAAATAAAAAAATTGAATAAGAAATTAACTTATACAAAATAACATTTACAGTATTCCTGAAATGGGCAATTTTGATTAATGTAGTATTACTTAGCAAAGCAAGAATAACAAATCTCAGCAATTAAATTAAATTTCAAGATTCTTCATATCCTTAAGGCAAAACTTCATCTTGAAGGATGATTACCAGTAAATTTATTATTTTCTCAAGAAAACACATATAAGGTTAAATCCATTTTAAATAAAATTTTTAAATGATATTTATTATCATCAGTAAATTTACTCTGCTTAACTAACATTACAAATTTGTAAATGTATATTACAAATTTAGATAAAAATCACTTCAAAATGTATTCAACATTTTTGGATAGAGAAAATATCAAATAAAATATTACATAAGAGGATTTTAAATATGTACCTTCATTTAATCCATAATATGCTAGTTTAGAATATGAAATATTTCCTCCATCAGCAGGAACAGTTAAAGTTCCAACAGAACTAACATAAAAAAATTGTTCTGTACCAAGAACTTGTCGAGTACATCCACCACCTTTAAGATAATACCAATTAGGAAGAGCTAAAGCCATTATTAATAATACTATAACTTTAGCACTAAATATTGCAGCAATAATGTTTCTTTCTCGTTCAGTACTATTCCTTCTAGAGGCTTGGGAAACAAAACTTGCAGGAATGACAGAATGCATCTTCTGGTTACACAGAATAAAGATACCTAGAGAAGAAAAACCATATACTTGAAAACATGCAATATAAATACACCTATACAGACAATTCATTTTTTTAAAACATATGCAGCATTGTCCATCCTTCAGGTCATTTTCTCAATATTTTCATTAAAAAAAGATATCAAAAGCTTACTCTTAAATTTTATTATCTCATGATATCTGTTAGCAAGAATAAGTCAATTGAATAAATAAACTAGCTAGTACCAAAATATACTTTATGTATCTTGTTTTAACCATCTTATCATTTATCATGACATATGCTAATCATAAAAATAATTTGCTGCCATCAGGAGTTTGCATTAATAAAATATTTAATTTACTAATTGCAGAAAAATTTTTCACAATGAAATAATTGCTTTGTCTTTATGATTCAATTTTTTAATATCAATCCTTATAAATTACCAGATTAAAAAAAATTTAATGGTTTATGTTAAATACACATTATCAAATGTACCATTAAGCAAGAAATATGCTAATACAAAATACCTACAAATTAGTACATATTTACTCCTAGTACCAGTATTAAAGAAATAATATTTTTATATCATATTGCAATTATTTTTTCAATTAATTATTAAAATACATACAAATGAAGATTATACATAAAAAAATGCTAGTCTAAAACTGAAAGAAGCACAATAAAAATTTAAATTATGCAAAAAATACTACTAAAGAAAAACTGAACCTAAAAATGATAACAGCAAGTGAGAATAATAATTTTTAAATCAAAAGATTTATTTTGATTATTAAACACTCTTAATAAATTATATATAATAATAAATAAATGAGTAAACAGCAATGAATAAAATAAAAATTATAATTAAAAAAATGAAATTTAAAAATAATAATAAGCAATTTTAATAAATGAGTATTGTATATGATTACTAAGTAATTATATACAGTAATTTGAAGGTAACAAATATATAATAAAATTTCTTGTAAATGTGAAAAACTTATTTAATAAATGAAAACATTTCAAGAATAAAAACAACATTTAGTTTTGAATTGGCATTAACTAAAATAAATTCAAATTATTGACAATACTTTTACATTAAATTAGGAGAAAATTATCAAGGGGTGAAAAAAATTTTTTAACAGTTAATATATTAAAAGCTTTCAAATCAGCTAAGTTCCATGTCAATAAATTATTTTTAAAACTTCATCAGGGTTGCTACTCAAACCTGCATTTTTCTTGTACATAAATGCAATATAAGAAGAAATATATGATCAACACTCATGTGCTAGTTATAATAGAATAACAAGGTTCTTCAATAAATGTGGATTTAAACAAGATCACATTTTTAAAAAAGTAAGATTTTTGGACATTTATACAAATATTTTCATAGCATTCTACACAAATATAAAACACTCTTTTTTTTTTTTTTCCTTTCTTTTTGCAGAGTGCAGTTACTTAATTAATAGTGTAGATCTCAGTAGCTCCATTAGTAATTAAGTAACTTGTAGTCATTCTCACAATGTTGATATTTTTTTTATCAGCCTTAACCATGAAGCTCTACCAAGAATAAGAACCTAATGTTTTTGCTTCTTTGATTATGCTTCTTTTAACAATATTTTTCTGTAACTATTTAACAAGCATGAAAAGATTTTCATATAAGAAAGGCACTATTGATTCAGATGCCATAATTTTTTTTAAGAAATGGTTGAAGAATATTAGCAATAGAAAAGAAGCCAACTTTTTTTAAAGCTATTTTTGCAATACTCATATTTTCTACCCAGTAAAAAAGAATAAAGTTTAAATGGAATTTCAGAAGAACAACAACTTCTAGGAAATTGGCATGTCTAGCTGGACTATCTTTAAATATTCTATACATTGCTCTTAGAATAACATCTACTTTTCATTCAGTAGATTTATGTTCATACTGAAATGCTCAGTGGATTATGTGTAGTCCACAAGTACCTATATCTAAAATTTACAATTATTTTCACACAGAAGTTCTTCTTTGACATGTTTTAAATATTTTAAACTTACATTTGATCCATTCATACCAATTTGTAAAAGTAACTATATGTCCAAATTATAAATAAATTCTTTGAGATTGTTAAACATAAAGCAGTGGTATGCGTTAAAAATACAAAAATCCTATATCTTGGGGAGACTCTATTAGTGGATTCACATAATAAGATCTATTTAGTATTTTTGTGAAATGCAGTTAAAAGCTTTGTCAAAGCATATTACAGTTTTTATTTTATTTTTTATTGTTTAAAGATTTCTAAAGAGACTGTGGATAAAACAAAGTTAATCCGGAAGAAATAATTCATAACATTTTTGTACAACATAAAGTACATTTTTTGGCTATTTCACTATCAGTGAACATATGTGAAAACATTTCTGATATATCAGTGAATGCATTAAGGGGTGAATATGACACAACAAATTTTAATGTCCATAAAAGTTCAGCTTTAAATGATTGTTCTTGAACTAAAAAGTTCGAAATCAGCTTATTTCCGGACATCAAATTTGACATTTTCAGACTTGGCATATCATTTTCTCCTGTATTCCTTTCAGATACTAGTTCTAATATCCATTATGACTTTTTTGAAAGCAATTTTTTTATGTTTTCTTCTTTTGGCATACTAATATGTGGTTGTTTTGCCATATTACTTAAGCTTATTATCTTCTGTTGCATACTGCTTTCTTTAAGTTTATTAAAGAAAGTAGTATACAGCAAATGGATTTTGTGGAACTTTTCCAACCCATTCAACAAAGACGGAATAATTATTTTTATTCGTCCATTCTGTATTAAATACGGATTCTGAATTCCTTGTTTAAAAAAAAAAATCTCTAATCTACTCTGAATAAGCTCATAATTTTTCAAATAATAAATAATCATTCAATAAATTCAGATGTGAGCAACTAAGCACCAACATTGAATTTGCTTCTACAAATTCAATGTTGCTATTCCTGGCAGAAAAATTTATTTTTATTCTCTCCCACAGCTATAGCAGTCTCATGCATTCTCATTAGCTGCAATCCAGGAATGTCTTGGAAAGAGTACAACTGTCTCTGAAATTTAAATTAGACTGATCTGTACAGAAAAAAAAGGGAGCAAGTAGAAAAAGGGTTAGTTTCGCAGATTACACATTTTTTTCGTTTCTTGTGCTGTGGTTACGATTTTTTATTCTTACAATGTTCAGATTTCGGCATTTTTTTTAGACAGAAAAAAATAAATAATGTTAAATTCCCTGTATTTTCACAGTTTTTATGGAAATTTTCAAATTCTGATTCATTTTCCCGGTTTTTTAGATGTTTTTTTAAACTCCTTGTATTTTCTAGTGCCATGCACTTCTACTTCATATTGTTAAATGCATTTTTGAAAATCTACTACGGAGGCAAATAACTTTTTATATGTCAAAATCAAAGTGAAGAATAATGTGCATTTTTTGTAATATGGTGGCAAAATACATCAATTTTCAAACATCACTCATGACTCATAAAAGTTTGAAATTAAGATGGCTTAGTGACAAATATGATCTGAAATTACTTTCTAACATTTTTGAAAGGATTTAACACATAAAAAGTACTATTACACAATACTGAATCACATAAATATCACAAGGGCATTCAACATTACAATTATATTGGATCCAACAATTATTTTGATAAAAATGTATTTAGCAAGGACTATATGTGTTCACCATAGGAAAATTTTAATTTATCTTATTTATTTATAGTAAGGAGCACATTTTTAAAAAATGTTTTACAAATACTTTTATAAAATAATTTGAACATAAATTTGCAAATGCCAAGAGGAATTATAATGAAAAATATTAAATGGTTAATTTCAACACTGAATATTGTGTGTGTTAGATTATTAAGTGGCATGTCAGGAATAAAAGAAATCATAATATTTGCACTTTTAATATAACTTATGTTTATATAAAATCTTCATAAATGCTATAATGTAGAATGCTTTTTATAGTATGTATCAATGAAAATTTATTATCATTGCTAACTCAGATACAATAGTAGGGATGTGCATTCAATTAAAGTAATGCTCTAGTAATTAATTTTTCTTAAAAATAATCTAACCATATTTCAATTTCCATTTTTTTGAAACTTTCAGAGGAAGCACAATTCTTTTTCTTTGTTGCTAAAGACATTCTGTTTTCTTTGTTACTTCCTCGCTTTGTATGAAATGACAGTAAAAGGATCCAGTAAACAAAGTGTGTCAGAACAGGTCTTGCATTTAACTACTTTATCGTTTAATGTTCCAGGTTACGAGAGAAATATAGAAGCTATTTAAAGCATGACAGCAATTTTTGTTTTAGATTATTAAGTTTCAATTAGTGTCAATGTGTTTAAATTCATAACACATTATTCTCCTTCACACAAACCATCTGAATTTTCATTGCTACTATGGAGCATGCACATTCACGAGCAGAGAATGAAAAAAAATTTACAAAATGAAGCCATTCATATTTACTCACATATTTTCACAAGCAAATACTAATAAGTGTATTTGTATACATAATATTGTTTTTATTATTATACTAAAAATTCACTTGCTTCAGTAGCATTTAGAACCACCACATGCCACAAATTATGAGATGTAAAAATGAATTATAAAAGCTATTAAATTTCTTGAAACAGAAAAAAAATATCTCAATAACTACAATCATGAACAGATTATTCATTTAGAAATTAATCAAATTTAAATTCTTTCAAATGTTATTGATAGTGCTCTTATTATATATAACATACAAATACAAAAGGAAAATAAATATAAAGCCAATTTCACTAATATATTAAGTGCCACTTTCATATAAAAAAGCAAAATAGATTAATTTGAAAATTACTAAAACCATTAGGGCATTTTAAATATTAAAACTAAGAGAGACAAATAGGACACAGATTAATGAATAATAAAAGTTGTTTTAAATCCTAAATAAAGCACTGTAAGCCAGATAGTAAATTAATTAATTTTTATTAAATGTTATACTTAAAGAAAAAATAATAAACATTTAATACCATAAACCTTGTATATGTAACTTATTTTAAAAAAGTATTTGATTTTATTTCCCAGTAAAAAAAAAAAAATTATAAAAACTGATAAAACTTCCATGCGCCAAGATTTACGATTACAAAAAGTGTGCAGTATCCAAAAACATATGATACAATGAAAACCATAGATGACACATTATCAGATTAATATTCTTAATAAACTTATAATCTTAGAAAAAACATTAACTACATTGTTAGAATTTGGATATGATAATTTCTAATTCTGTAATCATATATTATTATGATAAGAATATTCACTATACATGAAAATGAAATATCACAAGATTGGATAGTTAAAAAAAAAACATTAGGTAGTAAAATTTTAAGTAAAAGTAAGATTTTGCATAAATTAATCATCTAATTCAAAAAGATCTAGCAAAAAAGAGAATATCTGGAAATGGCTATCACTTCTTGTGTGATTTAAAATAGTTTTTGAAGGGACAAGAGAAATAAATATTTCCTTTTCCTGCAATAAGAAAACGTGTATTTCACGAAACTAGTAATGCCCATTATTTGTACAAATCATTTATCAAATATTTGTAACCTTACATATGGATCTAAATTTCAAAACATAAATAATACAAAGTTAAATCATCATTAAAAATGATCCCATGCTCGCATTCTAAAATAAAATATACTGCACATGATTTTATGGGTCAAATATTTTCTCTTTGCATCGGCTGAATGAATGTCTGAATATAAAAGGTAACAGTATATTTAATACCAAAAACTTTTTTTAATATTGAAATGAAACTTTTACTTAGAAAGGAAATGCTTGATGCTATTTAAGAATAATAATAATAAAAAAAAAAAAACTTTTAAAATAATCACAGAAAAAGTTCCATTTAAACAAAACATTTCGATAACAAATACTTACAATTTGCATAAAATATTCAATACGAAAAATATCAAAGTGAAAAAAAAAAGTTTTTGATAGCTGAGAAAAAATATACTTCACATTACAATTTAAAGAGCAATTTTCTGTCATACCAAACCAAACAAACTTTCGAATCTACTTTTTTGTTTTTCAATCAAGTTACTTATTGTTGCCAAATAATACTACTTTCATTGAAGTCAATGTCGCATTAGTGTTAAATAATTGCAAGCAATATGGGGTCGATTTGGAAAGGAAAATTCTAGGAAATTTACAATACGTATTCCATTCAAACTATGAATTTATGTGTTTTTCTATTCACATATGATAATTCCTTAGATATTCTTTAGGAGTTGACCAAAGAACAGGGGAAGAAAAAAAAGTGAATATTTGATCATTCAAGAAGAAAATAATTAGAATCAACTAAAAATATTATTTTTGTGTTCTTAGAAGTTTAATTAATATTCATTGAATCTGGAATAAAATATTAGTATAAAGATAAAATTAACATCTGTTTTTTGTATCGAATACTGAAAAGAAAACTTCGATGCTGCTTTGTTGAGTCTCGGCAGCGCAAATTTTTGATGTGGAAAAATATGTGTGGCAACTCCGGGCTTAAAATTTCTTTTCGTGTCGGTTTTCTTGAGAAAGCAACGTGTTTTGCCCGAAGCATTCTTTATATCTTATAAAAATGCCTTTAAATGGTAAGAAAATTGTTATAATTCTTTTTATTATCATAAATTATACACTATTTTATACGTATGAAGCTGTGCTTAACAAGTGAAGAAATGTTAATTAGAGCAAGTACCTTTTTTATGTCCTAATTGGAAAGCTTCAAATTTTTAAGGGGGGTTAAAGGGAAGGGGGAATATATATTCAGAACTAGTAAAATTTTGAAAATAGGTGTCTAAAAATGACATGTTAATTACGAAAAGTGATATACAGTTGATTTTCATGGAACGTGAAGCGAATCTTTTTTCCTAAAATATATGGGTTGCTTGCTAATTGAAAAAGAAAATAAAATTATATACATGAAAAATAACATTTTTTGAAATGAAATGCTTTTTGTAGTTTGGAACTTTTCATTTTGATCAATATGTTTAAAATAATCATAAGCATTTATTTCATTTATAAATTAAGATTGAATTATATCATTCTTACAAATAAGTGGAAGTTTTGACTACTAAATTAGTATTAAAACATTTTGTTTTGATGTTTTGGATGACTTATTAAATTTTTATGTTGTGATCAATAAGTTTGATAAATGATTTAGTCAAACTATAACTCCTGAAAATATTTCCTTTTAATAAAATTTCATTCAATAAATAATTAGTACTAAATTTATTGTGAAATTCTGATTTTATACATAGTATAGAGAACTTGAAAAGCGTATATGTTATGAAGTATTTCTAGATATATTTTCTACTAACAAAAAGAATTATGATTTTCTGACAAAATTGAATTGTATGTTTTTTGTAGGTATCCCTCCTTTAGCTGCTTTACAAGCTGAGACATTTTGGATTGATGCTGCCAGGTATCAAGATGCTGAGAGGCAATATTATGAAATGTTAGCTCAAGGAAGGCTAAGAAATCAAGCAGTACGAAAAAATTCTAAAAATAGTTCTGATGGAAATCAAGTACAAGAAAAGGTATAATGTGACCTTATTTTAAACTTTTGACATTTCTAAAGTGTTTTTGTTAGTGTTATGACCAATTTTTGTGTGTTTGGATCTGTTGGGCTATTGCAGTTATTTTTTTAAAAATCTTTAAATTTTATAATTTTTATTTCTTATTTTACTATAATTTTAATTCTTTAATAGATTTTAAAGTGTGTGTTATAATTTTTATGTGAGATTTTGTATTTTACTTTATAATTTGTATTTGTTTTTCTTGAAATATTTGGTTGTATCTTCATTAAAATTTATTTTTACTCATGGCTTTTACAATAAATTTGTATTTATTTTTAATAGCCGATGTAAATTTTAAATGAATTTAATATAAATTTATAATAAAGGTTAATTATAAAATGTATAACTTTCTTTTAAACTTGAAAATCAAATTTAAAGTCTAAAAGTTATCTTGGTAATTTTTTATTTGTATTATTAGGTAAACAAAAATATTTATAAATCTCTATTTAAAACATGTTTTAAATAAACTGTCTTTTGGAATTGAAAATGGAAATATGAATTCTGAATTAACAAGTCCGTATTATGCTATACTAGATTTTATAGTTATAATGATTTTGTTTAGTTCTTTGGAATACTATCTTTAACAGAATTATGAATAAAATTTAATTTTTTGTTATAATAAATTAATGTGCATTTCTTTATAACTTTATCTTTCTGTTAATATATGCAAACTTTTTTGTTTGTCTTTAAATTTTTAATGGATATCCAAGACCAGTTCTGTAAAATTCAACTTTTAATAGAATGGCCAAAAGGCAGGGAACTTTCCGACTTTTCATAACTTCATATAATTCTTAATTACAACTTTATAGAAATGAAAGAAATCTTTCTTTCCTATCATTGCATGAATTGTTAAAAATATTTTTGAAATTGGAAGTATATTTTATTAAGAATTTTGAGTCATGTGCAATGATTAATGACTATTTTAAAATCTTAATTTTTACAAAATGCTTAATTTTCCATTTAAATTTGATTTGGATTTCATTTAACATTATGTTTTGTTTTACTCTTTGTTTATATATCTATTCCCCCCCTTATAACAAGTTTGTTTTTAATATGCTTATAATAAATAAAATTACTTATAGAATTTGCTATGCTAATATTTTATGTATATAATCCTTCTGTTCATTTTTTCGTAAAACTGCTTTTTGTTTAAAGCAGTGCTTCTTAAACGAGTTGCAAATCCAATATGGTGTGGCATAAAATACTTCGCTAACAGAATCTTTAATAATTTTAGATTCTTAATTTTTGTGGAAATAAATCTTTTCTTGGACAAAATCATTTTAAAAAAATTATCCATATGGAAAGGTTTAAGAAGCCCTGATTTAAAGTATCTTTCTTATGTCTAAATAAAATTTGAAAACATTTTCTTTTAACCCATTCTCTGGTACTGTTAACCTGCATAAGCATAATGACAAAGAAATCCTAAAACTATGCTGTTGTGATTATAATATCTTCTTCAATTTTTGATAATACAATTGATTTATTGAAGCTGACTTTGAAAATGCTTATGATATATTCAGACTACTGAATGGGTTAAGTATCTGACCTGGTGCATTTTATAACTGTTTCAGCTTTTTAACTTTCACTGATGTTTGGAAAATGGCTTAAGCTTTTTTTCTTTGCTAATGTAAAATGTATTCATAATTGATTAAAATCTAGAGGAGGGTACCCTTTTTGTTAAATATAATTTAAAGTCGGAGAAAAGGAAGATATGTTAAATTGTCAGTTGACTCCTGTTGTATTAATCTAGATGAAGTAAAAAAGTTTGAGATCTTTAAAATTTAGTAATGAGTAGTTAGGTTCTTATTATGAATTTCAGAATGCAACAATACATAAGATTATATATATGCATGAATGTTTAATGTCTGATTACACTAGTCTAAATTTAATGTTTATTTCTTCAAAAAAAATCAGTTTTGTGAATTTTCTTACTAACATTGTGACTAATTTGCTGGAAGGTATGGTCTGATATTACATGGTGGTAGTTAATTTCTCTTTTGCTTTTGCTTTGCAAAACATGAAATCTTTTCTTTAAAAAATAATCTTTTAAATGTAACTTATTGCTCAAATTACTTTTAGAGTGTAGTTAAATTATATATATAAAGTTAAAGAAATCTTTAACATATCTATATGACAGAACAGTTTAAAATTGCATTGCTGGATAATTAAGTGATCAGAGTGAATTTGATAAGCTTGTACAGATCTTTATTTGTGATTTGAGAAAAAACAAATGCTGATATTCATTAAATAAATTGTTTGCATAAATAGTGATGTACCATTGTGGGAGTTCTTTAAAAAATTATTTTTGTGCATTGTACTTTGAATGCTAGTTTTTCCATATACTGACTTATACTTTTCAAAATTGATAGATTACTTTAAACTTCTTTAGACTTATCATTAACTTAAAAATAAGGGGAAAAGTTTTTATATTATTATTAAGGTATTTTTTAAGTGAAAAATACTTTGATTTGTAATTCATATTGTCTGCTTGAAGGGGCGGGGAAAATAATAAACATAACACTACTGCAAATGTTGTACCCCTGAAAATTAGCATTATCTAGAGTGTGCATTTCAGATTGAGAAGTTGATGATTGAAAAAATATTTTTTAAAATGACATGTTTGTTACGTTTCAACTAAAATAATTTTAAACATTCTAATAAATAAAGCTCTGAATAACTGTTGAAAATTCATAATATATGTTTAGTTTTTTTTAATTTGTAAATTTTGGTGAAAGATAATGAAATAAAAGAAACAAGTAAACTTCATTCACCTTAATAATTTATAGTTTTTTATCATATAATTAAATGACAAAGTAATGTCCGTTAATCTTGGTTATTAAAATAAAACTGTGAAAATTCTTTTTAATTATTCAGAGCACCCTTTAAGTATTTTTCATTTAGAAATATTTCAAACTAGATTGTAATTCAAGTTGCATGTTAGTCATTTATTCTAAGTTTTTATTTGATTATTTTAATTTTTAAAAACAATTATATATATCATGTTAGGATTCTTTATGGACTAAATTATTTTTATTTGACCCATTTCTAAATATCTCTTTGATACAGAATAGCTGAAAATCATATTTGTTTGTTTTTTATTTGTTGATTTTAATTTTGCTGTTCTGTAGTTTTAAAATCTTTATACATATTTATCTATATTTAAAAAGTGTATAGATTTAAAACCAGAAATTCTGTAGATGAATTTTAAACTGTTAGTCTTAAGAATTTTGTAACAAGTAATTGCTTTATATTAGGGTTGTAGTTAGACTTTATTATAAGTCCTCGTCCTTCCCCTCTTTCCTTTTATTTTCTTTTCAACAACCATGTCTGTTTTCAGTAATTATGTGGGAATATTATTCAATAATGCCTATATTAGGTTCCTTTTATTTATAATATGGTTATAATTTGGCACATATGAAACTACTTTCAAAATTATGAGAAATGACTGTTGTCTTATGACACATGTTGGACTTAATTGAAAAGCATAAGCATACAAGGCAAGAAAAAATTATACTTGAGTGACTTTTGTATTCAAGATGAGTTGAGTTATGAGTTGTTGATATTTTGAAAGGTTAGTTTAAAGTTATACATGTTAAACTTAGTTATTCAACCATGGGATATTGCAACCTGTAAATTTGATACAGTGTGAAAGTGTTATTTATCCATGAATCAACAATATAAGTCTAGATTCAATGTTTCAAATCATACTAGTGTAATAAATATAATAAGACGCATTTCCAAAAACATTAATAAAGTAGCACTTAGCTTATCTAGAAAATTATAAATTGAAAAATAAAAAATTAATATATATGGCAATTTCTTATGGGGAAAAATATTAATGATATTAATATGAGTTGGCAAAATACAATAGCAGAATATTCATCAGAATACCCAAAGTGCAGATTTGGATATAAATTTGTTCTTATGCTACATCAAAGAATCAATGATTAGTTCTGAATAGTAACATATCCCATGAATAGAAGAACTTCAAAATTGAATAATGGAGAGTGAATAGAAAGACGTATTAAATAAATTTGCCTAATAGTTTCTTTGTTATACCAAATCCTATAAATATGCTTAATAAAATGGAGTAAGGGAAATAATTTAGAATTTCAGACAAAATATGCAGCTTTATTGTATGTATACGATAAAATATGGAAAATGCATTCATACATCCATTTTCAGTAACTTTTATCATAAAATATACGTCATCTTGCCGTGATTGGAAGTATAATTTGTTCCAAATTAGCCCACATATTTTAGAATGGGTTTTGATATAACTAAAACTTCAAAATGAAAATTTATCAAATTTGAAACTATACACTATGAATCTATTCTATATTCATTAAAGGAATATTAGATGCCCAGGCTTCTTACTGTAAGTGTAATCTGAGATTTAGCATCAGTGATATGCAAGTTTAGGCATGGTAAGGAATGAAGTAATTGCTAGGTTCGTAATAGAAATTATATGCTGAATTTGTCTTGCAACAGAAGTTATTTAAAGAGTCGTGAATGAACAGATAAGAAATTAAGTTACTGTATTGAGATCAAAAATTTTATATATTTATCAATTTCTTATTTGTATTGGATTACCACTGGCTATATCATGAATTAATATACAAGTACTAATGTGAAATTAATAATGCAGTTAGGTGGTTTATCCAATTAAATGTCAGTATTATATTTCAGGAGATTGTTTTTATTCCATCAATAAACGTTTCGCAGAGTACAATATAGGTAGAAGCATTGGTTGTTTTTATTCCATTAATAAATGTTTCACAGAGTACAATATAGGTAGGAGCATTGAAATTCATTATAGAAGTTACATAATTTCAACAGAATATGTATATTTAACGTATATACATATGAAATGCAGTTAAGGTAGTTTCCACATGTAAAAAAATGACATCTATGGATGCATAAACAGGAAGGTTGATGCCCTAGTTAAGAATAAATTCAAATATGTGCCCTTTATATCATTTGCATGTTTGTAAATATGAGATTTTCAAAACATACAGAAATGAAATTTTCAGGGAAAATGTAAATATTTTCTTTTACAGATGAATGAAACCCATGAATATATTCTATTTTAATATGGATTATTCTGATTACTTTAATGGCAGAGTTCTCGTGGTTTCTGAAACTTTTTGAATTTTGTTTTTCTGTATTCAGAACCTCAGAAAAGAACTTGTGGTACTTTTGTTTACTTTGCTTTGTTTTGTCCTTGAAAAATAAGTAAAGCATACATCCATTTTTTTTTTTTTTTTTTGGAAGAAAGGAGAAATTAGTTTGACTAGTTATCCAATCAAATTGTACTTTGCTAGGGAAAGAATGCATGCCATCAATTTTATTGACTTAATTTTTTAGTTTGGCCATCCAAATTTGTCATTATCTTTCCTCTTAAATAAGGGAATGGTGGGAAAAGTTGCAGCATTGATTTTTCATGTTTTAATGAGGGGTGTAAGGAAATTTATATGTACTAAATAGGCGTATACAACAAGTAACCGAATATTAAGGTAAATTTTACACCAGAAGTGTTTTTTAAAAAAATTATTTGTTAAAAAGTTTTTACAATTCCATATAAGTATGCATTTTACAAGAAGGGGTATCTGTAAAAAATTTAGCTTGATAATTGCATTTTTTTTTGAAAAATGTTTACAAGTACTTTTCCAATTTGTCAACTGAGAAGATTCCCATTTTAAAAATGTTGCCCTGCAATTTCTGATAGCATTATAATGGTTGGTTAACAGGAATAAAAATGAAAAATTTGAATTTAATATCTTTCTCAATTGTTAAGTTTGAGCACATTTTTCTGTTGATTGTTACAATCATGTTACAATTATGATTTAATGTTTTTCAAGAAGCACTTGCCATTAAGTAATTTTTTTTCTTTTCCAAATTTGATTTTCATAAGTTTTTTCGGGAAATGAATTGTGCAATCTGAAAACAGAACGTTTTTAGACGTCCTTTCACACACTCTCACTCCCTGTGGGTGCGGACAAATAGAAAAGTACGTTTTTCAGTTTTTAACAAAGGTAAATTTTTTGAAAAATAATGAACTTATGAATCTAAAATTTTTAATAGATATTTTCTTCTGTAACCCATAATTTAAAAAAAAAATGCTGAAATTAAAAAATAAATAAATTACTTTTTTAAAAAAAAATTTATTCTTAAAGCTATTGTGACGTACGATGGCTCAATATGTAACCTTTAATATCTATAACTATTTAATTATCTTCTATTAAAAGCTTTTACTTAAATGTGAGAAACTAATGCTATTATTTTTCCCCATGTTTAGTCCAGTATTTGGGAGTAAACATAGCTGTTTGTTTTGGATGGCTTATCCTACAACTTGAGCTATTGTTATTATATACTTTTTCTTCATTTCGATGCTTTTTATGATGATTTGACTGGGCTACTGTATTTGTTTTGAGAATATCAACTGAAAAAAAAGTGTTTGATGTTTAAATGCTGTTAGTTGCGAATCTTTTCTCTCTGTGTAGTTTGAAGGGAGAACAAGGTGTGTAAGAAGCAAGGTTATCTCCATAATTGTTGAGGAATCTTCACCACTTGTGATGAAAAAACTTGTCAAAGCACTTTTGTCGCAAAATCACCATCAATATGCATCGCACATCTACTGGCAGTGGTCACTAGATTGTTTGCCAGAACACAGTTTACAGGAGTACAGTCTATGATAGAAGATATAAATTCTGATATCTATTTCCTATTGTATCTATTATATTCTGGTTTCTATAAGATATTGGATACTTTATGTGGTCTGGCTGCAGGTTACAGTAGACTGTTTTGGCATGCTGGGATTTCTTGCCACTGCAAGTTGTTAAACAAATCCAATAGTTGGAGGTATTACTCCATTTATTGTCTTCAGAATGCTTAGATACAGAATTGAAATGTGTTTTGAAATGTGCTGAGTATTATCTCTTGCAAAGAAATCTTGAACTTATTCCGAGAAAGGTGGCCAAAGGTGAAAAGATGGCTAAAACGTATTCCTGTGGGCCAATGAAATGCTCTGAATTTTATTCAACATTCTTCCAAGGTTTTTTAAAGTGTTTAGTTCATGTAAAATACTTATATGCTATACATAGTCTAATGTTTGAACTTTCAACCAATCTTTGAAGTGAAACAAATTGGCTTAGGCTTTCAGTTTTGGGAATTAAGTTGTTCAGTTTTGTTGTTAAGTTCAGTTTTGGAAAAATTAAGCTAGGTGATTGAAACCAAATATGTGACTTCAATTTTAATGGGCCATTCCACAACTGAGGATATTTTACGAGAATGTTGTAATTCTATAAAACAGTTGAATTTCAGAAAAGTCTTATCTTTTTCAAAGGATAATCCTCTATCAAATGAAAAAATTTTGACTTATTGAATAACGAAATGCAAAAAAAGAATTTTCAACATTTACTAACATATGTGGGTAGTTTAATCTTGTATTGGTTAATGAACTTCTTTCTATGAAATGTGTATTGTTTACTCAAAGATTGACCAGTGTGAATAGACAATTATAATACCTAAAATTTTCAAAGAGTTATAAATTTTCAAGAATGTTTGTGAAAACAGATATTTAAGAAAAAAAAAATCAATAAAAGTAAATATCCTGCGTAATTTATCAGCTGGGAAAATCAATTTTATATTTTGAAAGGTTTTTAATTTCTAAGCTTAAATGCAAAGAACCCCAAATATAAGACATTTGGTTAAAATTAAGGGTTATGTTGATCTCTCTCTTCCCCCCCCCTTCCTTTTAAAGCATTGCATATCTTATTTTTCTTTCTCTACCCCCCCCCCCCTCCCAAGCTTTTTTTTTTTTTTTTTAAAGCAGTGTTTGACCGGCTTTGAATTTTTTTCTACTTCTGCATATTGAGTGCTTTTTTCCTTAAGCTATTTTTCTTTATAAAATTGTTTCTTTAAATATTTTGCCTTGGAATGTTGTTGGAAATGCTCACTGCTTGTGTCAGTTTGGTATAAAGTTACATTTATTTGGTTAATCAGGTTATACATCAGTCTATGATTAAATGTATTTATTAAGAAACAACTGAAATGCGAAACCTTTTCAAATGGTGTTCAGTAAATATTATCACCACCAACTGACCTCAGCTAATAAAATATAGTATTATAGCGCACCAAATTTTTTAAATTAAAACTTTGACAGAACTAGCTGATGGATGCCTGTTTCTTCCCCTTTGCAGTTTAGAATATTGCAGAAAATTACACTCCTATAGGTCAGTTTTCCCTCTTCCCTTTCTGTTCTATTTTAAAATTTTATTTTTTAGTCTTAACTTATATCTAGCAAATAAAATAGCAATTAAGTATTAAAATATAATTTGTATTGCTGATAATTAAGGATTGAATTTTTTCGGTTAATTTATTCTGTACATTTTGGTTCACCCTAAGACTTTTTTTGCACTTAAAAGGGTATCCTCCTATAGGTTTTAATCCTCAGTAACCTTAAAATAGCATGGTGTAATATGCCAGTCCTTTTTTTTTTTTTTTTTCTGCTAGGCGACACCAACATCTTCATTAGCTAGTGAAATAGCACATGCTCGACAGAAAATACAAAATATTTTGAAGTCAGTGAGTAAATTTCTATTCGCTTGTAGGGAAATTCTTTGATATTCAAAGATCTGCTTTTATGTGTTTGCAAGTTCTTTTAAGCTAAAGATATGCCTATATTGCATTTATATTTGAGTAATATAATGTAAGTTTAATTCTATATGTATATGTCTTTTATTGCTATGTTTCTTGTTTGTTTCAGATGCTTTAGCTTGGTTGACTTTATATGTGTGTATTGGAAACTGGGAAATATAGACTCTTTATCATTATAATGACATTGGCTTTCACATTTACTTGACTTTTCATGCTACAAATTAATATATTACTTCTTTGAAATATATTATGTAAATTAAAAACTATGCTAAGAAAATTATTCATATTTCACGGGTGTCTAATTTAATTTGACAGATTAGATGAATCTAGTGATGTCATTTAAATTAAATATTAATTTAATTTTTTTATTACCACTCGTGCGTTAATATTTTAACTCGATAAGAACAATTTCTAGTTTGGTGGCTTTATGATCAGTAGTATTATACTGGAAAGGCAACTATTGTTCCTCTTAGATTATACAAAATACTTAAAATTTGTATCCTTATTCAAAGCAATAAAATTGAGACTAGAACTTATAAGAATGCCAAAGATCAGTTGTATGCATTTCTGAGTGTAAGAAAGCGATTGACGGGCAGAAAATCTAAAAAAATGATTGTCTCAAGCGTAGGCTTGATTTAACAATTGTATAAACATTGAATTATTTAATGCATTTTAATTCAAAATTAGCCTTGGCATTGAAGTGCAACTGATGCTAACAATCACCATAAATACTTGCATATTTAGGGCTCATAAGATAAAGAATTCAAAGTTTTATAAAGAAATTTTCAGATCATATATATCGTTTATTTCCTCATGTTCTGAAATATTTACTATACTGATATCAAATAGTCTTGTTCACTGCAATTTTATGAAAGTGATACCTTAATGCTAACCATTATGCATATTGATATTTGTATGCTGATGTTAAGAATCAAGAAGTAGAGAAAGGGCTTCCTTTCCCTGTGAACAAATATTTCAGATTAATTTATTTTAAAAGTAACTTGTTTATAAGGAATAATGAAGTTGCATTTTGAAGATACAAAGACAGCATAACCAACTTCCAGGTTGTTTTTAAAAATTGTTAATTTTGTAGTTTTCTGTTTGCTGCATTATAGGTTGTCAAGG
The DNA here is from genome assembly GCF_947563725.1 of Argiope bruennichi. Taxonomy (NCBI): domain Eukaryota; kingdom Metazoa; phylum Arthropoda; class Arachnida; order Araneae; family Araneidae; genus Argiope; species Argiope bruennichi. The sequence continues at coordinate 125,438,904 of NC_079163.1, forward strand.
TTTGAATAAGTAAACTTTTTCTTTCATTTCTGTGGTTTATGAATATAAATTTTAATGTGCATGTCTAATATGTAAAGTTTTAAATTTACTCAGATGCATATGTGCCAACTGCTATGGATTCTCTGCAATTTCTACTGTTATTTTTGGAAACTTCAGCAAATTATAGATAGGATAAAAATTTATGAAATAGTAATTTCTGCTCAATCGTTTTATTTGTATTCCTTGATGACTTGGCAATAATGTCAATAGTAAAGATATATTTCTAAAAGATAGAAAATTATGATTACTTAAAATAACATGAAATATATAAACAATGATACATTCAAAATTTTGACACAAGTGTATTTGTGTGCGCAAGTTTGCCACCTAGTAGACGTTTTGCTATTGACAGTCACATTTTCAATGCATATATGGCATTTTATTATAATTTCTAATTAGCTGTTTAGTCAAATTCCGCTATTGTTGTAAAATGGCAGATTAAGTATATTTTATTTCTATGCTCATTTTTTTTTAAAGTTAAAAAGCTGTTTATTTATATTAAAATAAATGAGTTTTAGTAGGTTTTCAATATTAATTTTAATATCTAAATTTAAAGTGCTTGAATTAGGTTTTTAGTATCTGAATAATCTTATATGTGATGGTCATTTAAGAAGAAAATATTACAATTGAATTTTTAAAGGGTTCAGTTAGTGATCAGTTTATATTTTTTCATATATTTAGATACTTATATTTTACTTAATATACAAGAAACCTTTTTTCCTATGACTTGTTAATTTTAAATTTGTTTTTAAAATTTGTGTAACTTCTTTTTGCATTTGAATTGTTTAATAATAGAATGCATTTTAATAGTTCCTTATTTTTGTGTGGCAACTCTTTTAACCCTTTAACAACCAAATTACTTTACCATAAGGTTTTCAGTTGTATTCTTGCATCATTAGTTAAGTTTCATGCAGAATAAGCCCAGGAAAGATGAGAACTTTTTAAATTAAAAGAATTGAATAAATAATTAAAGTTTAATTTTTAATTTCTGCTTTTAACTGATATCTGCTGCTTACTGTCAGTTACACTCATTGTGTTCTTTTGGAAGCCATCAGAACAAAGTTATATATGAAGGTATCAACCTGATTTAAATGGTCTTTTAATTACCATCTATAAATAAAGGGTTAAAATTTGTATACCTTTATAAATGAGAGAAGTAGACAATTTCTTCTAAATTGTAGAGCAGTAACATAGTTTGTCATTTTACAGCTTTTCAGTGCATCTAAATTTGATAATCTGTAAATAGAAAGCTAGATTTAGGGATTTAATTATTTTTTTTTTGGCATTATTTATCAATTCTTAAAATGAATATTGAAAAAATTATGTACTATAACTGTGTCCTAAGATTAAAAGAAATTAAAAATTAGTGCAATCTGTGCTACTGCTTCTTAAAGAAGATTACTTACCAAAAACTGCTGTAACTGCAATATTTTATTTCCTTGAATATTTTATACAAAGAATTTATTCTATAAAAAATGAGAAAATAAGACATTTTAAGTGTAGTGAATAAGAATACTGTATTGGCATTTTGATAAATCAAGGCAATGATGAAATGGAAGAAATCAATAGAATATTTTTGTGTTCAACAATTATGCTATTCTTGCCATGTCTTTCATGGAACTCTTTTAATTTTACTGTTATTTCACAGTTTTGGGATAATTCAATGATTTTTCCATTAGTAAGTTTGATTTTAATTTTAAATAATTTGCATTTAGCTATATCCTTTATTCCATCTTTTAACATTCCATGGATTATAAAATTTTGCATCATTTTATTGAGTTCTTAATGTATTAGATTGGCAATTTCATTGTCTTGATTTAAAAAAACACTATTGAGTCAGTTATGGTATTTATCTGAAAAATAAGAGAACGTCTCTCAAAATTCTTGAAATTTGGATTAGATATTAAATTTCTAGTAATTCTAAACCTATGAATTCTAAGTGTCACATTTATAAATGCAGTTTCATTGTACGCCTGTGGCAAAAGTAAATGTATTTCGTTGATTCTTTTTTACTTTTTCTGAAAGTTCCTAAACATTTTTGTTCCATCTTATACCACCTCTCAGCCAGATTTCAAGATCTAAATTTCATTTTCTTATCTTTCCTTTTTTGCCTTGATATAATTTTTAGATAATAGAAAGAATACAATAATGTGAAAATTGCAAAAATCTTATGATTGTATTGTGAGTATGTATATACTGAGTGCGTTGCGTTATGAAAATGGCTTAAATTTGAAAACTATTTTTAGGCACCTTAAAAATGCTTAACTTTGAAATAAGGTCCTTAAAAAGTGCTCTTCTCGAAAGTTGTAAAGACTTATTTGTAGGTGTCTCGAAAAAGAAAAAAAAATTCAAGAAATGGAGAAAATTCGGATGAGGAATCCAGGGGTTCTCTCACATTAAGATAGCACTTAATGAGTCTTCTTTCTTTCTCTCTCTCTCTCTCTCTCTCTGCTCCTTTTTTTTCTTCACCAGTTTTCATTGCCATTTATTAAAATACTGAGATAATTATGCAGTAGGGGCAGTATGAAAAATGTCCTGTGTCATACATATTATGACTCGAAAGACATCCGAACACTTTTTGAAAAAAATTATTTCTCAAACGCTAAAACAATTCTTAGTGTTTGAGATATTGGTAAATTCTGCCTGGTTAGTATATGCTTAATCTTTGTTGTAAAAGAATACGCAGATTGGTCCTATCAACGGAAAGTAAGAATACAGCAGGATGAATTTGGTGCAGAGATTTATTGTTTATGGTAGAAGTTACTGTGAAAACATTTGCAGTGAATCCTTTTTAGTACTGTACATGTTCAATTATCATTCTCATTAATATGTTGTTTTGGGGTGATCCTTTGAATGACTTATTAGAGATATTTTAATGTACTATCCTGAATTGTAAATAATTTCGATGCATAGTTATGTTAGTCGATCGTGTAAAATCCAGTATTTAAATCTAGATTTCTTTCATGGTGGTCTTTTTAAATAACCCATCCACTTGAAAATTATTATTTATGCCAATCTGGCCAAATTTTAGTTTTTAATAAGAAAAACTAACAAAAAAAACTAATTCTGTACTTGAAATTTTTAAAGTAATAAAATGTTTTTCAAAACTTTTATTCTTCAGGATGTAGATTTAAACAGAAATATTAAAATTTAAAGAATGCACATTTAAAATTAAATATTTTTAAAATAATGGATAAAAATAATAATGGATTTTAAAATAATAACTATGGATTATTATAAAAGAAAAATCCATATCATAAGCTCAGAAAATACCAGGTTTACATATCCGTTTACATACAAAAGGGTTTTTTTCTAAGGTGCTTGAAAGTGCTTAAATTTTGCAGCAATTTTTTATTATGCATCCTGATGTAGAAATTAACAAAAAAATATTAATATGAACTGATTTACACTGTGTTTATAATGCTGAAAAACCATTTTACAAAGTCTATATCAAAAATATTCAATAAGTACAGCATTTTTTTCTAATATGTTTTTATACTTAATTGTAGGGAGAGTTTGAATCAGATAATTTAAATCTCTTAAAAAGAGTAGAAACTTTGGAGGCTGAAAAGAAACAAATGCAGCAAAGTAAGTGCTATGGATGCTCTATGAAATAACCTATTGTATAATTGCCTATTGTGTATTGCTCTATGTAATAACCTATTGTGCCTTTTACAGCTAGTGTATATTATATAACCCCCCCCACCTGGAAATATTTGTCTTAAAATATTACATACCAGTTTTTACATTTATTAGTAAGCAGTTTTTGTGCTGTGGAGTCTTAAAGAAATTGTAGTCATTGAAAAAGCTGTAACTCTATTTCATAATAACTTGAATGATTAAAGAAGAAATTTAAATGTGATTTTTGATATTGTCAGAATCGAGCCATAACCTTTAGAGAGAAATGCAGTACACCTTCTTGGCTAAAAATATGAAGTGAAAGATAGAAAAAACGAATTAGCGGCAGTTCAGAAAGTTGATATCCCATTTTCTGGAATAATGCTGGTACTAAAATATATAACAGTTAAAATTAACATTATTATATCCTTTGAGGCATGGGAAAATCTTTCTAACTCAGAAATTAAAAAAATTTCTATGTTTGAATTTAACTGGTAGAAAATAATTTTATGAATGTTATTAAAATGGAACTATGTATATATATATATGTATGTATGTGTAATGATATTTTTAGTTTAATTCATTTCCTAATTTTTATTTTAAATTAACCCATATTGCTTTAAAATCTTCCCTTATTTCCTTCCTTAAAACCTTCCCTTAACATATGCTCTAAAAATTTTATTTGTGCATTTCCCACATTCAGAGCATAGAGATAAAAATCCCTAACATCTACTTTTTTTTTCCCCCTAAAGATGCCTATAATTCCCTTGCTTGAGTCGACACATGTCAAAGAAATCTCTATCTGGAACTCATAATAAAATCACTAAAGGGACAAAATTCTCTTTTACTCTGGTGTTGTGATGTAGACTGATGCATAGTCTATTACTTCCCTGTGTGTAATATGTCACCCATGTAAAATAAGGTGAAGTTAATTCCAAAAGTTTCTTATGTTTGGCTGCTAATCTGCAAAATTATGTTTACTTATATATAATATACATGCACACATTGGATTTGTGAAATTTTTATTGGCTTCTGAAGAATCAAACTAGGATATATCTTTATGAAATTTATAATCTTTCGAAATTTATAACCTTTATTAACTTATCTTTCATCCCTGTATGCTAGCCAATTTTGGTTATATACATACCAAAAGGGGTATATCATTTATATATATATATATATATATATATATATATATATATATATATATACAGGGGTATATTTGTTAATCATGTCTTTTCCCAATCTTTGTTTATATAACTTGTGAAGGTATTTTAGTACATAGATTTAAGTAATTTAATAGATTTAAGTAATTTAAATTTTTATAAATCCTTTAAATTTATTTATTAATATTTAATTGTGGAAAAAAGAGCCATCCAGCTTTATTCTGGCATTGTTTATCAAATAGAAAGATATTAATAAGAAATTTAAATATTCTTGGAAGATTTTTGGAATTAAAAAAAAAATTGAGGTGCTATCTATATAATGGAATATGAACAAATTTCTTATGCCAACATCTGTTTTCTTGATCGAATTTAAAAGCTACATCAAAAGTTATTCCTGGAAACCAAATTTCACTATTCTAGGTTGATCTAACAAAATTTTTACCTTCTAATGTTTAGATTTGTAACCTTTATTCAAGTGTAAGGTATTTTTCCCATATATTTATCATAAGTATTTTTTTAATATAAGAATTAAAAAAATAGTTTAAAGGTTATAAATGGCAGCAATTTTAAATTTGTTCTTAAATAAATGAACAAGACCATTTTATGTGGGCATGTAAAATTTTCAACTTTATCTTATGAGTAGTTTCTCTGTTACATTAGTTTTCTGTAATGCTTTTAAAATATTACATTCAGGGCAACATTCACAAATTTCAAAATATGTATGGTGTTTTTCATTTGGTTCTCAAATACTAGGATCCTGCATTTCTTGAATCGAATAACATTTTTTATGTTACGATGCAAGGAATATACAAAAATTTCGTTAGTAGCAAAAATTATGAAAACAAAGTTTTAAAGAGAAATCTTACCTTTTCCTTAATATTTTATTAATTGCTACTTTTAAGTCAGGCCGAGTCTCTCGATCCTATTGTGAAACTAGAATTTTTATTTGATGGCTCATAGAATGTCTCAATTTCAAGAAATGAAAGAAAGGAATTTTATTTTCTAATAAATACATTATAGGATTTTTTTTTTTTTTTCAAAAATACTGAGCAGATTATTTTTCTTTATAATTAATGTGTAGAGAACTGCATATTGTATAATTAAATTCAGACCTGAAAACATAATTAGATTATTCATTAGAATTAAGTTTTTTGGATGTAAAATATTTATTCCATAGATGTGCAATGATGAACAATTTCAAATATTTTTAATAAATCAGGAACTGGAGGTTAATATTTCAATTACTATTTTTGTCTGTGAATATATATAGACTTTATGTTAAAATGAAAAATAGCAGATCAAATAAAAATTTTAAATAGATTCCAATTTACTTGAATGTTAAAATGAATGAACTTTTTTGATAAGCAGAAATATTTTATTACAAAATAATGCAAAATTGGTAAGAGATTGTGATTTTTTTGCGATTATTTTTTGTTTGATCTCAAAAAAAAATCTCATTGCAATTATTTTTCATTTGATCATATAAGCAGTTTTGATTTTTCAAATAATTCTGTTTAAATGAATTAAAATGCTGTTCTTGTAATTTTTTGAAAAGAATTTGAAATTTTTTTAAACAAATGCAAAGTTAAACCACCTATATTTGTTCTTTAATCTAATTATGCTGTTTTTGATAAATGGCATTTAACGTATTTTGATTTTTCTCTTTTTCGTTTTTTTTATTCCATTTAATACATATAGTTGCTAATGCTATATTTTTAAAGTTGGCCACGTGAATATCCTCGAGTTATTCTTAAAATTATGCCTGTTTTCAAGTTTCTATTCATACCAGAACCAACCAAATATGTAATTTATTGCTTCAGAAAGTGCTACATAAACAGAAATTAAAGATATGTACACAGAATGAACATTTGGATTGTTGTCCTGTGACTTTTGTTCGAAGTTTGTAACATTCATATTTCTTGCATATATATCTTCATGTAATGAAATCTTTCACAATTAAGAACATTTATCCGTGTTTATCAGTGAATGAAACAACGCTTTATGTTCTTTTAAATTAGTGTTATACTTCATATATGCATATGAAGTAAGCAATACTAATTACTGTCATATATATTGATGAAAAAAATTGCAGAAATAGAGTATAGGACAAATGAAAAGTAGTTCGTCTTTCCTCTTTTTAAGTAAAATATTAATTTTAACACTAAAATTAATATTTCTTTCAAACAATAAGAACTATGCTTAGTTTTATTTTTTCATTGATGCAGCTAAACTTTTTTTTAGCACAATGATGATTCAGATACATGTGTATTTTAAATTTAAAAAAAAGTGTCACAGAAATAAAATATACTATAGCCAATGTCTAGAGAATACCTAAATATGAAATGACCCCCTAAGAGAAAGTCAAATATTTTCCAATGTAATCATGATATATTAACTGAAATTTTTACTTTAAATTTAGTTTGTGTAGTTTTAAATATGTAGGCAGTACCTTATGAAAACTTTAGGCTTGAGATTTTTTAGCCTCCTTTAAAATTATAATTTGTGTCCATATATATTTACTGACAGCGGAAGAAAGCTAGGTGGCTAATTTACTTCCATGGTTGTATTTTATCACTTTTTCTGAAGCATTGAAGTTAAAATGCTTGTGGCTTATTATTTTCCGTGAATAATTTACTTAGGAAATATAAACATCAATTAATGTTGAATGTTTTGGATCCTTTTTGTAATATTTATGAAGGAGATTATAAATCTTTACTTACAAAATAGATTTTTTGTCAATTATGACTTCCTTTAGGGAAATTAAATATGGATTCATTGATATTTCTCTGTGTGAATATTTAAAAAAAGGCTTTGCAATTTTAGTATCCATCTTAATGAAATAAATTTACAAGTTGAAAATAAATGAGATTTTCATAATATAACAATTTTATATAAAAATGTATTAAATATGATTATGTTGTAAGTTAAGTGATTATCAAAAGTTTTGACTCTGAAATTTTTTGTTTGGAACATTGTTTTCAGTGGTTTTGACTCCGAAAAGGGCACTTAAAAATTTCAGGTACAAAATCGTTAGGTTATATTTAGATCAAATGATCTAAATGCAGATGACACAATTCTGTGGAAACACTGAATTCATCCTTTTCTTAATCGAAATTTATCAATCTTGAGATTAATTTACTTTTGTACAATATATTATGCACTTTTTGCATAAGTTTGTTCATTCTTGCTCAGGCAATCATGCTTGCTTTATTTCAAAGTGTTTGCCACAATTCATTATTATATGAAGTTCTGCTTTTTTTGTTTCAAGCCTTGTAACATCTGAAAATATGTGGAGTTTAAATTTTTTTAAAGTCTGTGAATTTTAATAGAATGATATAAGATTAATCTTGTGAATTCCAAGTATTGGTTTTAAGTGTTGTGAAATGTATTCACATATTTCTATATGTAAATATAAGTGACGCTTATGGTGGTAATATTAGGTGGATATGGCTAGAATTTATAAGAAATGATAAATTTGCTAATTGAATATTGTGCATTTGTAATTCTGTAATATTTAAAAGTTTGATAATATTATAATGAATAATTTATTAACATCTATTGTTAGAGATTAATATTAAGCATTACCACCTTACACTTATTACCACAAGTGTTTTAATACTAAAATAGCTGACCATAAGTTTGTTTACATGAGTTTTGCATAAAGAAACGTTATTATTATATCTAAACATTATCTATACAAAAGTTGTTGATATTCAACCTCAGTTAAATTTCTTTCATTACTGTGGAGTACTTCTTAATTAGATTTATCTTTGAGATGAATTCATTTACAGTTTGCAAATTTTTATTTGTGCAAATTTAAGTCTCCGTACATTAAATGTCTGCTTGTAAATATAAAGATGAGATTTATCGAAAGAAATTTTGTTCTTTTAAATTTGGCAGAAGACTTCAGTTTTTAGTCTATATATGCAGTGTACATTTCTATTTTTTAGAAATATCTGAACTCTCTTCAAAATTGGCTCTGTTGGAGACTAAAGTGGATGATTGTTTACAATTGCGTCATAAACAGAATTCTGAATCAAAATCCAATCAGGTAATTTTGTACAAGAACGTCTAATAACAAATTATATACAGTACACTCCCGATTATCCGCGGAATTGGGTGGCGCGGCCGCCGCGGATGACAAAAATCGCGGATAATCCGAAAAAAGCTAAAAACGGGTATAGCAAAAAAGAAAACAGTCATTCCAACTTTGAAAAATCGTTTTATATACAATAAAACGTAAAATAAACAGCAGGAAATGTTTAACTAACGCTTAATATTTTAGTATATCACTCAAAACTAACCTAAAATGCATTTTGTTAATGAAAACAGAAAAGTGCTTTGTATTTACGAGGCGTCAAGGACACACAGAAAAATTAATACATATGTACTGTTTTAATACTGTAATGTATTATGTAATTACAAAAGCATAACTGTAAAACTGCACCTTTTTGAAAAAATCAGTCAACAAAAATAAACTTTGTGCGGCAGGCGCGGATAATCGGGAGTCTACTGTATTAGAATAATCTAATAAAAAAATACTAAAATCTTAATTAACACTTTGATTGCTTACATTTGTCATCCATTTGCTAATAAAATGTTATTAATTGTAAAGAAATATATGTAAAATTAATCTTGAATGTATGGCAGTCTAAACAAGCTCCAGCATGTTGTACAATTGTCTCAGGACTCTGGAACTTGGTTTTCCATTAGTGTGTGCTACATAGAAAAATCTTCTTAAATAATATCATTTAATTGTCAGATTTTTCTTTCAAAGCACACTTGCTGTTAAATAGAATATGCCTTAAAATACTGTATTTTTTTTATAGGATTTTGTATTCAAATCTTTTCAGTTTGATTTATTTGTTATATATTTATATTGTTTGCTTTTGTATTTGCGAATTTCCTTGCCAAATAGCTGAATATTTTGCTTCTTTGTCTCTTTGATGGATATTTCTGAAAGAAACTGATTTTTGTAAAGTCTTTTTGTCAATTATAAAATTATGTACAAAGCTTTAAAAATAAATCCACATCAAATAGCATTTGAATCAGATAATTATCAATGTTATATTTATGCTGTGAAGGACCTATGTAAGTTAACTTAAGTTGATTAATTTTGATTTCCTGCACCTGCACATAATCATTAAAAAAATCTGTGTGCATTGTAATATAATTATTAATAGTTTGAAGGGCAAAAAAAAATGCTCACTGCATTTTCTTTGTCTTAACATAAATTAATTTATATCAAAAAATTTGAAATTTATGTGGATTCATTTTTCTTGAATATGTTTATTCATATCGGATATCATTTAGTGTTCATTTAATCTTTCGGCTACTTTTAAAAATAATTCTATTGAAATTTAAACCTGCTGCTGATGTTCTGATAGTATGTGTATGTATGTTTTGTTAAATACCTTTTGCTAGCATTTTGTTTTGTTTGACTGATAGTATAATTTTTTAAGGCTGTATTTGGGATTATAGAGTGTTTTTTTTTATTATTATTTATTACTTGAAAATTCTATATATTATAAGTATGCTTGTTAGGAATGTAATGTATGAATTTGATTTTAAAATTTTGCCGTGTAAGCACTATTATCTTCATGTAGAGTAATTTTTGTTAATTTGTTACAGGCATTTTAAAAAGTGTTAATTTTTAAGCTTTCTTGTGCAATATGTTTTACAGCATAAAAGTGAAAGTACAAAAGCCAAGCCAAGTGTCAATGGCCCTGCTGCTGATGAAGACGATGACATTGATCTCTTTGGATCTGAAGAGGTAGAAATTAATTTATAATATTACATATAGTATTTGTTTCTTTAGTTTTACTACATATAAAACATGCAATAAAGTTTTAGTACTAATTTTCTTTAAGTATTAAATAATTGTACTAGCCTCAAAAACATTTTATAACATTTGAAATTTTAATTCTTTATTACAAGCAAAATGTAAGACATTTTCATAGTTGCAGTATGAAATTATTTACAATAAACAATTTTTCATAATTGTTGAAACAAGCTAGTATCATGAATTAATTATTGATCTGGTACCGAGTCTGATACATATATACATATTCTATAGTCTTATTACTAATTATTATTATTTTTTTTTTTTGATATCCTATGTTATAACAATTAAAATTTTTCATATCAAACACTGGCTCTTTAATTCCAAATGCATAGCTTTAGATTTCTTTTCCTTCTTCCCAGTTCAGCTCATTGTTCTTTGCTTAATTGCTATGAAATTTTTTTTCATCTTTCACATTTCTTGGAATATGTTTATATGAGTAATATTCGGTGTTTTCGAGGAATCTTCATTAATGCTAGTTTTTTTGTAATGTAATTTTTTTTTTAAATAGGAAACTGAAGAAGAACTTAGAGTTAAAGAAGAAAGGGTCAAAGCTTATGAAAATAAAAAATCCAAGAGTGAGTTTCTTAGATTTACTGTATTTTCTTGTTACATGGTAGTTTATTAGACGTAATTTTTGCCATATGAATAAAATATTGTGCTTTGAAATTAAAGCAGCGTTTAATGAATGTTAGATATTTCTTCTTTTGTATAAGCTTCAATTTCTGTAAATGAATATTTCATTCATAGTAATATATATAAAATCCACTGTGTTTATCTAATTTGAATCGTTTTTTCAGATTACACTGAATAATTTGTTAAACAGTACATGAAGCATCAGAATTTAAAAAAACATTTAGTATTATTAAATTATCTAGCGTGAACAAAAGGCAAATTTTTAATAGCTCATTGTTATATGAGCATATTTAAATTAATACTGATTGTATTTATTTCTAATAACCTTGTTTATCATTATTGAATTGTTTGCTCTGAAGTTGAAAAAACTGTTTGCAGTGACAATTTTATTTAGTTTCGCATGATAAAATTAGCCTGTAAATGGCTGAATGTGGAAGATACAATATTTAAATTTTAATAAAACTGAACAAATTGAGAAGGGGCAAAAATGTATATGTTTATTTAATCACATCTGCTTAATTTTTGTATGAGATTTTTATCTGGAGTCTTGCAGACTACATGATAATATTGAATTTATTAAGAAAAACTTCAGATTCAAAAATATTTAACAACCTGGAAGGTAATTCTTTATAGAGACAAGTAGTTGAAAACTAAATATGTTACGATATCTCATAAATTATATTTAATTTCTTATTTTTTATCTTAAATTAACCCATGTCTCTTCATTTTAAAATTTTCTCTTTTCTTGATCCAAATCCCACTTATTTTTAACATGTGCTTTAAAAAGTTGATGACAATGCAGTTCTGACAATACAAGAGTAGGGATGAAAATTGGAAGCCCACAGCATTCCTTCCAAGAATATTTGAGGTCCCCTTTCCTAAATTAATACATGTCTTATAATCTCAGTAAAAGCGCTGAGAGGAAAACTTTTCACTTTTTCCTCTTATGATTGTTCATCTTCATGTATAAACCATGCTGTTTCGTGGGAAAACAAACTGAAATTAAATACAAAACTGTGTTCTAATTGGTCTGACATTTAAAAATATGTGTATGTAAAGCATATGTTTTTGAGCAGTTTCGTAGCCAAAGAGAAAGAAGACACTTTGAATTTTTAAACTTCGCTTTTATTCCATTCCGGGTGGTATAATTTATGTACAAACAAGAAGCGACGAAGTACATCAATCTGCATCGCTACATAAGAGCAAAAGAGGGGAAAATATTTTTCCCCTGTCATTATATACTATGAGATTCCGATAGGAATTTCTTTACACGTTTCGATTTAGGTAAGTGAATTGTTGGTATATTTTTAAAAGAATTCGCTTAGCTTGACAGATTTTTTCCCCTTCACTTGGAGTGTGGGAAACGCTGATTTAAGCATTTTTACAGAGTCCCTGTAGCAATAATTAAATTTTTTTAAAAGGTGGAATTGGATCAGGAAATACAAAAACATTTTAGGATGAGGTTAATATGTGCTAATTTAAGATAAAAATTAGGAAATTCATTAGAATTTAATTTAGATTTAGATATATCATTACATTTACACTAGTGTTGCAAACTCAGAACTTATTTTTCAGTAGAAATTTAAATACCAGTCTTTCTTTTCTTTTTTTAAATTGCAGTTAGATTTTTTTAGAGTAGCATCTAGAGATTATAAATTATCCAGAAATACATTGTTAATGATGTATAGTGGTATTTCTGAGATGTGGAAGGATTCTAGTTTTTTACAAGCTTGTTAAATGCTTTTAGATTATAGCAATTTGTATAATAAATGAAAATATAAATTTGTGGAAGATTTTAAGTGTGCAAATTTAAACCTAATTTTATTTCTTTAACTTTTTTTTCATATTCTTTAACTTAATTTTGATTTTACAATTTCTCTTACTCGTCATATATTAAAATTTTGAGGTAATTGTAATTGAAATTTCTCATATATTAATGCTGTCTAATGCTTGTGTAGATCAGAGATAAGGATTATGAATGTTTTCATATGTTTCCCAGGGTGCGTCGTGAAAAGTGCTTACTTTTCTCGTGTAAACGAAGAAAGCTTTTCATTTTGTTTTATTTCCCCACAAGTTGAATATAATTCGAAATCATGGTCGTAAAGGCTTTAATGTATTAAAGACAGGGGTGTTTGTGCTCCGGGGAAACCCCGGAATTCCGGGGATTTTGAACTTCGATACCCGGAAATTCCGGGGATCGTCGTTCAAAAGGAAGTAGAAATAATAATGAATTATTTATTTTGATCTGGGTAATTTTGTTTGCTTTGAAAGCAGAAAAAAAAATTACAAGCAAGGTCAGTGTGTGTGGTAAAAACTTTTCCTTTCTTTCTCCAAAGGCAGTGATAATGCGTGAAAAGGGGGGAAAAAACTTCTTTTTTGTTCTTTCCTTATTGCGAGTTATGACTCATTCCCCCGATTCTGGGACATTCTCTTCTGGATTCTTTTCGGCAAGTAGGCGCGGCAGAAAAAAAAAGGGAGAAACTTCGTTCGACCAGATGTGCGATCACGTGACTTGGGTTCAAAGGTCTTAATTTTGCAAAAAAAAGTAATTCATTGAACTTTTATAATTAGGTCATTCAATACTTCATAATTGTAATTTTTCATTTCTCTCCCCCCCCCCCTTCTCGAAACTCCAAAATGTCGGTAGTAAGTCCGTAAAAGTTTCAGGGGATTTTTTGGGGTCCCACAAACACCCCTGTAAAGAAAACCAACAATAGGGAAGAATTCGCAGTATTCCAGGGGTTCCAGCACATATTAAGATGATAATTCTCTCGCCCCCTCTCTCCTTTCCGACTTTTCTTTTTTCTCCTCCTTTTTTCTTCAACAATGTGCATTGCCCTTTATTAAGATGCTGGAATAGTTATCTGGAAAGGAAGTACGAAATGTATATTATGCCATACTTATTGCGAATCGAAAGGTTCCAATTTGAATTTTTAATGTTTTAGATGTTGAAGAATTTATTTAAGTTACGCCTGATAAGTATATATTTAAACTTTTATGTGTTGTTAAAGAATACTATGCTATATTATCCGATTAGCGAAAATATGAAAATTACAAGATGAATTCGATGCGCCAAAATGATATATTGAACATAGAAAAAGCTACTTTTTAAAAACACGAACATATTCGATCAGCATTCGCATTAATATGTGGTTTTTGAGCAATCGCTTGAACGACCTACTATGGTTATTCAACTGTACTATTGTGAATTGTAATTAATTGTGGTATGTGATTACATTTGACAAATGCGTAAAATCTAGTATGGTGAAATTTTAATTTGAAGCCTTAGATTTTCAATGATCGTGACATCTTTCGCTGTATTTAAATGTCCCCATCCATTTGAACATTTTTATTTGTTGGACTAATCTTGCTAAATTTGTTTTGATTAAGAAAATGAAATAAAAAAAAGTTTTTACAATTTTTTTTCAGGGTTTTGGTTCAATCATTTTATGATTCTTTTTATAACTTGTAGAAATTTTTCTCCAATGAAATATCTCTTTGTATAGGTTTTGTCCTAAGCAACGCTTAGCATAAAGCCATTTCAAAATGATATTGCTTCTTTGAATCGTTGAATCACATTATTCTGCTGCAGTTTAAATTGTAGTAAGAGAGAGAAAAAAAATGCCTTCTTTGCTTAAAAAAATTTTAAAACATGTTAATTGAATAAAATTTTTCATTTGATAAGTTTTGCTAAATTTTGAAGCAATGCGATATATTGTCTCGTGTTGGCTTCAAGAAAGATTTTTATTAAAAAAAAAGCTTCATTGACATTTTTACTTTCTCGTATACAAAATTTAGAGAAAATATTGCCATCAAAAAATTCGAACTCGAGATTTTAATGAATCGCCACGTTTCATACCTCCTTGAATTCGAAAACACATATACGGAAAATGTCTCTTTGTGTCAAAGATAACACAGAAACACTTTCAGCTAGATTAATTGAACCTGGTTAGCTTCAAACCAAACTTGTAGATTTCGATCCTATTTTCAGCAACATTTGTTTAAAGGAAATCTGCTTGCCTGTCCGATTGTTCGAAATAAGTTAGCATGATAACTACAAAACGAAGAGGGCTAGATTGTTAAAATTTGGTACACATATTTAATATCTATTGCATAAACATCTGTCAAATTTTAAGCTTAATCCAACGAGCAGTTCACCGCATGTCAGTCTATACTTTCAGTAATATGTAAACGCGATAACTCAAAAATGTAGTGACTTAAATATATAAAATTTGGTATGTAATTCTTTGAATATAAGTGTAGTTTTGAGTCAAATTTTTGTTTTAATCGATTAAAAAGAATGCTTCTAAAACCCAAGTTCGCTTTTCGGATACTTTCAACTACATGCCAGATATTAATTTCAAAACACTTGCCAACGATCACATGATAGTCAGTAAAAATATTTAATTCATGCCTAGTGTTAATATTCCGTAACTACTGTAAGTCAGTGCCATGCAAGGCATTTCCTGGCAATATGCAAGAAAGTTTTGGAGAGACTCTCTGGCTTTTATTTCCGTTTTGCTTCTAACTACAGAGCTGTTTTTTGATGTTATGAATTTGTTTCCGTTATTTATGAAAATTGGGACTTGTTAAAGCATTTTCATTTCTTCTTAAAATACATTCTTCTGTAATTTTTTTAAGCAATAATTTTTACTTATAAGTTAAAAAGCAGGTTTCCGTTAAATTTTAGGTACGTTAAACGTTTTTTTTTTTTTTTTTAATTCTTATCGCTTCTTTAGAAATAAGAAGCGATAAGACAGTTTCGTCTGATCATTTCTGAACGCTGCTATTATCTTCTATTAAAAATTTGTTTTAAAAAAAAAATTATTTAGAACATGGCATTGTTCTTTCACCAATTTCATGGCAGTTTTGCCAGTCGTATTAACCATAGGAATGCTTTAGTTCTGAGCTTTATAAGATTGCAAATAAAGTTACTTAAGAGATTGATTCAGTGAAAAGAAAAATTTACTCTTTCCATTCCAGCCATGTTGAATCTTAATTGTTGTTGCTTATATAACAATCAAATATAAAATTTGTGGTCATGCTGAGCTTCTATATCATTCATTCAGAAATTTTGTATCTATCTTGTATTTTATTTTAATTTTAAGAAATGTTGAAAAAGCTCAGATTTTTATTGTTAATCTTTTAAAGGTTGACTTTTTTTTTGTATTAATAGTTTTCATTTTTATGGTCATTTCTATGCTTTTGTCGAATCTAAAAAGGCATAATTATACAATAGAAGATGTGCAAATACAGGAATATATATTCAAAATTAATTTTTAAAAAAAATATTTTTTCAATAAAAACTATGCATTATTATAAAACAGAGAAAAAATTACTATGCTTAGAAAATCTGCTGTTTTTGTATGCATACTTATACAAAGGTGCTTAATTTTTGAGGCTTAGGAGCTTAAAAGTAGTTAATGTTTGCAACAGTTTCTCGCTACTCACTCTGTTCCAAAATATGAAAAGAAAAAGGGGATGAAGAATTTAGAAAACACTTTAAAAAACGGATTGTAAAATAACAATTTCTTGTTAATTTGTTCTTACTAGATTTTATTTTAAATAGACTTCATATAATTCAGATAATTTTTATCTGTTATTGGAGATAAAAATTCTAGTACATATCATTGAATTGTAAATTATATTTCTGAAAAGTACATTTTCTTTATTATTTGAGCTCCATTCCTCTGATTTAAATATTTGCTTTCCATAGAGCCAGCTTTAGTAGCAAAGTCTAGTGTCGTTCTGGATGTTAAACCATGGAGTGATGAAACTGATATGAAAGAATTAGAAATTGCTGTGAGGAAGATTCAAATGGATGGACTGACTTGGGGAGCATGTATGTATTTTCAAAATAATTATTAAATGTAAAAAGTTCTTTTATTTGCTGTTTGAGGGCTGAGAGAGGCTCTCTCTCTCTCTCTGTCTCATATTGAGTTAAAATTACTGCAAATTTCGCTATAGATTAATTTATTTTTAAATTAAATTTGACATTCAATTGCTATTCACCATGCATATCTTCTACCGATTGTTATTTTCCACTATTATCCATTATTATTTATTATGCGAAAACATACATTTCTGTGGTTTCAAAAAAAAATCCCCTTATAATAAATGCTTTCTCGTGCCATAATATTTTATTATTATGCTAGTTACTTTTTAAAGACATCTTATGAAGTAGTTATTCTTATAATGTTATATATGTATGTAATAATTATCCAATAATTATATCAACTTTTAATTGTCTATTCATATCTCAAATAGAAAAATGTGGTGAATCAATAGCTTAATTACTTTTAAAACTACCAATATAACAGAAATTAAAGATATGTGCTATTCATAAACATTTAGATTGATGTGATTTGCTTACTTCCTGAATACATGTCTTTATATAATAAAAAGTTTTGCAATCAAAAAGCATTTGTATAGAAGTCTAAATTGACGGTAAAACATGGTAGAAAAGTGATTTACATTTATCGATGAATGAAATGCCCCACTTATTTTATATACTCATTAAGAAATAGTAGTGTAGAATTTTGTCTTATGAGTAATATAGGAATAATATTAGCACAGAAAGATTAAAAATCATTTCATTTCTTCTATCAGTAAGATATTTATTTTAATATTAAAATTAATATTTCCTTCAAACAATAAAGTGTATACGATTTTATTCATAAACAATGCTCATGCAAAAAACAAAAGCTCATTTTGGTGATTTGAGCGTATTAGCAATTCAGGCTTGGATGCGATTTAGAGATAAAAGCTTTGATATTTTGTCATTTGTTAAGTAACAGTCGATTGAAACGTTAAAGACGCTTTTAAATGTCACTTGTCACAAGAAAAATTTAAAAAAAAATGTTACCAAAAGTCTAGAATATATCTAATTTTTGCACATGCAAATATAATTCCTCTTAACAAAAAATGTCAAATATCTCTCAATGTAATCATAATATATTAATCAAAATTTTTACTCTGGATATTTTTCTGCATGGAATCTCTATTCATTACATAAAAAAATGTTTCTGTAGGAAATTTTAAAGTTGGTACAATTTTAAATATGTAACCAGTATCTTACAAACATTTTAAGCACAGAATATTTTATTTTACTTTATTGCCTTTAAAGTGATCATTTTAATTTCCATATAGAATGTCCAACAGCAGTTTAAGTTGGGTGGCTCTTTTCTAAATGGCTGTACCTAATAAGAATGTAGGCTGACGCTGTTTGACTAAATATCATAGTATAAAGAACTATTATATATTAATGTCATACTTCAGGTACTAAGGATGAATAGTGTATTTTTTTAAAGTTATATAAATATTTTAGTAAACACATTGGCAAGTTTTTTTCACCTTTAATTTTGCATAAGAACCATTTTTATGCCATCTTAAAACTATAGAAAATTGTCTTTATATTAGGTAACACTTCCTCTTTGATAAATATGTGATTATTGTTTTTCTTGAATACAGAGAATGTATATAGTAAATTCCATGGATGCTCATTGTATCTGTGTTGGGTGATTATAATTGCATTTTCAAAAGGCTGTAAAAAAGAACCACTAATCAGAGTGACCTGATATTTTATCTGAGTATACATGAGACAATGGATATTTATTTTGTTAAATAAAAGACATAGAAAGTTGACCATTAGATGGCGTTGGGTTCGTCAGGAGGTTCTAAAAGAAAATATTGCTTTATAAAGATGTCCATTTTAAAATGCTAATTAAAAGACGACATGCGAACCGTACATTGCACTTGTGGTAACGAACATGTAGTTCCTGTTATTCAATATCTTAGAAGGTGGTCGTGATTCTGTCATTGTAGGATTGGGCTCTTCTTGAGAAGCTTTTTTACAAGAACAGTGACAGTTGTATTGAAGAAATTCTGAACATTCAAGTGTTTAAGAAACTGTTTTGGTCCGATAATTGCATTCAGTCTGAAGATAATGGATAAATTCGAATAGACATGTTCATTTGATGTGAAATGTGGATATGGGGGGGGGGGTAAGTAATTGCTAAGATGTTGGTGTAGGATATGGCTACAGCATTAGACAGCGTCAATTAGGGTTTTCGGAAAATCCAATCTGCAGGTAATTTTCCGAATTTCAGACATGACATGCTTATCAGCTCAGTTCATAATATTTTACAAAACATCCTGCAATGCTAGCCATTCAAAATTATGCATGTCCTGGAGAGTTGCTTCCTGCTGACTTGTCAAAATAAGAGGCTTTCGCCCTACAATTTCTTTTCCGAATAGAAGTGGATAATAAATGATCATGGAACATTTTGTGGACAGAAGCCTTTTTCCATCTCCAAGAATCTGTCAATACTCAACATTTCAGAATGTGCAAGAGAATCATGTTGCACTGTCTCTTCGTTCTCAAAAAAATTAACCTTGTCTTTAGGGCAGTATTTTTTTTTTTCTTTGCACTGTTTTTATCGAGGAGTTTAGTCCTTCGGGTTATGAAACTTGTACAGACAATGGGACACATTATGAATGTTTTTTTGTGCAGTCAGGTCATTCCAGCACTGCATCAGTGCGGATATGTAGATATCACAATTTTTATGCAACATGCAGGGGTGTTTGTGCTCCGGGGAAACCCCGGAATTCCGGGGATTTTGAACTTCGATACCCGGAAATTTCGGGGATCGTCGTTCAAAAGGAAGTAGGAATAATAATGAATTATTTATTTTGATCTGGGTAATTTTGTTTGCTTTGAAAGCAGAAAACGCAAGGTCAGTGTGCGTGGTGAAAACTTTTCCTTTCTTTCTCCAAAGGCAGTGATAATGCGTGAAAAGGGGGGAAGAACTTCTTTTTTGTTCTTTCCTTATTGCGAGTTATGACTCATTCCCCCGGTTCTCGGACATTCTCTTCTGGATTCTTTTCGGCAAGTAGGCACGGCAGAAAAAAAAGGGAGAGACTTCGTTCGACCAGATGTGCGATCACGTGACCTGGGTTCAAAGGTCTTAATTTTGCAAAATTAATGGTTATTAATTTTGCAAAAAAAGTAATTCATTGAACTTTTATAATTAGGTCATTCAATACTTCATAATTGTAATTTTTCATTTCTCCCCCCCCCCCTTCTCGAAACTCCAAAATGTCGATAGTAAGTCCGTAAAAGTTTCAGGGGATTTTTTGGGGTCCCACAAACACCCCTGAAGATGGAGCTCCTCCGTACATTGCAACATCAATGAAGCAGGTATTGAATCTACAGTTTAGAAAAAAAAATTATCAATCACCATTTCTCAACAACCTGGCCGCCACGATCACCTGACCTGAACCCTTGTAACTTCTGACTGTGGGGTTATCTGAATGATCTTGTGTACGGGGTTCGATTGCAAATTTAAGAAACACACATAACGTAATACATTCATAATATCGCAACTGAAGCATTTTGATCTGTTGTGGAACATACTGCTTTGGATTTTTAGCTCGTAGGAAACAAAGGTGGAGAGCATATTAAACGTTTTTTAAGTCGTCATCGACTTCCTTTTTCTGCGGTTTTTGGCTTTGGCACAATTAAAAACCGATCGACCCCCTCGCCCTATCCGCTCTGACACCGCCTTGTTGTGGTAGTTGGACTTTGAGCGGAATGAATCACATTTCACGTTTTTTAATCAACATCTTATCAGTAAAGCGCCTTTTATCGATCACCTTTTTAACATTTTTTCTTTCTCAAAAAAAATTCCCATGGTTTTACATGTACTCAGATGAAATAACAGGGCATTCTGACCCGTATTCTTTTAGTCTTTCAAAATTGCAGCTTTAATTATAATCACCATATATAACATTGATTTATTTTGATGTGCTGTTCTTTTTCTTTTTTTTTTTAATATCTGTTGAAACATTTTAAATTTAAAATTTATATTTCGTTTTCTGTTAGTCGCACCTTGTCTGACAGGTACAAGATTCTTTTTTCAATAACTAGATGATGCTATGCATGAGAAGAATCTTCCCTATCTTCCTAGTTTGTTTTGAAAATAGTTTTTGTTTTGTGTCTGTTTTAGTAGTGTTTATATATCTATTATTCAAGCTATATTATTTACTAATGTTAACAATATATACTGATGTATCTGGATATAGTGCGACCTCATTAGTTTGAAAAAAACAATCGATTAACGAAATGTTAAAAAATTTTATGTAATCAATGCAAAATTCTTCAGTTTTATCAAGTTTCTAAAATACTTGTTAAGTTAATATATTTTTCAAACTCCTAGTTTTGTTTTCATCTTTCAGCCAAACTTGTACCTTTGGCATATGGCATTAAAAAACTCCAAATTATAGCCACAGTTGTTGATGATAAAGTTAGTGTTGATGGATTGCAAGAATCTATTGAAGAAATAGAAGATTTGGTAAGTTAATCTGTTATTTGCTACATGCGTGTAGATATAAGTTTTAATCTTTTAAATCATTTTTGCGGCTATATGATTTTTGTGGACAGCAGTCTATTTGAAATTAAATCTTTTTTTCAATCAAGATTCGGAATTAAGATACTTTTTGAGTCATTGTGTATTTTGAGAATTTAAATCTTATTTATTCTCATAATCTTTATTATAACTGCAAATATCATTCACATTACATTAAATATGTGGTTCCACAAAATGTCCTGCTTAATCTTATGTATGGATATTAATTTTCTTTTCTGTTTTCCAGGTTCAAAGTGTGGACATTGCTGCCTTTAATAAATTGTGATTCCTTAGCTGTATATTTAAAAAGAAATGAATAAAAGTAATTTTTGTATGCCATATGAAAAAAAAATTCTTTAATGTCTTGTACAATTCTACTTTTTAAAATTTTTTTATATATTTTCTTAGTTGCATCATCATACATAATATTTCTGGTACTATTTTATTAAAGAAATTAGAGTGATATGAGTCTTTCACTTCAGAGTTGCTTAATAGAAATATTGGCTTTCTACTCATATTTTGAATAAATAATGGTAATAAAAAAAATCGAATATAACATTCTTCTTTGTACAAGAGATCTTGCAAATGTTTTCACTTCTTGATCTGCAGTACATTTAAGCAAGCTGTTTAGAAATGAATATCTTTATTTCATTCCTTAATTGGAAAATGGGGAAAAGTTGTAGTAAATAATTTTGAGTGTATATACAAAGTTAAGTAGTATATGTTAAGTTTTATTAGAAACTTGTTTTAATTAATTACAAAAATGCAAAGCATTGCTTGTAAGCAATTTTGATCGTAATTTGATTTGAATGTTTAGTAAGTTTTATTTTTATCAAATGCCCTGAAACTTGCTCCCCAAGGAAAAAGCAAAGAAGAAGTTTGTATTTTGTATATCTTACCATTGAGAAACCTGTTGAGCAATATCTGCATCTGCCTTTAATCCCATGTTTGGTCCAATGTTTTTAACAGTCGAATTAAACATTTTGAAATTAAACCTGGAAACTGCTACCCCCCCCCCCCACTTCTGTGATTGGGTTGAAGACATGGTAAGTTCAGAGTGAAATTCTGGTCGATTGTTGTTTGTCACTCCTCACCTAATCAAAGCTTACTAGATTTTTCTGCCCAGCAATATTACTGGTTGTAGAAGGGACTGATAATGGGGCAATGCATTATGCTCCTTACTGTCTTGGATAATGGATATAGAATCAAATTTTTGCATCAGCAATGACCCTTTGTTTCCAGTTTTAGGCACAAAAATCAGGCAAATGTCAAGACTGTTGTTAACAAATATTTCTAACTCAGATTCATGAGAATCTTCAATATCTGGCATGGATGCATTAATGGATGAAAGGAACCGACCTCTTCTCTTTCCTATGCCATAAGGTTTTTTCAGATCCATAATTCCGTGATACTTGTAATTCAAAATATGAAGTATACTGAGTCTATGAATTCTTAATGTACTCATGGAATAATTCATTGCAGTTATGAGAAGATTGTTAATTGCCATTAGTCTAATCACTAAATGTTAATCTTCTGGAATAAAAGCACCAAGGATTCATTCAAATTAAAATCCACAATTTTTATTCACACCTCGCGTCTTACACAGTTCAAGCGTACTCTCATAAAACAGGAAATCCGTTCGACTTCCGTTCTCGCCTGGCGACTGCATTGCTTGCGCATGCTCAAAGGTAAGCAGCCGTATGGAGGGATCGGCTTCACCACATACTGCTGCAGGTAAAGCAACACATTTTTCGAACTCATTATTAGAATTATTGCAGTGTTTCATATAATGAGAGAAAATTCAACTCTAAATTATTCTGACCCAAAAAATATAAATAACTTCAAGGTACTGTTGTGCATGTAGATCAACAGCAAAACATGCGTAATGCCAGAATTTTTTTTTTTTTTTTTAATCTAATATGTTACAATAAGCTGTTAATGAAAAAAATGAAAGAGTTAAGGAGCAAAATTTCTTAAAAAGAAACAAAATCTGTTTCCCTAGTTGATAGAATTTTTATATTAGATTTGTTTATTTATGTTGGCCTTTTTTTCTTTCAAGGAAATTAAATGTTGATGAAGTGATGGTGTAATGTTCTTTTTCTAAATATAGCTAACTGTAGTATAATAAAGTTATTTTTAGATAAGCAATGAGAGTGCTTTAGTAAGATTTTCATTAAAAACTTGCTGAAAAAATATTTAAAATATCTTCACTTCAATGACAGTGAAAAATATTTATAAATTGCATGTGATAATTAGCTTATATTTGTATAAAATCGGGTACATTTTGTAGAATTCAGGAAATTTTATCATCAAAACTACTATGTTTATATTGGTTCGTATTTTTGTCCTCTCTAAAGTTGCTTATAGAGTGATTTTTTTAAAGATAAACATAGTAAACATCTTCACCTTGTATAAGATACATAATGTCTGTGCAGGAAATTCTTTCATTTGTGATACTCATCATAATTGTAGGTCTTTAAATAATTTTTTAACTGTAATTTAACACGGCATTTAAGTTTTATAATAGCTGCAAGTTTATAAATAAAAGCTCAAACTAAAAGCCTGAATATTGCAATTGTATGTAAAATCGCTTTATTTCGCACATATTAAGTGCATTTTGTCAGTATTAAGCTGGAAGATAAATCAAATAACTTGATATATTATCTAATTTTCGACAATCTTGGAGTAACAGCTGCAAAAATAAATTTTCATCAAAAGTTATTAAATAAATTAATTCTCTCGTGAAATTGAATAAGGGATCATAAACATACACTATGAATATTATTAGCAAAATTATCTCGCAATTTATTAAAAAACATTTTGTATAAAATGTACATTTGTTGACATTCTAACATGAAACTAAGTGCAAAAGAACCTCGTTTATCGACTATAATTCGTTTCCGAATCTTACTGGTAATGCGAAACGCTCGCAAAATTTTTTTCCCATAAGAATCGATACAAAATAGAACAATGCGTTTCACGCTGAAACAGGGACGGCGACAGAGGTTTGCCGACGGGGTGGGAAGACATCTGACAGAGGGGCAAGTACAGTTTCTCTAATTTGGCTTCAAAATAACCCATAATAATTTTTACATTTAATTAAAAGAAGTATTATTTAGCTTTTTTTATTCATATATTGGCCCTTTCTTTCATTTTTAAAAATTTGCAACCATATTTGAAAAATGTTTGCAAATTTCAATTTTTCTCGGGTTTTTTTATTGACCATTAAAAGATTGTCAATATTTAAGGTTTTTTTGAGACTCTTGAGATTTATTCGCCCTAAGATCTAATTCTGGAAAAAAATAGTTATATTTCATTCTAGATTGTGGTGCATAGATAGAAATGCAGTTAGTGCTAGAATGACTTGTCATGTTAAATGGACAAATGTATACTCTTGCCATGGAAGTTATATAAAATGAATGTAGAAACTAAATTCAGAAAGTTTTAAGAAATTCAAAATAATAAATTTAAAAAAAATCGATATTTTCACCGATATTTCAATCGATTTTTTAGCATAGTCCCCTACCTAAAATAATTTTTTTATAACTGCAACAACGAGCAGGAATTTGGACGTATTTCGAATCTGAGGCGAATAAGCGCACCTGCACAGCAAGAAATTATTATAATTCGAACACAAACAATATAGAATTCTGAAAAAATGCAAATGTTATTTCTTACGAAGGTTGGAGAAAATATTTTGTGAATATAATCACAAACTTACTATTTCATATAAGATATGAAAATGTACTTGTAAAAAATGGACTACTTAAACATTAGGTTCCCCATGTTATTTATTGTTCAATGTATATTTAAGATTAAAACCAGCGGGAGTTTTCGCCCTAAACTTTCGTACACTCTCTAATAAACTTGTCACGCCAGAGAATGCCTTAAATGGCATTCGAGTACAATAGTTACGAAATATATTACTTTGGCTTGAATTTACCATTTTTACTGACTATCTTATGTCATCCTTGCCGAGTTACTTAGCGATTGATCCCTGGTAGGCGCTAATAGTATCCAAAAATCGAATTTGTGTTTTAGACACGTTTTTCTCAACTAACTGAAACCGAAATTTGAAACAAAACTGCATTGGAGGTCACAAAATCACATAGCAAATTTGATATATTTAAGTTATTTGAATTCTCGAGCTTGCATGTTTCTGAAATTAGACCGTCAATCCGTAGTTCGATTTGGCTCACAATTTGACAGGAATTTATACTATAGATGTTAAATTTGTGTGCCGGATTTTACCGATCTAGTACTCTTTGTTTTGTAATTACCGTTTTAACTTATATTCGGACAAACGGACTTCCTCTGAGCAGAGTTTACTCAAAATGTGATAGAAATCTGCAAATTTGGTGTAAAGACAGTATATTAAATTTCAACTGTCTAGCTCAGAGCTAGCTAGTCAGTTTTTTCAGTTATCTTTGACACAATCAGATAGACAGGTATTTCATAAATAAGTCAGTTTTATTGCAATAATAAATCAGATTTAACATTGCAATAAATTCCTTATTTCGAAATTGTCCGCACCTACTTAATATTTCTTAAATTTAGAAAAAAAAAATCTTGAAAATCGGAGAAAAATTGCATGGAAATAGAATTGCATCACTGAAAAGGAAAAAGTTTGAATTTTAAGATGGTATAAATATGTAGGAAGAATTTGCTCCAAAATTACTGTAAAAAAACTATAAAATTTCGGTTTATTTCTAATTAATTAATTTTATACTTTGAAAAGTTAACAATATTCTTCATCTTTTTTAAATAATAAGTACGCAAAGTTTGATTTATTTCGGCTCAGTGCTTTAGAAGATCTGTAACATACATACGTAGCTGTAGTGACATTTATTTATATTAAGATTATAATTTTTAATTCACTCAAAATATTGGCTTTTTTTAAATGGAATTTTTAAAATTAAAAATTACTTTTTTTAATTTTTTTATTTCTGAACAATTTAAAGGGATGTCATCAATTGTACATTTTTTCTATAAATTTAAAGAATTAAAAAAAATCAATATAATTTATAACAAGAATTAAGTGAATAATAATAGAAAAATGATTAAATAGCAAATACCAACAGGTATTAAAGATAAATGATTGATGCCGAATTTTAACTTTTTGTTCTGCTGTGCTTTTTTTTAAATGAATTAAATTTTCGTTCTCTCCATCCCAATTATGAAGTTTCTTTTTCTTGTAGATGTTTAGTTTCAAGAAGGTGCTTGTCGAACAATTAAGCTCTATGAAATACATTTAAACAATGAAATATCATCATTCTTCAAATTTTAAAGTAGTAGCCTCTTAGATGTGCGTTATGTATCATACATGTTATATAAATGTTAATAATTGAATTTCCAGTTATAAGCTCTTTCGTGAAATTTAACTGTCACATTCTTATAATAATAACACAAATTATTCGTTTTTTGAAAAAAATGTCTTTGGGAACTCCTTTTTATTCTTTTTTTTTTTTTTTTTTTTTTTTTCCTTTGAAAAATATGCATTCCTTGATTTTCATCAGCATCAGAAATTTTTAAAACATTCTGCATGGTTCGTAAGAATTGCATGTTTGAAAAAGAAGATTAAATATGTGTTTGAAGAACTAAATAAATTTTTTAATCATTCCGTGACAACTTTTTACAGTTTTTTTGGTATCTTAATGTTAGAAAAATATATATAGTTCTGTAACTCAGAGAAGTCCGTATTTTTCATGTACATATTTAACGTTAGAAAAATACAAACATAAAAGTATAAAAAATATAAGTATGTATGACCGCATTCCTGTCACTTCTTTCTGGTTCCATGCCAAAAACTGCCTCGTCGCTGCCTTTATTCATACTTACAAATGTATTTGATCAATTTAACGGAGTTACAGTATTCCACGTTTATGTGCACTTAGTATATTTTTGATAGCAAAGATGAATATAAATAACTCATCGGTTATCTACTTCGATATCACCGTTTTGCGTTTGTATGGTTGCTAATTTATCGCCTCTTCTACTGATCTTCTGTATGAAGGATATCCCTCGTTTCCTATAACTTAGACACTAATTCTCGAGGATATCGCTTATAGCATAATAAAAATGAAAATAAATCGAAATCTATGAAAAATTAATTTAGCAATGCAGTCGGAAACACTGAAAAATGAAATCGTAAAATATTTTGTATAGTGTGTGTTGCTTTTACGTCCAACAGATAGCACTTACAGAAAAAGCGTTCGTGCCTGTGACGCATTAACCAACGCAATGTCATAGAAAATAATTAAATGAAAATAAATCGAAATTTATGAAAAATTTCTTTAACGATGCAATCGGAAAAATTTTAATGGAGTCGTAAAATATTTAGCATAGCGTGTGTTGTTTTTACAATCCACAGATGGCGCTGTTTGTCCAGAAAAGTGTTTTTACCATAAAGTTGAAATAGTGAGAGGGACTGCAACCCTATTTTGGTGTAGAACAAGATAAAATCACGTGACTTCGGGACAGAATTTGTATTCACTGTAACCGCATTCCCCATTATATTTCAATGGCAGATTATTTCTCGCTTTTAACTGTTAAATTTTAAAGCTTATTTAATCCCTTATTTAACTGTGTAATGTGATGACGCTTTATAAGCCAGATAACAGCTACGAGACATGAGAATTTTCTTTTGTCTTGTGGTCATGTTACGCGGCTACGAACTCAAAGGTTGCGAGTTCGATCCTCGCCTATCGCCCAATAGCAACATCCTGTATCATTTCACAGCTATGTACAATAAACATATTCTATTTATATCCATTTTATGTCAATTTAAAATTTCGTAACTTGGATCCCTCGGTGATTTTGATGTTATAACTGAATAATATTTCATAGTTTGGTTTAGTTATTGTATTTAAATTAGCTAACTTGTTATTAAGCTTCATTTAAACTGATAGAACTGTATTTTATTTTGCTACTCGCTTTATTTTAATCTCGAATGTGTTGCACGCGCTTGGCTACAAGCTTGGCATAATTTTTTCTCGCCAACACAAGTATATATATATAAATATTATTGACCGATTAATAATTGTGTATTTATTTTAATGCAACTAAATTTCCTTATTATTTCCAAAATAGTGTTTCTTTTTTACCATAAATATTCGAATCGTATTATACTGCGAAAAATATTAAATCATCATTGTGAATAAAATAGTGAAACTAAAACGTGTGTTTTATTGAAAATGTTATAGAGTAAGATTTCATAAATGTACTTGTAATAATTCCATTTTTTTATAAATTTTAATTAAGATCTAAAAAGAATCTAGTGTATATTCTAAAGATAAGAAATTATTAAAGAAAGAAATTCTATCTTTACAGATAAAATTTTTGTCTGAATGTTAACATTTATTAATAATTTGCAGTATGCCCATACCCTAAAATCACCGTTTTGTAAAAATTTCGAATTTCTTTGTTATTTTGTATTAAAGTCAACGCATTTAGGATTCCAAAAATGATTTAATTTTGTTTCTGCGGTAGTTAGAAGCAAAGTTACCTGCAAAACTATAAACCAGAAGTGAAATATTTAAAATTGATATTAACAAGGGGAAGACACGAGGTTTAAAATTGAGTTCGGGATGAGAAGAGAAATTCCATAAAGTATTTCATGCGTGATATATTCTAAATATCACTGTATCATGTCAGTTTCCAAATATTCTGTTTTTATTTATAATTTTTTTTATGAATGATGAAAGTTGCAGAGGAAGGCTTTCCTTTTCCTTTTGATGAACATTTGTCTTTATTTAGCTATATTTTCACACTTTAAAAGTTAATTGATTTTAATGTCACTTGAAAATGTGTATTTTATGTCATAATTGATATTACACACAAAAAACACTGTTTAATGATTTCTTTATTATTCTTTTTTATAAAGTATTCTCTTAGAAGTGTTATTTTTTCCTCCAGAGCTTATCTTTCCTCTCTCTTTCTTTCTTTCTCTTTCTTTGTCGTTTCCAGCATTATTTATTAGCCCATTCTGGGCCTTGTTTTTTGCCCTGAAATAATTTTATTCATTTTAATAATAATTTTAGTAAATAATTTTATTCATTTATCACATGTACACACAAACACACACACACACACACAAAAAAAAAAAAAAAAAAAAAAAAAAAAAAAAAAACGCTTTTGAATAGTTTATCTCTGATAACAAGGATTCAGAAAACTTTGTTGAAAAACAGCAGGAGATAATACCACTCAATTTATCTCAATTTATTATTTTAAATAATATATGTGATCATGTTCGAAATTTCTTTTGTACTTTCAGTTCGAAATAAGTATGAAATTATCAATAAATTGCCTGAATTTGTGGAAATAAAATAAAGATGCAAAATAGCAGCTATTTAATACAGTAAGTTGCATTTTCATGTTCCATTTGATTTCGGTATTTATATCATGAGATGCCAGCATGGATGAACCTATCTTATTAATTCTCTAAATTAGGTATTTTGTAACTGGTTTAAGCTATACTATCAAACTCTTGGCATAATCTAAGTTCTACATTATTTCAAATGAGGGCTCTAAACTAGCAAAATATGCATCGAGTCTTTCTAAAATCATTGTTTAAAATGAAACCAGAAATCATATTCGAAATTCAGCTTTTATTGGGAGAAACCCTGTATGTACAACTCCGTTTCTCTAAAATCAGCAAAGAGTTATCAAAGTGTTTACTCAAAATCTTTTAATATCAAGTAATGGAAGACTAAGCTATACTGCTTTTCAACAGCTCTTTTAAAAATTGAAAAGGAGTGGTGTATTCACCAATTATCACTTATTGCTAAGAAAGTAAATAAGTTATTAAAAATGGAAGCAAATCGAAACGGAAGCATATATTCAGAGATATCTATGAAAATATTTGTATTTATTGCTATTCGATCATTGATTTTTTTCCTCACATTTAAGGTTACTTATATCATAAAAATGAAAAATTTTCAAGTGAATTAATATTCAAACATTACCTCCTCTTCTCCTTCTAGCTTGAATTTGTTCGATTTCACATTTTTCAGATTTGCACGGAAGTCTATCTCGCTTGTTTTAGCAATCATTTTCAGTTTTTCAAACCTGTAAACACAATATAATTAATTAACGCAGTAATATAAATCTGTAGCATTAACAGCATTTAACATCTACTCTTATATAAAAAATGAAGAAACATTGCTTTTCATTTTAACTCATTCTGCTCTAAAATAGTAATAAGTAAGCGAAGCGTTTCAATCATTGGATAGTTGAATAAAACTGAAATTTACTTTTGAGATGCATTTAATTGCTATTTATCATCAAATAAATACATACAAGTTAAATTTGAACTCATGGACAAATCTTTAAGTGGTGGACTAACACTCTTTAAGTAGAAATATATACGCCAAATAACGCATTGAGGCATTAACGCAAGAAATCGGCATAAAAGGAAATGTCTGGTGTTACTTTATGGCATCGCTGTTAAGTGCTTTTTTCAAAGCAGTACTTATTATAGCTACTCAAAATTTTGTCTGCCAGCTACAGCTGGATTTATGCTCTGGGTTTGCAAGTTTTGGGAGCCCTTTTCTCCTTTTTAAACACTCAAAAACAATAGTTTCTGCTTGATTTCAATTTAGCATGTATATAAGCAGTATTTATGATACAGATATTTCGATAGACTGAAAAATTAAAGCATTTAATTGCATGTCACTATCGAAAGGGTTCGTTGCAGTATCTCATGTATGAACAAAATCTAACAATTTTTAAGTACATTTTGAAATCTTAAATACGAAACTGTTGACTAGTGAGTCAATCGATCAAGAGAGGGGGGAGGAACCCTCACTGAACCTCTCACTACTTTCTGCAAGCGAATATGAGAACATGATTTAAAAAAAAAAAAAAAAGTCAGTTGAATAATGTTCTGAAACTTAATGCTTAGTTTTAATTTGAATGTGCTGAGTACATGGACTTTATAAATCAACTGAAAATACAAAATCAGTTTTCTATAAAAAATATATATATATATCGCAAAAAAGAATGAAAGCATCGGGGTGTCTCTAAGCAATTACCTATTTTTAAATCCGATCCAGCTGCTAACAGTATTACAAGCATGGTTGCATCGATGGAGTGCTTTGCTTTACTTTTCAATAATGCTGTCATTGTGCTTGTCAGGGTCATCTTACCTATTGAATTTGTCCCATTGAGGGGGTACCTCGGATTTAGAGAGAAGAAGCTTTCGGTACGATGGTTTTTTGTTTCACTGACGAGAAAATATGGAAGTAGGGGTGAGTCATGCACGCTCCCTCCTCAATGATGTGGGGTTGTATCTCTTTGTGAGGGGTGAATGTATGAGATGCGCCATAGTGGGTCTATTATGCATTCACCCGGGGCCACTGCGATGATGATTCATTCAAAAACTAGACTTTTTTTTCTTTGTCTTTCCCTGTTCATTCGAGGCCGTCGGGATGAAAGTATATCCTATACAATAAAACGATTTTTTTACTCTCGGAGGCCCCGATTCATTACAGTGTTGGTTTTTATTTTCGTGTCTACTCGATCATTCAATTAATTTCCTTTGAGATAATCCAAGGGCGCCTAAAAATGTCTAAATAAATTTCATTTTGATTTGAAAATTGAATTATTATTTTAAAAGTGTTAAAAGTAAAAATATTTATAAATTTATTCTATTATATTCTGATGGCTTCTTTATAGATAGCCATCAATTTTGTAATGTTATACAAATATGTCTATCTTCAAAAATATTCATTAAGCCTATGTATGAATATTTCTTAATCTTAAATGTAACTGTCAAAATTAATCGTGTATATGCGGAAAAGTAACAGAAACTAACTGACATATTATTTTAAAAAGACATCGATTTAAAAAATTGTAAGGCATTTATCAAGGAGTAAGTTATTTATTTCCGCTTCTCGATTGTTTTATAAAGTGATATTTTCGGTTAATCGTAGGTGGTCACATTATTCAGGGGCCTGGTGTTTGTGCCTCAACACCATATATTCCCATGCAAAAAAAGGCTTGTTGTAATGTATTCTTCCATGTTTTAAAGTTTTGCCCATGAATTATATTCATCCTGTGAGAGACCAAACAGCATCTGAATTAACTACGTCTGAAAGACATATTATCTAATATCTAATTCATGTTTAAAGAATTTGTTTCATTCTTTCATCGCATTCATTAACGTATTCATTAAATTCAAAACTCATTAACGCATGCATGGATGGCAGGTTAGTAGTAGTAGATGGAAATAACCATATATCTCAGATGGGCATTTTCAAGATTATCAAAGAAGGCGTTCCATACCTTTGCAAGCTTTTTGAAAGTAAGTGGAAACTCAGTTCTCATAGAAAGTGTGCTTGTGGTGCAGTATTATTTTAAACTACGCTGGTAAGGGGGATCCACATTTGAAGGCTTGGTACGTATAAATAAACACTCTGCCCTTTTTTTTCCGCGTAAAATAATTTTAATATTTAGTAGTGTGTGTGTGTGTGTGTGTGTGTGTGTGCCATTTTTTGTTTTAAGTTACGCCACTGTATTTCTTGTGTAATATAAATTGCTCTTGTGCTTGTAGGTAAAAAGTAGTTTCTTGAATATCAACAAACCTTTTACTCTCATTTCATGTATTGTGGTATTTTTGCTTTCTCGTATACGAAGTAGTGTTATCGTCAGAAATCCGCCCTCGATATTCTGATAAATCTCCACGATAGCATGAAAACTTAACCAGCTAGACAGATGAAATTTGGTATGGGGACTTGACTATAAATTTTAATCAAGGTTTGGACGAAATACTTTGACGAAAAGTCTGTCTGTCTCTCCATTCGTATCCTTGTGAACGCAGTGACTCAAAGGCAGTGAGCTAGATTAGTCCTTATTGGCGCCATAAGCATTGCACTGTATTGTCTCGGGCACTCCCCATTTTTCCTTTCCCAACTTCTAAAATTATATATTTTTAATTTATTTTAATTTTAGTCCACATAAGCAATTTTAAGTAGCAAAATTTGACAAACTGAAAAAACAAAACATTTAATTTCGGCTCATTTTTAAAAGAGTTGGTTTGAATTTTTAGCATTTAAAAAAATCAAAATGGAAATTTGAAAGTAATTTTCATCGAAACAGTAAATAAAAAACGTTTTAACACAATTCAAATATTATTTAATAACAAAAGTGGTCACTCTTTTAAATTATAAAGCTGCACATTTTTTGTAGAATTATAAAACAAAACTTGGAAAATATTGTAAGTTAAAATTACCATAAGAATAATGCTGTGAAATTTAAACGAAGCTTGATTTTGTTGGAACGAGTTCAAATAGCGATATTTTTAAATTAAATGAAAACACAAACTAAATTTACTCTAAAAAGCACCACAAAAAATCTCGAGTTTCTATGTTGTTGTCTACTTTACCTAGTTATTAATACTCTTTGAACTAACTAGATGGATTAAATTTAATGTAATCTCTATTATCAAAATTATAGATCCATATCAAATCTTAAGGTTAATAGATTAATCGTCTGCCAGTTTGTATATCTGAAGATATGTGAACGCTTTAACCGCCAAAGATAACGATTTTAAAAAATGAAATTTGGCATGGTATTTTATTACCAAAGTTTTAAATCTGTCTCAAATTTTGTACTTGATCGGCGTAAAAGAAGATGACTAAAATGCACACTTTATTTTCTTCACTGTATGAAGCGTAAAGTACTCCATATTTTATAAGAGAAAAATTGAGTAGAGAGCACTCCGATTGATTTTTAAAACCTGCAGATGCCAGTGATTTATTTCAGATTTCGAGGAACAAAATACTTAAAAACATCTTTTCATTATTTTTTCAGCCCTTAAAGAAAAAAAAATTACCTTGGTCCTAATCTTTAAAAACGCCTAATCTTTTCTAGATTGCAAAAAAATCTTCTACAATAGAAATGTTTTTTACTAAGCTGCAATAAACTAGCACAAACGTGTTCCTAGGGAAAAAAAAGCTTCCTCAAGAATTTCTCTTTCGACATAAAATGATAATAATAATAATAATAATTTATTTGAAAGAAATGAATTCTGTCTATGCTTTATTTGCCTTGAAAGTTTTATGATGCAGTAAACAGAAACTTAAATAAAATTCTATCCATTCCAAGATTTTATTTTATCAAAATTCAAATACTGATCTTAAACAAACTGTGCTTCTTTTTTAGATAAACTAAATCGTTCCTTTATCAATTGTTTAGTGGATAAAGGCATAATTGCGGAATTTGAAACGGATGAAGAACGTTACGGGTATCTTTCCTTGCTTTGCTCTTAACTGGCTTATTCACAAACTGGTAGACCGATGTGTGCTTTAGCAGACAATTACTCACTGCAGTCAAGCTGGCTGCTGGAAATTTCCTGCTAACGAAACATAAATGCAGGCTAGTTCTCCATAAAATGCTACTGAATGTACAGTTCTTAGTTTCTCATAAACACTGCACAGTATTAGGGGAAATTCAGCTATAGTTATGTTAGTTTAGAAAGAGAACGGGAAAAGAAATTTAAGATTCACAATTTAATCTCTCCCGACATATATTCAATCGATAATTCATATCATCAGTTCTTGACTACACACAAATTAATCAGCCAGAACAACAACTAAACAGTCGAATTATCTTTTTAGTGATGTAGTTTAATTTAGGCTTGTGCCCAAGTAAATAAATCTTCCCCTATTTTAGTGCTGAAAAATGACAACTTAATGAAAGCGTATTTTCTCTCGTCTTTAAAATTATATCAATCAGAAAACCACGCCATTATCATCTGCCCCCCCCCCCCCTGCTTTTAAGAAAATTTACACACTCTTTTCAAATAATTTCTTCTACAGTGAAAAATTAAATATACTTAACAATACTCACTTTCCTTCGTATTTTGAAACTTTCTTCAAATTAGGCTTCACGCTAAAAAGAAGGGGGAAAAAAGGAGAAAGATTATGACATTCATATATTTATTATTTCAATAAAAAAAACATTGTATTATATGATTTTTATTTATACATAGGGGCGAACTGGCTAAGTTGTCAGCTTGCCAGATTGCCCTTACATTTATGGCAATATGTGTCTTAAACTTAATGATGTGTATGTTAGCTGAAAGGTTCTCCAAATCGAACTATTTGTTAATTTTATGCTTTGTATTAACAAAATATTAACTATGTCTTTGTCAAGAAACATTCAGTTAAAACTATTTTTATTCCTCCGTATTAGTAAACAAAATTTTAAGACTTTATTGACTGACAAAAACTACATTTATCATATATGACATATAGCACTTGATAGAATATCAACGTATACGCAAATAAATGTGTGTATTTTTAAAAATATATGTTATATTCATATGTGGAAAATGCTGATATACAAAATAATAACAATTTAATATTGCAGAAATTATACTTCCTTCCTTCAGTGCATGCATTTTGAAAATTCTCTCTGTTATAAAAATTGAATGATAACGTTGTAGGTGTGAGTGGGTCTCTGTTATCTCTTGGTAACCAGTCCTCTACACTTTATAATTCATGAAACAACAATGGAAAATATTATACTTGATATAAGTTATGCAATTTTGCATTATACTTGCTGAGCTGAAGCTTTCGCTTTTGAAGATCCGTTGTAAACTTAGCCTAGGCACTTATTTATTTGAGATAGTTTCATTTCATTTTATTATTTTGATGAAGTGTCTTCTCCGATTTATTTCAAACTATTAAAAATATAAAATGCTGCAGACATTG
Source organism: Argiope bruennichi (assembly GCF_947563725.1). Lineage (NCBI taxonomy): Eukaryota > Metazoa > Arthropoda > Arachnida > Araneae > Araneidae > Argiope > Argiope bruennichi. The sequence continues at coordinate 125,475,325 of NC_079163.1, forward strand.
ATTATTTATATATTATCTATTTATTAACTCAAAAATTTAGTATTTCATTCAAACAATAATCACAAGTCAAAATTTCTTTTGTTTCCTCCATTCTAATTAAAAGACAAAGAAACAAAATATTATCTCATAGAAGAACTTGTTTCTTAAAACGTTTGTTCTTTATTTGTCCTAATATATATTTGGATCTGGTTTCATTTTCTATTGTTTCCTCTTCATTACGATGAATATTGATTCATCCATTATGCAGCTGTAGGCTTCTTCTTCAGCTGAGTATGGTTTTGTTCTTATTAATAGCCGGATCACACAATGAGCCCTTTACATCCCTTTTCTGATTTATTGATTCTTAAAAGTACCTTTAGATATTAAACCAATTGACATAATTTAATTTTTATTACATTAATTATATCATTTCCATAGATTTCTTTAAGCAGAAATTTTTAGAAAAGTGGAGAGAGATGAAACACAACCAATTAAAAATAACAATTGGCCAGGCACATATATCTTTGTTACTGTTATTTTCACTTTTGCAATAATGTTTGTATTTCAGAAATTATCAAACTGAAAATTCAGCGATTTCAAATTATGCATTGGAAAATATGCAGAGTTTCCTCTTCAATCATGGCTCAAAAGATAGAGTTAGGTATCTAATAGTAAATGAAAAAATGTTTTTAATGAAGTAAAGATTTTTTTTTTTTTGTGTGTGTGTGTATCGTTCGATCGAAAAAACTTTTGAAAATATTATAAAGTCTAAATTATTATGTAGGTTGTCATTTATAGTAAAATAACCCTAGTACACTAGCATTTTAAACAAGAGAGAGACAGCCCAGAAATGACCGCCTTATGAAGCTTTAAATTTCAGTCAGAGGCCTCAATGAAGCGGCAACAGCTGGATGACGGATTTTCCTCAAGACGGCCATTGAAATGGTTTAACGTAGTGTAAAATAATTAACTGCGAAGTTTCATAATTTGGACAGTTTTGGTCACAAAAGTGTGAAACTTTTATTCGTTTAAAACGTTAACATGTAAAAATTATTTTATTAAATATGAAATTAATCAAAAATGCAATCATTATGAAATTCAATTAAAAATAAATTTTCTTCCGAACCAAACTAATAAAAGATGCATCGTATTTAGAGAGCGCTAATGCTGCTACCTCTAAAACACAGATGAACTTAATCAAATTAGAAATAAATATTGTTTAATGCAAAAATAATCAAAAAGAAAGAAATGATGAATCCGGCCTGAAGACTTTCTCAAGGTTGACCCTCAGGCAGGGATTTTCGGGTCACGAGCAGTCAATATTTTTGGACGAAAGGCAGACCCCTCACAGAAAAAATCTCTAGTTTGAATCCCTGCCTGAGGGTGACCCTTGAATAAGTCTTCAGGCCGAATTCATCATTTCTTTCTTTTTGATTCTTTTTACATTAAACTTAATAATTATTTCTAATTTTATTAAATATGATTAATAAGATCGGAGTAAAAAATTTAGATTTCGTAGTTTTTTCGGAGAATATTTATTAGCTCAAATAGCGTATAAAATATACTATACTTTATTTCATTTAGAGCATTTTCCGATTGGAAGTATATGCCTAACCCTAACGACTTAGAAATTGGCCATTCAGACACGATTGGAATGGATATGATATATATTAACATTGCAATAAAAACAAAAAATAATTCGGAAACAATAAAAGAAAGGAAGGATAGTAAAATATTAATTAAAATATTTACAGATTAGAATAACTAATTGCTCTTGGGTGATAAGTTTGACAGAAAAGAAATTTCAATTTCGCTGTAAATAGATACTGTTTCTAGTTTCATAGCGGGTTTATGTATTCTTGTTGTTTCAAACTGTCATCTGTTACCGAAAGAAATGCGCATATCAATACAATATTGTGTGTGTGTGTGTGTGTGTGTGTGTGTGTGTGTGTGTGTGTGTGTGTGTGTGTGTGTGTGTGTGTGTGTGTGTGTGTGTGTGTGTGTGTGTGTGTGTGTGTTCATTAATTTCTTTCACTAAACAATTTTTTAAAAAATTGAAAATTACTTACAATTTACCTCTTAGATCATTCACTTGAATGGTCAGCTCATTTATCTAATAGGATTTAAAAAAATATTTAGATGAGTGAAGCTTAATACGAACAGAAATAAATAAATAAATAAATTTTTTTATTATAACTTACCAAAAATTCTTTTTGGCTAACTTCGTATTCTAAATCATATTTCGCATCTTCTAATTGAGCAATTCGTTTATAATACTCCTTACAAATAGCTTGCAAAGTCGCTGTTAGTATGAGAAGAAGCAAATAATTATTTTGATTGTTAAAAATTTTATTAATTCATAATTAACAACATACAGATTTTCAAGTATTCTTACATTATTTAATTTAATATATACATTTTTAGCCTGTATATTAAGTATATATTAATATATATGCTGCTGTGACTTAAAGAATGTACTAATTGAAATTATGTGGTATAAACTTATCCAGAAAGGTGTTGAGTCTGCAGTCTGGCTAATTCAAGCGTTTTATAATTTAAAAAAAAAATTCTAGACTCTTACATTTTTTACTTACACACTCTGCAATAGCATAAGACAGTGACGTCTGTAACGCAGAACGGAGATTTAAAATATCGCCACCCCTTTTTTTTCGCGTCATAATGTGATGCGCATACTCTAACTTCTGTTTTGACATCAAGTAATTCAGAAAAAATTTTTAGAGTTTAATGTTACTGATTTATGAATATGTGAATAAAACTGAGCATGAATAAAAAATAATTATGATATCGTAAACTCCACGCTTTATTTACATTATTTTGCGTTGGATTATAACAAAGGTCAATGAGTTGAAATCTATAAATTTTATTATTTTTGAGATTACATTTTTTCTGTTAGTGGATTATAAGTTTTTTTATTGATTAGTTTTAGTTTGAGCGTTCATAAATTTTTTTGCTTTACAGAATTCCGGGCTTTTATTGTTTACTTTTAATGTTGCTATATATTTATATCTAAAGTGCGCTACAAATTATACATATATTTCTTAAGCATTCTGCCACTGTACTTGAGATTTTCTACTACAATTTTTGTTAGTTTATCTGTGGTAAACAGATATGAGATACTATTAACGGGTTAACAAACCGTTTAGACGAGCACATATTCTAGTGTTAAAATATTACCTAAAATTCGTAATTATTTTGTTCAGTTCGAAGTCACGACTAAAAATGTTAAAATATCGATTGTGTTTCTGAATTGCTTTCATTAGTTAAATGCATCATAACTTTTGTTTTCAAAGTTCTCAATTAAAATGTTTTTAAGACTATATATTCGAGGACTTGACTGTTTAACAAAGTAATGATTCAAAAAAGAAATTTAAAAAAAAACTACTTTTTAAAAAGGATTTTGAACATATAAGATGTGAATTTTGTTGCTTTTTTTAGGTCTTATTATTTTTATTTATTATTTAAAAAAGTAATTAAAAATTTACGTGAAATTAGTATTGCTTATTTATAAAAGTTAAGTACTGCTCATTTATTAATTATATATTATTTAATAAAAACATTAAAATATATCTTTATTGTCACATTTAGATTTAAAATTGACGGTGGCTCTTGCACTAATTTTTAGACCCGGCTTTTCTTAATTCAAATTTTTGGATTAAGCGAAATTTTCTGTCAACTTCGAAGGTGATAGAATGTAAAATATTTACCTCATAACATTTTAATTTGTGTTTTATTTATTTGTAAAATAGTTTTAATTCTAATGTAGCATATTATTCTGATTAATTACATAAATTTAATTACAAACATTTTTTTCTAAAATGAGCTTTATTTTATTTTATTATAATTTTATTTATTACTTGAAACCTATGACATGTTTTTTTGTTTTTTTTTCATTTTCAATTTTTTTTTTTTTTTTTTTTGGTAATTTGCAGACTAATTGTTTATGAAGTTCCTGGCCACATTTTTAATTATGGTCTGATACAAATTTGGATAGTTAAATTTGGTTTTGAATGTTGGAAAGAGCATGAGTTATATGAGCTCTCTGATTCTGAGCAAAAAGAGCGAATTCGTTCTTGGAATACTCAGAATATCAGTTTTCTTAAAATCGAACGTCGTACTGGAAGGCATAAATCTATTTCTATAAATAGAAAATATGTTAAGCGCCGGAGGAGAAACAGGAATCGCAAATCAAAATTAGCAAGAAGAACAAAGCGATCAGTTTTTATGCTTCAATGAATGAAAAGATATGGAAAAAATATGAAAGCAGCTGACAAAAAAGTGGTTGGGACTTGGGGAATTTTAGTATTACCGACATGATTTTCAGAAAGAACCAAAGTACTTTTCTGAATACAGCTGGATTATTAAATGGGGACAATTGTGGGGACGCCGAGCGTTTTCGTTTTTTCTTTCAGCGATATTTCCAAAGTAATTTAAATTTGTGCCTTATTTATAAAGATTATGTACTCGAACTTATTCAAATTAAAATCAAGTATTTGGAATTAGAACTGGAATTTAAATTTTGCAGTATTATTCTAAAAACATACCCAATGAATATGTTTTAATATTAAGTTTTGTATTATATTATTTTATGAGTTTAAAATATAATATAAGACTTTGTAGTTTAAAAAATATCTGATTCATAGTTAAATAATATTAAAATTGTGTTAAAAAATGTCGTCTTTTTTTTTTTTTTTTTTTTTTACTATTTTGTATAAAATTAATGTTAATTTTGATTTTGTTTTTTTTATACTCGATGTACTAAAACTTACTGTTACGGCCTTGTTGGCGCCTTTTGTAAGGAATGTAGCAAACCTATGCTGACTTGGCTTCAGCGATAAAATTATTGTAACCCTGCTGACATGGGGTCAGTTTGAAAAACAGTTTCGTACTGAGGAGTTCGTTGCGGGGTCGTTGCACCTCGATGAAATAAAAAGTTGGCTTTCGAATTGTCGTTTGATTTTTAAAGAATACAGTCCACTTATTAAAAAATTGAATGAACCAGCTTAACTTATGGTAAATTCGTACCATAAAATTTGGTCCGCTCGCGGAGTTTGAATTTTAATTAAATTTCGATTTGAATAGTAAATAATAATGGAGAAAGACATTACTTCGTTAAATAGGACTCGTGGTGGAATCAAGGCGCAAATAACTAGACTATTAACGTCAATAAAGGATCAGCAGTTTGAGGATGTTGAAATAGAAGAAATTGAAGTCAAGTTGGATAAAGTGCGTAAATTAAATCAACAGTTTGAACTTTTAAGACAAGACTACTACAAAGTTGTGAAAAGAGATGAAGATTTAGTGGAAATTGAAAATAGCTTCGAGGATATCGACTCGGATCTCCTAAAATTGGAGGTAAGCTTGAAAAAACTTTTTAATAATTGCATGCATGAAAATGGGAATGCAAAAATTAATAAATCTAATGATGTTAATATCAAGCTGCCAGAAATCCCATTACCAAAATTTTCGGGTAATTTTGAGGAATGGAACATTTTTAAAGCTCAATTTGATTCGTTAATTTCTTCTAACAAACAACTTTCAGAGTCGCAAAAGCTTTATTATTTACAATCATGCTTAGTTGGAAGTGCGGCTCGGATGATATCGAATGACGATACATTTCATTCCTTATTGAAAGCTTTGGAAGATAGATTTGATAATAAAAGACTTATTTTTAATACTCACATTAATGAAATATTTTCGATTGAAAAGTTGCACAATGAAAGTGCCAAAGATTTAAGATCATTAGTTGATCAATTACATAAACATTTAAGAGCTTTAAAATTATTGGATTTAGATTTGGATAAACTAAGTGAAGCTATGTTGATTAATATTATTATGCAGAAATTGGATAAAGAATCGCGTAAACAATTTGAAATGACTTTGACGTCAAATGAGCTAACTGATTGGAATACCTTTATAAAATTTATTGAAAAAAGATGTCAAATTTTAGAAAATTTACAAAGTAATATCGTTCAACCACCAAAATCGAAATTTATTTCCCAAAGTTCTAAACCTCGTACTTTGGTAACAAAGGTAAATGACACTTCATCAAAGTGTCCTGTTTGTCGTCTACCAGCAAATCATCCTATCTATAAATGCAAAAGTTTTCTTGATTTAAATGCTGTGGAACGTTTTAATATGGTTAAAAAACTCTCTCTGTGTGTGTTGTGCTTAAAACCAGGGCACAAATTAGCTTTTTGTCGCCAATCTAAGTATTTGTGTAACATCTGCAATGGTAATCACAATTATCTCTTGCACAGACATCGCAAACCTTCGATCGGAGGAGAAAATGTTACTCATTCCGAAGCAATTCCTTCGGAGCAGAGGGCTGATTTATCCCCCACAGATGTGACCTTGGCCGATTCACAGCATACTTCCTCTGCCTGCTTAGTCGTAAAAAATAAAAGCGTTCTACTTCCAACTGCAATAGTACTTATTCAGAATATTTATGGCCACTTCTCGAGGGCTAGAGTAATACTTGACAGTGCTTCTCAGGCAAATTTTGTAACAAAGCAGTTTGCGGACAATGCGAATTTGCGAAAACAAAAAATAAATACATCGGTTTCTGGATTGGGAGGAATTTCTACTTCGATTGAATATGAGGCTGTTGCAAATATAGCCAATTGTAATGGATCTTTCTTTTTATCACAAACCTTTTTTGTAATAGATAAAATTACGGATATGGTTCCGGCAACAAATGTTAATTTAGAGAATTTAGAAATTCCACAGGTTATGCTTGGTGATCCGGAATTTACACGGAGTTCCAAAATCGATGCCCTTTTGGGTGCTGAAACCTTCTTTGAAATTGTTAAGGGTGAACAAATACGTTCATCTCTAAATTCATTAATATTTCAAAATACTGTATTTGGTTATGTCGCTGGTGGCTATGTAAATACAAATAATCAGGAGCCATGTACTAATTTATGTACTTTAGTTTCCCGAAATGAAAATATTGAAAAAGTAATCGAAAAATTCTGGTTAGTGGAAAATATTAGTGAAGAAAATACTATTCTTAGTAGTGAAGAAGAGTTTTGCGAGGCTCATTTTAAAGAAACCCACACCAGAAATAAGGATGGTCGATTCGTAGTTAAAATGCCGATGAAAGAAGGTTTGTTGGGTGATTCTAAAGCCTTAGCCAACGTTAGACTTAACCAAACAGTTAAGCGATTGCATAAGAATCCCATGATGCAAAATTTATATAAGGAATTTATTGCAGAATATGAAAATTTGGGTCATATGGAAAAAGTGAATAATGACATGTGTGAAGGATCTTATTATTTGCCGCATCATGGAGTTTATAAACCTGAAAACTCAACCACAAAATTAAGGGTTGTATTTAATGCCAGTGCCCCTAGTACATCGGGACAAAGTCTAAATGATTTGCTTCTTGCCGGTGCAGTGAAAGAAAATATTTTTGAAATAATGACTAGATTTAGGACTTATAAATACGCATTTACGGCAGATATTAAAAAGATGTACCGTCAAATATTAATTGATGAATCGCAAAGAAATCTCCTAAAAATATTATGGAAAGATGATATGAATGAGTTTCCAACTACTTATCGCCTTAACACTGTCACTTACGGCACAAAATCGGCTCCATTTTTGGCCATTCGTTGTTTGAAGCAACTCGCTTTGGATGAAGCGAAAAAATTTCCGTTAGCTTCGCAAGTTACACTAACAGACGTGTATATGGACGATTTCGTCTCGGGTGCTGCTACTTTAGAAGCAGCCCAGGAATTACAAAGGCAGTTGATACAAATGCTGCAAACTTGTGGCATGGAGCTTCATAAATGGACTTCAAATTCATCTGAACTCATAAACAATAGCACTGAGGAAACTAACCACCAATATTTTCTCGTTGATCGACATTCTTCAGTAAAGGCTTTGGGTCTGAATTGGCAACCAAAAGAAGATTATTTTCTCTTTAAGGTAGACTTAAAGATCAAGCCTTTCTACACTAAAAGAGACGTGTTATCTGTTATCGCTCGTTTATATGATCCATTAGGTCTCGTTGGTCCGGTTATCACAAAGGCCAAAATTTTTATGCAAAAATTATGGATCCAACAATTGAACTGGGAAGATACTCTCCCCCAGTCTATTCAGCCAGAATGGTCGAATTTTGTGACATCTTGGAAAGTAATTGAAAATCTCAAAGTTCCTAGATATATCTTGACAGAATCTTATGAAAGAACTGTTATAGTAGGTTATGCTGATGCTTCTGAAGCTGCTTTCGGAGCGGTAGTTTATATGAAATCTATTATGGAAGATGGCACAGCTGTCAATAAACTTATTGCCAGTAAATCAAGAGTTGCTCCCATTAAAGTAATTTCGATCCCTCGTTTGGAGTTGTCAGCGTGATCCTTCTGTCGCAGTTGATAGAAAGAATTCGTCCTTCTCTTCAGATGCTAATCAGTGAAACAATCTGTTACACCGATTCAACAATTGCACTTGCCTGGATAAAGACACCTCCATATAAACTAAAAACTTTTGTCGCTACTCGAGTATCAAAGATACAAACTCTCACAGAAAACTTCCAGTGGAAACATATTTCTTCCCAACTGAATCCTGCTGATGTAGTATCTAGAGGTTTGAACCCTCATGAACTCTTAACCAACGACTTATGGTGGCGTGGTCCTGACTATTTACCGGACTCTAAAAATAATTCTAGTGAACTTGATGAGTCTGCAATTTCAGATGAACAATATCTGACTGAACTTAAATCACAGTCAAACATTAGTTTATCTTCTGTAAATAATATTTCATTTCTTGAGGATTTTTTAGCCATAAGTAATGACTATGTAAAATTAATTCGTGTATTTAGTTTTATTTGCAGGTTTTTATTCAATATTAAGAATAAAACAAAAATTACCGGTCCAATCACAAATAGTGAATTGGAAAGAGCAAAAAGGAAATTAATGGAGATTATTCAGGTAAGTGAATTTTATAAAGAGATAAAGGCCCTAAAAAACGGAGTAACTTTGAAGAAGGGTCCTGTAAGTCATTTAAATGCTTTTTTAGATGCAGATAATTTGTTAAGAGTAGGTGGTAGATTGGTTCATGCAGATGTTAGTTATAATCATAAACATCAGATAATACTGCCTAAAAAGCACAAAATTACCACTCTAATTTTCCAGTATTATCACTTAAGGAACTTTCACGCAGGACCTCAATCATTATTACATTTTGTTCGGCAAGAATTTTGGCCCATTGGAGGCAAAAATATCGCAAGAAAGGTTGTGCGCAACTGTATAACTTGTTTTAGGTGCAAACCTACTCCTTTAGACCAATTAATGGGGAATTTACCTCCAGAGCGAGTAAATCCCAACCCTGTATTTTCTAACACAGGTGTAGACTTTTGCGGTCCATTTTTCATAAGGTACAAAAATCAAAGAAAGGGTAATCTACATAAGGTGTATGTAGCTATTTTCGTTTGCCTAGTTACTAAGGCTATACATCTTGAAATAGTTTTTGACTTGACATCACAAGCATTTATTGCTTGCTTGAAAAGATTCTTCTCACGTCGAGGGAAATGCTCAACTTTATTTAGTGATAATAGTAAAACCTTTATAGGAGCCAACAAAGAATTGAAAAAACTCGCTTCACTTGTTAATTTTCCTGATGAAAATTTATCAAGGTTTTTGGCAATGGAAAATATCTCCTGGAAATTTCTTCCCCCTCGGGCCCCTAATTTCGGAGGACTCTGGGAGTCTGGAGTTAAGTCCTTCAAGCATCATCTGAAAAGAACTGTTGCTGATGCAAAATTATTTTATGAGGAATTTTTAACTGTTATTACTCAAATAGAAGGCATCCTAAACTCAAGACCTATCTCACCTTTATCTTCCGATGCTTCGGATTTAGAACCATTAACTCCAGGCCATTTTTTAATAGGCAGGCCCATAAATTCTATCCCAGAGCCTTCAGTAATAAATGAACTAGACAGTAAATTAACCCGTTGGCAAAGACTAACAAAAATAGTAGAACAAATCTGGAAACGCTTGTCGATTGACTATCTAAATCATTTGCAAGACCGAAAAAAATGGCGATTTTCAAAAAATAATATTAAGAAAAATGATATGGTTATACTAAAGGAGGATAACCTTCCACCTTTTAAATGGTGTCTTGGAAGAATAAGTCAAGTTATTCCCGGACAGGACGGCAGTTCGTGTTGTAATTGTCAAAACTAAAAATGGTCATTTTAAAAGACCAATATCTAAAATTTGCCTCCTACCCATTCAGACTTGATTTTCTAATCTGTACATAAAAAAAAAACTGTATATTATTCTGTACATATTCAAATGTTTATTTTCTATTTTTACATATTTAATTGTACATTTATGCTTTATACTTATTTATATTTCTATGTCTTTTTTATATATGTTTTCATGTTTGAACTCGAAAAAAAAAATTTTGTTGTATATTGTGGATTATAACTTTGAATCTTGTATTGTAACTTGTGTTGCATAAACACGCAACGCGGGGCGGAATGTTACGGCCTTGTTGGCGCCTTTTGTAAGGAATGTAGCAAACCTATGCTGACTTGGCTTCAGCGATAAAATTATTGTAACCCTGCTGACATGGGGTCAGTTTGAAAAACAGTTTCGTACTGAGGAGTTCGTTGCGGGGTCGTTGCACCTCGATGAAATAAAAAGTTGGCTTTCGAATTGTCGTTTGATTTTTAAAGAATACAGTCCACTTATTAAAAAATTGAATGAACCAGCTTAACTTATGGTAAATTCGTATCACTTACTATCTTGAAAGTGATTCGCAATGAAATGTATTGCTATTGCAGTGTGCCAAAATTTGCTATTTAAAACTGCCGCAATATTAAATGAATAAAAAAATATCTGGTTTTGATAGTTAGAGAGGGAATAAGGATACTCGATACTTGCACCACCTAAAGACCTGTAGAAGGCTTAATTCGGTCCTGTTTCTGAATATTCTTGTGGAGGCGGGTCGTTAAAGTTTTGGGAAAAAATTAGCTCTGTTAAACTACAAGTATAAAGTTTACTCAGAAATAAACAAAAACATTCTGGTAAATTAATTAAAACTCCATTTGAAGGTTTTGAGCGAAATTGATGTAATTTTTTTTTAAATTTTGTGCAGGTGTCCGCATCATCCAAAATTGGTTCCGTAGAGAAAATATAAATACTTTTGAGTGACCTACAATGAGTTCGAATTTAAAAAAAAATATTTCGGAATAGTTGGTGTATGAACATATTTCATTCAATCAGATGAATAATTGTAAAATATACTGTCATTTTAACTTTATATTTTATATTATGTAAATAAATAAAATTAGTTTCCTTACGTAAAACTTTTCTTATACTATAAATTAAGATGCTTATTTTTGTATCAATTTAATAAAAATGTTTTTAAATATTTAATAAAATACAAAGTGTATATAAATATTTTGTTATATGAATTTAAATATTAGGTAGAGTATTTTTGTAAAATAAATATATGGAGAAAAAAAAGTACTTTTTATAATGTAGCCTCAAAAATTATATTGTATTAGATGGTGGAACTATCTTGCAAAATCCAATTGTGAAAAGGCACCGATTTACAAAATTCTTAAGCTTTAATCAAAGAAGAACTGATTTTTTTTCTCTTAATTATTTTAATATTACGTAGATATTTTTGTTGGATCATAAGCTGTCACATTTCTAGGAACGATTTTGATAGGACGCTGAATTACTCAAGCCTAGGATACAAAAATTTGTTTATGCAGTCCCGAAAATCACCCTAAACGTTTGGGAATTCATCTCTGATCGTTCGCATGTTCCTCGCCGTAATTCAATCATAATAGATAACTCCCCTATCACTCTCCCTATTCCCATGTGATATCATTTTGTTCCTGAAATGTAAAGGGTTATGCGCATTCGTTCACAATAGCGTGCAACGATGAGAACGCTGTACAAGAGCGTTCGACAGAGGGGCGCGACCCGCTCTAATTGAGATCTGTGTATACTAGGGTTGTGCCTATTTTCGATGCCGGTTTTCGAAAAATATCGATCTATCGAAATCATGATTATGAATAATAGTTCACGGTAAATCGCGATACAATAAATCGATATTTACAGTTAATTCGCGTTTTCGATTTCAGTTTGGTTATCGGTTAGTGTTTATTTTTGTTGCTGTTCATTCTTTTTCCCCTTCATACAGAATTTTTTGTTAATATTTCTATAAATACTGTCACATTTTAGTATACAAAAATGCTTGTTTTAGGAAAAATTCTGTATTGTCATTTTGGAAAAAACTGTTTCCTGTTTCCTAATTGAATGATACCATTATGGAGAAATAATTGCAATTATCAGAAGATTGTAGGCTGTCCTTTGTTTGATCGCTAAATATTCATCTTCAGAAATAAAAGCAAAATAGATTAATTCAGATTAAATTCACAATTTCATTCGCAGCTCTCATTTTCACACTTAAGCAAACTCGATTTAAAAAAAAGAAAATCCGTTATATTTCTTCTTTCGCCTAGCGTCTCACGATAAATCGCGATACAATAAGTCGATATGCACAATTAATTTACGTTTTCGGTTTCTTTTTCGTTACCGTTTAGTGTTTTTTTTTTCTTTTGTTGTTGTTGCTCTTCATTCTTATTGACCTTTATACAGAATTTTTGTTAATATTTCTATAAATACTGTCATAGTCTAATATATAAAAATACTTATTTTAAACACAATGTTATTAATTGTAACATGCAGACATTGCTTTGGCTCTGACACACTTTATTATAGTTCGCCAACAGATTTTGAGACGACCGCATTTCGACAATTGCATTTCATTAAGGAGTGAAACGCGGAACGTTGAGTGCATTTCTGGTATTCCCTTTGACCTTGGATTTCCCCTATTAGATACTAGTAAATGTAAACATTTCCTCCTTTCATCTTTCTTTTCACCCCTATTTTGACGAATTAAACCCATTCTAACACATGCGCAAAAGCGAGGAGGGTTTTACAATCCGTTGCTTAACTATAAAGGAGTTTTAACAAAATTATTTCTAACTATTTTTATTCAAAAGAAAACAAATATTTTTATTATATAAATTGAAACTTCCTTTTACATGGATTCGTTCTAATCAGTCAATATATTAAGAGATGTTATTTATAACTTATAATAGCTATAAATAAATTATGATATCACGATATATCGAAAAATATCGATATGTGTTGAACGATATATCGCGATGATGAAGTTCCGTCATCGCGCAACCCTAGTGTATACCCATTCATAGGAAAGGGAAGTCACTATATTGTGGTGAAAATGAAGAGGTATTGCTGCGGAGGTGTAATGGAAGCTATCTCAAATTTCCTTCAGGTTTTTATTTATCTTTTTGTTGAATAGCCTGCTGCGTGAATGTGCTGTAAGAATATTGTCAAAATCTGTAAAGAAATTTCTTTTCTATGTAATTTATTATTTTGTTTGTACACATTTGATAAAGTTGACCTCAAATCACGTAATTATGTTTCCTTAATTAGAGCTATTTTAAATTTAACTTAGGCTAAAAAAAAATCATGGAAATAGAATTCATCATCAAATTATAAATCTTTAAATTCAATAACGATAACATGCGATATTTGGATATATGGACAACTTTTTTTAAACAACATTTAAACACTCTTCTTTGGATTCAGAATTAACTGTTGAGGATTCTGAAATCGAGGAATTCGAAAATAGATATTTTCCCTTGAAATTAAAGTTTCAAAATAAAACTGATGTTTTTAATACATCTGAATCTACTACTGAAACACAGAATTCTTCAGTTAGTGTGCAATCTAATTCGAATTTTCGTTTACCAAAACTTACTATACCAATGTTTTCTGGTAAATTTGAAGATTGGATGAATTAGGATGAGGATTTATTTGTATACACAGTTCATTCGCAAATTTCACTAAGCAATAGTCAAAAATTTCAATGTTTAAAGGGTTTGCATTTTGATGAATCCTCTTCTTTGATTAAACACATACCATTGTCCAATGACTCCTATGAAGAAGCACGGGGAAAATTAACGGACAGGTATGATAAAAAGAAGAAAGTTATTCATGCATTGATTAAAACATTTTTGGAACAAAAAAGCATCTCTCAAGCCAATTCAGCAAATTTGAGAAATATAGTTGACACAAATGATGAGGTTTTGAGAGGGTTAAAATTTTTAGAAGAGGCATCTAGCAGAGATCCATGGCTGATTCATTTGTAATTGTAAAAATTAGATCCTGAAACAAGAAGACTTTGGTCCGTGTAAACTTAAGAAATAGGATTTCCTACGTAGAAAGAATTCTTGGAGTTTTTAAATACCAGATGTTGATCTCTTGAAATTAATGATTTATAATGAATCTGATGCTAAAATTCCTACTAAGTATAATTTTGTTGCATGTAAAAATATCCAAAGAAATGAAACTGATAAAAATTGTTTGAAATGTTTGGGAATGCTTAAATTGTTTAAGTGTATTAGGATTTGAATGCTCGAAAGAATTTTGTAAAACGAAACTGTCTTTGCTTTTTATGTTTGAATTCGCATAAATATAAAAAACGCCCAAATAATCATTTAAAATGTACCATATGTCAAGGAAAACATAATTCACTGTTGCATGAAGATGTTAAAAGTAAAGTTCACGTGTTTCAGATTCCAAACCAATGATAAACAAACCGCAGACCACCCCTCTGAAGGCGATATCTGTCAAGGGGGAGAAACGCAATGCAATAAATCAACGGCACCTCAAAGGCCCGTTAGTTCTAGCACGTCTCTGAACAACTCCAAATTTATATCATTCCTTCCCACGGCAAAGGTTTCACTGTATAATAGTGAGGGTGATTCTTTTTTATTCAGTGCTTTGCTAGATAGCGGTTCGGAATCCAGTTTTGTAAGTGAAAATGTAATAAGCATTTTAGGATTCAAGAGAAAGAATGCTAGAGTATCTCTAAGTGGCATAAGTGGGGGTTCAAGCAGGAACCACACGTATCTCAATTAATTTAAAAATTGGGTCAAGATTTAGCGAAGAATGTTTGACAGTTAGTGCTTTTATTTTAAATAAGGTTACTTTTCAAATCCCAGTTGAGAATATTAACATTAAAGAATTAGATTATTTGAAGAGGATCCCTCTGTCAGGTGAAGATTTTTCAAGGCCATCAGAATGTGATATAATTTTAGGCTCTGATTGCTTTTTCACTATCCTTCGTAATGGAAAAATTAGCGAGTCTGAAGGGCAACCAACCAATTGCGCAAAGCACAATATTTGGTTGGATTGTCGCAGGTCAGATTCGAAGGGATTTTATTTCATCATCATCCACGCAATCGCATCTGATTTCCGTGGGAAATGATTGCAACATTGATTCTGTTTTGCAAACATTTTGGTAAATGGAAGAGTTGCCGGATAAAAGATTTCTTTTGTCAGAAGAAGAATTTTGTGAAAATCATTTTAAATCAACTTGCAGAATAAATGATCAGGATCGATTTGTTGTAAGATTACCAGTTTATAAGGACATTAATCAGTAGGAGATACAAAGCGAATAGCTGTTTCTAGGCTTCTAGCAATGGAGAAGAAATTTAAATTCTACTCAGAATTTGAAATGGAATACAAGGGTTTTATGAGTGAGTATGAAGAATTGCGGCATATGTCACCTAATAAAGATTTTGATTCTTATAAACCGGAATACTTTCTCCCCCATCATGCTGTGCAAAAGAAAGACAGTATTACAACCAAACTTCGAGTTGTGTTTGATGGATCCTGCAAACGCCTGATTCTAATTCGTTGAATTCAGTTTTAGGGGTAGAACAAATATTGCAACCAGATATTTTTACTATTTTTGCCAGATTCAGACTAAATAAAATTGCTTTCACTTCCGATATAAAGCAAATGTATAGACAAATTTTAATTGATCCAGAAGATAAAAATTTGTAGAAAATAGTGTGGAGAAATTCACCTGATTCCACTATTAAGGAATAAAAACTTTCTACTGTAACTTATGGATCTTCATCCGCTCCCTTTTTAGCTACTAGATATTTACATCCAATAGTCTTGGATTCTCGAATTATAAATCCTGAAATATCTAAAATAATTCAAAATTCCATTTATATGGATGATTTGATGGCTGGAGCAAAATCTAATGAAGAAGCAATCGCGTTAATCCAAAAATTGTCGAAAATTTTTGATGTTCGAGGATTTCACCTAAGAAAGTGGCATTCCAATTCTCCATATGTCATAAATAATTTAGCTGAAAGTCTAGTGCTAATAAATCCAATGTGGAAATTCATCCCGAAAACTGTTATAAAACTCTTGGACTTATTTGGGACTCTTTGACTGATTGCTTTGTTCTTAAAATTGACTTTAACTTTGAGAATGAAATCACCCAAAAATCTTTTCTATCACAATCAGCAAGGCTATTTGATACCTTTGGATTTCTTTCACCTAGCACAGTATTAATAAAAATCTTTTATCAGCAGTTATGGTTGCTGAAACTTGATTGGGACAGTGCCTTATCGGAACATTTTGCAGTTAAGTGGCATACATTCAAAAAGGAATTTCAGCAAATATGTCACATTTCTATTCCAAGATGGCTTCTAATTACAGAAAAGGAAATTACTCTTCATGGCTTTTTGGATGCATTGGAATCAGCATATGCCGGTGTAATTTATGCGGTTCAACGAACTGATAAAGGTGTTACTAAAGTCACTATTTCAGCAGCTAAAAGCAAAGTAGCTCCGCTCAAGCCTGTATCCATTCCACGGCTAGAGTTAAATGGAGCTCTCCTGTTAGCCCGTTTATATTCTGTTTTAATTAATACTTTTCATGGTCATGTTATTAATTTATATGGTTGAACAGATTCACAAGTTGTTCTTTTCTGGTTGTCTTCACCTCCTCGAAATTGGAAGCCCTTTTTTGCTAACAGGACTTCAGAGATCTTGGACCTCATCCCTCAAAATAGATGGAGGCATGTACCGTCTAAGAAAAATCCAGCAAATATGGGATTCAGAAGTTTGTCTCCTAAGGATCTGCCAGACTGTCGCCTATGGTGGGAAGGCCCTACTTTCCTATCATCATCAGAGGTTGATTGGCCAAAGCAACCAATATTTAAAAACATTGACTCTGTCCTTAAAGAAAGGAAAAAAGCTGCATGTGTATTTGCTGCAATTTTGAAAAATGATTTAATAGATATATTAATTTAAAAATATTCGTCATTTACTAAGTTAATTAACGTAATATGTTTTTGTATTAGATTTATAAATAATTGTAAAGCTGATAACGTTAATAAGAATTCTACAGGTATAATTGAACTTTTAACTACAATGGAAAGAATTTTTGCTCGTAATATTATTGTAACATATGTTCAAAATGTATTTTTTGATGCTAAAATTAATTGTATAAAGTCAAACCAACCAATGCCAAACAAAAGCCCACTATCAGCACTTTGTCCATTCATTGATAACGACGGGTTGCTCAGAGTGGAAGAGCGTCTTCAAAATGCGTCTTTGCAGTATAATGCAAAACATCCAATCATATTACTTAATCAGCATATGTTAAGTATTCTAACTGTTCAGTATTTTCATATTTGAAATTTGCATGCATGTGGTAATTTGTTAATAGGTATTTTACGCCAAACATTTCGGGTATTAAATGTTAAAAGAATAGTTTAAAAACGTGTATTAAATTCTGTTGTATGTTGTAGATTTAGAAGTAATATGTCAAAACCAAAAATGGGAGATTTTCCTAAGGGACGAGTGACTCTCTACAGACCATTTTTTGTCTGTGGCATTGATTATGCAGGTCCAGTTTCTATATTGAAGCACCGAGGCAGAGGAGCCAAAACAATGAAACGTTATATTGTTGTATTTGTATGCTTTGCTACGAAGGTTTTGCATTTAGAATTAGTAACTGATTACACGTCCGAAGTCTTTATCGCTGCATTGAAACGTTTTTGCTCAAGAAGGAGCACACCTAAACATATTCATTCGGGCAATGGAACTAATTTTTTAGGAGCTAAAATTAAGTTCAAAGATTTATACAACCATTTATCGAAAATTAATCTAAATCAAAGGGTTTCTTATGTTCTTTCTCAACAGGAAATTGAATGGCCCATTATCCCTCCTTTGAGTCCGCATTTTGGTGGACTCTGGGAAGCTGGTGTAAAATCTGTAAAAATTCACTTAAAGAGAGTTTTAGGAAATTCAAACTCAACATTTGAAGAACTTTATACATTATTAACTCAAACAGAAGCGATATTAAATTGAAGACCTCCAGTTAGTTTAGATAATGATGATGTAGACAACTTAAATGTTCTAACACCATCTCATTTTGTAATTAGAGATGTAATTACTAGTCCCTCTGAGACACTGGAAGTGTCTACACTTTCATTGAGGAAACTCTGGGATATTGTCCAAAAAATGAAATTAAATTTATGGAAAAGATGGCATATAGATTATTTGAGCTGGTTACAGAATAGAAGGAAATGGAAAAATTGTTATCCAAACATTAAAATCGGTGATATTGCAATTATTAAAGAAGACAATATTCCCTCAGCAATATGGCCTCTTGGTAAGGTTGTAGCTACACATCCTGGTAAGGATGGGGCCATAATAGTAGTAAATATAATAATAAATATAATAGTATAATAAATATAATAGTATAATAATAAAAATAGTAGTAAATATAATAATAAATAATAGTAATAAATAAATACTAATAAATAGTTGTAAACTTTGAAAGGGCTTTTTAAAAGGCCTATAGTTAAACTTTGTATATTATCTGTGCATCAAGAATGACCTCTTGATGGCTGGGAGTACGTTTATGTGATTTTATTATTTGTAATTTTTGTTTTCATTTAATTATTTTATTTGTATTTTTTATTTTTTGTATAGTTATTCATATAGTAAATATTAATTAATACTGAACATAGATGGCGCAGTATGCTCTAAACCATATGTATATTTGGAATGTGAGTGAAGCGCACCTAAGTTTTTTCTTCTTATTGTAAACACTTCAAGTTGTGCAATTGGTACAAGTAAGCACCTCTAGCTCTTTGTTAGCGGCAAAAGGAATAATGCGTTCGCTCTTTGTTAGAGGCAAGTTCTTCATTTAAATATATATTATTTTTTTTCCTTATATACGTGTGATCATCGTCCATGTGTGTTGTTATATGTGTGTGTGTGCGAAAATAAATTAAAAAAAGACAAGAAAGCATCTTTCCTTGGATTAAAACACACCCAGCAACAGAGAGGAATGTCAAAACATCCAGATGCTAAACCTTTTTTCCCTTATGAAAAGACTCCTCAAGTCATCAAGAATCAATCAATCACCAGCAACCATTGTCATTAAGTGTCAAAAACTTCAGCCGGTGTTAGCTGCGAATTTATTACAATTGACACGTGCTCAAGAGGCGGTCGGCCACAAAGACGGATTCTTAGCAGACATTCCCTCGATCGAATTTAGACCATTGAGAAAGCGGTGCTCAACAGATATTGCGTGATAGAGAACTCAAATTCACCAATGGGAAACCGGAGACGGATATCCGATGAAAATAAAATACAGTATTTTTTTTTCCAGAGAAGGAGAGAGAGGCTTCGAATTAGAATTCGGAGAGACTCCCGTATGCGGAAAAGTTGTTCCTTTTTTTTTTTTTTTTTTTTTTTTGAGAAGCTCCGTGTGATTCGGGCTTTTGTGTTAGGGTCCACCCGATAAAGATCGGTGGTTTTCTGGAACGGCCCTGGAGTATCCATTTAGAGCTAACAGCAGTTAACGATTTCTTTTTGGTGACTTATTCTCCTATTTGGTCGAGGAACTGTTTCGTGATTCAGCTGTTATTTGATTTTTGTAAATAATATTAACCTAAATGAGAACAAGGGGTTCTTTGTAAAAATATGCGGTTGCAAATAAAATAATTATTTTGTTACTCTACTCTGTTACTTGATTGGTCTTGATCAAAATATTACAAACTGCTACGATGCACTCCTAAGACCATGAAGCTTTGAAGGCCATTTTAAATCACAGCAATGACCTTATAATTTTTACAAATTCGAATTGTACTTAAACTTTATTCGCACACATATAGATACTGGTAGAATGAATGTAATTTTTATCATTCTATGCATTTCGTAAAATACGTCTAATTCCCGAGTAATGTACTGTTGCAGTTGTAATATTGTCTTCGGTTTGATGCATATTGCTTCCTTACGAAATCACAAGGCATATTCGCCTTATCGATTTTTGAAGCCACGTCATCTTTTATCTTCAAAAATGTTGGTGATTGTGGTACCAAGGCTTTTATGTGTAACATCGTCCTGGA
The DNA here is from genome assembly GCF_947563725.1 of Argiope bruennichi. Classification (NCBI taxonomy): domain Eukaryota; kingdom Metazoa; phylum Arthropoda; class Arachnida; order Araneae; family Araneidae; genus Argiope; species Argiope bruennichi. The sequence goes on from NC_079163.1 coordinate 125,495,608, forward strand.
TTTTGCTCTTCATGTGTGCGCAATAATTTTCGCAACGGCTGCTAAAATCAAGAAAATTTTGCAATAGGAAGAAAATTGCAAAAATTTCTTCTCGAAGATAACTCCCTTCCACAAGATTTTTTTCCGCCTCTTCTTTTTATGGGCACCATCCCTGTAACTGTAGATTCTGATTTTCGAAGAACTACGTTTTAAACAATGAAATTATTACTAATGTATTGATCTAAAGTCCGGTAAAACCTGCTATCAGAGTCAGAAAAATCAATGGCGACATAAAATGCCGGAGAAGCGAATAGCAATTCGAAGCACATTGATAGAAATTGGATATTACACACATATATCCGATTCTGTTTCAATTTTCTTCCAATCTCTGGAGAAAAATGCTAAATAAAAATGCCGCTAAAAGCTTATCCTGTAATTCTGCACTGCAAAAAGTATTTGTATACTATTCAATTGTTATGTACATAAAATTACTAATTACTTCTGGCTTTTTGCCTTTAACGACTTGACCAACACAAATTGGGCATGGGGAGTATGGTGAACGGGAAAAGATTGTCTTGCCCAAAAATTTTCTAAAATTAAATTTTTGTAATGGACAGATTACATATATCCAAAAATTTGAACACGTCATGGCAATAGAGTGGTAGCACTCCAAAATTTATTTTCAATAGAGAAAATTGGTCAAATTCGACATAGCATGGCATGGAATGGGAGGTTCGATATCCCTCCTCCCACTCCATTTTTATCACGCCATTTAGATTCACAGGAAAGGGAATGGTGTGGGGAGAAAGAGACTTGGAAAGCATAGAGTAGTGAATTGGAGGAGGAGGTTGGAATAAAGCTGGTGTTGCAATTGTCCAGATTAAGATAATGTCTATAGAAAAAAAGCCTATGAAATAAACCAATAGCTGATAAAAATAAGAAAGAAATTGTAAAATATATAAATGGAAAATGTTTCATATAGGACAGCGCATATTATAAAAGTTTTATTTTCACTGTGTAACGGGTAAGTCACATGCTTCTTTTTTACGATTTCATGGTCTTCACTTTCAGCATTTTATTTTTTTATCATCTCATTCTTATTTTCTATTTATAAGTAGAGAAATGTCTTCAAAGAAAATCACCTTCCTACCTTCATTTGCATTTTCCACATCTTTGGGTTGTCCACATCTCTCTGTTATCATTTTCTTCCTTTCTTCCGCTTTCCGTTCTTGTTCTCTTTTAAGTTCTTCTGCTGCTTTTTTTCTCAAAAGAGTCTGTCAAGAATCACTCAAATGTATTAAGAAATAAATAATAATAAAGATTACTTAAAACACGATAGTTTAATAGTGATTCAATGTAAAAGTTCTTACTCGTAGCTTTTTCTTCCTTTCCGGTGTCATAAAACCTCCTTTTTTCGATTTTTTGGATTTGGTCGATTCTTCGAGCCTCTTTCGAACTTCGGCCTTCTTCCGCGCTTTTTCTTCTTGCTTGCGTCTTTGTTCCTTCGAAAATTTGAAATGACGTTCCTTATCAATATTTTTTAATTATTTATTTTCAAAGCGTAATATAATAAAATCCATTTTTATACTATAAAATTATATTAATTACAAACTAAAATGCTATATTATTTACGTGATAAAGGTTTGAAAATCATTTTAAAACATACTTTCTCCTTGTTACCTTTTGTTTAGAGAAAATAGTAAATTTTATTTTAGAAAGATGAAATATAAAAATTTATTGTTCCATGTTAAGAATTTTTGAAGTTTTCATAACAGTTTTCTACTTATAGCGACTGTTTCAATATAAATTTCTTTCGAAGAAAAACTTCACTATTTTTAATCCTAATTTATTTTTTGTGAGTTTCAGCTTTGTACGTAAATATTGAGTCATCGATGGACTACATGTATACTTTTATTACAATAAATCGTTCCTAAAAAAAGGAATACTTTTAAATATTTTCAGTTAATGACAAACTTAATTTGATTTCGATTCTTTAATGAGAAACAGGTGAAAATTTACAAAATTACACTAACATATCATTGTTAATATATATATATATATATATATATATATATATATATATATATATATATATATATATATATATATATATATATATATATATATAATATGGCGAAATTCAATTCACTACGATTTCTTTATGAAATCAGTGTTTTTGGAGCCTTCAATTTTGCTAATATATTATATTTGATTTTTTTAATTTATTAGAACAAATGTAATTTGCATTTATTTAAAATAACTTCATTCTTAGAATGACTTAAACTTTTCATTTTCCAACGATTTTATTTCTAAATATTGGCAGTATGAACTGTCATTGCATGCTTTTACACAGATAGAGATGGATTATTTATCGAAAAAGGAAATCAAACGTATACAAGAATATTTATTTTCACATATCCGCGTCACAGCTCAAGTTGATAATATTTATTTCCAAAAATTTGGAAATAATTATTTTCGAATGTCGTATGTAAAAAAAAGAAAAGAAAAAAGAGACGTCGAGATATTTACCTCTCTGTTGAAGGTCATAAAGATTTCATGAAAGAAAAAGAAAAAAGTTTTGTTATATGAATAGAATAAATAATATACATGTATATAAATAATATTAAAAGCTTTTTAAAACACTATTTTATTTATGTAATAACAGATTTTTTTTTTTATAAAAATGAAATGTTAAAACAAAATCGTATAACGTGAGGCGCTGATAGAAATATTTTTAACAACCTAGAATTTTGATCATATCTACGTTATACTTCAAATTTAGTGAATTTTTAGGTAAATCCTTACTTATGATATTCATTGTGGCTTAGTTTCTTTATAGTATTGTTTTCAGCCCCTCACGATTTTGCGATTTTGTTTTGACGTTCATGATTTTAACGTTATTGTAAAGTGTAATTTTCTACATATTAGCACTTTAACAAAAACTTACTTTCTAAAAACTTTTTTATATTTATTTCTTTTTATATTTTTAAGTCTTAAATACATTTCCCATTTTATATTATAACCATAATAGAATATTGCAATCAATTTTCTCAGTCATTACCCGATAGTGTGTCGCATTGACCAAATAACCAATAATTAATGTCTGTAAATATCAAAAGATTATATTGTTATCGGGAATACATAACTGTACAGGATTTCAGGTCTGCAGTGAAAAATTGGTTAGCAAATTTAGCAAAATTTGTCCCGTCTTTACTAACAAGAAAAAAAAATAAGATAATTAAAAGTGCATTAAAATTTTTTTGTAAAAACAAAAATTGACTGAGTATTAAGCAAACAAGAATTTATGCCTACATACTTTGCATATCTAAACACATTTGAATTAAATTTATCAAAGATTGTGTATTGATATCATTTAGGCTAAATTAAAAATTCGCTCTGAATATTAAAATTTACTTGCCTAAAGATTAACAGTTCTACACTAATCACAGATTTGAATTTTCTAGTGGAATGACGCTTTAAAATTAGAATTAAAACCAATAATTTTCTTGTATAAATATAATTGCATCTTTATATCATGTTTAATAGCAAAAAGCAATTTATAAGTATCATAAGAATAATTCAAACTAAAATAGCAATTACTCTTAATGAAGCAATGCTTTTCATTCGTACCAAATAAATATTTTTCAGCTCATTATAATTTTATTCGTCATTTTTTAACCGCAAAAAAATTATATTCCTTTACCAAAATAAATTAAATGAAATATATACAAATCAATGAGACAATAATTAATATACTTAGATAGATGATTATTATTATAGCGTTACTTTATCAATTCGAAGTTGATGGGCTATTGTAAAAATTCGATTTGTCCAAAATCTCAAATAAACTGGTATAAAAAGATTACAGGAATAGAAATACGAAACATTTTAGTGAGGCCAATATAGGATCATTCTTAGTAATTACCAGATTTAATAATTAATTGATAAATAGGCAGTTTTTAATTCTAATAAATGATGTGATAAGAATTATAGTTAAATTTTAAATAATTTTAAAAATCGTCTTTTCAGTCAATAAGTAAGCAATTTCAATAAATAATGTGGATTGTTAATAAAGAAGCCTATTTTAAATGCAATATTTGAAGAATAAAATATCACTTTTAATTAATTTTTTTCAATTTTAAAAAAATGAGCATTTTTATTGCTTTTTTCTGAATATGATGCGCAGTATAAAGTCCTCAGTTGAATAAAGAGCATTGAAAATTATTTAATTACGATCATTGATGATTTAATTTACAAACGTATTTTACTAACAAAAACATTTTAAAACGAATTTTTTTGCAATTTTTTTGACTTATAATTAAACAAATAATTCGAATTATAGATAATATTTCAACGTTATGGTAATAAGAAATTCAGGGACAGGAGGAAAGTACGAATTATGGATGAATTCCACTTTAAAGCATTCGAATTGGCCAATATACAATGAAATTGCTTTACATTTCATTTGCGACCAACCTAAAGAGGAATTCTTTTGCACAATATAAAATTATTGTTATAAATATGAAATTATAGTAAACTTACAAGTCCGACATGTTTCTTCAAATATCCAGAAGTGACCTAAAAAATAAAATTTCATTGAAAATGTTTATCAACCGCAGAAAAACAATTACATTGAAAAGATTAAAATTACAAATTTCTGAAATTGTAGGAAACTAAAAAAAATTTCTAAATAACGGTTTTAATAAAACGCATAGATATAGCTGAATACATGTATTCCCTCTGAAATATTTTAGTTTGACAAATTTAACAATTTAGCCACGCTAACAAATTTTAGAGAATACTGAATTTTACTGAAAATATATTCTTGTAATTTAAATCAGTGTTGATTTCAGAAGGTTAAATAATGTTTAAAACAATAAAATGGATAAAACTGTTACCAAATAAATATTTATCATGAAGAATTTAGATTTTAATACGAAGGAATTTATTAATTCAGATTTCGAACGTGCGTGTTGACACTAAAAAATTGCGTATTTGTTAATTTTATTTGAAAAATTTTGTTAAAATATTTATGGCATTCCTACTGTTTAATACTTTTATCTGAGATTTTCAACTAACAAAAGTGAAGAATGTTCTTATAAAAACGAAATTCTTACAAATTGTATAAATTATCGTATGACCTTTTAAAGAGCCATATTTTATTAATAGCGTACAAATGAATAAAATTTAAAAAAATAAATAAGTCTGAATGGTTTAATATTTTTCCTTAGAACTCTTTAGTTTTTTTATTGAGCTTAGTTACACGATATCACCCTATCGAGATATAATTTTTTTTTCAAAATAATTAAGATGTGTTTCATTCAAAGGAAATAAAAGTCCTTTATAAAATTACAGGAAAATAATTCAGCAAAGCTGAAAAATTGTCAAATATTTTATCCATACTAAATTGTACACTTAATTAATTAAATTTTATAATAATTTAATACAACATGCTCCAAGAAAATTAAATTATAAATCTATCAGCAACAAAAAATTCCATAGTTTCGTAAATGATCACATTTCACAAAAGGAATAATATAACTTTAAGACAAGAATTGAAAGAATCTATAGCCACTCAGAATCGGCAACATTATTATTAAAAATTTTAGTGTCATAAAATTATAAATCCAGCATCTGTTTATCAAAAGATATTATATAGCTTTTCCCATGGTTGAATTTCATGAAAATAGCATACAATTAAGACAAGAACGGAAGAAAAATGAAATGAAATTGAAGAACAACGTTATCATAATTAAAACTTTTAGCGACAAAAAAAAAAAAAAGTATAACCCCGACACTATTTATGAAGAGATGTGCTATGGCTTCACCCTGGTTAAATTTCATAAAAGAAATAACATACTTCTGAGACAAATATAGGTAAAATCAAAAGAATCTTTGGTGCACAATGGAAACCTTAAAGGCAATGGCTCTAAAGACTTCTCTGGTTTTTATCCATGGAATTTCTGTGATAAATTCAGACTTAATGGTTTTCATCGGGTATCTTAATCAGACTAGAGCAATAAAAATAAGTACCTTACACTTGAGCAGTTACGGGAAGAGGCGCCTTTGAGCCCAAATTTTGCGAAGGAACCACGAATCTCGAATTTTATTCATAAGCAGGTGGGAAGATTGGGAAAGCGTCCAAATAAACAGAAATAATACTTTGCCGGCGAGCGAAATGTAAACAAGGTTGGAAACCATAACCCAGTAAGGGCATCCAAACGTCACCACAGGCATCGAGTTCATTTCATCGCTGAGCACGAATTCAGTTAAGGGTGGGGATATAAAAAGAAGATTCGGCCATTTTTTCAATCCTTCACGTCACCTTAATTTCTCATCCTGTCACAAGAATAGATATAACTTTTAAAAATGTTTTTTTCGTGTGTTATATTGTGAACACTGAATTTTTTATCTGAATCAACAAATTTCATTACGTATAAAACTCGTTAATTTATAATTTTCTATGTCAGAAAATATTTTATTCCCTTTGAAATCATTTTTATCCCAATTCATGGTATTCATTTACAAGTAATTCCACCATTAGTTAAAGAGACTTACTGATAGACTTAATTTAAAATGTAAGATTATTCCTTTGAAATGAGATTTTGCTTTATCTACGATTTCTTGAGATCATTCTAAATTTGCTGGTACCTCACGGCAAAGTTTTTCCAAATTTATATAAGGAATCTTATTTGAATTCCAATTAATTATACCGATTCATTACTCTTTTTTTGCAATGAAATATTATGTTTAAAAAAATTGGTCATTTCATAACTACATCGAAAGTCATTTTATTTTTTAACAACTTTTTTCATATTCAAAATTTTTGACTTAATCGAATCCAAATAATTGTTTACTATCAGACATTATTTAGAGGCTTCTGACATACATAAACAAGGTACTTGTTTAATAAATTATATCTTATATCCATTAATCATAATGTTGTTTTTTTTAATATATACCGTAATTTCGGATAAAGACAGTAATTTTCATTTATTCTATGTAGTATAAATGTGTGGAAAGGTTTATTGAATAGAAAAATTCGCGCTTAACTGCATTTATATTTTTTTGTCAATTACACTAGTTTCTCTGAATGTTCAGTTATTAAATGAACTAGCCGCCTTTGGCGACCATTTTGTTCGCCCAGTTCACCAACTTTTTTTTTATTGATAAATGATTAATTGATTATTTGATAAGACTGAAAAACATGAATTCAATCAGTATACTACAAATTAAAAAGTATATATATTACGAAATCAAAGCGGAAGTGAGAATCCCACTACTGAGTTAATGACTGGTGAAAACACTCGATTGAATGTTTTGATGCATAGTTTGAATTCTTTCATAATGTTTGAAAACATTTTTTCAAATAATGTATCAAACTGAATTAAAAATATTCTTTTAAAGAGGAAATTGTGGAGAAATAAAATTGATGTCATTAAAAAGATAATTTTTTTGAGTTTTAAGATGATTCAAGGAACATTCTTTGTAAGACAATTGTTTTGGAAAATATGAGTACCAGTTTCCATAGGGAAGTTAAAACGATACGGCTAAACTTTAAAGTAATGTACGGTCACCAAAATTGAAAAATTTTGAAGCGATTTGTCTCCTTTTTTTTTTTTTTTTTTTTTTTTTTGCATTCTCTAAAAGCCATTTGTTACCATTTTTGCTATCCATCTAGAATAGCAGTTTTTAGGCGAGTTTTTGGACGATTGGTTTTGGCAAGATTTTGATGTGCATGTCGAGAAACCGCTATAATCTGAAACCTTATTATGATTACTTATTTCGTGATGGTTAAGCCTATTTTTGGGCTCGATTAAACTTCTTATTTGAAGGCTATTTCTTTATTAGATTTCTATCTTCTTTCCTCTAACTGAATATACTTTTTGGTGAGATGGCGGAACATCTCCAGAATATTTATAATAATATTTTGCATCTCCATTAATTAACTGAGAGAAACGTTGGATTTAATGCACCTGTATAAATATTAAATGAATGAAGCAGTCTGAAATTAGTACAATAGTTTGTTGATATTTGAATGTTGCCATTCTACAGTAAGTAATAAGTGCAATTTCTGTGCCACGTACGTTAGCGTTTTATATATAGAGATAATCTATAAAATCAAAACTGTAATTGTACATTTATGTAAGAAAGATATTAAGAATTATCTAATCCGTTTTAATTTTCCACAAGTATTATTCCGTGTTCTCACCTTATCTTTTTCATACACTTGAAGAAGTATATGAAGATGAAAATTCTGATAATAAGAATTTATGATATATTTTGATAATTTCATTTTGGAAATTGTTATTGATTATCGTGATTTGTATTATCATTGAAATCATAAGCTGAAAATGGGTCTTTTTAATAATATCACTTGTTCCTTTTCAATTTAATAATATGATTTTCTGTAATTGTCTTAAAAATTCCCTAAGCTAGATTTTTGAAATTTGATTGCATTTTAGAGATTATATTGAATTTGTGACACTGATTTTTTTGTCAGTTCTTTATTATCAGTTGAAGTTTGGTTAGTTAGATGAACTTTTCTTTTTGAGGCTACAAGAGGACTATTTTGAGAGAGATCTCGAAATTTTTAACCATTAACAGATGTTGAGGATGATACCTTAATTGGCAAGCACCGTCCTATAAGTTTCACATCTTCCCAACGTGAAGTTTGGCTCATAACAGATAAAATTACTGAATCTTCTTATATATCATTGGAAGAAAAGGCATCGAACCCTGAACACCTAGTTCTGATTCCGACACTCTGCCGCCAGAAGGCCACCATGATACCATTTATTAACTGAAATCTACTTCTTAATGAATTGTAAAGAACTGATGATGAAATCAAACTTTTTCGATCATTTTTATATTAAAACCATTGTTGCATGATTCTAGTAGACTATAACTTCATTTCATTAAATTTTGAAATTAAATTTTTTACAATGTGTTAAATTTCAAAATTAAAAATTTGATCAAGTTGTTGGAAACTCAAGAATCTTTTTTTAAAACCAGGTTTCCTCTTTTTTTTTTTTCCCCCTCTCAAATCTAATATTTGGAAATTTCCTGAAAGAGATTTCATTGCATATGTTTCATATAGAATTAAATGAAATCTGTAACTCTGAACAATCGTACAAAATTAAAACAAAGCTACACAATTTTCTAAATTCTTTGGAAATTTTTTTATTATTCTAAAGTGAAGCATATTTCTTTATTAAAAGAAAAAAATATAGTAGAACGTGCATATTCAAAAGAAAGTTTTGATGAAAATAGTGTGCAAAATGAATATTTGGACTTTTTGAGAAGATTATTATTATTTTTTTTTTTATCTAGCAGTTCATGCTTTGTAATTGTCATATCGGATAGGCAGACAAACATTCTGAATATGGATTTCGTATAAATTTGTTGAAATCTACAAATTTGATGTAAGATTATATAATAAATTCCATTCGTCTCTCTTAAAGTAATTTTGAATTATTGTATTAATAGACAGGCATAATTCCAAAAACGTGCTTTGTCGACTGGAACAAGTCTGAAATATGGAGATACATCAAAATCTCGTATTCGGAATTTGTGTTGATTAAAATACTTCTGTGAGAAAATAAAAAAAAAATAAATAAAAAAGGATTGCTTTGGAGATGGGTGAGTTTCGAATCAGAATAGACACAGTACATTTTTCTTTTGAGTCAGATTTCGTGTTGAAATTTGCTGAATTTGATAGAATCTAACTTATTACTACTCCGTCTTTAGCGATGAACCTAACCTAACCTTCAAAATATACGACAGCATTTAAAATAAAATATTACTAAATTAAATTCATTCGTATACAAAAGAGCATCAGGTGATTAAATTTTATACTAAAAACTTTTGAATATCGTAGATTATTTCTCCTTCTGATGAGTAGTGTTCTATGATATTCTTTCTATGTCTAAGATCCTTCCTTTTCTTTTTTTGATTTTTATTTTTGTGTATTCATTATTTAATTTCTAATGTATATAATTTTTTCGTATGCAAAGAAAATCGTGTAATCGTTAAAAAATTCGAACACGGGATTTTGACAGTCTGGATGTTTCAGACCTTGCTGGTCCGAAGAATACATTTTTGGAATTACCATTGTCTGTCTCTCTATCTGCGACACGGTAACGTAGACAGATGAAATTTGCTGTTTCTAATGGCACTTGTTATAGACAAGCCCACTGACTTTGGAAGTCAATGATTTTAAGTCAAGGGTGCATTTCTTGTTTTTTTTTTTTTTTTTTGTTTTTTTTTTTTTCAATAGCGACATTTAGGGCCAAGAATACGACTTAGCTATACACGCGTCATAACCCTTTTTACGGGCGAACTGGACTTCATTCATGCATTTCATTCACTCATCCACAGATCGTAATTTAGACCTGAATCAAAGAACGATCACCCCTGATCCAGTAACCCCAGTGGTATTACTCTCGACATGGCGGACTTTATGATCACCACATATTTATATGTGCGCCAGTCGCCACACACACACACGGAGATTTTTCGGCCGGCGGGGTTCGAATTCGCAACCCACGGGACGCGAATCGAATACCCTACCGACCAGGCTATCCCGGCCCTGAAAGTTGGCATTTTGAGCTGACATTCAATTTGTAGATTTCTGTAAAATTTAGAACGTAATCCATTCTGAAGAAGTGAACACGATAACGTATATAAAAATATAGGAGCTCGATAAACAAAATTTGGAGCACAAGTGCAGCATCCAAAATTTAGATCTATATCAAGTTTTGAATAAGATTTGGTAAGGGGTTCACAACTTCTGCATGCATATAAACGCGATAATTCTAAAACGTAACAATTTAAGCAAGCGAAATTGATTCTCAGTTTTACCATCTAAATTGTAGATTTTAATCAAGTTTTGAACCAAATTTATCAAAGGGTTGACCGTCTGTTTTTTTTTGTTTTTTTTTTTTTTTTTTTTTTTTGCACTTCCGTATGCATGTAAGCGCAATAATTTAAAGAAATAAAATTTGGTATCTGATCTTGTGATTACAATTGTTGCTCCATATCAAATTTTGGTTTCAATGAGTCAGAGAAAAGGCTCCAATATACATATTCGATGTTGGCATTTGTGTATAGCAGCATTCAAGGTATTAATCGCCAAAAATCGCACATTAGACTCAGTAGAAATGCTAGCCTGAAGCCAAATATCCATATTTTGTACCTATAATGCAGCAATGCTACAATCTTTTTATGTTCTAATGAATTTAAATATACGAAATATCTTCCTTAAATAGTGTTGAAAGCTGTACTGGGATACTTTTTAATACTTTTATACAATAAGCTTAAAAGCCATACAAATGACTGAACTCAAAATGTATCTCTTTGGCAACAGATTCTAAGCATTGTTCAACTAAACATATTTTAGAGTATTTATCCGATTAATAGAAAATTTTTCTGTTATTAAATAATTCCCCTATTTTGAGATTTAAAGCGGTTTTGTTGAAAGAAGTATTCGAGTGCTATCTTCATTTTCAAATTGTATTTTTCTTTAATTCGTTCTATACCAATATGTATGTATTTACATTTTGTAACACTTTTCAAGAATTTACATGTGTATATATATTGCAAAACAAACAAAAAAAATTAAATTAGTAATAAAAATTAATTTAAACGAAAATCCAATTTGTTTGTCTGTTTGTTTTTTAAATTTTTGTTTATTGATGTTTTAAAACTTTGAAAAATCTTAATCCTTATCTTAAAAATTCTTAATCTCTCTTATGAAATATCATAAATTATTTTTTCAATATTTTTATTGCTAAAATAGATATTTGCTATCTTTGTATTGTTGCTCTAGGTAGCTAAGGGGACGAACTTCTCATCCCAGAATATAAATGATCTCATTAAACACACTTCACATTAAAATAAACTTCCTTTAATAAGGAATACAAATATTATATCTCACTGCAAGATGATACACTATTAACAAATAAATATAGCTGAGACTTGAAGTGCAATTGCTCTATGAAAAAAAAAAAATCAAAATCAGCATTACTCAATTTTGTTCAAAACCCATATTACTGATAAGTATAATATTCTATATCCAAGGTGTAAAAGCAACAGCGCTAAATTGAAATTTTCATTAGAGCGGTGGAAAGAAAAATTTAGCCTTCAGCTGATGGAAATCTCATGCTATCTGGAGCAAAAAAAGCAACAACACTTGATGTCTCTTCAGATCTCGTGTTAACAACTTGCTGGAATATTTTCCGCTCAAAATCAAAAGTCCCGACGGGTCATTGAATATTAGTAAGGAAAATTGGTATCAGTATTCTTAAAGTCAAGATAGACTTACAATGCGAAATTTTTATCACCAAATATAAATTCTTTCTACTCATACTATACACTCGGTCCAAAAAGTTTGTAAACTCTGGTAAAATACATGTTTTAACAAAACAGAAAGGCATATAAACACCAACTACAAGTATGTTTATTCAAACCAAATGTGACTTGCCTTCAAGGAAACATTTAAAAAAAATAACAATTTGTATTTCAGTTATATAACAAAATAAAAACCGTAAATATTCCAAACGTTTATAAAATAGATGATATTTCAACGAAAGGCGCTCAATATAATATTCTCAATAGTTTAAAGTTTTTCCATTTTTCAGTATGACATTGTATACATGTTTTTCCACCGACATAATTAAGGTCTGTAATATTTCTGGTTCCAAATCGTATTATGACCTTTCAATGGCTGTCTTCAAGGCGTTCAATGAATAAAATTACCCTCCATTCTCAAATATCTTCCAAGTCATAATGCTCCATGCATTCTCAATTGGGTTTAGATCAGAACTTATCGGTGATCACTTAAGATTAGTAACATTTTTAGAGTTTAAATAATTTTTCGTAGCATTGGAGGCAAATATGGGAACATTATTATGTTGATATTCCTCATTTCTATAAATGTATAAAATGATTTTCTAGTGTATTAATGTATTTAGGAGAATTGTGTCGGCCATCTAAAAAGTTTAAACTCACTTGACCGTTGAAATCGAAAGTTGTCCACACCATCACTGATATACCATTACTTTGCTTACTGAAAAAGCTCCTGGGCCCTTTTCGTAAATTATGCCAATACTTAATCTTCCTGTCAGGTAAATTTTTCTCCTAACAGGAAAATAAAATATTCCATTAAAAAAAATCACTGAAAACGACAACCATTCATTTATCACCATATGATATAGGGTTACGAGCCCTTTGCAATCTCTTACTAATATGGAGCTTTGAGAGTGGTGACATGTCAGTCATGTTACAACCTGGAGATGAGCAACAGCATGTCGACTTTACTAATTTTTTCCTCATCAGATATGATGAAGATAGCAATTGGATAATACGTAAATTATGGACGGATGAAGCATATCTCTTCTTAGCAGGGGATGTGAACTCCCAGAACTCCAATCACTGAGTGGACGAAAATCCTCAGGATATTACACCATTTCCTTTACATGAAGTTAAGGTGATTTTATGGTGTATTATTGCAAGCACATTTGTTCTCAATCCTTACTTCTTCGAATAGATTACCTCTATAAATATGAGATTGTGCTCCAACACAAGTGCTCGGTATACAACAATGTTACAAAGTTACTTCCTTTCAGAAATGCAGCAAAAAATATTGTTAATGAAAATGTATGGATGCAAGATAGTGCTCCTTCACGCACCTACTGCAACAATATTTTGGTGATAGAATCATCTTCCTTAAATTTGTGATCCCCGACATCATTTCGATGAATTTCTGGTTATCAGATTATCAGCAAGCTGAGGTATACACACTAAATCCATGAGATTTTTCAGAATCGAAAGATGCTATAAAATGTGCAGTTATACAGATTAATCCTCCAATGTTAATTTCGCCATTGTTGCCAACAATGCATGCTGGAGATCGTCTGAAAAGGTGGGAAAACTAGCGATTCCAATGAAAGTTTTCTTTTTCATCTCCTCTTTTGTGTCATCCTTAGTCCTTTATTATACCCCTCTTCTCAAATGATTTAAGCCTTCAATTTTCATCACACGCGTTCATCCCAACACCATTTGTCATTTTTAAATGCGCCGAACAATTTGGACAAGAAAAAGTGGTTTGGTGAATTTTTTTTTATTTTTATTTTATTACGGCGAAAAATGGTGAGATTTTTTTACTATAATCATAACCCCGAAAACTCTGTTGTTTTAAATCATCACAATCTCGAGCGGATGCCTTTAAAAACATTTGAAGCTTCCTTTCGATTGGTTGAATGGATAAGCCGCTTGAGTTCATACATTGGGGAAGACAAAATAGAGAATTTTCTATACTTTAAGACTAAACTCTAGATTCGATACCTTTAAGAGGGTTTCAAATTTTAGAAACCTCCATTCCTAACTTTGAAGTTATTTACCATTCTAAAGGATGAAAATAAATGTCCAAAATGAAAAAAAAAATGGGCTTTTAAGTAGGGATTTAAATAAATTCGTAGATCAAAGTGTTAACTGAAACATATCAACGAAGAATTTATGAAAATCTGCATTGTTATAGTGATTATTTTAAAGAGATTTCATTATTTAGAGAAAACTTGATTTCAGAAACGTAAGAACAAATAATAATAATAATAATAACTAATTATAAAAAAAGTATTTGATCTTACAAAGCTCACATTTATTGCGAGTCGCTTTATGGACAATTTTCTTTATATATATAAAAAAATTGTATCATACCCAAGTAGTATTTGTATCATACCACATTATATTGTATCAATATAGTGTGCTACGATACACTTGTATCACGAAACACTTTTTGAAATTCAAAATTTCAATTCGATAAAAAGTAGTCACTATGATCTCATATTTACCAAAAACATTTTCAGTCAAATTCAAAATTGGTTAGATCTTTCGGAATGGGCATAAAATTTTAATATTTTGTTGAAAAACATGGATTTCTAATTAAAAAAAAACAAATAGAAAGTTAAACTAAAAATTTAAAGTTTAAAATAGTAATTAACAGTAGAAAAAAGTAACATATGTGTCAGATAAAATTCAGGTATCCCAGAATAGCAATAAAATTGTTGGTTTTTCTCAAAATGAAGGTCCATTGCTAACGGTTTCATTTACTTCTTGTCTACTTTTTAATTAAAAAGTTTCTTGAAACCATACAGATAAAAATTATTTCAAAATTAAAATGTGCTAACTTAGCTCTATCTTATTTTTTTATTTTATGAAATTAAACTTATTTTTGAATTAAGTGAAAATAATTTATTAAAAAGATTACATATCTGAATCATACATGATGAAGATTATATATTGAAGTAGAAAGCGAATTTTTTCTGGGACAGAGATATAAAGTTTAGAATGTTAGTTGCCAACAAAAAAAAATTAAAACTGTCTTGGCATATTTAGTACATCTCCAGGAATCTGTACGAAAACATTATTCTTTTTTACCAATAGGCATATTATTAAATTTAGAATCCATCCTTTAGGCTAATATCAATTATTCTATTTAGTATATATATTGTAGTGCAGCTTTTTGAACTAGAGAAAAATTTATTTTGTGAGATTACAAATAACTAAACTCAGGTGAAAGTCCTTTTCTTGGAGATAGGTGCCAAAAAATCTGCCTTCTTTTTCTTGAATATGTGACATTTCCTATATAACAGGAGCTTATCTAGAAAGTACTCTTCTGCACGGTTTAAATGTTGTAAATATATAAAATCAATCAGTGATAAGATATAAATTAAAGGTTTCTCATGAAAAGGTAAAATGCCGTCAAGATATTAGTTCAAATCGCATCTTAGAAATAACTGCATTCTATTTTGACTGTCAAAAAGGTGAAATAATAAATAAATAAATTATAAGTGGTAAATCAATTAGGATAGTTGTGCAAGAGCACATATATTTTATTGAAAAACAATGTATCGTAAAAAAGCACCCAGAAAGATCATTTTGAAAGATATAGTATCATCGATAATAAAATGTCTGAAAAAAACATTGCATTGAGGAGAAAAGTATTAAAGCTGTTACTTTGATAGTATCGTAACAAATATTGGAGCCTCTAATGAACCAGTTTCATTTTTAGAAAATGCTTTAAAAACCCCACTACAACCTTCATTTAAACGAATTTTCTCTCAGAAAGATATGTCCACCTTCAGTTGCCCAACGTCTAGAGCTACTTCTATGAGTGGTACAATGGTACAACAGTTAAACATTTAAGAAGTTGTCTAGTTTTACTAATTGTTGAATGCAATAAAATATATAGTATTTTTCCAGAGTTTGCTTTCAATGAATTGAGCACAAACAAAAAGAAATCTCCGAAATATTTGCCATACTTCGCTAACAGGCGAATGCCCACAAGAGTTAACCAGCACAAATCCTACAATTAACTCCCATGCCAGATGATCAGAAATTGCAAATCAAACTTTATGTTTATACATTACACCGCTTGATAAACCTCCACTGTTGAAAAAGCCGACTAAATTTGTGATGAAAATTTGTGTTGTCTCATTTTTCACTATATGATGTTATCCAAGAATTATTTTCATAATATAACACTTTTTAAAGATAATTCAATGCTTCAAGAACTTAGAAGACGAAGTTAAAGCAATTGTCCATTCAACTCTGTAGAGAAAAACTTTGATTCACGAAAAATCATTAAATGTCTGTGAAGCAAAAACGGACAAAACACTCGAAAAATAGACTTAAAAGCAAGGAGGGTCTTCAAACCATTATTAGGTGATTTTGAGGCAGACAGAAACATGGATTTTACTGAAAATCTATAACTTTAAATTTTTATTCTTAAAAACACAAATTTGCATTCTATTTATATTTTTTAAATCGAAAATGTATGTTTTTGGTATAAAAATTCAAACGTTAGGTACATCTCAGGAGACTTAAATACCTTTCAATTTGACTAAAACGTTTATTAGTACACGTGTGACCATAGCTATATATATATATATTATCAAATTCAAAGTTTGAATTTTTAAAAAATGTTTTGTGATACGCCCTATTGTGTAATATTGTAAAATGAAAAAAGCGATATTATAAAATTAAAAGAAAACAATATTGTAATTATTTCAAAATACTGAAAGAGTGTAAAATTAAAAAAAACTGTGATATTGATCAATAATGGGTTTCGTTATTGTATAATATAATTCCCAATATTGTACAATATGGTTTTCGGTTATTCAACAAATTAGCTCTTAATACTATAAATATTCCAAAATTAAATTATAAAGTAGGAAGAAATAATAAATTATTAATGCAGATCTTAGATATTTGTAATATAAATTTTCGAGACTTCAGCTTTTCATTTATCTCGAGACTCGATCCGAAATCTTTGGGCTTGTTAACAATGGTTAATTCATTTGGCCATGGAAATCTTGAAACATGGCTTTCATGGTTATTAGATGCTTGGAGTTTAATTTTTGTTGTCCTTTTAATTTAATAACTTTTTTATAATTTAGAGAATGTAGGAATTAGAATATAATTTGTATTAAAAGAAGAAGCGATTTCACATCTCTCTTCACACCAGAGATGCATAATCCACGAATTTTTGAATAACAAATATTTTTGCTAATGTTATTTTTAAATATTTATTCCGAATACCTCCTTTTCAATCACACTTTTAATTAACAGTTATTAATAATAAAATTTATTAATTGGAATTAATAATTAATTTATTTATGATAAACTTAATTAATGTATTTAAGCCTAATTTTTAATTTTAATTCATTCCAAATCATTAATTTAATTTATTTATTTAAGTTAAATATTTTCTAAAAAAAATTGAAATAAAAAATGTCATTTCTTTAAAGATTTCACTTTAGTTCTATATTCTGTCAGTAGATAGCCCCTATAAAGAGCGCCAATGGCAGTTTCATTTCACAGGCAATTAAAAATTATCCTTATGCCAAGTCACTGAAAGTCAAGAAGTCAAGTCACCAATACTATAAAGAATGACTTCACTCTTACAAACACTTTCCTATGAATAAAGCTGCTTTCAGTGATATGTGTTTCGAATGATTACAATGATACTATAATTGACTACAATGATACCATGATTACAATGGTACTTTTCAACCCATTCATAGATTTCTCTCTTTCCCTCTATGGCCTCAATTAAGGGAATGGAAGAATGTCATCCTTGAGGCTGAAAGTCTGTTTCTGACGTTTCTTGTCCTCCTGCAGGGGTTACCCCTTTTTACAGACTTCTTAATTTTCGGCCACATGATTTCATTTATCAGGGAATGGGGTCAATTCATGTGACGTAAAAGTCACATGTCATGTACCTCTTGCGCATGGCATTTAAGTTTCATCCGCGTCGCTCTCTCATCGATCAGTCTGCCATTAACGTTCTCCGCCAAGTATGAAGCGGATTTTTTGTTTACATTTGAAGTTATAATTTTTTAGTCATTTTCTTTCCTCTTATTATGTGTTAACAGAGGAAATACTGGTGTGCTGATGGATGCATGCTTTAATGCGAAACACAAGAGTGTTTGTCATGATAAAATGTTTTTTTTTATTTTCCTTTCAACAATCCTGACTTGGGTTGATAGCTTTGGTATAGATTTTTTCAAGCCTTCGAAGTCGGTGATATGCTCCGATCATTTTGAAGAATTCATGCAGTGTGTGTCCATTTATTAAATATAGCTGTTCCAGTAATTTGTTAGAAAAACTCTTCGAAGAAAAAGAAATCGGTAAGCGATTTGCCACCAAAAACAATCAAACAAAATCATGAGTGCATTTCTAATTTACTTCATTCACATTTGATGAAATTTCTGATAATTTTGAATATGCTTAGAAGGTTTTAAAATGTTTACATGAGTATTACATTGCATTTTTTTACAAAATCTTATCTAAATTTAATTAATGTAAGTAAGCAAACTCCTATTGCAAAAATAACAACTGCTATAATGCTAAACTTAGGTGGAAGTGAATATTACTAGTTTTCTAATTACATTTGCAGATTTGTGATGGATTCAAAGTGAATTTATATCAAACATTATTTCTATTGTTAAAAATGAAATGTCAATAGTTTATTGTATTTAAACTGAAATTCACTGTTATCATAATATCCTGTTATAACACTGTGCACCTCAGTGATTTCTGTTTTAATAAATAAAGGTCTTTTCATTGAAAATAAATTTCCATATCAGCATTTATTATATAATTTTTATTCTCAACTTCATTGCTACATGCATGTTTCACTTTTTTTTTCTATTTCTTTAACATATCAATTTTGAATTATAAAATTCTGTGAAAGCATAAGAGTGTTTCTTTCAACTCCTCTTTATATCCTATTTAGCTTCTCTCTCTCTCTGTATATATATATATATATATATATATATATATATATATATATATATATATATATATATATATATATATATATCATGATATTATTCTTGTTTATTCATTCAATATAATTTTTATCAATGTAACTTTAGCATTTAAAAAAATTTCATAAATGTTCTGCTTTAAAAGTATACTGTTCAACATTATGTTTTTATTAGTGATAAAAAAAAAACTGTTCTTTAGTATCTAGGATGTTTCTGTTGAATAAAATTGATTTCATCATTTACATTGACATTCTTGTCATACTGTGTTTATATTATTTCTAAGTGTTGTGTCTAGAAAAATAAATGTTGATAAAGAGTAAATAGTTTTATTTTTAGTTTTTTGTATTAGTGAGTACATTGAAACATACATTTGATCATATTTTTTTCAAATAATTATCACATATATTTTATCTCTCTCTCTCTCTCTCTATATATATATTTGTAATTTGTAAATAAAAATTATGAAAGCTTGATTTTGTTTGTTTTCCTTTAATGATTTCTACAAATTAAAATGAAATTATTTATTCATAAGTTGCATAGATTTAAAAAAAGGTATCCATACCTTTTATATTTCATAATTTGAAATTGTAAACATAATTTATTCAATATATACTAATTTGAGTTTCATGTTCTTTCTTCTAAGGAAACTGAAAACATCAAAGTCTCAATATTTATAGAAGTAATTACATAAGAAAAAAAAATACAATAATTTCATTAGTAAGCTTTCCTAAGAGTAATAATTATTTTTAAAAAGAACTAACTGGGGGAACTATATTCATAAAATTCAACATTCAATACTATTTAAAGGAACATATGTAATTTTTCAAAAACACTGCCATAGTCATATGTCAAAATGTATCCTTCGGATAAAAAAAAGGGGGTGGGGGGATATGGGAAAGGAAAGAATAAAGCGGCACCAAACGAATTAAAAAGCGATATTAATTAATTTTGCATAAACAATAATTCCATTGAAAATACTAATTACAATTTTAATATAAGAAATAAAATTATATAACTAAGAAAATTTGGAGAAAATAATTCAAAATAATATCTTTAAAAAAATCAGAAGTTTTTAATAATTGAACGGCTAGCTTAATATTTACTAAACAATGTCAACAACAATGTAAACAGTGTCAACGTTATCGGCAGACATCACGACATGCGCAGAACGGTTGAAAATTGAACAGAAGCGGTTTGTTTGGTACCTGACACGTGACCGTGAATTGACCCCATTGTGTCTTTGTGGTTTGGGATTGATGAAAATCCACGACTCATTTTATTTCTTTTCCACCTACAATATACATATCCGTCTATTGCAGACTTATTTTTTACATTAACATTGTATTTAAATGGAACTCGGTTGGTTTCCCGGTGAGTTGCTGTTACATTAATCTGAGAAATATCGATTTTATATTGAATTTTAATCACCATAAATGCAATGCATTTTATGTTTCAATATGCGAGGTAAAAATATCAATGATGATGAATTTTGAGCTGACCATAGAGCTGATTTTTCCGTCATTTTACAGGATTTTTAGGCTTTGATTTAATGTATGAAAATTCAAATTTGAACATTAAGAAAATATAAAATAAAGTTTTCTTTAACAAAAGAGTGCTCTTTAAAATTCTTAATGATTTGCTTAAACATAATAATTTTGTCATATTCTATTTATCGTAAGAGTTGGTAAAAATTGTTTCAGAAATAAAATTTTAAAAAATTTAAATTTATTTATGAAAATTATTTACTTTCCTTTCATTTTCTAATATTAATTTATTTTATTGTAAATAAATAAAAAAAACGCTAGGATATTTTATCTAAAATCAAAATCAAGATATCGGGAAATGTATCCGGTTTGTCCATCATTTCAGGTAAAACGTATTAAAATGAATGCTAAACTTTAATATCGAATTGTAAAACACAAAATTGACATTAGCGTTATCACATCGTTGATAAACGTAGAATTTACATTAAAATTTAACCTTGAATATAATTAGTAAGATCACTGTTTAGATGATTAATTGAAATTCCTGAGAAATATCTTTTGCAAGATTGCTGGTTCTAAATTGGCATGCCACTTCTGTATTTATTTATTTATTTATTTTTTAGTATTGAATATTACTTATTCATTTACTAATTTTGGAATTTGTACTTGCATTTTTAGTAAATAATCGAAATTATAATTTTATGTTTAGATCTTGGGAATCTTTATAAAAAAGACTGACAATAAAGTTGTATTATGAATGCATAGACTATACCTTAGTGTTTTTCGAATATTACCATTGAATGTCAAAGTTGATTAAATCAGAATTTCAGCAAAATATTCATACTGACATTTTCGAAGATTATTAAGAAAATACTCTGATATCCACCTACATCCCCCATTACAAAAATCGAAGTTAGCAATTATCACGTGATTTGTTTTATAAGCCAATACATGGACAGACAAAACTAGTTAATTTTTCTTTTATACCCCATAAATAATATAAATATTATTTTAAATTAATAATTAGATCAAAAGTTGAAATCAAATAATTATACCAAATTTCATGACGTTAGAGCTTTATTGCGCTCGTCCAAACTACTTCAATTAAATTTAATCTTTCCCTAAACTTATAAATTAAAGTAATTATTCCACATTATGATTTGGAGATGCTTGTGACCACTTTGTAACACCGCGGAACTCCGCAACATCACGATATTGCCTCTTGTAATCGATTGTGAATCGATGTCGTTGTTCTCGAAAGCTTCAAAACTTGTTTTTCTTGTTTCCCGTTAGTCGAAGCGGCGTTGTTTTGACATTTGAAGCTAGGGGTCTTTTTAAGGAGTTTCCTATAATACTGCTATTGTGATATTTTTTATTTTAAGAATGGAAGTAAAAAAGGAAGAAGACGATGAAGTTGTAGGTGACTATATATTTGATGGAACTAAAAGTTCTGCGAGAAATAAAATTAAAGTTCATCAGTCAAAAGAAAATCCTACCTGCAAGACTGGACAAAGCCGACGCCGCAAAATCTTTAAGAAGAACAAATCTGTTTATAAAGGTCCTCGTGCCATTTCTGTTCCCGTTGCTACCAACCGGGTTTATTATCGTGGTTCCTATTTTACTAAAGGAGATGTTGTGTCACTTATTGATGATCAAGCGCGAGTTTATTATGCTCAGATTCGTGGCCTGCTTCAAGACCAGTACTGTCAAAAGAGTGCTGTCATAACATGGCTGCTTCCAACCCAGAGTAGTCCAAAAGGACGCTTTGATCCAGCCACTTATATCATAGGCCCTGAAGAAGAATTTCCAAGAACGCTTGATTGTCTTGAATTTGTTTGTCATTCTCCAAACGGATATTATTATTTGGAAAATCCACGTCATCCAGAGGTACAAGAGAAACCAGTATGTGGATTTGCTTGGACAAGTAAAGGTCCAAAAATAGTATCTCTTCCTGCTGAAGAATTTCATACTGACAGTGAATAATCAGTAATATCGAAAACTTTTGGCATTTTGTAAACTTTTTAGTTTGAAATGTCTGTTTTTTATCCCAGCATATTTAATTTTTTTTTCACACTTATCATTCTATTTTGAGTCTGTAATAAATATTTGTCGTGAAATTGTGTTGCCTAAAATTTAAACACAGATAGCTGGGTAAAATTTTTTTTTAGAATTATTAAAAATTAATTCATTACAACATTAATTAAAGCTCAAATTTATTGGATTATGTTGATATATTTCAGAATGGCTTAGTCTTTTAAAAGATTATTAAGAAGAAGTGGAGAAGGATATGTTATTATGTAATATGATAATATTTAAAATCAAGATAGTTTTATTATTTTCAATATGATTGCAGGTAGTTTTCTTAGCTTCAACAGGTTTATCTGAAAGTATTCAGCACTTTTATATAGAGCTAATTTCTTGGAGTTGCAATTTGTCTTTTTAAATGCTTGATATATTTTTACATTGCATCTTTTATTTCTCTTTGATTCTTTACACTTGTTTATTAAAATTCAGGAAATTTAATGACCCGATTTTGATGATTTTTTGATAGTGAAAAGTATCAAATAATTTGTAAAATTGTCATCAAAAATATATTTAAATCAACTTGATATGCTTTTCTTTAATGATCTGAGTTGTGAAATCATTCTTATAGTATTTGTCATGAAATTCAATTTTATAATTATCCAAATATTTATTATATATTAAATCAGGCTATCATAAAAATTAAAACTGTTCATTCCAGCTTAAAATTATTTTTGCATTAGGTGATACATAAAGTATGGATAATAAGTAATGTGTTTTCACTGCTTACAGTATTTCATACAAAATCAATAGCAGTATTTGCAAAAGTAAACTTTTGATATATAATTGAATTATAAATTATATTTGAATATTATTATGTTAAAAATTCTTATATTTTATTTAGGATAGTTAAAAATTTAAGAGTAATAGAGTTAGACTCTTGGAAGTGTAATAGCATTGGAGTATGTTTCAGTTAAATAATTATTTATACCATTCAAGATTATGGTAGTTTTATAATCATGATTTCTTGATGAGAGGACGATAGTTTTTAATCATACTTGCTTAGATTTTCAGAGCTAGTCTACATTAAATTTTTTATATTTCAAATATCTGCATACGAATGCCAGAATGAGTTAGCTTATTAATTAACCAAGAAATGCTGTTTATAATATGAAGTAGAAATAACTGCATGTTAATTCATCTGCATTATATGGGAAAATTGAGTTGACAGAAGTTGTGTACATACACTGTATGGATAAGGTAAGTGGTTTAGTTCTAAGAATTGATGTGAAAGTGCTTTTAAAATTGGTGGGTTCATTAGAGGAATTATAAAAGCCATGTTTTCCCTTCGGCTTAACTGCTGTACATTACACTGTACAGATATGGAACTATTGCTATTTGAAACAGAGTGAGGTCATTAAAAATTCATCATTCTAGAGCTTTAAAACCCTAAAAATGATTGAAATAGCCTTTTTTATTTTTTTATGTCCGTTTAAAAGTAAATAATTCATGTTTATTTGATTAAAATTCCAGGGGAAAAATATTTTTAAGATTTCAAGGATTTGATTAGATTTAAAAAAAATTTTGGTTTATTCACTTTAAACTCCTTTAATACATCAAAATAATTGAATGCTTAGATGGGTGAAGATAAAGGACTTCTCAAAGACCACTATTTGCATTTTCTATTTAAGTTTGTGTAATCAAATTGATTTCTAAGTAAGACAGTGGAATTCAAATAATGATCATTTTAATGTATGCCTTTTGCTATCAAAGTGGCCTGTAAAGCAAGCTGCAAATATAAGGATGGATATTTTTTTTAAAGATAAAATGGGACTTTAATTTCAATTTTCCCAATATCTGTTAAGTCCAATCTTGAATTCAAAACTGTGTCAGAAAAGTCCCCCTCTTTTTAATAATTACCAAATGCTGTAGTAGGCTTTTTTTATTGTTTAGGAACAGTCTTGGACAAAATAAAATCTGTTGATAAATCACATTTAAAACCATGCATTCTATTATTTTAAGCAGCTTGAATGGCAAGACTTTTAACATAGCCCATTAATAAAAAAAAGTGCTTAAATTTGTAAACTATTTTTAAACACTTTAAAATTGCTTGGATTTAAAAAAAAAATGTGCTCAGTTTTCTGAGGAGTGTAAAAAAAAAAGAGAATTTTCTTAGTTTGTTTACCCAAATGTTGAATTGAAAGCAGTCGTGAAGCTTTGGTTATTGGATATATCAAGAATGAAATTGATGAAAAAGAAATCCTGAGTGAGATAGATCTAGAAAAGTCAATATACATGAAGATAATGCATACTGACCCTTTTTCAACAATAGGCACTGCCATGTATCGAAATGCTGGAATGGTTATCTTGATTAAGTAGTGTGATATACAGACTGAGCTAAACTTGCTATGACTGGAAAAAACACTTGAACTTCTTTAATTTTTAATGTTTTAGAGGAATTTATTTTAGTTATGCCTGAAGAATATATGTTTAGCCCGTTGCATTTTATTAACTTGTGTAGTGCTAGAGTCTGCTTCACAAGGGATCATGGTTTGCCTAACAGGAAGGTGGAACAGTCTGTCCGATGAAAGGAAGGGATGTAATGATGATCCTTTCAAATTTTCTTTAGATGTTTATTTTCTAATTGAATAGACCATTGTATGAACAAGGTATGAAAATATTGTGTAAATCCTTAGAGGAATTTCTTTCTATACAGCCTATTATTCTGGTTGTACACATTTCAAAAGAAATTATTATCCTTACAAATGAAAAAGTTAGCCTCAAGTCATGTAATTCTGTTTCTTTAATTGGAGCTTTTTTAAATTTAACGAAGCTCAAACAAAGCACAGAAATATGATCTGGCTATCAGGTTATAAGTTTTATTCAGCTATGATAACTTGTTATTCTCATATCTCAGTAACTTCCTTTAAGTAACATTTTTTTTACTATAAAATCTTTTAGAGGAATATACATAAGAATATTACAGCAAATGTGATAAAAATATTTTATTTAAACATTTACAAATAGATAGGGCAGTTTTGAATCCGTATCCAGGCATCCAATAGTGTATTTCACATTATAAATAAAAAGGACTTTTAAATTATAATAAATAATTATGATTTTACAAACAGACATTACTACAAATGGTAAAATGCAGCATTCTTTCCAAATTACTTTGGAAATTATTTTTAGTTTCGTAAAAAGTCAAAACATTTTTTCACTTGTTTATCTTTTCTGTGATTGTAGAAGTCATAAATGAACAATTTTCCATATGTTAAATTTAACAGAGAAAAGGAAATAAAATCTCCGTTTTGTATCATAACAGTACAGTTGAAAGGCTTAGGGGAATGCAAAGCTAGGTTGAAGACTTCTGTATAATTTACTTTGGAGGAAAATTCAGTTTCAGTTGTATTTGATCAACATGTAGCTTCTACTTACTTTTTTTTTTTTATATAAAAGTGTGCTTTTAAATTATGTCATCAGAAATTATTTAAAATCTTTTATTCATCATCTTGTATTCTCAGTTTTTAATTATAATCAAAGAGTAACTGTTTCTGGACTAATTGAGGAGGTTTCCAAAAGGAAGGACAAGGCAAATCTTTCTCCCAAATATAGTTCCTGTAATTAATTGTAAATCAAATTTAATCTTTAATGTTGTACTTTTTTTAGGTACAGACACAGTATTTATTGTGCCTCTAATTTTAATGCCTTGTATTTCAGTTTGGATGACTATGTTAGGATTTGTGTAGATTCATATTCACTGAAAGAAAATTCAGAAGAGAACTATGGATTGAAAAAGTTAACAGTGAGAGACAACATTTTATTGATTGATAAGTCAATGACACATTCACATGCTTAAAATTTATTTTTTTACTTACGATTAATTTGTTTTTAAGATGAAAGTGCAAATCTAAGTGTTTTCATTTTCATTAGGTGCTTTATCCTAAAGTTAAGTTTGTATCCTGTTCAAATTGCTTTCTTCTAAGTACTTATTGTGATATTTTACTGGCATTTATGTGAATTTTAATCAAATGGGAGTTATAAAATGATCAATGAAAATAATATGAAAAGACACTTTAAAGCGATTAAAATTTAATATTGATTTAAAATTATTTGGAAGGGTATTCTTCGTGAATATTTATACTTTAGTACATGAACACATTGATTGTGAGGAAAAAGAAAAACAGTCATATAACTGCTTTTTACAGAATTATTAGAATATTTTATCAGAATCTGAGTTTTTTTTACAGAGAAATTAAATATTACTCGATGTTTAAATTTATTGGTATGAATATTTACTCATGCAAAATATAATTATTTCTATCCTGTGAAATTCTTTTCAGAATGAGCTTATACAATTCCAAATATCATATAATATACATTATTTCCACTGTACCATTCAATGTGAAAATCAATCCATTCCAATTTCCCTGTCTTTATTATGACTATCTCAGTTCAATTACCTGGTTTGGGGAGCATACACCCTTTTATATTATCAGTAAGTAATATTAAATTAAGTAGTTTGAGTAATATTAAATCAGAAATATAGAGTTTTGCAGGGATAACTTTTAAAAACGATTATCAAAATTTTAATCCTTACAGAGATCAGTCATGCAGCTAAGAAGAGGGGGAAAAGAAAAAGACTCCGAGATGTTGGCCCAGATTTGTATGTAGGCACTGATTTGCAGATTAGAATATGCGCATTTTATTAACTAAAGGATTTGGATTTGTTTTGCAAACATATGGCAATATTTAGTTTAACATTAATTAATTCAATGTTATTTCATTGAAAATTTACATATTTAATAAGTTTATTAACATATTTAAACATTTAAAAACTTACAATCGTAAAGAATTAAAATTCTTTGCTGGTGAATTAGGCATCTTTTTAGACTTTGGAGCATGTCCAGATTAGAAATTTCAGATAAACTTTCATTAAACAATGTTTTGAGCAAAATAATGGAAGATCAGCTAATAAATTAAGAAATTCAATTATTAGTAGGAAAAAGCAGTGCATGTTTCTGTGGAAGAGCTGGAAAAATCTACGTAACAAAAATTTTCGTACTTACGAGTCCCCCTCCCCCCGTTATAAAAGGGACATTGCATTTGACAATACCTACATATAACGTTTTTTTCGTACCTAAGGATAAATTGGAATAAGCACTTCCTTTTTTTAAAATATAAAAAGGGTAGATTTCGTTTAAGAATATTTATAAAAAAGTCCAAATTTATTGACTTAGCTCGAAGCTGACAAGCGGTGGAAATAGCAAATGAAAGTTGGATAATTTTTAAGACTGCTATTTCAAAATATACACAATTTGCAGCACTCTGGTGATTTGTATTACCATCTTATTCTGAAGTTTGACTTCAAAAAGATTTTAATGAATTATAATGCTAGGAGAATCAATGAATTTCAAAATTAACATTGTAAACGAAGGCAGTTTACATATTTGAGGACAAATCCTTTTGAGACCAAATAGCTGGGTTTCAGAATTTAGCAATATATATATATATATATATATATATATATATATATATTTCTTTCTGTAATAAGAGCAATAAAATGACAATTTTTTTCATTTTAAATTGAATATTATTTATTTAAAAATAATTTTCTTTCACAAGTATTTACATTTATTTAGTACATTACAACAGACTTTACAATGAAACTAGAGAAATTATGAATATTTAATGGTGCTATTTACCAATCTACATTGCTCCTTTAGAGGTTTAGTTGTTATATTAACGTCCCATTTGGAAACAACACGAGGCCTATTTCGGGGCGGACCTCGTAATCTTGAACCCCGATCAGATGACGAGGGCGACACCTGAGCTGGCCTCTCCGCAACGCATAAGCGGAAGGACGTCTGGCCCACAACTTCAGCTTTAGTGTGTATCAGGGCGGATATGCAGAGAAATTGGTCTGGAACTTGGAACACTCCGGCCTCGAAGTGCAGAGCTTACAACTAGGCCATCGTGGGCCGTCCATTGAGAGGCAAGAAAAAACTGAATGTTATATCACTTGTAAACTAATAAATAGCAATTTATTAATTTATGTATTCTACCTCTTGGGAGATTTTTAATCTTCATCACAGTTTTTGAGCTAAGAAGGTCCCAAAGGATTTGGGTAATTTTCAGTCAAGACTTGAAATTTACTGAAATGCGAAGAATTCTCATATTGCTGCTTATAAACATTTGCCTTTAGGGTGTAAATAATAATAATAAAAAAATATCCTTACTATGATAACAAATAAGACATGCTTGATCAAACTCATTTCCTAAATGTAACTTTTAACAGTACTTATTCAAGTCTTGCACAGAGTGAATAGCTAAATTTTATCTTAAAATTACCACTTTATTACCACCTTTAGAGAAGAGATATGAACCAACAATAACAAAGTCGTTTAGATTTTAGAACTGTGTGTTAGGATGAAATTGAACACGTTGGGAAAGAAAATAACCTATTTTATATAAACATAAACATAGAATGCAACCAGTGAATGATATGTTTAATAAACACTGAAGTGAAGCTACTGTTCATTTCAGGATCGCAAAACTAGCACGTTTCAGTGATTGTATTTCGACAAGGGGTGGTACTCAGAAAGATGAGCAGTTATTACGCCACCTATACAGCGATAATACGAGTTCGCACTATTGCTAAATATAAACATCTCCTTCCTTCTAAGCTTTTTTTTTTTTTTTGACTAAATAAACGTATGCACAAAAAATTTTCAAATCCGAAAATGAGCAATGTTTAAATATTATGCAAGTATATTATGAAAAATTTAACTAAAGCACTTTTAATACACATCTAAAATTATTTTATTGCACTCCAGTTAGTCGTATCAAGGGGGCGGGGCGAAATGTAATTTCCAGGGATACATAAAATTATCCCCAAAAGAAAAACGATTTTTTCCCCTACCTAGAGAAGCAAAAGGAGATGAAAAGTTAAGTAAATGAGTTTTTCTTTCTTTTTTTTAAAGAATCAATATTTCTCTAAACAGAAGGAAAACATTTTATACTGATCTTCAGATTCATTAGTATTTCGCCAGAGATGAAAGATCAAATACTGCAAAGAAAACGCATTTATTTAATTTGGCACATCTGAGCACAAGGATTAAAAAAAAAAAGTACTTTCAAGGCTCTTATACAAGGGCAATTAAAAATAAGCAGTTTTTAAAGACTTTTACACTACGCAATTGCCATTAATGAATTTTTGAAATATATTTTTCCCGCCACTACACATAATTTACATATATATATATATAATTTGGATAGAGAAAGGAAATTTAATAATACCTGAATGGAAAGAATTGTTAGTTAAGGGTATCTTAAAAACATAACTTTTTTTAATGTTAAAATGCCAAATTGACAATATTTTATGTTATAAAGTTAGTTAACATAAAAAGTACCTAGTGGTCATCTAAGTAATTCAAAATAGTTTTAAAGATTTTTCCACTGGTTTGCTTTTGGCACATTTACCACTTTTAGCCAGCAATTACATCACTATGAATTTTGAAACAATTTTTTAAAATACGAAACCACAGATATTTTTCATTTTTTTTATAATCACATTTAAATAAAAAGATCAGATCATCTCTGAAATTAATTAAGTCGTAGAATCTCATCTGGAAACCGCATACCTTTTTAACATCTTTTATTTTATTACTTCAAGCCAGGTCATGATTACTGATAATCTGGTTTCCTTTGCCGCATTTTGGTAACACCTTTTTTCATTGCAGTCTTTAGGCAAGAAAAGATTTTAAAAGTATTATTTGATATTCTTATATTAGTATTAGATTATATATTAATATTTCCATAACTTTCGAGATTTAGAAAAGCAGTAAATGCTTTAACAGTGTTATTAAAACCAGCCAAGAAAATAATTTGTTCTAAAAACGGTATAACGCATTAGTAATGAAATCAATGGTTTTCACACTCACTCACATCTGCATTATTAACTGCATACTTATCATGCAAATGTGACACAAACTTGAAACAAAATAAGATGAACTTTATAAAATTAATTGTCCCAAACAAAAACAATGAAAAGTAAAGTATAATAAATTGAATAAATTTATACAAAAAATAAAATCTCAATGATGAAATTTAATTCTATATATATAAAAAAAAAAAAAAAACCTATACGTATATTCAAGACATGAGAAAATGGGCGAATAGCAATCAAGGGCACGTTATAATGGAATATGGTTTTAAGGAATGGAAAAAGGAAAAGATGCATCAATTTAACATTGTTCGAAATAGTAACATATTAAGATTTATATTTACATACAGAAAAAAAAAATTAAATAGAATTTAACAAGAACAAATTTGTGTATTAAGGGGGATATATTACCTCTCATGTTGTTTAATTGTAAGTCACAAATTAAGGACTCGGATGAAATAAAACAAAACATTTTTGCTATCAAGATACACTCCATTTAATGATTACTTAAAAAATATTACAAAGCAAGATTTTATTTATTCCTTTTTGCCAATTCCAAGCATTTGGGCAACAATTTCAGAGGATTTCGCAACCATCAGTTTCATGGGGTTAATGATTTAGTTTAGTTATATTATTGTCCCGTTTTAAAGCAACACTAGGGCTATTTTGGGGCGGACCTCGTAATTTTGAAACGCGGTTAGATGACGAGGACAACACCTATGGACCTAATCCGTAACGAATAAGGTATAACATTTCTGTATGACCTAAAATACATTTTTTAGCTTTTTCACTTTCAGTGAAAATATTTCCGATATATCACTGAATGAATTAAAGGTCGAATGGGATGCAACAAGTTTTAATACCTATGAAAATTCAGCTTTAAATGATTGTTCTGAACTAAAAAAACTGTTTATTTTCGGGCATTAAATCCGACGTTTTCGAATTTGGCGTGTCATTTCTTTTAGATACTAAGTCTAGCATCAATGATAACTCTTTTAAACTGGCATGCCATCTTGGATGTTTTCCTCTTTTGGCATAGCCCATATGACAGAATTATTATCTTCTTTCAAAGCAACAAATTGATTTTGTGGAACTTCTCAAACTGATTTAGCAAAATCACAATTGATTCTTTTATCCGTCCAATTTGTATTACATACGGATTTTGGGCAGCTCACAGTTTCTCAAATAAACAAACCATTCAATCAACTCAAGTATGATAGACTAACACCACTGCACTGCTTCTGCAAATTGAATGTTGCTAATCCCACCAGAGTAATGTATTCGATTCTTTCGCACATGCTCATTCGCTGAAATTCGGGAATTTCATGGAAAAAGAACAATTGTCTCGCAGATCGAAACCGGAATGATTTATACAGAAAAAGTAAAAAGTGGGAAGAGAGAAAAGGAGCGAGTCACTGCATTGCACAGCTCGAATGGTATTCTTTCGTTTGTGGAAACTACGACTACGATGTTTTATTCTTGCAATTTTTAGAGATCGGCATTATTTGGATGGAGGGGAGAAAAGAAAAAAAAAATCCCCGTTTTTATGGAATTTTTTTAATTTCCGGGTTTTCTCTGTTCTTTTAATGGCGTGGTAACTGTAGTTAGTCCAATTGAATAGTTTAAAATTAGAATATCAATGGGGGAGGGGGCTATTCTTAGAAGAAAGCTATTCATTTAATAATGGTCAAATGGATTACAATATGCATATTACATAACCCAGATTAACACACGAATGCAGAGACCATACTTGTACATTGTAAAATGTGAGAAATGTAAGAAAAAATTATTCAGATTACAGATTTTAAACCTTACATAAGTTCCCATGGTTAATAAATTACTTCAAGACAATGCAGTTTCATACAATGAATGGATTAAAATGATGTATTTACAAATGGCTATTTTCTTTGTTAGATAGTAGATTTTATAGGACAAATGACAATAAAAGACTTGTTTGACAATGCTGAAATGTTAGATATTTTCTAGAAACGTAAATAAAACAAAACTTTTAATGAGAAGGAAGTAAAATTCTTTATTTCTTTTCAGAAAGTACAATTCTTAACATTTATAAAAATAAAAAAAAGTAAAAATTTAGTACACAAATATGTAGAACTTTTCCATTTTATAAGCATTTAAAAAAGAATTCTTATATAGCAAACTTGTATAATTTCATGCAAATTTATATAATATATATATATATATATATATATATATATATATATATATATATATATATATAAACCAAGGTATCAAATTTTAATAATTAAAATAATTACATCAATCAAAAAATTCAAAAAATAATAGGACACATTGAATAGCAGACAACACTATACACAAATACATGCAACACATTCACTTGGATAATTAGAGAAGTAAACAAGAGTTAATTTCCACCAACATGAGATTTAAAGCTTTCTTGATTCAGAAAGTGAGTGCAGATACTCCAAATTATTTTTTTTTGGACAGTCTTGATCCAAATGCTGCCATATCCCCATTCAATGGATATTTAATGAAATCATCAGACTCCATGTACTTTTTGATAGTTGGCAACTCCTATAAAAGCAATTATTGAGTAGAAACAGAACTTATAATACCCTGCTTTATTAAAGACAATTTTTTAAAACTGAATCTTTTGAGTATAGACTTTAAGACTAGCTTGATAGTGAGCATGTTAAAATTTTATAAAAGATTATGAATTATATGGGAATATATTAATTCTGTTTGTAATGAAAAATTATTTTACAAATGTTAAAGCTATAAGGGTGAAACTTTTATGAAATTATCTTCCTTGTGTGAGTTTGTTGTACAGCATAAAAGAATTGTAGCACCTTGAATTCTTAGAAAAGTAAATAGCCCTTTTTACAGTTCAAACTCAAGCTTTGATCTAAACTTTTAACTTTTTGCTTAAATTCCAATTTTCCAGTCCCAAGACATCCCCTAAAACATTCTTGCTTACAATAAAATTATCAGCAAAACATTATAATCTATGAACCAAATTCTTCCTTCAAAAATTTCTATTAGGATTGCTGTTTAGTTCAATTACTGTTCCTCCTTAAAACACGATCTCTATGCTTAAACATAACTAAATAGTGAAATAAATGGTTATTAAAACATTACTGCTATAGTATTAGAAGATTACAATAGGATTAGCTCTTGTTACTGCAGAATTTTGATGTTTTCTGATACATTTAAATTTAGGAAGGAAAATCAAGACTAAAGCAGCTGGAATTCGATACTATATAGATTACCTCAATAAGAAGAATAAAAGTGATTTCACAATATCTGAATACCTACAAGAATTTTAATTTTCAAAAGTAATTGACAACTGGTTTACAGTTGTTGAATACAGCTGTTGATACTATGGCTATTTGGAATGAGTGAGGATAGAAACTGGGACCTTGTGGTTCACAGTCCAGTAACATGACCATGATACATAAGCAATTGCTTGGGTAGCATAGCTGTTAACTTATGTTTGGAAGCAAATTATAAAAATAATAATTTGAATAAAATCTTTAAAAATTGGTATAGAGAATGATATTATATAAATACAATTAATAAATTCAACTTATCTACATTTTAAAAAATTATTTTCCATCAACTTTAAACGCACTTTAACTTTGAGTTATGCAGGTTCCCCATACTTCTCAGGATCTAATAGCTGTAACTTGAACTGTCTTAAATACTATTATTAAAGCAATTTTTCAGTTCTATTTTCAGTTTGAATTTCAAAATAGGAAATCTCCTTTCTGAGCATTTAGAAGGTGCAAATTTCCTTTCCTTGCTAAGATATTCTTACCAGTATAATTTTGTTGCATTACTTTTTAAAAAAAAGTTATATTAATATCCCGTTTTAAAGCAATACTAGGGCTATTTCAGAACGGACCTCGTAATTTTGAATCGCGGTCAGATGACGAGCGTGACCCCCCCCCCACACCAGCGGGAGGATGTTTGGCCCAAACGGATTTAACATGCACCAGACCCGCTTACACGACGGTTCTTCGGTGGAATCGGGTCTCGAACCTGAAACCCTCCGGTTCCGAAGCCCTTACAACCAGGCCACCGCGGCCCTGCATTACTCTCAAGAGCTCGTGGCTCAAACGTAGGTATTTTGTAAACGTACGTCAGTGAATTTAAGATTCAATCATATAAACCTAAAACAAACAGATTCGTAGCTTTTCATCAAGATATCATTTTTTAAAAAAAATACTTAACAGTACAGTATTTATCTTTTATTATATACATACAAACAAATTGAGAAAAACTAAAATATTACTTCAAATCTTTCCATGAATGCCTTCAAAGTAGGAAAATGCTTCAAACAATCAGGTTCAAGAATTCTGTTGTGATCGATGGCTTCATAAAGCATGAAATCCACATAAGTCAACTAAAAAATAAATTAGAAATAAATAAAAATAGCTCAACCTAGGTTATGTACAGTAAAATATTATTTTAACTATGCCTTTAGAAAATTATAATAATTTTTGAATTAAAAGCTTTCATAGTTAAGATTGATATTCTTAACTTACCTTATCAGCAGAAGCAAGCCACTTTCTGTTTCCAAGAAAGGCTGAAAAATTTTTGAAATGCGTGGGCAAAGTTTTCAAGTATTCCGTTTTCAGATTTTCCTATAAAAATTAACATTAAGAATTTTAAATTTACTTAGATCATTCAATGTACCTAAAAGATATAAAAATATGTTGCATCTTAATGAAAAAATATTGATTTGCAAGTTTATATATAAACACTTAAGCTCTAGTTACACATGAATTACTGAAATATTCCACGAAGTTATAACTTTTATATACAACTGAAAAATATTTAATTCTAGCTGCATTTAGTGATCAGTTATTAACCCTCTAGCTTCTTCTGGTAATCAGTCCATTTTCTGTTACATCCCACATTTTTCTCAGTTTAGAGTGCTTATTGTTTATGATTACAGATTTTTATCATAATATATTATTATCGTGTAACATATAGAATCAATTCACCTTCTTTGAAAAATATTAGCAAACATCGCATCTAAATAATGATTTTAAAGAATTACGCAGCTAGTGTTAATGGTTGCTACAATTTTCAATTAAAAAATTTCATGCAACTTGGCCTTATTGATTTCTTTAGCAAAATATATTTAAGCTTCAAATTTATAATTCCATTCATACTATTTTAGAAGCCTCACACCTTTTTTGAACCTAATACTAAGCATTTCTTTAATGTTATATCATTTCCACTAAAATTAGTAAAAAATTGATATACTGTGATACGTCTAGTCCTTTAACATAACCTAACACATAAAATTTGGCACTTTTCTTCAAGCTAATAATATTTTAAATACATCTTTTTTAGATTCCCTAAAGAATTAACCAAACATGTTGCTTGCTTTCCTGAAATCTGCTTTGCCAATAATGCTTTATGCAAAGGACAGGATATTAATCCACACTATAAAACCAAAATGTAAAAATACCTGTAAATTTAATTAGTAACTTTTATTGATAACTTTGGTGTTCTTCCAGAATTTTTATATTTCTGTGATATGTTTAATATTTCTAATAAAGTTAATATTTCATGTTTCTTGTTAGACAATGTGCTGAACATATTATTTTAAATATATTGTCTATATTGATTAAATATAGAAAAAATATTTATCTGGTAAAAAACTGTTGTAATTGAAAAGATAACTTTTTGACCATTAAGTTGATGTAAGAATCATTTTTGTATACCATAATATATTTGGACATTATTGCAGAATAACTATAAATTAAAAATTAATCAAATTTCTAAACACATTTTTTAAAAATGGAGATCGCTCTGAAGTGTGCACGTCTACCTTCGAAAGTATAAATGTATCGAGTTTCTTCACTCTAAGTCAAACGGTCTGGCTTATAAAGAGTGAATATACACATAATAAAATGCAAAAAAAAAAAAAAAATCAGTTATTTACCCTCTATAAAACTGCAAGATAACTTTAATACTTAATATTAAACAATTAAAAATTATTTAGTTTTATTTCTATTTTTCAATCAACTAAATTTTCCATTTTTGGTGCTTTCAGTGTAGTGCTAAAAACTTTCTATACTCTCGAATATTTCTTCCTGGAAAAAAATAAAAATCTGTCCAAAAATTTTGAACATAAATACTGTGTCATGAATGAAGCAGCAGTTGATTTTGACACTTAAATCTTTAATTTACAGACGATTTAAAATACTATTATCGGCATCCAGAGAATAAATCTTGCATCTAAACATGGAAACTAGAAATTTTTTTGAATTGCAAGATGACGTAAAAATTATTTTTGTGCTGTAATATTTTCAGAAATAGAGGAAAAATGCCAAAATTTTGTTCAGTTAAAATTTTAAAAAAGTCACATGGAGGTGAACATTCTAACCACCCAAGATATATATGTATCAAATTTGGCAGCTGTAGGCCAACCAATCTGGCCTGCATAAACACACACTTTATTATTAGAAAAGATTTTAAAAAATTATTCCAACAAATAAAACAAAATCAAGCATAAACGCAAAATTTATTTCAATTTTTAGCCATCTACAAGAACCTAATGTTAAAGAGTATTGTAGATTCAATTTTGGAATAACAGGTAACCACAAGCCAATCTAAAAAATCACTATTTCCAATAACAGTTTGGATACCACATATTTTTACTTAAAAATAAAAAAAAAAAGTTCTAAGCACAACCATTTACTATGAAATTTCATTGCCGTGCTATTACCCTATCTAACTGCAACTTAAAAAGATGAATTTTGAATTTAGGAACTCTGAATTCCCCCGTAAATTAGCAATGACATTTTATTATCGTGAACAGTCTAGAAAGGGATGGAGAAGAAAACATTTTGTAGTATAAGAATAAAAATAGAAAATTTACAAAATCAGCACTGTAGCAAATTCTTGTCAACGCCATTCTGAAGTCTGCTGTCTGTTGCTCAACCAAATCAGCGCGAATACGCTCCTCCTCCGTAGTGGGATCTAAAATAAAATTTCACATATTGCTTGAAGTAAACTGTATGCAAATAAAATATAATATGAGGTTATTTATAGGATTAATGTAAAACAGAAGGTAAATATACAAAGGACGCATAGTGAGAAACTACAGCAAAAATTGCATACTTTTAAGTACATCAGCCAAAAAAAGTAAGCACCTTCATATAAATATGCATAAGTTAGATAGATATACTGCATATTTTCTAAGTACAGGATTTTTTTTATACTGTTTTATAATAATGCAAAGTTTGTATTGGAATTTTTTTAAATTAATTTTAAATGCTAGTTTAATTTTAATATTTATTTCTGTATTTGTATGCTTTCTATTGTAAAATTTTAGATTTGACAAAAACCAAATTGATCACTGAACTGGGATCTTTAAACATTTCTTAAAATTAGTAAGTTAACAATTCATTTAGATAGATACAACATTTCTAAAGTTGTCGATAGAGATGTAGGTCCCAGCATAAATCAAAAATTTTGCATTTGATTTTTATATAACCAACAACAAATAAGATTCAGCATGACTGGGATAGAAAGAGTAATTTTCTTCCTGCACTAATTCATTCTATTTAGTAATTTTATTTGCAATCTTAAAAATCTATGAACTATAGCATTTCTATGGCTATCATTATACAATTGGTAAAATAGCCATGAGATTCATGATAGAACAATCTCAAGTTCTAAATAAGTCTTCTAGATCAGTTTTTAATGGAAAATAGTAGCAATTCAGAAATGACCAGACTAAAAGAACTATCTTATCACCACTTACTTCCAAAGTTTAGAAAAGACCATTTTTTAACATTTAACATCTTAAAATTTAATGAAAACCTGCTTTTTAACCCATTAACAGAAATTCTTATACTTTAAGAAAATTACAGAAGAAATGTTATATATATTTTATGAATGAATTATATATATTTTATGAAAATGCCTTAACAAGTTCTAGTTTTCATAAATAATGAAAACAAATTCATAAAGTAAGCAACAGTTATTTAGTTAGAAGCAAAATGAAAATAAATCAGCAGGAGTGTCCTCCAAAAACTTTCTTGTGTACTGCCAGAAAATGCCTTACGCGGCACTGGCGGGCAACAGTTGCGACATTCTGTGCGAAATATTTTTACTGATTCCATTGTGTGATCCTTGGCAAGTATATTGGCAATTAATCCCTGGTATGCAGTTGAAAGTATCCAAAAAGCAAATTTGGGTTCTAGGCACATTCTTCTCAATTGATTAAAACAAAAAAAATTTGATCCAACTACACAAAAATACATAGCAAATTTGATATTTTAAGTAATTGCATTTTAGAATTATCACTTTTACCTGTTTCTGAAAATACAGACCAACATATAGTGAAAATCTTGTTAGATTTTGCTTAAAATTTGATAGTGTCTACACTATAAAGGTTAAATATATGTACAAAATTTAATCTAACTCTTTGTTATTAGTTATCGAGTTAACTTGCATTCGACCAATCAGACAGACTTCCTCCAAACAGATTTTGCACAAAATTTGATAGAAATCTACAAATTTAGGTAGAAGACCACATATGAAATTTCACTCATCTACCTCAAATTATTTTTGTGTTATCTTTGTCACAGACAGACATGTTCCAAAAATGTGTTTTTCAAATTCAAGGAGTTCGAAATGTTTAGATTCGTAAAAATCTTGAGTTTTTTGATGATTGCAATACTTTCTTTAAATTATGTATAACAGAAAGTAAAAACATCAATTGAAGCCTTTTTTAAAAATGCATTTCTTGAAGCCAGCCTAAGACTATGTATTGCATTGCTTCAAAATGTTTTAAGTTTAAATAATAGTAAATAAAGCATTTTTTTCTTTTTTTATGACAACTTTAAAAGTTGCAAAATAATGTGATTTAAGGATTTGAAGAAGCAATGACATTTTAAATTTGATTATAATAAAAATTATTGTTATTAACTATATTCAGAACTAATTTCTTAAAAATTTAAAGAAAAAGTATATTCATTCAAGCCAAATTTTTATCACTGAAAAGCCATTTCTTTTAACCTTTAAAACAGTGTCAAAATAATTTTTATGCAATATGCTTTGAAAACATGTTAAAATTCTGTTTTTATTTTTAATTAAATTTCAAGTTAAAAGTGAGAAATCCATTCTTAGTAGACTTTTAATACTGAAAAAATAACTTCCCAAATTTCATGCTCCTAACTTCAACGGCTTTATGCTGCGCATTGCTCAGGACAAACATTTATATATTAAGAGAGATTACAATGGGAGAAAAAAAAAATCCCATAAGAATTTAAAAAAATATTATAAAATGATAGAAATTTGGAAAATAAAACGTCTAAAAATAATTTTGAAAGATTTATAAGAATTTCTTTACAAATTTTAAGTACCCGATACAGCAGTTTTTTCTTAGTCAAAACAAATTTGGCAAAAATGGTCCAACAAGTAAAAATTTTCAAATTGATAGGGACATTAAAAAATATTGCAAATGATATCACGATAATTGAAAATTAAAATTTCATCATACTAGATTTTACGTGATGGACTAATGTAATTATATACCACAATTAATTACAACTCCATATAATAATACAATTGAATACTTGTAATAGGTCGTTCTAGTGATTGATCCAAACATATTGATATATTAATGAGAATGTTAAGTGAATACGTTAAGAGTTTTTAGAGCAGCTTTTCCCCATGTTCAATATATTTTTATGGTGCAAAAGATTTATTCTGCTGTTTTCATATTTTCCAGTGATGGGACAAATCTGCATATTCTTTAGCAACATATAAAAGTTTAGATATATGCTTTACAGTTACAACAAATAAATTCTTTAACATCTAAAACATTAAAAATTGGAAGTTCAAACGTTTTTCGATTCGCAATAAGAATGGCACAGTACGTATTTAGTACTGCCCCTTCCGGATAACTATTCCAGTATTTTAATAAACGGCAATGCTCATTATTGAAGAAAAAGGGAAATAAAAGAAATGAATCATCAAGCATTATCTTAATATGTACAGAAAATGCTAGATTCCTTCTTCAAATTCTCCTCCCCCCTTTTTCTGTTGATACACCTAGTAAATAAACTTTTATGACCATAATTTCGAATTATTTTATTCAACTTGTAGAGAACAAAACAAAACGCTTTCTCCGCTTTTCACGAAAAAATTAAGCACTTTTAAAGCGCTGAAAATTTGTTTTCGAATTTAAGCACTTTTAAAGTGCTGAAAATTTGTTTTCGAATTTAAGCACTTTCATGATGCTATGCACTCTGATGCTTTTCCAGTTAAAATGAATGGATAACTTACACTTTTTTACAAGGTGAGAAGTAAAATTTGTTAAAATAAAAAATAAATACTTTTTAAATGCCTTTAATAGAAAAAAAAAGAATATTAACATATTTAAAAAAATAAAAAACAGAACTATTCGTTAAGATGAAATTAACTAAGTTGGGTAAGAAAGTACCCATTTTTTACAAATACAAGCTGATATACTCAGTGTTATCTGGAATTAAAAATCTTTCATGTATAATATTTTTAATGCAGAATACTTTGTACAACATTTTATAATATACAAAATCCCTTTTTCATTTTTTTTAAGATGCATGTATTGAAATAAAAAAGAATATTGGCAGTGCAGTTCAAAGTCTTACCACTGCCTAGCAGATGAGTACCTACAAATTTTCTAATTTCAAAATCAGTAGTGTTATATTTTCTGTAGAATTAACAATAATAGTTCAAAATCTTACCGTTGCCCAGCAGATGAATACCTATTAAGTTACTAATTTCAAAACCAGTTGTGTCATATTTTCTATAGAATTAATAACAATAGTTTAAAGTCTTACCATTGCCCAGCAGATGAGTGCCTATAAAGTTCCTAATTTTAAAATCAATTGTATTACATTTTCTATAGGGGGAAAAAAAAAAAAGGCATGGCAGAAAAAATAAAATTTTCTATTCTAAGATGGTGTAATTTTTCCTGGAATAATTTCCATTGAAATTCCTCATATCCTGAAGCCGTTCCTTTCATCAAGCATGTTTAATTTATTAGCAAGAGCTTTACTTTTCCTGTCTGCATTTGAATGATTGATTTTACTTATTAAGCATAGTTAAACACTGCTTTGAAACAAATGGAACCATGATATAAAAAAATACACTGCATTTTTTAATATCATGGTTCCATACAGTGTATTAAATAAACTATAATAAAAAATAGTTATAGAATATTGTGCATTTAACATTAACATCCATCCAGCTGCATATAATGAGGGTTGGCAATCAGCATTTTCTGTTGCATCCCACATTTTTTGCAGTTTAGAGTATTTACTTTTACCATTACAGAGATTTATTATGTTATAATCATGTAACATATAGTATCAGTTCCCTTTCTTTGAA
Organism: Argiope bruennichi; assembly: GCF_947563725.1. Taxonomy (NCBI): domain Eukaryota; kingdom Metazoa; phylum Arthropoda; class Arachnida; order Araneae; family Araneidae; genus Argiope; species Argiope bruennichi. Next base: position 125,537,754 of record NC_079163.1, read on the forward strand.
AAATATTTGAACTTAATTGCAAACATCGCATCTAAATAGTGATTTTAAAGAATTACACAGCGAGAGGGTTAATTTTAACGTGTTTAAATTTTTTAAAAAAAAATAACAACAATTGAAAGGAATACAGTATAGAAATGAATGTGATTATTGAAATGGTATAATTTAGAATTTTTAGATAGTTTAAAAATATTCTTGGAATAATTTTCTTTAAAATTACTGTGGAAAAAAGGCAACATTTTGTTTAATTTCCATATAACTAAATATTCAATTAATTTTTGAAGATTGAAATGATTTTGAAGATTTCTTATGAAAAACCTTACAAAAGCACCTTCTATAAATAGCTAAAATCTCTTATTATACTGCAATTAATCATCTTAACTATAAAAAATGTTACACTGCCACGCAATATATCAATTTCTTAGAAAAAGGATGAAGGTAAAAAACGTAAGAAAACAAAAATTTTGACCTTCTCAGAAATTTCTCACTTTTTTTTAAAAATGTGTTCAGTTTTCTCATTAATAGTTTTTTTTTAACCTTCAGAAAGAAAATAAATTCCTAGACAAAATGGATACCTTTTCAAACCTTATATAAGGATAATTAAAAATAAGCAATTTTTAAGGAATTTATATAATGCTATCCACCCTGTTTTATTTGGGGAGATAATAATAATAATCAAGAGTTTAACCTACCTAGTTCTAGTTTTCGAGCCAAGTAACGCATGATCGTAATACTTTG